>NC_047629.2:19512500-20137500 GCF_009650485.2 Drosophila albomicans | reverse complement strand
ACACATCTAGTTTTATAGAGCAAAAAAACAAATGACTGCAGCAACGAACTTGACAAATGCGAAGTGTAGCTTTGTGGCCGAGCTTAGTGTCCAGTTGCCTTGTCGCATAATCAATCAATGTGTTTTAGTAGCCACGTACTTGACCAACACTGTTAGCCATAAAGTTGCCACTCGTTGGCATCGGCATTAATTAAGCGGCCTAAACGATCGTTGACGCCGCTGTCGCTGCCACTGCGACTGCAATTGCGACTCTTCTTGTTTGCTGTTGTTGTTGTCAACAAGTGCTGCCGCCTCTGGCAAAAGGTCAGCAGCCATTGCAGTTGCATAAATGATGTGTTAAAATAATGTCCAAACATGCTGCATGCCTCACATGGCTGCCCAACTGCCCCCTGCCTCCCTCTTCACATGTTCTTGTGCTTTGCTAATTTTCATAGTTTTAATTCGTTTTTCTTTCTGTTTTGTGGCATTGCTGCATTCGCATTGAACTTTGCCGCCTTCGTTCAACGGTTTTACGATGTTCTAATGGAACCTTCGCAACGCCTCGGCCAACTAATTTGCTTGCCTCTGTTGCTGCCACACTGGCAACAATTGCAAATTAATAACGATAATAATAATGATGTTATCTGCGCTGAGGTTCAACAGTTCAAGTATGCCCAAGGTGTTCTTCACAGTAGCCAAAGGCGTTCTAGCTGTTGTCGCTGCAAATCAATTAACTTGGTCAATTTGGCCGTGCGACTCTTTTAAATGCTGCTGCAGCATACAGCATTCAACATAATCATGGCTAAGTCCATCAATTGAGCCATTAATCTTAATTGAGCTTATTTCCTAGGCAAAAAACCAGTTCATATTCTTTATTTAGTATATCAATCAAGCTGCTTATTGGTCGCTTCTCGCTCGCTCTCTATTTAAGCCAAATTGATGGCTGCCTAATTTATGTTCACATTTTACAGTCACAAAAACCAACACATAGTTTTTTTTATATATACATATATATAACGAACCGATCGGCCTTGACTAATAAAAATTAAATAATAAAAATGGAAAAAATCACAGCTACTCACTGGGCACGCTCAGAAATAGTTAACGCACGTTAAAACAAGAATTTCTTGTCAAGAACATCGAAGTTCTACTCTCGATAGGGCCAAATTCCCATTTGCATGGTAACAATCAATGCGAACATTGAATCGTGCCAACGAACAGCTTTATGATGATGATATATATGAAATGGCAAATCAAATGGCTGTAAAGCACTCTGTTATTTATAAGCTTGGCTTTAATTGAAAGTAAGTCGCAGCCTCAGTATGCAAATCGAACTCGTTTATACGAAGAACACAACACTCGAAGTGTTCGACATAATGTTGACTACGCATTTAAGAGTTAAGTTACTGTTTAAAATTTACATTACATAAATTTGTATTATATATAATTTGCACAATTATAATTTGTATTCTCATTATAATACATTTTATGAATTGAAATATAATCCGAATTAAGTGTTAGCATAACTAGTTTACACGATCAAGACATAAAATGCAATGTTATACATAAATTGATTATTGAGCTCTTTTATTGCGTCACACTTCACAGTCGCTCTTATGATAAGTTTTTCAACTTGAACTTGCCTGAACGCATAACTTGTTTATGCCAACAAAAGTCAACTATTCATGACAAGTGCGCACGTGTAAGCGAGAGTTACGAGTATTCAAAACTATTCTCGTCCAACCGGATGAGAAACCGCGTTCGCATTCGCATTGGCGTTCTGGATGTGGATTTTTCGGAGTTTGAGTCTGGGTTGTTAAACCCTTAAACAAACGGAACATGCGACGTTCTAGACGTAAATCTCAATCCACGAAAAATGAGATAAAAATAACTAATGCTTAATAATAATCACAGCCGCGATTTGACATCATCATCGTGCTGGGAATTATTTATTTTCGTTTATTGTTTTTTTTATTCGCTGTTTCGTATTTTATTTTAATTACGAGTGTGCGCAAAAATTTGTCTGTCGAGCAAATATTTGATTGCTTGTTTGACTATTGATTTAAGAGCTTTGGCACGCCGAGTGCTAACAAAAACACAAAAACAATAAGAATAATAATAATCAAATCAAATAATAACACGCGATGCGATAATGAAAAGAATTCGCAATGAAGATCGTTGAAGCATTCCGATGACCAAAATTGTTTTGCCGTTTAGCATTTGCCTGTGAATTGTTGAGGAAATGCAAACAGTTTAGTCAGTTCAATTTTTGTCAACCTGCTCCGTTTGGACTCTATGTCAAAGTCAAGTTAACAGACAGCGACAGCAGCACCAGCAGCAGCTGGTTGGTAGTTGTTTGGCTCGTTAGCTCGTTTACCCAATTTGGCCAACAGATAGCTGAGTCAGAGTCAGCGAGGGACGCCCACGCGACCAGTGTTTGCCTTATGATTAAGTTTTTGTTTTTTTTTTGTCTATTCGAATGGCCAGACAACAAGTTGACTCAGCAAATATTTAGCCAATAGTTTGATGCTAGTTTGCCGATATGGTTTTGATTGATTAACATTTAATTAATTTAATTGCTAATTGAAGCTCAGCTCAGCTCAAATCAAATCAAGCTCAGTGAGCAAACGTGCAATCAATTAATTTAATCATTCAACAGCTTCGATCATCCGCGATATCTCAGTTCGATTTCTAAATATGTCTATTAATCGTTGTGTTCTCACACACACACAATTTCCAGGTTCATTGCTCTGAGCTCCACTCCACTTCACTCCAAATTGCCTCAACTTGTCTACATAAGCTGCCCATTTTGGCACGCACTAAATTAAGCCTTATTAGCTACGGCTCATCAACATCTCGCTCTCTCTCGCTCCTTTGGTCTGCTTTGCACATATTTATATTCTATGAGTTCATTTCATTTGATTTCTTTTACTTAAATTACGTTTTATATTTTGTTAAACACTGCTGCTAATTGATTATAAGCTTAATTTATTATATCATTTTTGGCTGCTCATTTGAAATAAAAACAACGATCAGTTTTGATAAGTCTCCACTTGGGTGTTTATATAAATTATTATTGCAGTATTTCTAGTGTCAAAAGCGAGACGGTGTTTAAGATTTATGGTTAGTAAATCTCATTGAAATCTGATTTTCTTTGGCAACTTGCATTCTTTTAATTTGCTAACAAAGCTGTTAAGTTTAAAAACATCTGGTTAACCTGACAACATAATTGAGAACAATAATATTCGTACTCTTTTGCGTTAATTTTAAGAAGAATAATAGAACAGGTTATTTAATAGAGTATTTCCTAGTCAAGACAATCAATTATCTGCAAAAATTCTTAGGCCTATAGAATTCTGCAAACAGAAATAATTTGTACAATTCTACATTTCAAAAACTGTGAAAATTGAAGATCTATATCATCACTTCTTTTTGAAAAGATTATTAATGCATAGTTTTATTCTATTAATTTTTTAAACGAGAAAATCTATTCTCCGATATATATTCTTATTTATCTTCCTTTGCTCTTCCTACAACATATTTCTTTGCCGTTTACTTATCACATTCTTAGGCCGCGTCCGTAATTAAGTTTGTCATCAATAAAATTGCATTTGTTGTTATTTCGAGTTGCCAAACTTGTCGCCGTTGGTCAATGGGTCAAATGTGCACTTGAGGCGATCGTTGCAGAGTCTCGGCTGCAGCCAAACATATCGTCTTCAATAATTTTTAATTAAAAAACATAATTCAGTTGGTTTTGCAATATATAAGCGCAAAATAAAATGCATAGTTTATGTGCAAGCTCATTCGATAGGCACTTCAAAATAGCATCAAGTTTGTTGCCTAAGTCTTTTGTTATTTGGGGTTTTTTGTGCCGAGTCAGGAAGCAAACCGAAACTGAAAGGGTTTCACTGACGCGCTGATTCGCTGTTTTTTTTTTGTGGGGCAGGTGCATCAATTGTTGTTGCTGTTATGTTATTTATGTGGCCAAAAAAAAAAAATTGAGCACAACTGTTGCGGCATTTACATAAATTTCTTTTTCGCGGCGCGGCAATTAAACATGAACTTCACTTTTTATTTCGGCTGCGCGAATATTACGAAATGAAGCCATCCCTCAGCCCTCAGCCCTCAGCTGACAAACCGGAAAATAACGGTAACGATGCAGCAGCAGAAATGCTGATCAGATCGAGCTAATCAAGCGCATTGCCATATTTTCAACATTATCCGGCCGTAGACAGGCTTTTAATATTGTTTTATTTTTATTTTGTTGTTGCTTTTGTCTGCTTGCCGGCAGCAACAGCAGCAGCAGCAGCTTGTCAAGCGTCTGCCACAATTTACTCGTATATTTCATGAATGTCTGGGTAAAACCAAGACAGACAGACACAATCAATGCGCATTATGCAATTGACTAGCCAATCCCCCTTCCTCTACCCATCCCCTTCCCTTGCCCATCGCTTTCATTCAGTAGCTTACCTGAATCTTTGGCAGCTGCTGACTGTAGTAGCCATTG
This sequence comes from Drosophila albomicans, assembly GCF_009650485.2. Taxonomy (NCBI): domain Eukaryota; kingdom Metazoa; phylum Arthropoda; class Insecta; order Diptera; family Drosophilidae; genus Drosophila; species Drosophila albomicans. The sequence continues at coordinate 20,133,014 of NC_047629.2, read as the reverse complement.
ATGCACTGATCCTGGCGCACACATTGCTGTCCGTTGCCGCACTTGAGTTGCTCCAGCGGAGGCAGATATGTCGGCGCCTGGAATGGCGATGCCTGTCGACTGATGACCGCATGGTGCAGGAAGACATTCGATGCGGGATTCACGGAGTAATGTGTTTCGGGTTGCTCTTTGATCTCGTTCTGGTATTGGCCATTGAGGAACATGTTCGTATTGTAGTTGGCATTAACGGCATCGTGCATGCCCAGCACCAGCAGCGTGGCCAGTGGCAGCATTAGGTTTCGAAACCGCGACATAATGTTTGATGATTTGATTTAAAGATTGTACTCTGCAAATGGCAAAAGTTGTAGAGAAAATATGAGTAAACATTAACATAGGGAAATTCACAATTACAGTATTGAGTAATTTAAACATAACTTAGTTTAAATTTGCTTAAAGAAATTTTGAAAAAAGGTGAACTAATTGAGTGTTGAATGAAAAAAAAATAAGTAGAAATAAATATAGGAAAGTTTATAATAACAAAATTAAAAAATTTAATTCTGTTTGTTTTTAATACAACTTGAAATGAGAACCTTATAATGAAAATTATTGAATATTATTAGATGGTCTGAATATAGTTTAAAATTGTTGAAATAAATTTAGAAAAAATATTTAATAATCGGGCATTGAATTGATTTAATTTTAATGTATTTAATGTTGACAACATAAAGAAATGGAATGCATAATTTAAAATATTTAAATAACATTAAAGTATTCGATTCATGTTGATTTAATTTTTGCTATATCATTGAAAAAAGATTACTTTCTGTTCCCAATTTTAAATTGATTAATTTTTGCATATATTCGCAGTTGACAACAGTGAGAAAACTTCAGTAAAATATTTTTAACCATTCTGATTTGAAATTGTGTATATTGGCAGTTAAATTATACACAAAATATTAAAATTACATTAAAATATTTCTATACAATTTTCGAATATAAACTGTTGACAACACAGCTAAAATTAAGTTATATGGATATATAAATTATTTATTTGAGGAAGTGAGTCGCACATTTTGAGAATCTTCTAGCTGTCAAATTAATTTGTATATTGCTGAAATTCCTGAATATTTTTCCCAACAACAGCTAAAAATAGAACTGTGAACTAGCTTTTCTACTTGTTAAGCTTGAGAATGTGCTGACTAAATCCGTCAGCAATAATAACAGCTGGCGATCAAAGTTTGTCGCTGTGATTGTTGTTGTTGTTCAAGTTGATCGTCATCAATGAAATGCAAAATATCGTGATGACATAATTTCGCAACAGGAACGTATGAAAATGCCATAAAAGTGCACGCGCCGGATGCCCCGAAGACGATGAGACGACAACGTTAAGAGGCAGCAGCAGCAGCAGCAAACAGCCTACACGCTGTGCTTGCAACTGTTGCTGCAGATCGCCAGCTATGGCAGCAACAACAACTTGGTTAACACGGCAAATGGCACTTGCTGCTGCTGCAGCTCGACAGACTGTCTGACTGGTGGCCAGTCGGAGTCGGAGTCTACTTTGGGTGTCTGTTAGCCAGCCTTTTGGGCGCTTGTCTACAAGTTGTTTGCGCAAAGGAATTTCAGAAGTCCAACTCGTTTTGGCCAAACAGACTTCCGAAAACTGGCCAAAGATATGCCCAAGACTTGATATGTACAAGTCTACGAAATATATATATAGATAGTATATGTTTAATCACATTATTGTTCGCCCCCTGCGCAGCGGCTGCTGTGCAATTTGTCAAAAGATTCTAAGTCAGATAAATTACAAAGCCAAGCGACTGCTGTTGGAGTTGATGTATCTGTTGGATACGTCTAACTAACTGTCCGTCTGTGTGTCTGTCTGTCTGTCTGTTCATCCGTCTAGCTGCTTGTCTGACTGTCTGGCTGCCTCTTTGTCTATTTTGTCGATTCATTAAGGCATTTGGCCAAGCGGTTTGGCCGCTTGGATTACGCAAAAAAAGAGACGCAACGTTTGGTCAAAGTTCTCAGCGTCTCGGATTCCCTCTTCGTGGCGGCTGCGGCGGCAATTTCATAATTGATGGCAGCTGACAAGTTAGCGTCTAAATTGACAAACTTGATGTTGATTCATTTGCATTTTGCGTTTAGTCGATACGCGCAGTTTCAATTTGTTTGGACAGGACGTATAAGTAGCTAAGTGCTGACAAGAGACAACTGACAACAGATAAACAGACAAGTGACATCGAAGTAGTCGCAGACCTGTTTAGAACACACAGAGTTGGCTAAATCCTGAATGCTGACTCAAGAAAACAAACAAGAGTAGATTTACATTTGAAAACATAAACAAGATTTAGAACTAAACCAAACACATTTGATTTTCGGTGGGATGCGTGCGACATGAGTCAATGCTATAAATAACACCCTACGACAGCGTGTATGGCACACAAACAGATATATGTAGATGTAGATATCGATATGGATATGCTTGGATATAAATAAAAACAAATCACAATTTGTTGGTTTTTACCACAACAAATCGCAGTTTGCTGCCAATTTGCATAAAATATGTTATGCGATTTTTTGTTTTCGTTTGTTTTTTGTGTGTGTGTGTGTGATTTTGCGCTCATTAAAAAGCTGGCAATTTGGCGAGTTTCTAATACTTTCTCTCTAGTATAAAATATAATAAGGCGCTCAGAATTGACGCTTTGCTTTGCGCTCTCCCTCGCTCTCGCTTCAAAAATCTCTGATTGATGCGCAGATTCATAATTGGTTGGGGAATTCTCCCGCCTCGAGGCGGACGTTTCGTATGAAAAGTCTCATTGACACACATTTCGATGTGAGGCGCTGCGGCGGGGGTAAAATTGATGGACATGGCGAAACAAAAGACTTAGGCAACGAACTTGATTGTTTGCTTGCGCTTTTTTCTCTTATTTTGATCAATTTAGTATTTAATTTTTTTTTTTGTTTTGTGGTGTTAGAACAACCAAATAAACTAACTACAGAATTGCTAATGAAATGCAGCACATTAATTCAGTGTGCTTTGTTTTGACTTGTCTACTACACGGACATATGAATGCGGACGTTCTAATGGCCAGTGGTGATTCCAGTGGTTCTAGTGGTTCTGCCTGGACATACAAATACATATGCAAATTTGTTTGACTAAGCTGCTGCTGCTGCTGCTGGAAAGTATGTGACTTCCGTCTATGTGTGTTTGGTTAGCTCTTAAGCTGTTTGGATTCTGTGCCTGATTTTTCACATAAATTAAAATAAGAAACAGCAAATGTTTGTCTACTTCTTCTTCTTCTTCTGATGCTGCTACTGCTGCATGCAATTTTGCAACAACGGCGCAAAGTTCAGATCGCATCTCTAGCAAATAAATTTCAAGTGAGTTAAACACAATGCACAGCCAAGACAGGCAGACAGACGGACGGACGGACGGACGTTGGCTAGGTAGCTAGGGATTGTGACTACTAGTGCAACTGTGTGGTTGGCTGAATCAATCAAACCATCCATCAATCAATCAACCGCAAATGAATTTAATTTTCAACCACAAAACAAAAGTCACGGCACAATTTACGGTTCATTTCGGTTGCAATGACACTGCAAACACTGAGAGGGCACAAAATATGTGTCTATGTGTATGTGAGTGTGGGTGTGTATGTGTGACTTTTTATAGATAGAAGATATCTTCCATATCCTTAGCAAAGCTCAAAATATAGTTAGTTATGCTTTATACTAAATATCCTTTGGGCCTGGCACTTGTCACTTGTTCACAAAATTGCATCACAAAGTCTTTAAACTTTAGAGTTCGTTTTTAATATAATTTTTATATTTAATATTTTTATTCTTTATAAATTGTCTCTGTTTTTGGTAAATTAGGTTATGTCTGAGCACTCACTTAAATATTTTTGTATTTTGTATTTAGTGTTATTTGGGTAACTCGCACAAAAACTGAACGATTTGGAGAACGCACGTACAACTTCAATACTTCAATATGATTGTGAATATTTTTACCAAGTTCGTCGTTTTTATATGCGGCCCAGCAAACGTTCAGAAGCGCCAGCGTCGCCGCCAACGTCGCAGCTTCTGACGCGCAGCACCCAAGCCACACAGCGAAACACAATAGTTTGACGTCGACGTCGACGCCGGCGTTGGCGCTGCTGTAAGATGCGAACAAGTGGAATTAAGCAGAAGACGACAATAACAAAACAGCAGCAACAAGCAGCGTAGCATCTGCTGACGCCAACGCCAAAGCTGCTGCTGCTGCGCTTCTTGCTCACTTTCGTTGGCAGCGCGCACACTCTGCTGCTGCTCTCAGCGAGAGAGCGGCTGAGGAGCAACTGTGCGAGAGAGCAAGATCTCTTGCCAAGTGGCAACGCTGGTGACTCGATGGCTCGATGGTTGACTCTAGTGCGGGCGTGCAAGCTTAAACAGAGCAGCGACTGACGTCTGATGGGCAGCAGAGGGGGCGTAGCAGAGTGAGCGTTTCTTGGTCTTACGACTATTCTGAAAGTCTTTCCGCTTTGTTGTTGCCTTTTGTTTTAGTGTATTCTGTGGGCTATTTTGCATTTTCGAGTGGAATTTTAAGACCAGCAGCTAATTGATTTTTTGTTTGTTTGTTGTTGGTTTTGCAGTTGAAAGAATTAGGCAAATATAAGTAGTAGTATTTTTGTTTTATTATGATTATTCGTATTCTATACGGTAGGTAATTCAATTTAATCAAACAGGCAATTTGTCAAATAGCTAAAATATTTTTGCAAATCTTTTTGTCTATGCCCGCAGTTTCCTTTTTAGCGGGGGATTTTATTATTATTGCGATACTACTATTTACTTTATACACGCAAAAAAGTTTGTTGGCTGGGAAACAATTAAATTCCAACGCATTAAAGGCTAGCAATTAATGCCGCTAACAAAATCCGGGTAGATGTTCTAACCGAAACGTCACAGACAACATCGCAAAGTCATTGCCACATTTGTTTAACAGATATTCAGAGAGACGGAGAGAGACATGGCTGAATCATAGGCAAACATTGGACAGCCACCAGTTGTTGATGATGCTCAGAAATGCGAATACTTTAAACAAGATAAACAAAACAATTAATTAACAAAATTAAATATTGATCATGATGCCTGGCCAAGACATTCGCAACAAAAAAATAAATAATAGCCACAAAAAATAAAAGACAGTGTCGGAATCAAGTCAAGAGACCCAGTTGAACAACACGAAGCATGGAGAAATTAAGCTACCAACTTGAAATATATTGTTAACCATGTGGTATCAACTGAAAAACCGTAACACACCAATTTATGTTGCAATCGAAATTTAATACAATTTGTCTTCCGACTGGATTCGTAACGTTTTTAAGGCCTCGCTAATTATAAATCGGTGGCTTTTTGCATGTGCCAAAAAGCAAAGATGAGTTTTTTGATACGCTACGCTTATCACTTGCTAACAATAAATGGTTAATTGATGACAATTTAATGAGGTCATTCAGGGGGGTTTTATAGAGCGTTCTGCTTGATTTTTGCCAACCAAGTTTGCGAAGCAGGTCAAGGTAGCATCGACATTTCGCACTTTACCACGATTGCGAGTACAATAATAGTATGCTTGATGATAATGCCAGCAGCATCGAAAAGTTTCAGCAATTCAAACCAATTCAACTGCAAGTCATAGTTAAAGCTTATCATTTGTGGGTTGTTTGTTGAATACTCCGAAATTTTCAAAGTCTTTTTTTCCAATTTACGCGAGTGAGAGAGAGATTGCAACAAACTCTGATCGAGTTTTCTATTGTCCGAGGTTGCGGTCTGTTTTTATTGGGCCAGTCAAGACCTGAGGCCTCCGAGACGCCCTAATGCCCACTGATGAAAGCAATATATAGACATGGGGTATTATTGAGAAATTACCGGACAGCTGTTGGACAGTAGCTTTCGGGTCAATAGCAGACTGATTCGCAAATCAAATGCACATTATAATTAACGCATTTCAGTCTCCCTATTTTTTGTGAGTGTGGCTGCCATTCGGAATGGAGCATTATTGTTATGTCGAGTTCAAAACGCCAAATGAGTGCATTCACTTAGTGAAATTCGATTAAACAATGTGATTGAATGATTGGTCTGTACTTGGGCAATCTCCAAGTCCCTCCTAGCCAAATGTTTAGCATGTCATAACATGTTATTGAGAGGTATACATAAATATTTATTAGAGTATCATCGCCTTAGACAGGTTTTGCGGCATTTTTATTTTGGCCAAAATAAAAGCTAGAAATTCCAGAAATAAAATATTGATTTTAATAATGTACAATCAATAATTCGCAGAGCTGTGAAAATGATGGCAACAAGTTTGTCTAAATTATCGATCTTAACTGCGAGTAAACCCCACAATATAATTCTATAAACAATTGGCACGCGAATTCTTTGAACATTTTCGGAACAAAAATAGCCAAAAAATATTAAGGTTGAATTTATCAAAAAGTGACCCGAGCTGCTTGGTGGATGGTACAGGTAACACATATACTATATATGGACCCTAGAATCAGAACAAGTTATTTGTCTCGTTACCGGTTTTGGGCATTTAACTAAATTAATGCTAGAAATTCCAGAATTAAAATAAAATACGTATTTAAATAAAAAATAATCTCATGTCGATATGAAATATAAACAAGTTTTGCTTAAATTATGTAAGCTTAAAACATATTCTCTAGTTATACATATAAATACTTATAATAATGGAAATGAGAGTTATCGATTAACGAGAACGATTGAAAATACTTTGAATTGATTGTAGTTAAAGATTTTACACAACTATTTGTAATTCGGATTCATCTTTTAAGATTTAATATAAATAAAATAAATAAAAAAAAAACTTATAAATACTTAAAAGATTCGTAGCGATAGTTATTGATTAACGATACTAAATACTAATAGTTTAAATTTAAACCATTTCACAACTTTGCACCTGTGATTCATATTCATTTATTAGCATTTAGCTAGAAGTATAACAATATCCATCATGGGTTATTGAACTAACCAAAACAAAGGCCTAGGTCATTTGATTTTATTGTTTTTTTTTTTTTTTGGCGCTATGACTTCTCGCTCGAGAATGCATGGAGGCCAAGAAGGGGCTTTACTCATGTGTCTTTCCACTGCATTGATTATGAGTAGTGGTTCAGCATTTATGATACGGATATTTCTAATGGGAGTGAATCAGCATTAGCTCTATACTTAGAGCTGACGTCAGGCTCCTTTCACTAGATCAAGGCATCAAGATAATATAAGATTGATTGAACTTTAAATGATATGGTAAACTGTTCCTATTCGAATCCTGTTTCAAAGCAAACAAAAGAATAATTAATAAAGCTTAGACAGTAGTTCAAAAGTCTTTAAAAATAATATATTTATTTATGAGTTAATACCCTGGCAGGTTGTTACCAATAGTATTTATATTATTCGACTGACCATAGAAAGACTGCGACTAATTTGCATAGAAAGAAGTAATACTCTACATTCCTTTTTGGGGGTATAACAAAAAACTTAATCTGCAGCTCAATTCACAAAACTACATTTACCTAATAGAGTATGAAAACGATTTAAATTTATTGAAGAGCTGCATAATGCGAATGCGTTGAACTATTTTTGGTGCTCGAATTTGTTTGGGAAATATTTAAAAAATGTGATAATTTATTTAAAATCTCCACACTGAAAAGCCGAAATGTGGGTGAGACAACAAAACTATAAAACTAAATAGCCAATAACATAATATAAAATCAAATTTGATCTTTACCGGCAGTTTTATGACAAACGGAACTAAAGTCTTTGGCATTGTCAGAACTATTTCGTTGCGAGTGGAATATTTTTGTATATATATAACTTGTCTTGTGTTTTTTACTTGTATTTCTTTCTGTATTTTGTTGTCGAATATGTTAGATAATTAAATTACATTTTTGGTTAAAATTAATTAGAATACGCGAGTTCATCATTGAAAAAGCAAATACCAAAAGCCACCACAACCAGCAGCCAGCAGCGGAAAAATTGAAAATGTCTGCGATTGATCGTGGTTGTGATTGTGCTCGTGGTCGTGGTGCCAAAATGCCCATTAAATCTATAAAAGTTGTAAATGGATTCTTAAAACATGCTCAGATCAAGTTCCAATGCTGCTTTATTAATCAGTGAAGCTGACAAATGTCTTTAAGCTACCGTATGCGCATGAGAGACAACCAAAAAAAAAAAAAAGAAAAAATAGAAAAAATTAAGAAACCAAGAACACACACATTAAGAATGACACTGAACGACAGAGCGATGCTTCGACTACAACATACTCCACATTGTTTAGCAAGAAGAAGCAATCAATTAAATGTAAAGCTATACGATATTGATGAATTGCCCACAGATATTCACATATTGTCTCTGAGTATTTAGTGTCAGATTCTTTAAATACTTAAATTTGAAATTATTAAACAGCCAGAAAATTTTCTTGATTCTCCTTGACTTAGCGGGAATTTGCAAATTAAAAAGAAAAGAAATTTAATTAAATTTGAAGTGTTTTTAAATATTCATTGATCGGTTTTTAAGTCTAAGCGGAATCATTGAATTTTTTAATAATTTTAGAATACTGTGAAATTTACTGACATTTAATTTCACTTTATATGTACATGCCCTATAATTGACTGGGTCCACTTCAAGGGTATGTCGGACCCAAAAGTTCTGTCATTTTCTATAAGAAGTTCTATTTAATTTCACACTTTAAAATATATATGGTATACTACAGAACAGCTTGTACTTTAGTGCAGTATTTATTATTGTGCAGTTTAGACTATAGTGCAGTATAAACTATTGTACAGGATATACTATAGTGACAGTATATATTTTAGTGCAGTATTTACTATTTTACAGTACAATATTTACTGTAGTTCAGTGTGCAGTATTTACTATTGTGCAGTATATACAAGTATTAAGTTTATACTATTATGTACATTATACATAAGTGCAGTATTTACTATTGTGCAGTATATACTAGTATTTAGTATATACTATTATGTAATATATACATGAGTGCAGTATTTAGTATTGTGCAGTAAATAATATTACACAGTATTTACTTAAGTGTAGTATTTAGTATTGTGTTGTATATACTATAGTGCAGTATATAATATAATGTTTTGCCCATAATCCAAGTAATTATTTGCCCAATGCTTAGTATACCCTGTAAACAAGAGCTAGCAATACAGGGTATGTTAACCCAATGAACCAAATCGAGCAACTTTGTTGTGATTGCACCCCGTGGTGTGATGGCTCCCCTCATAAAAGCGGATATGCATATGATTACCGATTGTGAGGCCCCAAAATCGTGATAATGACTGCGGCCATAGATTCTATAGGTTATGGGTCTCGTGCCACTAAGCTGACGTAATTGAGCGCTGTCGTCGCATCGTCAAAGGCTCACTAAAAGGCGTTTGCGATTAACATAAGTTTGGCATAATCAAGTCGTTCAAAATTTCTGAATCGCTGTGCGAGAACTAGAACTATTTAAAAATTTTCTTGGATATCGAGAAGAGTCAGATTGAACTGGTTTCTGTCGAACCACATTTCGATATCATTTTATCGCACTAAATCAAGGCGCAACAAATTCAGTTTAATAGCCAGCTGACCCACAGCCAAATTTTAATTGGACTGCAGAGAGTGCGAGCTACACAAACAAAAAAAAAAACAAAAAAATAAAAAAGAGAACTTGAATGGGGAGTTGTGTTGTACGAGATGATGCCAGTCATCTGGTTGCGTAGTTCCGACAAAGTCACAAAGCAAAATGTGTGTGTAATCACACACGTAGCTCTGTGGGCCATAATTATGTGGGTCTAAACCACATTTTGTAACAACATACGCTCGCAGCGCAGAGCAATTTCTTCTATTTTGTCGGATCGTCTTCTTCATCGTCGTCGTCGTCGACGTCGTCTTCAGTTTCATCAGCAGCGTCAACAAACGGCCTTGAAGGCGGCAGCAAGTGAGATCTTCACATTGCTGTGGATGCTACCCAAGACTTGACCACAGTCAAGGTCACAGTCAGAGAGGCTAAGAATGTCGCTGCAGGAAAATCCCCAAGAGTGCAACATTAAGTGGTTCAACTCTTTGGTTCTTAATGTGGAATGTGGCCGGGGCAAGTCTGTTTTTAGAATCTCTGTAAATTAATCTGTTGACCATCTTCAGCGTTTGAGTTAATTGTGAAAGTCGCAATTAATGAAAAATTTACGTGTCTTAACGATCGCAATTAAGTTTATATGACTGTTTTTGGTCTGTTGACTCCACACACAGAAAAATGTTCTCTTTCTCCGTTTTCGAAGTGACAAACAAACAAGTTTCGCGAATATTCGCGAATTGAAATCGAATATCGAAAATCGCTCATTGCTCATCGATTATGTTTGCATATTTATGACAAATTGTACCTTTGATATTATAATTTTATTATTATTTTTTGATAATTGATATTTATTAGATTTTTACGAATATATTTCTGGTATTTCCGATATGGTAAAATAATATTTTGTAATTAATTCAAAACAGCGTAGAACAATGGCAAATTCATATAGTCAACTCAATATTGCGATTGATTCGCTTCGTTTGATTAATGTCCAGACTCTGACTTAAAACTTGATGTGCAGCCCGAGTTGAGTTCTCTGGCAACACGTGTTGGCTCTCAGAAACTGATTCCAACCATAATAATAAAACACACTAATGCACACACAGTTGAGCATTTATAGCAAAAGTTAATATTTTATTTTCATATTTTGATCATAAAAATTTGCTTAATATGCAAAAATCATAATGGCCGCATATCAATCAATGGCTCGAAATAATCGTTAAACAACAATGGACAATTTTGCACAGTAGCTCTCAAGTTTTTAATCTCATCAGGCATGCGCATAAAATGTCCATTTGCTCAATGATTTCAATGAGATTATTGCGATTATAAAATATAGTAAAAGAGAAGAAAACATCAGCAAAAGGGAAGCCACAACAACAGCAGTTAAAACGAAGGCAGACCGCGGAATGCCCTTTGTTAAATGACGATCATAAGTTGAAATTGATCTTAATTCGTATTTATTTCTCTCATTCATGGCAAACATACTTTCAAAACTAATACACCCAATGCAGAAGCAGTGCAATGGAAACGAACGAATCGATAAAAATCAAATACAAATTATTGAAGCAGCCAAAGATTGAAGTTTACAGCATTTGGCCACAAGGCTGCAGAAGCAGCAGCAGAAGTAGAAGAAGAATAAAAATAATATTTGATAAACACAACAAATAATGTTAAGTTGTGAAAAATTGACAAGCAACTGGCAGTCAGCGAAGGAGGGGCAAAAGAGGGGGACAGACAGACAGAGACTGCAAATTCAGCTGTCACTTGTTGCATTTTTTCTGATTACTCTGACAAATAACAAATAACCGTTAATATGTTGCATTAACATAGGTCAGTCATGTCCAGTCGGTGTGAATGGTGAATCATTATTCAATCTGCCAAGACAAAGCCTTGGATCAAAATGCCACTCGAATGGGGCGTAAGTTGTCCGTGTCGAGCCATTTGACTTGGACCCAGCCCTCCTCCATAGCCATACAAAACATTTAACGATCTGAACAAAATTAATTATTAAGAATATTTTTCAATATTAAATTTGCCGTTTCAACTCGTAACGCTATAAACTTGATGAGTCTGTCAATAATTAAAAAACTATAAACTGAAATTAGCTAATAAATGAACAAGATATCTTGTTGCTGTCAAATTGAATTATATTGATATTCACATATTTTAAAATGATTAAACTATTTTTAATTAAAACGAAAACAAGCAAAATATTAGTTGAAAAAAATATATTTCAAAGAAACTTTTTATTTTAATTATTTTTTTATAATTTCAAACATGTTTTCAGACAGCATTTATCTTATTGACTTGCAATGAAAATATTGGCACTATAATATGTGATTTAAGTTTAATATTTAATATGAAATTTATTAAATAAAAAAATATTTTATTTGGTAGACTCATTTATATTTACTTTTATTTCCATTGCTGCACATTGAAACGAAAACAGTTTTTTTTGCATTTTTAGTTGCATTTATTCAAAAGTAGAAAAACACAGAGAATAAAATTGATGATTGCAGTCGAAAGCATAAATTAAATACAGTTGCTTTTGATTTTCCTTTTGGCCAACAGCCTTCGTGGTTTATTCTGTTTTTTGTTTGTGTTTATTTTAATTAAAATGCTGTGCGCACCACACGACGTATGCGCAATTTTTAATAGTTAAGCGATGCAGAGAGCAATTTATAAGATTTTTAATTGAGTTCGAGCTGCATTCGAAGCCTTTCAACTGGCACTTATAAATGCGCCGTCGGAGATAGACGAGTTTTGTATGCAATTTTCATGACAATTGCAAACAGTCAAAGCCTAAGTGTGAGAGAGAGACAAATATAGCGAAAAACTACAAGTTGAAGTCACATTCAGATTCAAATTAGGCGTAATTAATTACAGCTTGGGAGCAGGAATATTTAGTCAAAACAAGACATTGTCACTTAATGTGCGCTCATCAATAAACATTGTGCGGCAAAGGAGCTGATAGACAGAACTTTAAAAGACCCACACACACCTCCAAAAAGTTTAAATGTTGAATGTTCTATGCGGCCAAAAAGTAGAAAAAACCCGTTGCACAATGGCTGAAAAACACTTGGGCAGACAGCTGAATTAATGAGCGTGTCTACGAGAATAAAAGATGTTGCCTTCTCTGGCGACAAAAGCAATAAACAAAAGTAAAAGTTTACCCACCAACTAGTTTCCAAAGAAAAATAACTAAGAATAGTGCTAAAAGAGAAAATACGCTACAAGTTCTGAGAATTTGTTTTGATTGTAAAGCAATTAAATTCATAATGGGACTAGGCTGAAATATTTTTAATAGCTGCGAAAATGTATTTAAAAGGGAGTTTAAGAACTTATGTATTTTATATTAATGAATATTTTCCATTTAAATCTTTTCAATTTTTAACTTCATTCTAACAAATTATTTTTAATTTTTTATGGTTTTCAGCTTATCACAAATATGATAGATTTAATATATATTATTTTAAATCACTTTCTAACATAATCTTTTAGCTAATTGCTATTACTTTATTACAAATATTTTAAAGATTAAGATTTAGCCATTAAATGATGGCAGAAAAGATTATGCTAGAAAAAGATTAACAATATGTTATTCTGTTAATGAGGTGTGATGTAGGTGTTGCCATTAAAATGTGATACAAGGACATTTAAAATAGAATATTCTGTTAATATCATATTCTTAATAGTATCTTCTCTTTAATAGAATATCATATTCATAATCTTTTTTAACATAATCTTTTATGCCATTATTTAATGGCTGCACCTTCATCACACCCCATTCCGATAGCCATTAAACTACTGGGTATTCTTAATCGAAATGATTTTATTAAGGAGTTTGTTATGGTTTCATTCAGTTTCTGAAATGGTTTTTGTGTTGAAGTGTGCCGGCAATAAAACGAAATTAATGATTGCAAAACTGAACATTATCTCAGCCTGAGAACTGAGATTCTAAACAGACTGAGAATCAGATAACGACAAAGTTATTCTGAACTATATACGATATATGCATATTTATGTTTATAACTCGATCATTTTGGCGTTTTTTATGCGCTTTTTATTGTTGTTCAGCGATCATTGCTTTACGCGGGGGAACAAAATTGATTTGTATTCATTTCATATTAATTAACCGATTGAAGTTTGCTAATTTTTTATTTCTGTTGTTGTTTTGGGTTTTGAGCATAAATTAATTTATATTTATGAACGTGTATTTTTTGCATAGAGAACTTGCTTAAGGCTCAGCTTGATCGATATACGTTTGTCTTCCTCAATTCGTCGGCTTTTGTTTTTTGAATATGCAGCGAACATCTACCATAACCATATCAATATAACTTAAATACATATCGTATTGAAATGTTTAGGTGTTGTTCTTAAGAACATCAAATCGGAAAGAAGCTCAATAAGAAATTAACTTCGACGTCGGCGATTTGCATATTGATTTAATTTGCATTTAGAAGAGCACGTAATGAGATCAGCTGAACGGGGATGATTCCCTGTGATTGAGGCGGCATCACAAAAGAATTATATGCATGCTTAAAGCTATTCCCATTGTCATTAGATTCCACAATAATTAACAGTCAAAGACAACAGCAGCGAAAAAAAAACAGAAGGTGCGAAATATCAGCTGAACATGCTTCTTGGCCACTTTTATGTCTATTCTCAATGTCATTTGGCCATTGGTATTTGTCTTGGCTGTTGCTGTTGCGGTTGTTGCTGCTGCTGTGTTTACGCTTCGACAAATTGCTCATAATTCTACACCTGGGCTACTTTAAGTGCGTTCGTGTCCTCCGTTTTTCACACGCTAACACAATTTAATTCCGCCACATAATAAGCAATAATCGCCAAGTCTGTGTTTGCGAATGCGGAACTCTCCACTCGCAAAGCGCGAACAGCCCTTTCCTCACTCACTTGATTCACTCCGGAAAAGAGCGTGACAGTTTTATTAAAATTGTATTAGAGCATCCTCAAGTTTTTCTCACACACTCACACAGTGCAAACAGCTTTGTAAGCACATAAATGATATGAACTGAATGCCTTTAACCCAAACACATTTCGTGACTTTGAAACAATGACAACGCTTGGTTCAAGCATAATTGTAAAATTCAATAATTAAAGCACAGATTTATTTTTGCTTTAAAAGCACATTAACTCTTTTAGTGGCCACTAAGTTCTTCGAAACTGTAAAATCTAAAAATAGCATTAATAGACCGTGAATGTTTGGCATCTAGCTAGAGTGTTTGGTACTTAAATTACAATTTAAATCATTAAAGCATATTATTAATATCCATTAAAAAGAGATAAACAGACTTGGAGACTTGCAATAAATACTATAAAAGAGCCTAAGAGTTGACTGAGCTAAAGTACCAGCGACTTTAAAAGATCTTAAAAGCAAAAAGTATACATTAAAGCTCAATAAAGAGCTCAAATTACGTTTTAAATCTTTAAAGCATATTAAGAGACGACCATTAGAATAACATAATGCTTGCAGAATTGCAATAAATTATTAAAATTTTCCCAAAAAGAGGCTTGAACTTAAGCAACTTTAAAGCTCTATGAAGTAAAGAACTATAATTTTTGAAGCCTACATAAATAACTTAAAATTCAATCTAAATAAATAATGAACTTTATTAAGATGAATAAAAAAACAAGTGAGAAAGCTACAGTCGAGTGTACTCGACTGTGAGATACCCGCTACCCATTTTAAATAAAAGCAATATATTTTGCGGTATTATTCTCAAAATATACCAAATATACTGCAAAAATACTAAAAATATACCAAATGGTATATGTGGTATATCGATATAGTACCGCATTCAAAATATACCATAGATGGCACAATATAAGAGATTGTCAGCCAAAGCAACTCAGACCCCCAGTAAGTAGGCGTTTTTGCCCATACAAAAGTATTTCTTTAATAGCTTCCACATTTTCTGATCGCAACCAAATTTTCAGGGATCATAACTACTATAGTTATTACTGTATATACCAAAATTCGTAACTCTAGCTTTAAAATTACGCTTGTTATTCGATTTTTTTGATTTGCAGGGGCGGAAGTGGGCGTGGCAAAAATTT
Source organism: Drosophila albomicans (assembly GCF_009650485.2). Lineage (NCBI taxonomy): Eukaryota > Metazoa > Arthropoda > Insecta > Diptera > Drosophilidae > Drosophila > Drosophila albomicans. The sequence continues at coordinate 20,117,329 of NC_047629.2, read as the reverse complement.
GAAACAAACTTGATCTGCGTGCAAACATAACAAATGCTGTCGAAAAAAAATTATAGCTCTATCTCTTATAGTCTCTGAGATCTAGGTGTTCATACGGACAGGCGGACAGACGGACGGACGGACAGACGGACAGACGGACATGGCTATATCGTCTCGGCTGTTGACGCTGATCAAGAATATATATACTTTATAGGGTCGGAGATGCCTCCTTCTACCTGTTACATACATTTCCTGCCGGCACAAAGTTATAATACCCTTCTACCCTATGGGTAGCGGGTATAAATATGTATATTCTTATTAACTTAAAGAAGTTTTAGCTAAGATATATTTATAACAACTTTGAAAGCTCTTAGAAGGAAATATACAATTTGAATAGTGGAATCCTATTAATAATGGTCATTAAAAACATAAATACATACAATCTTGCTATAAATTATAAAAAATGTCTAATGTTCTTAGTTATTTAAAAGGATTTGAGCGAAGATTCTAGAAACTTTGAAAGCTCTTAGAAATATAAATATAGCTCAGTTCTTAATTATTTAAAAAGATTTGAGCTAAGATTCTACCAACTTTGAAAGCTTTTAGAAGAAAATATAGTGTTTTAAAGCTCTGCCAAGAGCTTATTCTATAAGCTTGACTGGCTTGCTTCAATTCGAGTCGCATTCGGTAGCTGTATTCCATAAACGATGAACTATTAAATCCAAATTTAAAATCAAATTTGTTACACTTGCCAGCGCAAGGACATTGACACTTTGCCAAGCAGCAGCGTAACGAACGAAAAAAACCTCCAAGCAGAGTGCCAAGTGCCAAGTGCGAAGTGTCAGTGGCAGTGGCAATGGTAGAAAAGGTAGCAGAGGCGGTGGCGATGGCGGTGGCAGTGACTTTGATTGATGAAATGAGCAAACAATAACAAAACGCGAGGAAAATAAAACTGAAACTGAAAGTGAATTAAAGCGCATGAACAACACAAATAATAAATAGCTTATGACATCAACCGCAGGCAATGAAGCTCATCAAATGTGTGTGTGTGTAGTGTTGTCGACCCGAGACGTAGAGAGGAGGGAAATCCATCTTGTGGTTGTTGTGATTGTTGTGGGCGTGTAACAGCCAATGGCTTTTTGATATTGGCCCAAAGCCAATCACGTAATCGAGGCGAGTAATACGACTCTGAGTGCGATTGCGATTGAAATTCAGGCAGTGACAATTTAAGCTCTTCAAAGTTGAGAGTGACCAGAGTTTGTCGCATAGTTCGAGGCGATTTCCATAGGAAGAAGTTTGGATTATTAATCAAAAAACTTTTGGATTGTCCGATCAGCTTTTAATCGGCTCTAAAACCTTTCACGCTCCAAGCAACGAAGGTCTCCTCGGATCGGCGATCATTGATCGAAGCTAAGTGATTGCCCTATAGGCCCAGACCTGTCTGTCACTTAGGAAATTTATCGATTAACTGTTGTTTTAAACATGCCATTAGGTAGATCCCATAATTTGTTTGCCGCAGCTGTCAAAGCAATCGAATCGCTTATTAAACCATTTGTAGGCAGCATTTAAATGCATTTGCTTTGCCAGTTCGAATGGGACTGCGATTGCGATTGGGACTCGTAATGAGATTATTTGAAATCAAGAACGCCGACAAATATCAAGAGTCAAATTTGCAAATTCACGTTAGGCACTCAATTGTTTTATAAGCATATAAATTTCTGATTTGCTTATACTTTTAATTGGTCAGCCATGTGTGGGGAAACGTTGACGACAGCTGGTGCTTCCCGTTGCCAGCAACTGTACTTCGATCGAGCAGCATACTGGAATTAAGAAGGCGTTGCCAAAGATGACTGTTCCAGTAGTCGTATGCCTAATTAGGTTTATACTTAATGGGTTAACATGTGTGTCAGCAATAATCGATACAAGTTAATAAAAAGAAGCTGAATAAAAGTTGCATTTTTTATATAGAACTTTTAATATAAAACTAAGAACTCTCTGAGAATAGAAAACTACTGCAGCCATACCTAATTTCTATTTAAATTCAAAACATAAAGTCAAAAGTCACGAAGACTAAGAACAAACGATTTTAAGATCACTAAACTGTGACAACTCATGCGAAACTGATTCACCTATTTGTATTTCTTTGTGCGTGTGAATTTTATTTTACAATTATATTTTAAATGCACATGCAGATGACATTAGCATAAAACTGCGAGTGCCAATGAAATTCACTAAAAATTGTTTAGAAGAAAGAAGTTTTACTCGTAAACTATAAATTGAATTTACTTAGAGGATACACAGCTGACATCTCAAAAATGTTGTTTCAAAAAACTATTCATAGTATTTAAATTTTCATTAGTAAAAAAAAAGCCACCTAATTTCTAATTAAATGACGCCTTGAATTTAAGAGTCACACAAGACGAAATTAGTAGAAAATGTGTCACCATTAAAATGTTTAATTGTTATCAAAAGTAGTTTAACGCCATCTTCACGAAAAGTGTCATCAGCGAATGTATTGTATTCAAATCTAATCGCTTAGAATCAGAGTCGAGTCAATGCGTTGTCAGTCTAGTGTAACGCCTTTAATGTCCACAATTGAATTATGTTCTACGGCGAATGCGTGACGCAACTTTACGGCCACAAGACGCAGAAGTCGTGGGCAGCAACCAAGCGGGCAAGTGGCAAGAGGTGAGTGGCAAGCGGCAATTGCCAAGTGGCAGTTCAGTGAAACGGAAACGCCAATGCATAGCGACATTGCGGCAAAAGGCTTCACGCTGTGAGCAATGTGTGTGGCTTTTGACCAACTTGGCCTGCCTGTTGGCCAGCATGTTGTAGCTGCTGCTGCCGATGCCGCCGCCTGTTTTTGTTTATTATGCGTAAATAATGAGCGACATTAAAAGCAACGCGTCGCCAGTTGAACATAAACTCAAGCATCGCTCATACGCCCCATTGGACTGACTGTTTCGAGTTGTCAGTCTGTCTGTGTATCTGTCCGCTTGACTGCCGCCCGCTTTGCTGGCTGGCGGTCAGCCACATACTCATAAAGTTGCTCACTTTACTCGGCGCAGCAGAACACATCGACGACGACGACGACGACGACGCCAAATTGGCATCTGCATAGAACGAACTTGGCTAAAATACTTAGAAGAAGAAGCCACTAATTAATATAACGCCGTCAAGGAGAAACGATATTTATTTACTTACTTAGCTGCCTGTTGAATTCTTCTGTCTGTTTTTCTGTTTTGTTTTTTTAAATGCCCTTGCAGTTGGGTGTTCTTAGTTTGTGAGGAAAAGTGTAACGCATTAAGAATCGGGTGTCATTTAAAAACTTGTTATTTTTATTATAATGGTTATGCACAATTTTATGGCGAACTTAAAATCAAAATATATAAATTTGCGTTTCAGTAATTGCCAAATAAAAAAGGTAAATAGTATTATTTATTATATTATTATATTCTATATTATCGTAAAAAATATGTATAGTATTTAAGTGAATCTATGTACAATCTAAATATTTTTTCCAAATTGTACTATATTTTATTCTAACAAATTTACAAGGTTAGTTAGTTGTTTGCATTGCATAAATTTGATTTAGAAAATATATGTAAGTAATGCTACATAAATTCTTTATATACTCTACAATTGTTGTATATTATATATTTTATCAAATTTAAAAGAGCATTTAGACTTCGCTTACCTTTTGCTTTGCTTGTTTGCTTTTTTCTGTGACTAATTTGCATTGATGCGAGTCGAAAAACTAATAGATCAGTTTCATATCAATCACGCATTATGTTTTCTATGAACACTGAACTGGTTTCCAAAAACACATAAACAGACTTCACACACACATAAACAGCATCTACACACACACACGCTTGCAATCGTCAGAATCGCGCAGCTGAAACTTGTTTTTGTTTAAAGTGTCAAATAAACATTTTTGAAATATTCATTTGGCGCCACATTTGGCGCCAGCTGCGCCCCAAACAAATTTTCCAAAACAACTTTGCATGTGCCTCATGCCTCACGCCCCACGCCCCATGCTGCATGCAGCGTTTAACACTCTGCGTGCTGCAGTTGCAGTTGCAGTTCATAAATAACGCAAATTTGGCGCATTTCAAATTATCTTATTAGAGAATTTCAACAGTTTTGGCAACAAGACATTGGCCAATATATTTTACAGCATGCATGGCTTCAGCTACTGTCTCGAACTCTGAACTTTGCGTAATTCAATTGATAAAATATAAAAAACTGCTGCTGCTGCTGCTGAGAACAGCATTCAGAATCGCCAAATAAATAAAAAACTCAAAAAAAAAAACGTACATTCAACTATTAAAAGAATGCCCATAAAGTTGCTAAAGCTCACTGCGAAAAAAATTTGATATCGATAATAAGAATTTAATTGGTTGTGCCTTTTTTTATGAGGAGATTTCTGCATTCAACCATCAAAATTCCATGTGATTTGGAAACGAATCAAACAACCGCAAAATGATGTCTTAATACGTGAAGCCAAAGCCAGTTAGTGTTAACTGTAGTCAAAGTTCGAGCTTGCAATTGATGCAATTTAATTGCAGCTTAAATGCGATTTTATAGTAATCAGTCAACAATTAACATTTTAGATACTCAGATAAGATAAAAATCCAAAGCTGCACAATTGCTTGCTGTAGTGTTCCTAATAGGACTTAATTGCAATGCAGTTTGCTTAAAGCAATGTGTTTTTAATGCACTTTATGTGGGGTGATAATAAAGAGATAAAAATATCGATTCCGAACAATATTTAATTTTTTGATAAATTTAAGAGACGTGTCGAAATAAAGTTAAGAAATTCGTTTGAATTTTTAAATATACATAAATTTATATGTCAATTTATGAAGATTATGATTAAGATTAATTAATGAAAATATATTTTTAATGCTCTCTTAATTCAATTAATGTGAAATATTCACTAATATTTTGCAGTGCATTTATGTAATAATATTCATTAATTTGTTTATTTTTTAATTACTTGTAAAATTTCTAGTCATTTAAATTATACTTTTAACATAAATTTACTTCAGCGCTTGCTTTGCTCAAAATACCTAGACGAATGCTTGATATGTATGTGTAAAGCAAGCTATAATTCAGTTAATGAATTAGAGCTATATAATTTACTTCATATTTTATATTATTTTACAATGCAATATTTTAATAAATAACATTATGTTTAAAAAACGTTTCCATGACATTAATAATATCAATAAATTTGGCTAATTTACTAATGTTCAAAGTACTTAGTCATATGTTTAATTTATGTATCTAAGCCATAAGGCAAGCTACAATTAATAAAATTTTAAGAGCTATATTAAAATAATTAATATTTGGAATATTTTACAAGTATATTTAAAATCCCTTGGCATACATACTTTATTAATATACTTTAAATGCTTTGGAATACCGTTTCAACAAATCAATTTCAAGCTTTAATTTACTTTAGCTTTGCTCCAAGCATTTGTTCAATATGTCTAGTTAATTACTTTATATGTGCAGCTGCATCATTAAGCAAGCTGCAATTAAATTATATTTAAAATACTAAACCGTTGAATTAATATTTGAAACCTTTCGTAATATTTTGCAGTGCAATCATTTAATAGTAAAACTTTTAATTAAAATAATTTGAAGTTTAAATTTTAAATATTATTTTGCTTTTAAACAATGTCATTTTAGTTTACTTAAGTTAAGTTACTTAAGTCAACAATTAAGCAAGCTCCAATAAAATGCAGTTCACAAAGTTGCGCCAGCATAAAGCTTTAATGTGCTTTCGCAGCTTAGTCTGCATTCGCATGGAAATGAATTGCTTGAGATACGAATACGTATATGTATGGTATGTGAGTGCATTTGTGAGGGTCAATTTGTTGATAGCCATCGATCAGTTAGTTGCAACATGCACATTGGCGTGACAAAATAAGTAGATTTCAAGTTGCAAGTGGCAAGTCCCGTTTCACTCATGACTTGAGACAAAAGCGCGTGCATTTTCGCTGCTCTTTTATACATATGAGTGTAGTCACAATTTCAGATCCGATTCCGAGGCAATGCGTTGTGATCCGGTCAAGAAAGAGAGCTGGCTAGGTTGCTAGCTGGTCAAGCAACGTGTGTTGAAGTCGGTGTCGTGGCTTCGACTTGGCTGGCCCTCTGTTGATGATGTGACGTGTTGTCTGTCTCCATGTTGATGTGCAGCCGCTGGCTGAGTGGCGCTCAAGTTGCTGTGCATGTCACGTCTGACCTTGACGCCTCCTTCTGGCCAGCAACAACAACAACAGCAACATCAGCAATGAAAACAACAAATGAATAAACAAACAAAAGTGAAATGAAACACAAAAAATGTAGCAGAGCCAAAGATTATATCTGTGTGTAGCAGCAGCTGTGAGGCAAATGAAGCCATAAGCCATAAGCCAATGGCCATAATCATTGAGAGCAGGAATGCCATCTCGTGACGTCAACATTGAATGAACTCAAGTGCCAGCATATGTTAATATAATACTTCTCACATGTATTCACACTTGACCATTAAATCAAAGTCGAGGAAGCTAAAAAGCTAAACAATTTTTTTCTGACTCAATGTCTGGGCTGTGGCACTTTAATTAAACACCAAAAACAAACCAATAAAATCAACTAAATCAAATTGAAAAACACACCCCACAAAAAGTGATCATATTTATGATTCACTTTTATGGCATAATTAAGAGAACTGATGAGCTAATTGAAGACAACAAATGCAACAAATTCTCAACTGTCCTTCGACTGTCGTTTTTGTGTCTGCCAATTAGAAAGGTTTTGGCAGCTTTATGACCAAGCGAGGCAGATGCAATGGGTTCTATCATAAATCCATATGATTCAGTTATTTTGTAACAGTTGCTCAACTGCTTCCGATAAAAGGCAAAAGCTAAAAGCCAAAAGCCAAAACCTCTCTCAGAGGTCTCAGTTTTCGTTTGCTGAAAATTCGGCTGAAGAGTTTTGCAAAATGTCTGAAGGCGCGTTAAACAAAGCGCTTCCGTTCAGAATGGCTTAAACCGTCTGCGAAAAACTGGGCCAACCATATAAACCATGGACCAAACAGTCAGCACCCAAGCCGCTAGCTTGGGCTGGGGCTCAAGTTCATTTCAACGGCTGGTTGGGCAGCAATGATCGCAGACCTTTTCCACTATACCCCGAAAAACAACAAAAGCAACAGCAACAGCAAAAGCAACTGCAACAACGACAATGGCAACAACAACAACAGCAACAACAACAACAACTCGTCACATGCAGTCAAATTTATTTGTTCATCTTGATCTATGAAAGCATAAAATTTAATGGAGCATTATGAAAGAGTTTTTCGTTGTAGTAGAACAAAAGGCAAACAGCCCAGACGATCGACGATCTCTCTCGCCAGCTTAAAGTATTACAAGTGAAGTTTCCACTTTGACAGCCACTGACAGACATCTGCAGACCCCGCACTACAGTGCCAGCGGACAGTCAACGGACAGCTCGTCACGTCAATGGCTTTTTGGCTTAAACATCGTCGTCTCTCAAGTGCTCAAGTCTTTTGCACATTGCACGCATTTACCGCGCGTTAATTGCAGATGCAAAAATGGCAAATGGTCAGCGTGAGACACGCCCCCTCTTCACCTTCATTCCCCCCTCACTATCTGCCTCGGGGGCAGGGGCTGACATTAGACAATTAAAATGATATTCGGCTGCTTGATAATTACAGGCAGACGCGCATTGCAGCTGTGCAACTTTAATACAATGAATGCCCGTCTCCTCCCCCCGCTGCTGCTGCCCCTCACTCCCCTTTATTCAAGCATTTGTAGTGCGATCCGTTTGTGTGTGAAAAGTCATTAGAAAACTGAAACTGCTGAACCGCTGAACAAAGCAAATAACTGATTATACCCCGCAGCAGCCGTAGTCAAGCTAATGAGGTAGTTTCACATCAATTATGCCCATAGGGGGGCATAACTGTAGCTAGAACACACGAGCAGCAATGCCATGCTAATATTACGTATACGTAACGGAGTGCCAATGTCTTTTAAAACTGTGCACAATTTATTTATTTAACTCGAGTGAACAGCATTGACTTTTTCATTTTCTTAGAGTGAACAACAAAATTTGTTTATAATTTAAATAAATTACATTTTAAATTTAATTTATTTTTAATTCATTCTCTAATTCAATTGACTTAAAGGGTATCGCAGCATTTAATATTCGATACTCCTAGTGTCCAAAACAAAAAAACAGGTTAAATTTATTTAATTCTAAATCAAAGGGTATCACTGCATTTCACACCATATTTTATCTTAGTATCAAAAACAAAATTTGCGTTTAATTTGAATAGAAAACTGATTAAATTCCAAATAATAAATCATTCAACTAACGATTGCTAAGTTTTATTTGCTTTTCAAGGTAGTTCAATACTAAATACTTTATGTTTAAATTTAAAATAAACTATGTTGTGTATGAATATTCGAAGAAAAAAATGTATTTTAATAGTTTACATGGTTTGCTAGCATAAATTACTAAACAACCTTTTTTGTAGGGTATCACGAAGTTGTAAGCATGCAGTTGCAGTATGAAAAATCGAAAATTCCCGCCATAATAAATGCCCTAAATTCGCATTCGTTTGCCATTAGATGATGAGCTGTGTGAGCTCGATTCGAAGCGTCAGAGAGTCAGAGTCAGACCCAAATCCGCCCTGGCAACGCTTCTGTAGGCGGATGTGAATTTCGGGTTTTTACCAACAACAACTGAGAGCTGAGAGCAAACGACAACAGCGACAAAAACTTGTTGCTGCGGTTGGAACTTAAAACTAGAATTTATGACCGATTGTGGGGGGCTTTCGTTAGACGATGTAAATTGCCTGTGACTGAGACTGCGACAGAGACTCAGATTGCGATTGAAATTGAGACAGAAGTCTCGCGAACTGTGACGAAGATTGAAATTAGGATGAGCGAGCAACTAAGTATTAGATGCTTTTTAGCTAATTTTGTGCTAATTTGTGTGACTTTGGATCTCAAATTATTACACGATGTGTGTGAATGTGTGTGTATTTAAAATGTATTTCATTTTAAGCCAAGATCAGACCAAAGAAGGTCAACATGAATCAGCGCTGAGAGCGCTAAGAGGAGAGCTCAAAACAAAAGCTACACCCAACCTCCGCACAAATATAATACATACAACAAATGGACTTTTGTCGGTTGATTGAAGTCATCAGTTCTTGATGTTTATTGTCTGTCTGCATAAATTATAAACGTACAATTCCACAGGTTCGATGACTCGCCGAAAGAGTCAAATGAATTGGAAGAAAAAGAAAAAACAACCAACCAAAGAAACCACACACAATGTGATCGAACACTAATAAATACATAAACATAACATCGATGATCATCGCCCACAAAAGCAACAAAAAGCGCATTGTATGCCGATACCGATGCCGATGCCAATGCAAAGCGCAGGCATCATTAATCTCTCAACTTAACTGTCAGCATATTAGTTTTATGCTCAATAATCACAACACATATATCATACATTATAATAGATCAAACGATTCTTTTCTTCTTTTGTCTTATGACTGCACTTTTTAGGGGCGTATCCCAAACAATTTGGCTCTTCTAAGGTCTATGGAAAATTAATGCTTACACCAGAAGGTCGGATTCTGTTTGGTAATTGTAGATCAGCGAAGGTTTTTGAATGGAATGTTGTGGCATCTTCACTTCTTGTAGATCAATTGATCTATGTAATCGAGGTAAACTTCTGCTCACATATTTGCTATGTAATCTTGTTATGGATCATTGCTTCTTTCCAAAATAATCTTTAATTGATGTGGCTCACGAAAGATATGATTGTAAAAAATTTTCAGCTACTGGATTACAGCAATAGTATTTTTAACAATTGCAAATAAACAAAGCTTGTGTTGTAGTGTGAAATCTTCACGGCTGTTGATCAATCTAAACATTAAACTATGCTATCCAAAGATCTATTGAAGTATTTTCTTATTATGTAGATCATAAAAGAGTTCTTCTGGCATTGAAATCTTGTTAATCAACTAAGGCGTTTATTAGATTAATAACTATTTCCTAAACAACATTTTCCGATGCTACATATCAAAAAATAGATTGTATATTATAATTAGATTCCGGAAACAAACCAATAAATTTTATCCGTTACAAACTGTTATTCTACAAAATTACTGATTTCTTATCTCAAATTAAATATATTTACAATAGATTTCCAAACGAAGTTTCAGCTGTTGTCCACAATGATTTTTCTGTATCAAACTTCAGGTGTTGAAAACATTTTTTTAAAGCCTATCTCGCAATTGGATTTTCCCACAGTTCAATTAATTTGCATATAATATGTTTACCGTCATCAGTTTACATTTGCCTCTTGCGCATCCATATGCATGACAAATAGGCTGCTGAGGGGGGGAAGAGCAAAGGGGAAACTGTTCGGTCTGACGACAGCAAAAAGGGCAGCAAAAGAAAGATATAAAATAAAATACGCCCACATAAATTAACGAGCATTTTATTTACAACCAATCGACACTTTTACCGCATTGCTCTCTTTTTTTGTGTGCTTTTTTTGGTGGCATTTTTCTTTTATTTTATTTTTATTGGCATATAAATTTTAATGCCATTTTAATTTGCTCGGCACCTTACGCCCCATTTGCATAACTTTTTGCAACAATGAGTTAATTTGCTCCTTTTTAGTCGCTGCGGCCGCTCGTGCTGCGTTTTAAATTTAACGTTCAATTAAATTTTATTGTTTCGTACATAATGAAGAAATAAAATGCGCCGCAAGGCAGCAGCCACAGCCACAGCAGCAACATCATGAAGAGCAGCAACTGGCAACGGCAGCAGCTACACACTGCAGCATATCCAATCGAATGGAACCGAATGCGACGAAGCGAGGTGAAGTGAAGTGCGACGCCACCAAATTGTTGCATGCCGCGGCGCTGACCTTCGAATTTGGTTTTTGGCTTTTGGGTATTCGACTGCGTATGAAACGCGCTGCACTTGATTTTTCAATTTCAATATTAATACCCTTGCCAAAGTGCAACAGAAGGGTCAACTTGTTAAGCAGATACTAGGACTAGACCACTGTCAATAGTAGTGTTAAACAAAGCAGTACAACTTATGTAATAAAAGCTAATTAAATTATAATTCATTTAAGAAAACGAGCATTGCATTACATCTCAATCACGAATTAAAGAATTTCAATTTTTTATATCTTATATATCTTATTTGATTGCTCTAAATAAGAAAATTAATATTTTGCATTTTTATAACACACTTCTTTGAAAGAAAATGTTTTTCATATTAATAAGAAATGTTCTAGAAATCAAGATGATTTTTGGTACGTAAAGATATTCTTTTATACCTTTTAGATTAAAAGTCTAAAAAGCAAAATATTGTTTTTAAAATTGTATCCAACAGCTTAGTTAAAATATCTTTCAAGAGCACTAATTCTATGCTAACATACACCTCATTAATTCACAACGTCAAACCAAAAATGTTCCGTAAAAAACTCAATTAAGTTTCTTTGTAAAATAATTTATTTAGTTGCTTATTTTCTAGCGTGATACCTTACTAAAGAGTAAAAATATATAGTTTACAATTAAATAGAATAAATTGTTTTATTTCTTGTAGCTTTACAAAATATATAGTAATTAATATCCTAAAGTACTTAGTTACTTTCTAATATATGCTTGTTAAATTCAGTATTTAAAAAGAAATCAAATCAAGAAAGTATATTTATAAAATATGCAAATTTTAATAAACACTTTATTCAACTCTTTTTATACATTCAACAAAGTAGTTAAATGAGCAGCAATACTAAAATAAATAATAACAACTCTTTCAATAATGTTGCATTCTAAAATTTCATTTTAATCCACAATTAAGTAAAAAATTTAATACTTATATCTAAAGGCACATATTACACATCCACTCATTATGAAAAAATTCGAGAGTAATTAAATTTTTTTATGTGTCATGTGTTTTATTATATTCGCAGTTAGAGTTAAACAAAATTATGAAAATGTTATTTGGCACGACGTCCGGTTAGTCAGCAAATGTATTACGAAGTTTCATTAAATAAAATATTATACAATATCTTTGAAAAAGAATTTGCAGTTAAAGTTTACTGTTTAAAATTTTCGTTTACACTTTGAGTAAATAACAAAATATTTCTTCTATTTATTCCATTCACTGTCACTTTTGTTTTTGTTAATCTAGGTTTAGTTAAAAATTCTTTTTCTATTTATTCCACTCACTGCCACTTGAATTTGTATTGATCTGGGTGCAGGTATATTCTCGTCAATAAATTTTGGCAACATTTCGCGTGCATTCGCCACTTTTGATATTTCGATTTAGCGCTGACTTTGTTGAGGTATTTGTTGGCTGATTGGTTGACTTGTCGACTGTCTGGCTGACTGGCCGGTAACGCCCCATACATTTGAGGCGCCCCATGCATGCTATCATTTGTTAATTATGCGTATTATTTGCAACATATTTTAAGACTGCGACTGCGACTGCGACTGAGACAGCGACTGAGACTGAAAGATTGAGCGTGTAATTTAAATTCGAAACTTGAATTGAGTTTTGGTTGTATATATTTTAATAGCGCAGCTTGCAGTGGCCTTTGAGCAAATGGTTAAACAGACCTTAATACAATTTGCCAGCGGCAAGTTGAGCGTATTTACAAGATTGCGCATACGCCAAGTGTGCCGGAGCCGCCCTCAGCATTAAAGTTAACTACAGTTGTATATTTATAAACATTTCAAAATAGTTTATGGTTTCAACAGTCAATTTTTTTTTTCCCTGTTTTTATTTTATTTTATATATATTTTAGGTTATTTATTTTTTTTGTTTTGGTCGCCGACTTCGACTTCGACTACGACTTGGTTTTCGTTTTCTGTTTCGGTTTTTTTCCTTCTCCTTTGCGCAATATTTCCGGCTGATGGACTCCCCGTGAAGCGCACGCATTTTAATGATAACATTTAATTTGATTCGATTTGCGTTATGAGTTCATTTCGTCGGCGGTTTAATGAACCTGGCCAAAATGGCAAGGACATCTACAGCACGCTCAACACTAATGTTGATGGTGTTGCTGCTATGTAGTAGTAGTTCGGTGGCGCCAAAACATCAATTAACATGCACCGTTAAGGTTGTTAATAATCAATTTAAAACTGAGAAGCCACCGCAGTCACAGTCACAGTCACATTCACAGCCGAAGAAGCAACAGCAGCCGTTGTTATGGCCACGTTAAGCAAAACCGTCAACAAAAGCAAAACAAAACCACAACCACAACAGCGAAAAACGAAATCCACTAAAATTAATGATGTCTTTTTCTCGAATCTTAAATCTCGTATTGCGAATCTCTCAAGTTTCAAATATCATTCGGTTTTCAATCATTTGGCAATTTGGCTAAAACACCCACCACCTGCAATTCCGGCTAAAACAACACAATTGCCATAAAACAACTATTTTTTATACGTTACGCATTGTTTTCTAATTGCCGAACTTGAACTTTGCTTTAATCAAGCGTTTATTTCAATAACTACTCTTTATTGTTTTTGTTTTTGTCTTTGCGCGCTTGTTTATAATTGTTAATTGTATTATTTGCATGGCAACTGACCTTTCCAGTTCTTAAGACTCTCTCAAGTCTACGACAGTCCTCTAGAGTCTAGACTGTGGCAAAGTCACCTCTCTTGACCAGCAGCAGTTATACTGCCCCCCGCAAAGGCCAAGCAATTATCCATTTGCCAATGTTAAGTACCGGCTTTTTGACTCATTGTAAATTCTTTTCTTCTTCATCATTAGTTTTGACTGTCTGCTACGCAGTCATCTAAATGTGCTCAATTATGATAAATCTGCGCGGATTGTTAAGGCGAGGTTTACTCTTTAAACTAGGCAGAAGTTAAGAAGTTTTATATTCGCATTTGTTTTAATAATTGTTTAAAATATTTTGAATTGTAGAAGTATCAATTGAACATTGATTTTGATTATTATTCTTATTATTAATTTAATTATATCTTTAACTATTCAATTAATCATCAATCGATTATGATTATCAGCATTATTTTATATATAATATTTATCATTGAATCCCTTGATTCTGATTATTATTGTCTAAAATTTTAAATATGAATTGAACATAAACTGATTATAATTATTTTCATTATTATAAAACTTCTTCTATCTAAAATATTTAAATATTTAAATTTGAATCCATTGATTCTGATTATTATCATCTAAAATGTTAAATAAATAAATGGGCTAATCCTTTCTATCTAAATTGAACATCAATCGATTATCATTAATATACTTTTTATTCATATACGTTCTACCTAAACTATTTTAAAACTTTAATAGAGTATCTCGTCGTCTTCAACACTAAACTAGACAACACAAGTCTTGGCTATTTCTAGAGTTATTAATAAATTGTTCATCAACCAATTAAAAGCGATTACAATTGCTGGAATTGCGATGCGTGCCAAAAATAGCTTTAAGATGCGCAAATTACTTTAAATTGAGATGTTTGAATAGTCAGCCAAAGTATTAGAAATAATTAAGATGCTATGTGATTCGTATTTTTTGGGCAACAGAGGAAAATCCCCTTGCGAGGAATAATCTAGAAAGTTTGTTTAGCTAATGAACGAGCGACAGACAGCCTCAGTCTCAATCTCAGTCTCAGCCTTAGCCTGGCGGGCACAAAACCACACAAAATTCAACGCAACTCAATCTCATGTATGCAAATATCTAAAGTCTGGAATGCGAACAATGCAAACATCTCAGCTCGGGGCAACAGGTTAAGGTGTAAATTGGCAAAGTATGGGTTTCATCAAATCAGTCATTCACAGTTGGGCATTTGTTTGATTGCATTTCCAATGTACAGATCCATCAATCTGAGAAGTCAAAGCACATAACAATAACAAGCGACAACAACAACCGACATAGACAATGAAATAACCATAATCGACTATAAATATTTATTAAATTTAGCCCCAAATTGAAGACACAAATGTGCCGACCATCTAATTTATGGTGAAAGTATATTTTATTTTTTGTTGTTGTCCATGTTTTGACTACTCAGTCGCCGACAGGCTGTGATTATATAACAAGAAACACGTACATAATTATAGTATGTATTTTTTTTATTGAATTAATTTAAATGAGTTTGGGCCGAGTTCAACTTACGACCTGTCGCCAAATTAATTTAGATAAACGGCTGACGATTATCGCATTGCCATACAAGCTGAACTATGGCTAGTCAGCAAATTAGTCAAAAACCTGAACAAATTATTACTAAATATGCCAATGACACTGGCTGAAAATATCTATGAGAGAAGCCTCAAAGATATTTAATATATTTTACCTTAAATATCAATGACACTGGCTGAAAATATCTAAGAGAAGAGCATCACATTTATTTAATATATTTTACATTCAATATCAAACTGAACAAATTGAATACAACAAACTTAAGACTATTTATCGAATTTAACTTTCAGCTCGTGTCATTAACAGCTGAGCCAGCCAAATGGCTTTGCTCGCTCCCACAGTCGATGTCAGATACAGAAAAAATGAGTTAAGTTGACTTCTAGGGCACTTGAGAATGCCAAAAATAGATAGTTCCCTTTAGCTGTCGGTACACATTTCTTGGTGGGCATCAACTTCATCAAAATTCTTGGTGCGGCATACTTCCGATTGCTATTTGCGTTTTTTTGAAACCAGAACAAAAGGTCTGAGACAAATCTCAGTGTCAGAGCACACACAACAAGTGCGCAGCTGAACTGAAAACTATGAAGATGAAACTGAAACTGATGCGAAGCAGGAACCAAAACATTAACCACATGAGAGACAAAAGCCAAGCACAAGAAATAGTCAAATATGATAATTTTTTCGACAAGTCTTTAGCCGCGCAATGGAACTCTTGTCCATTGGCCCATTGTAATGAGCCCCGTTGGCGGGCACGACTTGACCTCATCGTGTTAATTGCTATTTTCCAAGGGGTCCAAAACCAAAAACTGTTAATCTCTGCCTAAATGCGTACAGCTTCAGGCATCTGCTTTGGCAGATCTCTCGCTGAGCTAATGTTAATGTGAATGTTAATGTTAATGGCAATTGCTTGTGTGTTGGTTACTTATGTGGTTGTCTCTCGCTGCTTGTGTTTGTGGTTTTGTTGCGCCGGTTGCGCCCTTTTCTTGTAGTCGCACTTGTCTTCTCTTTGTGGCGCTACCAATTGCGCGTGTAATTGACCTCGCATTTGTCTGCGTCCACTTGAACACTTTTCTTCTTCTTCATCGTCTTTATCTATGTGTTGCTGTTGCTGTTGTTGTCATTGTTGTGGTTGGTCAAGTCAAGTCAAGTCAACTCATCAGTTTTTCGTCTTTTCCCCAAACCAATTTGTTGTTTTTGTTGGCTTTGTTTCAGTTCAAGTTGCAAGTTTTTGGCGGAAATTGGCTTTGAGCTGCTTTTGTGTTAAGCTTCTTGTAACAATGTTGTAAGCATAATAAAGCTGCGCTGCGCTCGTAGTTTGCCACACAAATAAAACAGCCATCAATTATAAAAATTTATTGTCATTTAAGAGCGCCCCAAATTGCCAGATACGACAAAGAATATTCAGTTCGAATATAGTTTCATTTATACTTTAACTGCAACAAGAATTTGGTTGGCATGACATTATTTTATATTATATTATATTTTGTAATAGTTAAATACAGATTTATAAATATTAAGTGCCACACTTTAAACACACATTTATAGCGAAAGTTGACTTTTTGTTGAACTATGTAACATTACAAAAACTATGTTGCATACTTTCAGGCTGCGGCATAATCTCCATGAACTTTTCACGCACAGCCTGAAGGTATGCAACACTTTTTATTAAGCAACTTGAATATGCAACTATTTAATATGCTTCAAATTGGAAAACCACTCACCAATAGCTGCATTTTAATTAGCAGTGTTTGAAGAGCAGTAACTTTGAGTAATAAGTAACTACAATTAAGGGTGCAACTACTTGGTACAATTTTCAATCTTCCCCCACAAACATTTCGCAATAATGGTAACGAGATAAATGCCAGTGAATGTTAATCAGCTTTTGCTAATAAGCCAACAACAGCAATTGTTTGGCAGCTGTCAAAGCCATCTCATGAATACTTACGCACAGCAAGGAGCTCAGCGTAAGTGGAGATACCGAAAGGTACATCATAACTGGCCAAACAGCAGCATGTCAGCTGGACACAAACACACATTGTAGTTTACCTTTGCTGCCTGTTGTTATTATACTCGATGTGGTTGTTGCTGTTGTCGTTACTCTTTGCTGTTGCTGTATGCTGCATTTTAGGGCTCAGCTTCAAGTGAGCATCTGCTGTTGCTTGGCATAAAATTTCTGAACCAAATGCCGCCGCAGGAGTCTCTCTCTCTTTCTCGTTGTGGCAATATAAACAAAAGGGCAAGGAGCATACATCGAGAGAACACACGTATCGCATCGATACATTTGGCACACTTTTGAAGGCCTGTCCATATGTGGCATAATGCGGAATTTGATGGCCCGCTAAGGGGATGCCAACGAAGGGGAAGTCATACCACATGGCAGCCAGAGATGTCGATAAGACGTGCGAATACTCGGCAACATGTGCAAATATGATGGCAATGTCCGAAAGATGTCTGAAGCAATACCGAAAGGGAAGGGCTCACCCGAAAGAGGGAGTAACTGCGAGGGAAGAAGGTGAAGAAGTTGGGGTGTAAGTCGCTCATAATACGCTTACACATTCATAAACATCTCTCATGTTACTCAAGCAATATAAACGCCAGTGGCACATGCGACTATTGACAAATCATTAAGGTATGACCAAAAACGAGGGGATCTCCACCCCGTTCTCCCACTCTTCCTGTAATGTCTGCTCCTGCCCATGCCCCTGCCTCTTCCCCAGCCACTTGGCAATACTTATTTGCACAAATATTTGTGTTATTTTGTGTTTTTTTTTTTTTTTGCACTGGGGCCAACGCTTCAAGTACAATTTCGAGTTGACGCTGAAGCGTGTAAACGAAAGGGAGAAAAGTGGGGTGAAAATTGTTTGCATTACTTTTTCCCTTGTTATATTGACATACTCTACTCGCACTCGCAAAGGCTTAGTTAGCTGTTGGAAGCGACTTAAATATAAGTAGAGCATGAATATGAAGAGACATACATTAATTGAATAATTGTATGTTAAGAAATTATTGATAAAGGAAACTAAAAAACTGACTGAAGAAGAAAATATTTTTACAGATTGGGGATTTACTTTACTACTTTACCAATTCAAGATATTCTCCTTCAATTATTGAATCGCTAATCTAAATTTATTCAGTTTTAATAGAGTTAATCTTACATTAATTGATAACTAAATGAACGGGTTTCCGTAAACACTTTTAACAGCAAACAGAGTATTAAGATTGTCGACTTTCCCACAATAATTATCATTTCGCTATTTACTTTTACTTTTTATGCACTTATTGTGAACCTTTTTTAACAAAAAGGAATTTAATGTACATGGGAATGTGAGTGGCAAAGGAAAGGGAAAGGGAAATGGAAATGCAAATGGGAGTTGGGTTATTGACCAAGCCATTTATGCTCTATAAAAAAAGATGAAATATTAAAATTTTGATGGCAATATTTTTGTTGCCAGAGGAAACGACTTTTTTAATTGAAATTCATTGTTTCATTGTCTGCGGCGAAGTACAGATATTGTCACATTGGTTGTTAATTAAGCGGCAAAGCGAAAGCAACCCTCAGTGCAAGCAACTACAAGATGGGGAAGTTGAAGGGGGGACTGAGGCTAAGCGACAACTGATTTACGTATTTTAATTAGAAAAGTTGTTGGGGAAATACAAGACATAGATACAGAGAGTAGGA
Organism: Drosophila albomicans; assembly: GCF_009650485.2. Taxonomy (NCBI): domain Eukaryota; kingdom Metazoa; phylum Arthropoda; class Insecta; order Diptera; family Drosophilidae; genus Drosophila; species Drosophila albomicans. Next base: position 20,098,438 of record NC_047629.2, on the reverse strand, counting down.
AGAGAGGGTGTCAACCGTTCCCAGGCATAAATCTGTTAACAAATTGTGCAGCAACTGAAATTGAAATTGATAATATTCGAAATTTGGCCAAGCCCTTTGCCTTTGGCTTGGTCTTTGACTTATGGGCCAAGTTGCGGCAATTTCCGGTGACCGCACAAAGCGGCACAGCAACAAATGGGCCAATATAAATCTTGGCTCAGCTCGCGGCATCTAATTACGGCCAACAAACTCAAATACCCGGCTACCTGACGGTGTCTCTCTTACGCACAGCTCTCAAAGCAGAATTCTACACAATTTTTGTTTGTTGATTATAGTTTATGGTCACCGAAGGTAAGGAGAGTAAATGACTTTTTTATGATCTAGTTCTTGCCACACACAGCAAGCGACTTTACTTCCACGAAAATCTAACGCTGTGATATTTGCATTGCTTCCCCCCGCTGCTCTCTCTTTTCTGGCTTCTCTCCCTTTTTTTTGCTCCATTTGCTGTTTGAACAAATGCTCATTAGGGGGTCACGTGCCGTGGCGCCACCTTATCAGCCATGGCGTTAACAGCGAATGCCTTGAACAAACACAAATTATGCTCAGGGGGCAGATAAAGTCATCCAACCCAAAGTCCACCCATCAACCCTCTGCAACCTTTTCCCCCGTTTCCCACACTCCCACACATCCTGAGCATAATCAAAGGAAATTGTTCGATTATATTTGTAAGCGACAACTGATACCCAGAGCAACGCAACGCAGTTAGCACTCAATACTGTGCAATTAATATATCAAAAGTGAATGTGTCGCATCTGAGACAGTTTTCCAGCTGCCTCTCGGTTGGTTTGGCGAACTTGCCACAATCGGTTGCACAGCATGAGATACCACAGGAAATGCAGGTTCACCTGCTCTCGGCCTCGTCCATTTATCAAACTGTTTGCCCAGACTTTACAATAGAGTTAAAAATCAATTCTAAATGCAGTTTCACAAAAGCAAACGAATTCAATTGTTACAATTTGCCATTATGTTTGCCAGAGCCAGACAAACAGTCGAGTCATGTGGCAAAAAAAAGAGGGACGGGTTTTTCAACCAAGGATAGTTTTCGCTACCCTGCAAGCAGGACAATTAGGTAAAGGTGGCTTGAAGTGCCAGAACTTTGTGAAAATCGATTTGAATGGCAACAATGGGAACACATTTTTTACTTAAGGTGTTTTTGTAAATTCTGTTTTTTTTTTTGTTTTTCCTACTTTGCCGACAGTAAAATTAAGAAGTTTTTAGACTTTGTGTATATTTACATACCCTGTACATGTTAGTATAGCATTATTACTTGTATTTAACATTGAAGACAGCAACTCGAATAAGACTTGCTTATTAGTTAATTATGTATTAATATACATATTTTCTAATAAAATATTTCATAATATTTAATGTAGTCTGATTTGAAATCAGTGATTTCACACAAAAAGATTAACAAAAGTATGATTACGACGTACATATAAATTTTTACGCCGAACTCTTTTTTCAACCTGCTTTGTAATATCAAAAAATAAATTTTAAAAACCATTAGCAATTTTACTATAAGATAATTATTATTATAGTAACAAAATCTTTACAAATGTTAAGCATTGTAAGTTATAGAAAATGGTAAATATTGTTTTCGGGTATATCAGAAATCTCCACAATCGGATAATGCTTCGCTACCTGTTTCTTTGCAGGGTATTCACACATCTCACGCTGCCAACTGCTAATAAACTGCTACCTGTCTTGGCCGCATTCTGCTATTGACTGCATCATTTTTTATGTTTTTTGGTAAAAATTCGCTTTAAAGCGAAATTTAATTGATATAATACACCTCTGCTGCCTTTTCTATTCCCATTAGGAGGGCCACTTTGCTGGGGAAAAGCAATTTATATTCCTTTATCGTTTATCGCCTTTTTGTGTGCGCTATTTTTGGACAGGCATTCGAAACGCACCCAGAGGAGCAGCCGCTGGAAAAGATAACACAATAAATTAGCCCGAATGTCTAGTAAGGCAACGTTTGGGGAATTCCCTCTAACCCAATAGGCAAACGCTAAGACAAATAGCACAGCGAGTGTCCCCACAACGTCCCCGCCCACTTGAGACGACACCACACCTCCATCATCCGCTGTCCCTTTCCACGCTATCGATTTGAAATTTATCAGTTTTAGTGTAATACAATTTAAGAACCGCGACTGAGGTGAACACTGAAGACAGACACCGACTGATAAAGGAAACCAAAGCCGCCGCATCCTGTCTGTCTGCCACTTGCCAGACATCCTCTTAGACACACACTCATCGTCGTCGTCGTCTGCTCGTCCTTGCGATACGCAATTCAATTTGCCAAGGCTTAGAAACGCCAGACTATGGAAAATTAATAGCCAAATCACATTAGCACGCGACGAAAGGCCTATTACACGGGCTACCCCCAACAACAGCAACAACAACACAAACAAAAAGGGGGTAGCTATAAAAAAAGAAGAAAAAACGCACCAAAAGAAAATCACAAATGCGAAATTTCCCTTTTAGCCTTTGTCGTTGTCGCTGCTGTGCCAAATTGTTAAGTGCAGGGCATAAAAAATGCGAGAAATTTCAAGTTGAAGCACAACAACTTACAGATACCCTAAAAATTGGAGATACTATTTAGTTTTTATAAGAAATTTAGAGTATATATATTTGTTGTTATTATTTTTATTTTGTAATAGGCAGAATTTTGGTTGTTTACTCGAAAGCCTCTGAAAGTTGTTGAATTATTTATAATTTCGAAATTTTTGTAATTATTTCTGTTCTCAAATATAAATTCCAGTAATCAAATTTTCATCTGAAATTTATTTAAGTTTTTAATAATAATGTTTTTTTTGATTAGCATGTTAAGCAAAAAATTGTGCCAGAAATTGACACTGCGAATATATAAAATTTTTCTCGATTTTGTATAATCAGTAATTAGTTAAAAATCTTTCTGAATCACTTAAGTGTTTTGTTGGGTTAAGTAATTATAATCTCAGATTGCAGCAGCAATTACATAGAATATTTAATTATACTTGACATCTGTTTATGTACTTCTTTCCGACTTGATCTCAAATTGAAGATCGTATGGGTTATATAATTACACAATTTAAAACCCAAAATTTAAGATCATGTGAGTTATATAATTACCCAAGTTTATGCCCCGAATGTAAGATCTTATGAGGTTTATAATTACCCAAGATAATGATTACATTACAACACTGATAATTATGTACACCCTTTCTGTTTCCCACTATGTCGATTTTAAGACAACCCGATTGTGTTTTATTCGTAGACAATATACAAGTTTTCTTCCAGTCCCGTCATGTGTAGACACAAGATGCGAAAAGACTTACTCACTTCGTTTTGCCGTATATGCGGAACTGATTATCTACAAGACTCGTCGAGTATAAATTCTTGCCAAAGGGAAATTTAAATTTCCCTCGGCTGCGCTGGCGGAATTTGTACTCGACGTTTCTTGTAGAAAATATGCGGTGCAGCTCTTGCCGAAAATCTGTGCTTAGATTCTAGTGCGTAGTTCGGAATATGCAAAATAAAAATACGCTCAAAAATATATGCAGTAAATAAAATGTTTATTATACTTGAAATTAAATTTATTAAAACTAATACAATGAGTACTTAAATTTATATATAATATTATCTAAACAGTTTTACTTATAACTAAATAATATAATAGCTAAAAGAAAAAATTAATTTATTTCGCCGTTTTCAATATTCTTCGCCCTGAACAATGCCTTGTAGTTTCTATTTTTATCATCCAACGTAGCTCTTTCGTGGTCCTCAAAACTGTAAATATAAATACAAATACAAATATATTTTTTAATTTAAAACAGATTAGAATAGTAGTTTAATAATATTAACAACTTACCTCTGATTGTTTTATAAAAGACGCGTAGGAAAAAATCAACTTTCTCGTACAGCACTCACAAAACAAATGACAAATGATACACAAAATTGCACATGTTCGAGAAAAGTAGGCGTTAGGGAAATTACGCGTTGCGCTAAGAGGGCGCGTACACCAGACTCAATGCAAGAAGCATTCTACAAGACGATTCATCTAACGATCTGCATAAAATTCTTGCACATGTTCGAGAAAAGTAGGCGTTAGGGAAATTACGCGTTGCGCTAAGAGGGCGCGTACACCAGACTCAATGCAAGAAGCATTCTACAAGACGATTCATCTAACGATCTGCATAAAATTCTTGCAGTCTCGGTCTTGGCATGACACGAAACACAATTGGGAAGGAAAAGTCGTTTGATATCTTTACACACCAAATGCACATTATTAGCTATGTACTCGCAACTCTTTTGTAGAGTATCTGCCAGAGTCAAGCACGCATGACAATGGCAACCCTCGCTCACAGTTCGAGGGGAGTTTCTGTCGTGCTTCGACAACTGTTGAAAATTGCAAATTGATGCTGGCTATGCATTGATGCGACTTTGATTTAAGCGCAAAACTAACTTTTCAGCATCAGCGAGTTTTTTATTTCCTTTAACTAACTTTGCAGACAGTTTAAACTAATTTAAAGTTGAGCTGTTTTCTCAATTGCTAATTCATATAGAGACAGAGCATGTGGGCTGAGATTTCTTTACCCCCTAGATAACCGATTCATTGCCAGCTCCTCTCCCCTTTTGGGTTTGTGTAAGATTCGCGCTTCGCTGACTTTTACTATTTTGTTGTTCTATGCGGGGGTATAGATTCAATGCGGGGTACGAGAGGGGGTAAGAGTATAGAGCACATCATAATAATGCAATAAAGGACCACATGGATATAGATGAGTCTCTCTCCTTCTCTCTACCTCTATCTCTTCCTCTTTGTCTTTCACGCTCTCTCTTGTTTGCTGTTGGCTTTTATCAATACGCATGAAAAATAATAGCAAAAACTATCCAGGGAATCACAGACTGCAACACATATAAGTATTAAACACACACACCCCGCAAACACACACATACACACACTACTCACACATTTACAGGCAGTACATGTGTGTTATATGGTCAATAAAAATAGCTCCTTTGGGTCTGCGCTATATTTGCTGCATTGACACTAATATAAATCGAATTTTTGCTTTCAACTTGCCCCACAGGACGCCTTGGCCAGGAATATGAGCTGCAACTTCATTTGCCACCAGAGCACACATTGCATACATTACACCAGTGGGGTTTTTCTTTTTGCTGTTGTTGCTGAGGGTTAAAGTTACAATTCTGAGTCGTCTCTTTATATATGTATGTCGAACTTGCGGTTAAACTGGCTTTTTAGCTTCGACTCACACCTTTCAAATGATGTCGAGAATTTTGAGTAGAGCTTCATTTATGCGTTGTCTTGTGGTTTACGCTTCATGTGCAACAAGTTAGCAGAAGCTGTCAACTTCAAATGTGGTCAGAGTGCATGCGAAATATGAATTGCGGTTGACAGTAGAGCAGAAATGCCTTTCAGACTTTAAGACTGATAAATTCCACATGATTTAAAAGCGAGCTTAGTGTAGAAAGTGATTGAAACAAAAGCTGGCTGCTATGTAACTCACGTTACAAGTAATTACCGCATAAGCTCTTGGCTTTGACACTCAATTAAAATTGATGATTTGTGTGAATTCTATATAACACGAGTCGAAATGTTATTTAAATTAATTAAGTTAATATAAAAAAATCACGTGTGTTTTGGAAAACCCCTTAGGGGAACACCAAATTATAATTAACTAATATGTAAGTCAGATAATATGAATAAAACATTTCTACAAAAAACGTACTTAACCCAATTGGGAATTCAGAACTAACGTGATTTCAATTTGAAATGCGATACAATAAATGATGATCAACTATTAAGCGCCAGAGGCTTTAAGATATACATCAAGGAGCTAACAATACCCTTAGGCAGGACTCGAGTTCAATTGAAACAATTGCGTAGCGTTTTGCATGCGCCTTCCAAATAGCTCCATTAGATCAAAAAGCAGGCGGAAGGATTTGCATGCAAAGGGGGATGATGATGATGTGAAGACACTCCCACAACTCCCAAGACAATCAGAATGCGGCACACACACACATATAAATACAGATGCGTGTAGTTAGGCCAAAGTCTAATGCAATATCTTCAATAAAATTCAGTGCACGGGATATTCAAGGGGTCGTCTATGCACAGTCAACCCTCCCCTGCACGGACAACGTGATAAAACGTGACAAATGCGAAGCTGTGCGGATTATTTGAGAATTCTGAGAGACACGGGAAAAATTGTGGAATGAAAATTGTGTTGCGAAGAAAAGCGAAGAAAACTGGAACCCAGCTGCGTTGACTCTCGGCCGGCGCTTTAAAATTGATTTAAAAATGCATTTCTATTAGATGGAATTTGTTAAGCGATTTGAACTTCCCCCTCAAAAGTAGAAAAACGACCCCAGAATGCACTTGAACTTGTCCCTTATCATACACACACACAAAACACTCACACTCACACTTGCACTTACAACACAACTGTTCAGATTCGTGTGCAATTGAGTTTTCCGAGTTGGGCACTCATTTTCATACCCATTTTCCTGCTACTCCTCCTCCTTCAACTGCTGCTGCTGTTGCTTTAGCGTTCGCTTTGCCTGAGGAACCGCTCAATTAATTATGCGCATTTTCAAACGCTTCGTTGGCTAAATGATAACAAACTGTAAATAGTTTTGGGCAGGGTTGTCTCGACTAGGAGATATCCTAGTAAATATTATGGTATATATTTCTTAAATACATTTTATTATCATTACTTTATTACCACCTTAGTTGATATTTCTAGAGGAATTTTATGGGAGAGTTCCATACATTTCCTGTATACATTTGATAATGTTTCTAATTGTAATAAAATAAATTTTTACTAATATATCTAATACATATAGATATATAAATCTCTTGTAATTTATCTATATCTTTAATATAAAATTCCCCAATATTTGTTTACTTTTTTCATAAGTTATAAATTTATAACACTTCTATCTAAACATTTCTATCAAAACACTTCTATTAAAATAATCTACTATATTTAACTTAGTCAACTTTCTAAGAGTTAAAGAGGATTTCAAATGCATATTCAATAAAAAACCTTGAGTAAAAAGTTTCTACAAGAAACATTCAAAATTTCCTTTAAAATTTCGTCATTCCCTCATTGCTCTCAATCACAGGGTATTTTAAGTCGAGGCTAAATCTCAGACCAACCACACTCGCACAAGTGTTTTTATGCTTGGCTTATGGACGTTTCATGTTCAAACCAAAAACGTAGGACCCTCCCATGTGTCCCATTCCCCGTTCCCCCTCCACCGCAGTCGTCTGTGGTGCCTACCGCATTTATGGTTGCCGCTTGGGTGCTGATAACTTAACGGCATCAAGTACTTTGAAATGTACTACCATCAATATTGGTATGTGTGAGTGAGTGTGTGTCTGTGTGTGAGAGAGGATGGCATTTCCTGCTTTTCACGAGCGTCGTCGCTGGAAAATTGATTTGCTTTTAATTGTTTTTCGCTGCACTCGAGCGCGTTTTGCAGTTCGTGCATGAAAAAAGGCAAAACTCGAGTGTATTTCGAAATGCACTTGAAATGATTTTTTATTTCTTGCTTCCCAGACAGGATGAGACATGTTCGAGGGCACTAAAATGCGGGAGGTAATAACAACTATCAACTGCAATGGAGATGGAGAGATAACGATTAAAACAAATTCATTTAGCATTCCTGGAATTCAGATTTTGCTTTGACATGGCATTTTTGCCACAATATTTATTGATTTTCACAGCACTCCTTATGCAACTTTGTTTCGTTATTTCTTATTTTTGGTATTTCTGTATTTTTCTACTAAAAGGAAAACACCCCCGAAAATGTTGTATTTGACATAGAATACCGCCCCCGGCATTGACATCAACACAGCGGGTTGCGGCCAGACATTCTACACTTCTCCCTCTCTTTCTCTCACTCTCTGTTTCCCTCTCTCTCGCTTTACTCGTAGAATTCTCATCGCTGTGGCAATTTATTTTGCTCGGGTTTCGGAGCTCAATAATAAAGTCCTCTAAATCTTTTTTGGTCAAATTGCATTTGGGTTTTCGTTAGGCATGAATTAAAAGGATATGTTCTAGCTCTGTTCCTATGTATATTCCTGCCTTCCCCACTCAATCGCTTTCTGTGTTCCTTTCATTGGGGGTTGATCTGCTCCCTGCTCCCAGACAATGTCAACAAGCAAAGCAAAACTGGCCCATCAATATGTACGACACTCGTCCTTCGTCGCTCTCTCTCCTCTCTCCCTCTCCCTTCTTTAAGTCCTATGCAAACAAAAGACGAATTTCAATTGCGGCCGTAATATCGAACATAATCTTGTCAAAGAACTGCCAGCAGTAACTGTAAAGCGCATTTACCTTTAGAGTAGACAGGCCTAATTGTTTGCTCGTCTATGCTCCTCGCTGCCTCTCACAATCTCTTACTCAAATTGTATCTCATAGTTTGATGACTCCGCAATGAAAGCAAAATAAAAATTGTTAACTTAAATCCAACATAATAGTGTGCCAAATGAAAACCCTTTTTTTTGCGCTGCTTCTTAAAACTAGAGATGAAACCAAGCGTGAGTGAATCCAGAACTGCTGCTGATGATGGCAAATACAATAAGAGAAGCCTTTGAATGATAACAAAACAAGAAAACATAGAAAAATATAACATATATTGATGAGCTGTAATGGGGTTTTATTGACGATTTAATTTGCTGTGTAAAATGGTACTAAAGAAGAACTAAATAAACAAATATTTATACATGAAAATTAAAATAAAATTATAGTTTTTCACAACATTTCAAATAAGACTTTTAATTAAGAAAAATATGCTGTGAATAGACAAATATTTATTTGTGAAAAATTACATGTTATCTTGAAAGTTGATCAACTTTCCAACATAGAAAACAAAAACTTAAATACAAGCCTTTATTGAGATAACTACACAAAAAATAAAATGAAGAATAAAATCTTGAATAATGTCCAGATTGAACCAAAACGGTTTATTCTGCAATGAAGATTAATATTCAACAAAAAATCTAGATAGCCCAATCTTCAAATTTAAAATTTTAGTGAAAAACCGAACTAATAATTATTATTTCATTATTATAAAAAATCAGATTTTCAATATGAGTTTGAATAATGTAAAAGTATAAAAAAAGTAAACACTTTCTTAAAAAACATGTATGATGAAAACAACATTTTCTATAAGAGTTTTTTGATAAAGAAAACAATATGCAATAAGAAGTTACAATTTCAGATGTAATTAAAACATAACATTGCATAAGGCTTTTCATCATTGTCATTGATATCGCTGAATCGTGCCCAACCCAAGTTGAGGTTCATCTCGAAGAGAAGCCACGCGCAGCCTCAATAGAAACAGAGGCAGAGGTTGAGGCAGCTAAAGATAAATCTGCAATTCGGTACAAAAATCAAATGTTTTCAGTTCAACGAATTTCAAATGAGGCAAATAAGCAAGCGAAGTTGCCGCTGCCGCTGACGCTGACGCTGCCTCCAGGGCACATCGGTCGGGCAGCTATACAAATGTATCTTAAAGATACGCCAGCAAAAAAATAACAAAAAAAATCCGAAACTGAAAATAACTCATTGTTTTCTTAGATTTGCATCTACTTAGGCTCAGTCTCTTTCTTTCTACGTGCGTGTGTGTGTGTTTGTGTATGTGTGTGTGCTACATGTTTTGCTTGCGGATTAGTTTAGCCCATAGATTATGTTGGCGAGATAAGAAAAATACGCATACAGAAAAAGTGTATTTTGAAATTGCTGTTGTACTCGTATTTCAAAACTGAAGTCTGCTGCTGTTATTGTTGTGCTCGAAGCTGTGTGCAAAGGGGCAAACAACAAACGCCCTGAAAGATCTCGTTTTACTCGTCTCGTTGTTGTGTTCATGTTTTCATAGTTCATTATGCGAGTTTAACACGTTGCATGCGCACACGTGTTGCACACGTTCAAGGGATTAAAGCACAACCAGGATTTGCCTGGATTTTTTGCGAGCAACGGAAATATTAGCTTCATTAAAAGAAGGGAACAACGAGCGTATAAGTGGGGTAAGGGGAAGGTAATGGAAGGGGGGCATATTTCAGTTTAATTAGAGACGTCATTGTCCCAGACAGTCTCACTCTCAGCTGTCCTGTTCTCCTGTCCATCGCTCACACACTTTTCACAGCTGTGCTGAGTTCTCTGTTCTCTGTCGTAGCCGACACACATCCTGTCGCATCCTTTTTTTTCTGGGGCATGACTTGTGGTTTCGTATTTCACTTTAAAAGGCAATCAATGAAACGCTCGCTACCCTGCCTCTCGTTTATTATCATTCGTTTTTCTTTCTCTCAATTTTTTTTATATTTTATATATACGTATTTATTTTTTTTTTTTTTGAGGTACCCTTGAAGCATACATAAACTACGAATCAATGTAATTTTATACTTTATACGCCATTGATTTCGGTTTTTATGAATGTAAACAGGTTGACCCTAACGAAAATATGGCATTAATAACGTAAATACATAAATATTTAATGGAGCAGCAGACCATGCTACGTATACGCAATATTTGTGGTATTTCTTTCATCTTTTTTCAGAGTAGCAAAATGAGATTTTTCGGACAATTTTAAAGTAGAAAGAAACAGTTCAAATGTGGTTCGACATTTTTAAAGCTACTTCGATTATGAAAACAGAATTTTAATTAATAAATATTCTTGCTAAAAAAAAGTCAACTGCTTCAAGCTAATAATGCTTATTGATAATGGATAATAACAGTACAATATTATCGTATATTTATAAGAAATTCTATTTTGTTTGCTTCTTTACCCAAAACTCAAGCTTGCGTCATAAATTTCGTAGTATTCTAAAAGTTAAGGGTTAAACAGAAGTCCATCCCTTAGGCGAGCAATTCAATTAGAACTCATTCCAGTTGAATTATGCATATTATCAGGAAACATGACCATAAAACCGTAAAAAATAACAACACTAATGGCAACTGTGCACAAATTATTTAGAATGCTAGTCAAACTAAATTCACTCACAAATTATGACTAATCGCCAAGGGTTTTCAGGGTGACCATATGGGACATTCCTGGCCGACGCCATCGAGTCAATTAAATCCAACTAATTGTTATGCACCCCCCGGTGCATCGAAATAGAATTAAATGTTGTGTTTGAGGGTAGCAAATGTTTAAAGTTGGAAACGAAAGTAGCTGCGCTTAATTAAAGCATATGACTAATGCGAAATTTCATTCATTTCATTTACCTGCGTCATGATAATATACGAAAATTTCATTATTTCATTATTTTTGTGCCGACAGTTCTTTGGCCTCCAGCCAGCCAGCCAGCCAGGTAGACAATTCATTTAGTTAGCTCGGTCGGCCACACAGCGAATTATTTACAGTCCATCCATCAAAAATTTGTACAAAGGCGCCGAAATGGCAAAATAAGCCAACATATGGTCAATTTCTACTCGTACATTGGGCAAATCCGCATCTGAGGGTTATCTGAGGGTTAGAACTTTATTCCTTTGCCATTCTTTGCCAAAAATGTAGCTGTTGATTGAAATGTGAGATGATCTCTGAACATGTACGTCTAAGTGGAACAGGATATGAAAACTAATAATAACCAAAAAGAGAACTTCTTGTATAACTTTTGTGTTTCTCTAGCAATTGTTCTGAAATAATCGGGATTTGCAGATGATATGCTAAAATATGCACACACAAAGTGTCGAGGGTCGAAATTGCAGATTGATATCGCTAAACGAAGTCTCCGATGCAAAGGATTTGTCTATACAAAAGATACTTTAATGAATGTCGTCTCCGCAAGTACTATTCCAAAATAATAGGGATTTTGAGGTGACAAGTGGAAATATGAAACGGCAAGAGTAGGGAACACATTTTGTTTACTGAAAAATGAGAGAACTCTTATTTTGTATAACCCGACCTAAGTAGCTAATTGAAAATTTGTATGCAAGATAAAAGATTATGAATGAGTAACTTCTCAGTTTCCTTTTTGCTAAAATATATAACAAAGAAAAATATGTATTATGAAAATGGAAACATTTCTTAAGTAACTAAATTTTGAAAAGAGAGCTGAACCATTATTTTTTGCTTATCATAAATTAAAAATCGAAAATATCAATCTACAATAAAAGCCCAATTATTGAAAATTTGTATGGGAGAAAAAGACTACGACAATGACTATTTTGCTTAAGTCTGTTACAACTTTAAATATGCATCTTTTAGGTAACAAAAGAGTTCAACAAATTATTTTTTAACTTCACCAACTATCTGAATCTATCAAAAATATTTTCAATACCGAAAATATCGAGCCACAAGCTAAGAAAGTTATTGGATATACGCAAAGAAAGTAAAAATTATCCCATTACTTGCCAACTCCAATCTACCCTTTAAGCTTGCTTTGCCTTTACAGAGTATTATTTATTGGTAGTTTTTGTGGCGAATATCTATTCAAAGTACGAATGCAATTTATGACAGCTGTCAGCTGGAAAAAAGTGGCTTAATTTTTGGCAAAATACTATAGGATTTTAGCATAGAAATATCAGAGGGAAAGAGCGACAAGTTAAGGCATTCAACTGTAAAACGATAAAATATATAGCTGCTGGCATTGTGAGTCTGTTATGCAGAGAGTTGACAAATTTCACACGCACTCGCCGAATGCCATAAAATGCTATGAAATTGGGCTCGATGGTGAAGCGGGGGGGAAGGTTACGTCAAGAGAGCGAGAAAAGAGAAACAATGCGATGCAAAACAATAGGCAAAGCATTTGTCATAGATATATCTATAGAGGGGTAAATGTCATTGGACAGAGGGTGTCAACCCTGGCAGCGCCTTTTGTCCGGATTGCCATCTTTCACACGAAAACAAAACTAAAGAAATCTTATGTAATTAATACAAGTAAAAACCAAAAGGGCGAATTTTCATTTGGTTCACATTTTCGAAAAATCGTCTCACATTTCTCGTTTTATTTACACGGAAATGTGTTGCGTATTTTGTCAACTAACTGACAGGATGTGTCTCTTCTGTCCTTGGCTCCCGCTGAGTTCGACGATGATGACGAAATTCAATTAAACACAAAGCTTCATTCCACATTCGAAATCGAGGCTGCTAAACTAAAATCATTATTTGTTGCCACTCGTGAGTCTTGAGCAAATAAATACTTAACGGTCTGCCAGCTACTTTGCAGTATTTAATGAGGCAAACGTCGAGTTGAGGGGCAAACGTTGAGAAAAAAGATCCACAAGCAGACAAGAAAAACAATTAGAAACAGGCTGACAGACAGCCGCATCCCAGGGACAGCCGCAGTCAGTCAGACAAGGACCTGAAACAGGACTCAATGTGGCATACGCTAAGTAGAAGACGGCAAAATCAAATTGCCCGACGTCGCCAGACGCCAATAACAAATTTAAGAGGCTGCACACCCAATGTGTGTGTGTGTATGCGTGTGTGTTTCAAGACCCAGCTGAAAATTTTAAGTGCAAAGAGCATGAAGAGGATGCAGACACATGTCATGCATTTTTAAATAGACATCTCGATTTCTAAGGCTTTTCAGAAAGAAATTCTGGCTTTTTGAGAACCTAATTGCTTAAGAAAACTCTGTCATAAAGTCAGTTCTTAACATTTTAAATAACAAGTCGAAAGCTTCTAAATTAAGTTTAGCGAAGTAAGCAACAAAAGTTCGGGATTCGATATACATATATGAAAGAAATAAAAAATATATAAAATCATATTTTTCATTTAAAGTTCCATTTCAAGAAAGTATTATAAAAAGGAAAATAATATTTTCATTAATTCATTTTCATTTTATCAGTTACAATTGCCTCCTTGATAAAGAAATCTCATTCACAGGGATATCTTTGATCTTTTATAAAGTTTCGTATAATCCCCGATGTAATTATTTAACTATATTACAAAACTAAACTAAATTATTCAAAAAATAAACTTTCTGAATTCTTAATATTTTAAACAAAAAATATATAAAAAATTTAAATGCTTAAATATTTAATTAACTTTTCTTTTTATTTTCTATAAAGTGACTGAATAGGCAAATGATTTTTTCATGTATGAAGCAAGCATTTGAAAACAGTATTTCAACTCAGTTTGTAGTTAGTTGCATTGTAACAAGAATCCCTTTCACAACAAAATGAGCATGCATTGTTCAGCTGACGATTCCTCAGCATCTTTCCGGCTGGGTCTGCCACGAATCGGGTCCAGTTTTTGGGTGCCTTCATCTTGTTGCCTGTGTAAACAGTTGCCATGCCGCTAAATCAGGCGTGTACAATTTCAGTTTGCTGCATTTTATGCCACACATTTTGTTGATGTTCCTCCTCCTTCTCTTTTTCGGTCTTCTTCTTCATCCACATCCACACATCTACACATCGACTCCTCGTCTCTGTCGGGGCAAGAAATTTCAAATGTTTGGCAGCAGATGTTTTATTCATTTATACGAGAATATCGGCTTTTATCTTGCCAGCATTTTTGTGCTGCACTCAAAGGCTGGCGCTGATGCGATCTCTTGTGGTTCATTCTCATTCTACTTGATATGAACATCTTTTCGAGCCGTTCACCAAATTATGATAATGATAATACATATTGTGTGCTTCCCCTAGCCACTCTCTCTCTCTCTCTCTTTTTCTCTCGCTGTCTCTGTAGTTTCCTTTGTTTAACAGATCCTTTTGTTTGAGAGCGAGATCCTTTTCACACCGTTCACCTTTGCTTGGCTCTAACTAATGAGCCAAACCTTTGATGCCAAGCCTTTGATAAGAGAATGAAAAGAAAGGGCCTAGAGAAATGCGGGGCGTGCCGGATTTGTCATTCAAATTATGGACCAAGGCACTTGGGGAATTGAATCGAGGGCAGGTCCCCGAGTTGCAAATGCACTCCAAATATTTTCGAAAACGAAAACAAATTTGGAAAACTTCAACTTCCTGACATTTACCATGCGGTTTTACTAAGCAGAGCATTTAATCATTTACACACTTCAATTAAACTAAACAAATGCGTGCAGTGAAATGAAACTGAAACATAACATTCGAAAGGGGAATTTGGGAAATTCAGTTGCAGTTCCGGTCGAAGGCGGAAGGCGGAAGGAAACGCGTGCCGAACGCGTGTGAGACGAAGCGAATCAATCCAACAATAATGCGAAGCAGCTGATAAAAACCAAACGAATATTTCACATTTCACATAAACCAAAACCAGCTGCAATGAAATTTGAGTCCCAGAGGAAAGAGAGAGAGTGCAAAACAGTTGTGATCTTTGCGTTCTTTTTGGGTACAAAATTTGCATGCAAAAATGCAGCCAATTTTTTTCTTGTCTTGGCATTTGTCAGCTGCAAATTTGCAGATGATTTTTTTTTGTTGACACTTCCGATGCAATTTAGGTGTAACCCAATGCTGTCAATGTCCTTACTAAACATCCTGCCCGGCCAGCCAGCTAGCCAGCCATGGGTGTTCCTTCTTCCTTCCGTGACTCGGAGTTGTCGCAAATTATTTGCCAAGCCCCGTTAGCTATGGTCATGTCGTGTCTGGTCTTTGGCCACCCGCTTGCATCCTCGGCATCCTCAGTCAATGTCCTGTCGGCATATTGTAATTTGCTCAAGGTAAATTCAATTTGTACGGCCCCGGCAAACAAAAGGCGTCGGCGGGCGGCGTCTGTTTACACAAACGACGACATTACTGTACTGCACTGTAAAGTAGCATGACAAATTGCCAACAGTCTGCTCAAAAGTATCTGCAACTCACAATCGAGTATCTCGAATTCGTTGGTTTGCAAGCATAAACTTGCACATTATCAATTGTCATTTGACGAGCACTGTACTACGTGTTACGTGTCGGGCACAGTGAGTGCTTAAAGAATGCAGTTAGTAGAGAGCAGACATGCCAAAGCAACAGTTTACCTAACGATTTCAAAGATCTTTAACGCAATGTAATCTCTAATATGGCTAAAGATCTCTATAACTATAAACTGATTAGTGATTTACTTTCATGTGTAGAGCAGAGAGATTACAACACATAAGATTAATAATCCCATGGTAAAAACTTAGATAGTAATGTGGAATTCTTGAACTTGATATTATTTGTTTACAGTCTTTCATTTAATACGAATAAATAAGTTCAGAAACTGTAATAAAAGTTCTTTCTTTTTTAATTTTTAAATATGCTAAAATTATACGACTCTTTGTTTATACCAAAATGCAGTAAAAAAAAGGAGACTAAACTACAAAAAAATAAAAATAAAAGAAAACAAAAACAGAAGATATCTTATAAAACAATTGCGACTCAAAAACGAGATAATCTTGCTGATAGAAAGAGTTAATATAATGGAATTTTTGAAATATATTTTGATTAAAATTCATAACGAATAAAATTTAAAAATAATATAACTCATTAAACTTAAACAATCTTAAAAACTACAGATATTCAAAAAAAAATAAAATAAAAATAAACAGCAACTTTTCGACTTCAATAATACTTTTAGACTTTTCGACTACAAAAAAAATCTAATCTAATTCTATCTAAAATATTTCACCAATTACTCTTCATTAATAACTTCATAGCACGTAGCTTTTGTCAGTCTACATGTTAGCAATTGCCCCTGAACTTTTCACTAAGTACTTTTCCACTTTAATTTCTCACTAAATATTTGTGCTCATACAAAGCGTGTGTATTTCGTCAGAATCAATCGAAAATAATTAAATATTTTTGTAAAGATTTTCGGGGCTACTTTTCAGCTGAATGGTAATTTGGCAAAGAATGCTGTTGTTTGATCTTCGCATCGCTGTTCAAATTAACGTAATTGTAGCAGCTAATTAATCAATCAGCCACATGTGCAAACTATCCATGAGATACACATAAATATTGATCCACAAAAGAAAAGTATTGACCACGCCTCAACAAAGCTTTTAATCCATTACATTTGACCTTGCCCTCGCTTGAAGAGCTCTTGAAAAAAACAAGTTCATTAAGGCATTGCCTTATAATCAATATAGCCTAATCTAATATGTAATAACGTATGTAACCCACACTCACACACACACAAACACACACGCAAATACATAAACACTTATGTATTATGAACTAATAGGCATTTCTCGTTAAGCAGAAATAATTCCCCTCAATATTATTAATGGCGTTTTCAGCACACGCTGTGCACAGTGTGGCTCAAGTTCAGCGCTCAGAGCTCCACAAAAATCAAACAGAGAGCTTGTCGTTTTTTATGACTAGCAATCCTAAAGATAGAGATACCGATACAGATACAGCTCAGAAGATGTCTAGCTTTAGAGCTGAGAGACTGCGGTACTAGCCGTTTGCCCGGCACAAACTAATGAAAAATCAATTTAATGCTAATGCAGTGGAAGTGGGGGAGTACCTGAAGGTAGACTCGAAAACCTGGGGGCGGGGTGTGTGTGTGTTGTTTTGTTGTGTTCATTTTGTTGAAACGATCTAACAGATACGACGACGACAAAACTGTGCAAGATCAAAAGGTTCAGAAAAGTTTTCAACATTTTTTAGCAGCATCATAAAAATGTACATAACTTGCTGTTGTTGTTGCTATTGTTATTTTAGGCTAGAGTGGCCCTTTTACAACACACACACACACAAACACTCACATGTGTGTGTGTGTCAGAATGATGTTGTGTCTCGCAGCAGTAAACAAACAAATGGCAACAAAATAAACAAATTGACGCGCTAACTCTTTGACATGCTGCTAAATATAGATGCATAGATAGATAGATAGAAATACAGATAGATAGATAGATAGATATTCAGTTGGCCGGATTCTACTTGATGAGCCAAATGAATATTGACCATTTCAATGATGAGAGAGCTGGACTAATCAAACAATAGATGTTCAGGCTGACTGCGAGTGAGTTATTTGAGCTGTCGCTGCACTTAAGTATCTTTGTGATACGCGAGTATCTTTTGTTTGCTTTAGCTAAATGCCATGCTAATGGCACAGCTACTCGTCTTGCCAACAAGTTAATCAAGGTGCTAATAATACAATTTGTGCCAATTACAAACCATTCAGTTTGCTTCTTCTTCTTCTCTCGAAACAGATTTGCATTAATTTCCATTTCAAAATCGGAATTCGAATTTCGAACTGCATTAATCAAATGCAAATAGGTGACGTTTTTTTTACGTTCCTTTTTCGGTTTTGGCTTTTGACAATAGCGGAAACATTTGTACACATTTGTTGTTATCCGGAAACTGTAGAACATTTGATAACAAGTTTTGAAATTAAAAACAAGTCTGACAGTCGACGATAAGCTAGCCTCAAATTTCCGCCATCAAAGTGAAATGTTTGTGGTTTTTTTGGTTGTTCTACTCGACCCTACGTAATTTGATAAGCACAAATGCCGACTCATGTGGCAGCCACAGTCTGAAACAGGCAGGTACATCGTAGGACCCCAAGTGTTGCATGCAACGTGACCACAAAAAAAAAAACACAGAAAAACTGAAATACAAAAGCCATGAGACAGCAACTTAACTACTACAACATGCAACGCCAGTTGAGGACTCGATCCAACCAAACAACCAACCGACCAACGAAGCACAGCTAACCATCCATCAACTTGGCCATGGCCAAGACGTGTTGAGCGGTGGCCGCAGCGAAAAATTGAAAAGCATCTAATTGGTAATTATGAGCTGAGCGCGTGCTTGCCCAAAAAAAAAAGACAGCAAAACAAGAAGAAAACAAAAAACAGAACATAACATGCAGACAACACAGAAAAAAACAATTTTAAATAAAATAAAAATGATCCAATTGATGTTGCTCGACTTGAAAGTGCCCTGTATGAAAATGTACAGAAAAGTGTGAATAATAGATAGATGTATTTTGGGTAATCTCTGAATTTATATAATATATAATTTTAGCTATTCTAAGTATCTAGCAGTAGTATCTTATAACTGTATCTTCTTCACTATGCAAGAACTCTTACTCTGCTTCAGCATACCCCTTAACCTTAACCTACAGGGTATTAAAAGGGTATGGGTCAGGTCCCAAAACACAGCGACTCAGTTGCCCTGGCATTTTGAAGTCGCGCCTAATTTGCTCAAGAGCGCTGTATCTTATGATTAAGCCACATTTTGTCTGCGGGCCAATTGCCAAAAAAAAGAAGAAAAATACTAAAATAAAGACTGCAGAAGGCTAAGAAAAAGGTTGAAATTATATGGCAACGATATGCGTGTCTGAACAGATTGGTAATTGTCTAAAATGTGCAGTCGCCGTGACTTTGCGACTGACTCTCAACAATTTCTCTTGGCCTCAAGTCGCAGGTCCTCATTCTTCTTCGAGTGGCGCTAATTTGGCCGAGTGGCCCGATACAAGTGTTATTAGGCTAATAGCCATTAGGCTAATAAGCTTACATCTCTGAGCTGAGGATGCGTCTTGTGTCAACATTTCAAAGTTTTAGCTCTGTTTGTCTGTCATTCCTTCTTCCTTCATCCCCCTTTTGGAGCTGCTGAAGTACTAAAAATAATGGCAAATATTTGCATTCGTCGCTTTTCTGGAGTGGCACTTGAATTGCAGCAGAAAGCGCTTACAATTCACAACAAGTTAAGGCCAGAATTGAAGAGCCAGCATCTAAAGAGTAAATTCCAATTTTTTTATTTATATATTTTTTTTTGTTTCTATCTTTATTTTCTGTTGTTGTTTTCCTTTCACAAATGCTGCATTTTAATTAAATTCCTCAAAAGGCAACTGCAAATAAACTGAAGCATAGAAGAGAATACGTAAAAGAAAAAAAAAGACTAGAAATTATTTCATATTATTAGATGGAGAGAGACGAGGTCCAAAGGGAAGATTTCATTGAAACTGTCCTGCAGCACAATAACAATATTTCACCCTCGCCAAAAAATGATGAGGCATTCAACACACAACACAACTTTAAGTAAGTGTGTGAGTGCGCGTGTATGTGTATGTGAGTGTATCTTGTAGATAGATTTCTGTTGCATACTGGGATTTTGTGGTGTTTGAGTTTCGAGTGCTGAGCTGTGCTGTCCCTTCCTGGCCACAGTTCTTGTTTGGCTTCATTTGTATTTCTCTTCTTTTGGTTTCTGGCCGAAAGAGAGTACAGGAGGCGGAGAGGGAGCGGCAGATACGCATCAGATGCGGGCCCAACCAGGGGCGCTACGGAAAGCCGCTCGTGATGTTCTTTTAGTAAAAGTGTGATAAATTGAGCGCAGGAGCGGCATCATTAGAACATGGACATAGCATGCGCAGGGCCCAAGTGGTTGTTCCGCTCCTGGCTGGCAGCCATTCAGAGAGCACGATGTAAACAACCAACAAACATTGAAAACAGAGAGAAAGATTGAAGCGAGAGAGAGAGAGTGAGAAGGAGAGTTGAAGCCAAAAACTCGTCGGACATCTTTAAACGTGAGTGAGCGCGAGGGAGTTTCTTGTCTGCGCTGGTGTTTGTGCGTGCGAGTGTGTGTGCGTTGGTGTGCATGTTGTTTTGGGCTGCTCGTCGTAGTGCAGCAGCAAGAGTGACGTCGCGACGTCAATGAGATGCAGCGCACGAAGTTCAACTTACTGTGTTGCTGCTGGTGGTTGTTTTTGCGCCGAAACACATTAGCAACGTCGCGTCGTCACGAAGCCAAAACTGAGCGAGAGAGCGACTCGCAGGAGAGAGCGCATTTGAAGTTGAAAAACCAGAAGCCGTAAACAACAAACGCATCAACAATACAAATCAGTTTTTGGCGGTACGCGCACCGAGAAGGTTCATATCACGACGGCAACGCAGCATCGCAAAACGTATTATAGAAAATTGCTGAATGCTGCAAAACTCGTGTGCGTAAAAATTTTTTGGCGCGTACAGGCGAAAGTCGCAGCAAATAAATCTATAACAAGTTTTTTAGTGCTACAAAATGAATTAAGCTCTTGGCCAACTCAAGCAGTTAGGGACAACCACAAAATTGTGTTAAAGTGATTACAGCAAAAAGAAAATAAAGTGATTTCAGTGATGATGCCAGCCACGCCTACAATTGTGTTTGAGAACGGCACCATGCTGGGTGCTATGAGCGGCGAGCAGAGGAAACTGCAGCCACCGAGCGCAGCATTTGTCATACCGGAAATTGTGATTAGCGGCAGCCAAAGCAGCAACAGCCTCAATCGGAGTCGCAATGACGTTGCTCACGAGGAAATGCCCGCGGAGTGCACGGCGCTGCTCGAGCAGCAACTGCAACATGCTGGAGCCGGAGCTGCCACCGAGGAGGATAACGAATTCGACCAATTCATATTGAATCGTACCACATCCGAAAGCAACATGCTCGAGTCAAGCATCTACAGCGAGCTGCAGTTTACCACCAGCAACAACAGTCCAGCTCCACCTGCAACACAATCTGTGGCAGCTGCACTCAACACGAGCGCCTGCTCTCGCAGTGATTCGCGGCAGAGCAAGCGCACGCGCCGCAAGTTGCACAAGAGCAAAAGTAAATGCAGCAACAATGTTGCCGTCGTTGCTGGCGCTGGCGCCACAACAGCAACAACAACTGTGGTGGCGCCACCTGTTGGCAGCTATCCGCCACAATATACGGCCATCTTTTTGGATCATCATCAAGCAGCGGCAGCAGCAGCAGCAAACGCAGCAGCCGCATCGCCATTCCTGAGTGCATCAAATGCAGACGCGGCTGCAGCCAACTATTTGCAATATCATCAGTACTATCAGCAACGTCCCATGGGCATGGGCCATCCTCACCAGCATCCTCATCATCATCATCTGCGCAGGTAAACTTAAAAGTGCCATAAAACAGACATAAAGATGACGCTAAAGCGTCTTGCTGCTGTTTTGCCCTTGGGGCCATTGAGGCTGCCACACAAATCGCGCCGCTGTTCAGGAAGTGGCCATTAAAGCCAAAACAACAACGAAAAAAATGGCCACTGTCTGGCCTGGTCAACAGGCAGCAGTAGCTGTGGCTGTGGCGGCTGCTTGAAACCGAAAGTTTTGACAGACGCATTTAAAATTATAATTGGCATGCTCCCGGGCGGAATGAGGCTTCAGCTTGTGCTTCTTCTTTTCGTTTGGCTTCTGTTCAAGAAATAAAACTTTATCATTCAACAAAAATCATGTCACGCACAACAGCAAGAGCAGCAGCAACATCGCAGCGTGCTCCAATCCCCATTGCCCCCGTACTACTTAAAATAAAAAACTGGAGCACAGATTTGTTGCCTCTCGAGACGCATACAAGGGCAGCCACTTCGTCTCTCTCAATCTCTAGACTTCCCCTACAACAACAACAACAATAACAGCAACCACACCATGGAGGGCAATTCATGCCTTATTGGGCAGATTAACTGACATTGATATGCACGCCAGAAGAATTCCATAAAGCTAAAAAGATACGCCCCAGACTCTCTTGTACTTGACGGCTTTACTGCAGAACCGCGTGCTGTGGTTGGTGGAGAGGGGGGAGGAGGGAACGTTCGCGGGAGGGAAGTTGCTGCTGTTTAACATGTCACATGTACGGCCTCGGCGATTATCGCAAAACTGTGTAGTAGAGTAGGCATACATAAAATACCCTGTAATCCAGCAACAGTCGGGTATATTGTTTAAATAGAGCGGAAGTGTGTAGGAAAGCAAAGTTTATCAACTCTGCATGCATTTTCATGTTATCGATAACTATCGATAAGATTATGTAAAATTGCTGTTATAGAAAATTAAATTTCTACAAGCAAACGAAGAATATAAAAACGCAGAAAGTTATACGTTTGCATATATCGATTGATTGTTATCGATATTTAAAAAGTCATCGATAAGGTTAATCTAATATCAACATAAATATGATATCTTTACACGTTTTTCAACCAAATAGCGGCAATACAATTGTAATAATTTTGAAATTTTACGTTTATACTTTCATAACTTAATTAAATATTCATTCAAACACCCTACGAAAAATTGTCATAAGGTATCTCGCAGTTTACTCCACCCCATGGTAGACTCATCAATTCTCGGAACTTCGTGCTAGAAGCATAAAAATTAATAGTGGCGCATAAATTTTGTCAGGCCGACAGACAAGAACACGAGACATGGCCCAAAAGTGCCTTTGATTAATTGTCATAGTTTATTTTCCGAGTTATTTTAAGGGAATTTTTAACTAAAAATTCCAAACAAAAAGAAACAGAAACAGAAACTGTAAAAATATTAATTAAAATAGTATATCAAAGTGATTAATGGAGTGTTGTGTATTGTTGTAATCTGAAAAAAAAAGCGAAAAGCAAAACGGAAGCAGATGAGATATTAATGTTGTTAGTTACGCAATTTTACGAAACTTTTGATCGACACCTCAGCAATGGATCAAGGTAATCTCCCCATCACAAAAATAAAATCCATTTGATCCAATCAAAAGATCAAAAAGAAATGGATAAATTGACATGAAGAGCTCGAATTGATGGACAGTGCAATTAGTGGACTAAAGAGGTGTCTACTGAGGCTGATAAGTTGGGTGTAATACTTTCTCTGCGGGAGAGAACCCCAAAGATCATTAAGAATGTAAAGTTATTATGACACGAACGCAGGCTCGCAGTCATAAATATTTGCTGTCAAAGTGAAAAGTGTTTGATAAGATGGGAATAAGTCTGAGTTGGAGGTTAATTAAAGGCAATGTTTGCTGTTTGTTGTTATTGTTGTTTGTTTGTTTGTTTATTGTTCGACTGTTGCCATGTCACAAAATATCAATTTCAAATTTCGAAAATATGAAACAAGCTCAAATCGAAACAGAATTCAATGGAAAAACGCTGAAAGTAAACTTCAGAAATGCCTAAACAAATCAAAAGAGACTTCAATAGTTTCGTGTGTGTGTATATTTGTTGTGCACATAAAATCGATACTTTGTAACGCTCGAGTGCATCTGACAATTGGGTCTACGTAGAGTTCGTTTCGATTTTATAGCCAAGACACGAAATTCAGTTTGGTTCCTTGAACTCACCTCAAGGCATGCTTACCACTGTCATTTGACACCCAGCAGAGCGAGACAGACACATCGACGGATGACAAAGTGAGAGAGAGAGGAAGTCGAAACCATAGACAGTTTTGGGTTTCAGTCTTGTGGTTATTTGCCTTCGACTCGTCCTCTACTCGGAGCACTTAAATAGCCAGCTCAAACGCACAAGTCCTTGCGGCATGTCCTGATGAGAGTTCCTCCTCAATTGAGCACTTGCATATCGTATATCATATATCCCTTCTAATCTCTGCCACACACTGCTCTAAACTCATCAACCCATAAAATACTCATTAATTTTGTTGTTTGAAATCCTCAAGATGATTTTCTAAAAATTCGCCCCTTTGGCGTTTATTGATAATAAATGCTGTGTGTATGTGTGTGTGTGCCTGTTACCTTCATCTCAACATTTTTGTCAGCAACCCCAAAATCCAAATGTTGTCCACAATCCTGCCCCAGTCGCCACCCTCCCCCTTTGAGTCGTAGCAACTACCCTTGTGGAAGTCTCGCATGATTTTAGAACAAAATTGAATTTGGTTTTTTGGCACTTTTTATCAGCTCAATACAGGCGAAAGCTAAAATTTGAATCCAGTTGAGTGCATATTACTAGTAATAATTCTTAAGTGTTCAGCTTAGGGGTTGTCAAGTGCTGTACCTTTTTTCATTTTTTCTTTTTCCGGGTTAACCTTTGAGAAGTCGTAAGTCAAAGTTGAAATTTAATGTAAATAGATTACAGTTTCATATTGGCTTTAATATACAACATTTTAAATTATCAATTTGATTTACAGCATTTTGCAACACTCTCAGTCACAGTTAAGAGACTTTACTATTTTGCAACACTTTTAATTACAGTTAAATGGTTTACAGTCAAACGGTTTAACCTTTGCAATAATTACTGATAATTAGCTCCATAACTAAATGCACTTTTGACACCTTTAAGCCCTAGGCCTTGAAAATATTTATTGTTGACTTTACAACACTACTGTTTACCGTTACAGCGGCTTAAACTCTAAGGTATCTCTGCCTAGTATCAAACGCAGAAAAATCCATTAGTTGTAGTACAGTTACGACTGAGACTCTTAAGTAACTTAAGTGCAGCTTAATGTGGGGGCATTCATTAACAAAAGGCCCGCCACAAAAGAGCAGGAGAATTGGGAATACTTCGAGAGTTGGAGAAGCTTCGGGTCTACCCCGAAAAGAAAAGCGAGCGAGCCGAGGGCCGTCAGAATGCGACTTGAGCCTCAGCTTGGTTTAATGATAGGCCGCCGGTCAGCGATGGCAGCTTAGGCGGCATCTCAGGCTCATCATAATTTTTCTTATTTTTAAGACTCGTCGCGAAGTGGAAACAGTAGCTCCACATAACACACAAACGGAGCAAACGCTTGGGCCCGTGCTTCGTCCGAAGCCGTAGGCCCAGTTAAGCTGTAAACAATAGCAAGAGCTGTGTATAGGGGCAATTTATGGCCTAAGCGGCTTAGGCGTTACAATTTAAGAACCATTTCGAGCTTGCAGCACGAAGGCGAAGACGACCTAAACCAAATTGATGGGGAAAATAATTTTAAATAATTCTAATTCACTTTTAATCATATTTTTATGTTTGGCTAGAAAGCTGCAGCCACGCCTCGAATGTAAAGGCGGCTAATTTCAAATGAAAACTATTTTAAGTACTTTAAGTGCATTTACATACATACAAGTCGCTTCCCTTTATTCCCATTTCCCTTTACGCACTTCCTACCTAAGTTTTTCTCGATTCTTTTCGTCTTTTTTCTTTTCGTTTTTTTTTTGGCACCCAATTAGGGTTCTATTGTCTCCGGCACGTAGACAAACAATTTGCGCTCTAATGGCGTACTTAATTATGCCTTAAGAGACATGCGCAGCTGTTCTCAGCTCTCAGCTAAAGAAGTCTCCACTCGGGAGAATTGGTCAAACTCTCCGCGTTACGCATGCGCAATGTAAATGAATGCCAAAAAATGAGCTAAAGAAGACGAAGTTAATGTTATTAGGGAAGTAATTATGCCTAATGACAGCAAACTGTTGCTCAGTCACAGTGAGGCAGTGAGTGGCCCTATAACTGGGTCAGCAAGTGGCTTAATGTCTTCTCTCCACTTGCCCGCTATCTACCTCTCTCTCTCTCTCTGTCTTGTGGTTAATGGCTAATGACGCGGCAAAGAAAGTCTAGTCTATTACGGCCAGACAATGGGCCGCTAAATTGCAACGGAAGTCGAGCCCGAGATTGTTGTATGCAACGTAATAACATCTAGCCAATGTAATACCCTATGTAATTAAATTTAAAGGGGTTGCTGCGCATATAGCAGAAAATTAGCCAAACCTCTAAGAAATTAGCTATAATGTTATATTGGGAACACTTACTCATTCCTAGTATTTACAATGGGTAAGAATGTTTTTATATCTCAAACTTTTACTATCGATAATGTCTCTATATGGATGTCATTGCATCCAAATACTATCGATAGTCTTAGTTAAGTCAGCGCTAC
The DNA here is from genome assembly GCF_009650485.2 of Drosophila albomicans. Lineage (NCBI taxonomy): Eukaryota > Metazoa > Arthropoda > Insecta > Diptera > Drosophilidae > Drosophila > Drosophila albomicans. Next base: position 20,071,974 of record NC_047629.2, on the reverse strand, counting down.
TCTCCATAGATCACTTTTATAATACTTCTTCTTTTATAGCTTCTTCAGCTCAAAACTTATGACAACCTCTAGGCAATTTCTGCATTTTACTGCCTCCATTAAAGTCTATCGATAGTCTCCGTGAATGCAGCGCTACTATCGATAACAGCTTTTTGTGTGTCAATTGAAAGAAAGGCTATCGAGCAGAAAGTAGCTCTGCACTTTTAAAGTTATTTTATGTTTATGGTGCAACAACTGTCGCGCTCGCTGCCTGCCCCATGTTGCACGTTGGAAACGCGAGAAAATTGTGATGTGTCTGTGAGTATGCGTGTGTGTTGATGTGAGATGTGTGTGCTGTCCCGATGCTTGCCCCATTTCAATTTCAATGCGCGCTGATTGAGCTTAAGAGCCGAAACTGAAACCGAGGCGAGAAATGTTTACGAGCTGCGCGAGTGCAACGAAACATTTTCGAATAACAATAAATGTTGCACACTACAAAAGCTCATAAATTAGCTGTATGTGTGTGAGTGTGTGTTTGTGTGTTGGGTGTCATTAAAAATGGTGGCACTGTCAAAGGCATTGAAATCAAAGTACTAGAAGACGCCTTCAGCTTTGCCTTTGCCCGCGAGGCCAAACAAATATGTATCTAAGTATCTTTTTGTAGCATTGTATCTTGTGGATGCTACTGCGATGTTCGGTAACAAATGATACAAATTCTAAGCCAAGATCATTAGTGCTGTGGTTAATAATATAGATTTGTAAGCCACAGCTCCTGCTGTGCTCAATTTGGCTCTTGATAAGGTATCTTTCAGATACTCAGACTGCTTCCTATGGCTATTGATATAATGATGCGTAAACCTGCTTAAATGCACTCCATTGTAATAAAATGTTAAATGTAAAAAATAAAAAAAATAACTAGCGTACGTGTTGCCAATTGTTAATGAAGTCCACAGATTGAGTTATTCTATAAAATTTATGACTCGTCTTCCGTGCGTTGAACGAACATCAGTTTGATGTATGATTCATTTTTATGACATCTACAGAAATGTCATAAATAAGTGTGGCAATGTGTGGCTAAAAATAATATTAATAACTATGCCTACATTTTATTAAATGTACCAAAAGGGCTGCAACACTTTGATATATCTGAAATTGATGGCTCCGTGCACGCCCCAATTACGACCACAATTCCGATGTGTGTGTTCTGTATATATTTTACGATGGGAATACCCCTATATTTTAGCAGATTTTACGATGCTCTAACAGCAGGGTATTATCATTTACCCTATGAAAATACGAGTGTCTATGTGGAATTTAGCTGATGCAATTTAAGAGAACTATTTTTAGTGAGCACACATCACTTAATGCATATTAATAATATTCCTCTGGGGAAAAGTCAATTTAAAAACCGCTCTAAACTATTAGTTTTAATGTTGCGCCTTAAATCTTTTAAGTAAAAATAACAAAAACAGGTGCCGCACATATTTTCGACTTTCTTTTATTTATTTACAAATTCGAATTATATATCAAATGAGCTATTCTTTATAGAGTATTTTCTTTGCGTTGTTCGCTGCTTAATTGATTTCCCTCGCAGTCATTTTTTCTAATTACTTTTCTGAGGGGGAAGTTCTTTCTTTTCCTTTTTTGTTAGTTGACAAATTGCAGACAATTGAGTGTGACGCTGTCAAGTTTGAATTAGCTGGAGTTTGCACCCAGAAGTCAAACCTCGCCCGCAGCTGTTGCCTTGTTTTGTAATTAAACAGAAATCTCAAGTTGCCGCTAGCCGCAGTCCCATCCCCAACTCCTCCTCCCTCCCCCAATATCTATGCTACATGTGGATATTTTTTAAGAGTTTTCAAACGTTTCTTTCTCGGGGCTTTTTATGGTTTTATGCTTCCTTTTTGGGCAGTCCCAAAAAAGGGGGCGGGGCAACGCATTGATTTATGCGAAAGATTTTTGGTTTTTTATGGCGTAACAGAAATTTGTTTTCACACCTGAAAGTTCTGCAGTTTCATAGTTTTTATAGAGTTTTAATATTGTGCGTTGTTTAAAAAAAAAAACTAAACAATTTTCGAATGCGATTTATGACTCTACAATATAAAAACCTGTTGCAAGTCGCCTTTTGTTTGCCACACAGAGCAAAAAATAAGAAACTCAACTAACAACAGTTGAAACAGATGAAAAGATACAAAACAAAGATAAGGCATAATAATAAATGCGACAGAGAGGGAAGAGAAAAGCAAAGAGCAAATCAAATGGGAAACAGCTGCCTATTTCTAAAATCAAATGGGACACGCACACGCACAGCAGGATACACGGAGTATTGTCTCGAGGCGGGGCCACAGGATCAAGGGACAAGACAGGCAGGTGCAATGTGTCAGGCCGTAAGATTTTCTCTAAATTTATGCAGGCTCTCTCTCTGTCTGCAACTGGACAGAGAGAAGAACAACAACTACTATCAACAAATGTGTGTGTGCGTGTGTGTTCTAAATCATAGACAGACAAAGGACAGACTAAGAGAGTAAGAGAGAGTGCAGGATAAGTGCAAAAGGAGCACCACATGTGGCAAACAATTCAAAGTCTGCCATCATCATCCACTGTGATGTAATGTGAGACTAAGCAGCCACGACTCCACAACTCCGCTTTGCTACCTGCTTCTGCATCAGCTTCAGGTAGTCGAGAACAACTCGGAATGCTGCTGACACTTTAACGCGTGCATCAGACACTGAGACAAAGAGGCGAGGACGAACGCAAGAAATCAAATAATAATAGATTCAATTAAATTTATGGATTTTAGGCAGCTGAATTCTTCATAGAATTTATTTCACTCAGCTCGATTTTCTTTATAAGCAAATTCTTTATTTATTTATTTTGATATTCTCAATATTTCATGACATTCAGTGGAAATACTAAGCGTTTTCTTTAGTATATTTATTTGCTAAGCTATCCTGAAAATTTCATGATTCCAGCTTGAATATATACATAGAACATCATTATTACTCATTTTTGTATAGGCTTTTTATTTCTTTATTTTAATATGTATAATCGATACATTCTTGTCAATCTTCTTTTAGATTCCATGTTTCTTTTTATTCATAAAAATATTATTGTTTGTGTTTAATCCACTTAGTTTGCTTTTCTATATATATATTTTCACAAATAATAATAACCGTTTAAGAATTTCTCTGACGTTATTTATTTTTTTATACTCTCCTGATAGTTTCACGTTTCTAGGTGAAATATTAAGAATAGTTGAAATGTTATAGTTATAATAAAATTTATTATTAATTATTATCGCTTCTTCATTCGCTGCCTAAGGTTCCCATTATAATTATTGTCTTCTCAGTTTTATTCTAGAACTCAAACCTTTCTTTTTTTTAAATCGTAGTACATTTAACCGCAAAAAATATAGTTTTAGTTGTCATCTCTTTAAGCTTATCCAATGTTTAATCTTTGTCCCCAACAAGACTTCTCACAGTGTAAACTAACGTGCAATTTCTTCCCTCCTCTCTCTTGCAGAACCCTCTTGGACGTGGCCGTACCACTCGCTGGAGGCAGCGGCGATGTGGCCACCAATCTGGCCAGCACCAATGTGAATCTCAACATGTCCGGCGTGGCGTCAGCTAACGGCGTGCTGGGCAGCAGCGAACTGAGTGCAGCGCCACTCGGCTACAGCTTTCGCAAATGGTTTGCGCGACCCTCGCTGCCCTTTGTCATTGGCATCTTTGCGCTGGGCGGCGTGGCCTGCACACTGGGCGGAATTGTGCTTGGCTCGACAGGATTGATCGAGCACTCGACACAGTATCTGAGTGCAGCGCTGCTCATGATTGGCATTGGCGTCTCGCTGCTCGTCATCTCGGGCGCCATTTGGCGACTGAGTTTACCCGATGATGTTGACGATTGTCCGTGCTTCCGGCGCATGGAGACGTGTCGCAACTGCAATAGTCCGCACTGCACGAATCGCCTGTTGCCGGGCAGTTATCTGTATCCCGAGTTCCAGCATCGTCCGCCGCCACCTTCTTATCTGACCTCGTTGAACGAATACGCCTTTGTGTATCATCCCAGTGCGCATCCACAACAGGCGGCTTATGCCACAGTTCGCATGAACACCCCGCCACCGCTGTATCGCTCCACCTACTCTCTGAAGTAAGTTGACCACATCTTTGTTGTTGCCACTTCACACCTGACTAATCAATTGATTTTCGTCTGTCTACTTCAGCACTTCCACGTCGCATGTATTGGGCGGAGGCGTGGCATTGCCGCCCACCAGTGAGCAGCCAGCAGAGGAGCAGTTAACGGTGCTCTGCACACGTGAAGCCATCAGCCAGACGTCCTTCAAGGAGCTGGAGATCGATGAGTTGCATCACGAGGAGCCGCCCACACGAGAGGCCGAAAGCCAAACGCTCTTCAAGGAGGTCGAACTGGACTAGACTGTGCTGCCAAAGGAATCTCAATTCTGTCACCTGGTTCCCAGTTCTCAGCTCCCAGTTCACAGTTGTTGTCGCCTCCCCGAACCCATCAACTCTTGACTGATTTTTACTATATACAAAACTTGATGCGTATCTTCAACATTTGGAAATCCAAGAAAATTGTACAAATTATTTAGCGAATTTTAAGTGTACATAATTTATACATATATATATATATATATCCTTTACATCCTATTAATATACATATACAATGCATATTATATACATATATCGATATACGATTTAATATTTAGTGTAGCGTTTAACTGCAGATGTTTTTCAGTTTTATGTTTATGTTGATCATATTCCAAATGCCAAATTTACTCGTAAATTAATAAATGTCTTTAAGTGGCCTAAATGTGAAATCAATATAGTTTTCTTTATGGATATGGGTTTTCAAGGGGTTTTTGCTTGAATGATTTTGGATTTAGTTGTTATATAGCCAAAAGTTGAATCTGAAAAACTTCTGTAACATCAAAAGAACCAATTCAAAGTATTAAAAGAAGCCAAATTTGCAATAAGGAGAAAGTCTAGTATGTCTGTAATGTATTTATTTATGTATTTGTTGAGAATTCTGTAGGCTTGTATTAAAAAAAAACACAGAGAATAGGAAGAATTATTGCTACTTAGACTCTCGTCTCGAGAAAGAGAACTATTCATTATTAAACATAAATTATTGAAACAAATTAAAAAAATTGATTAATTCAGTTCTTTTAGAATTTTAAATAGTTAACTCGATTTTAAGTAACTGGATTCAATGGCTTGCTTATTTTAGACACCACTGTAAGACCAAGAAAATATTCAGCACTGCGCTTAGCAGATACACGAACCAATGGATGTTGTCCCAACTATAGTTCACTTGAAATAGAATCCACCTGTTGAATGTGGGCTGAATGAATTCATAATTCAAGTTAAATACAAACTGACCCAATTTTAAATTAAAATCGATATACTAATTACTTAATTATCGCCCGAAAAAAAATCAAAATAACTGTTAATTACTATGTGTAAATATTTATAAGCACATTGTTTACAGCAAGTAGGGCGTCAAATCATACAAATCAGCACCAAGTTTGGGAGTGTCCTTGACAGGTTCAGCTCACTTTCCTGTCGGTTGATTATAATTTTATGGGATTTCCATTTAAAATGTACAAATTATGCCACATGCGACAGACCTATAAAAAGTTTTAAATGAGGACAAACAAGAAAATAGGGAATCAAAAGAAAAGGAACACTTGAGCAGTTCAGGTTGAAATGTATCTGAAGGTGGTTGTAGTATCGTTTGTCGTGTTGCTTTTGGGCGCACTCATCGGTTTCCTAGCATTTCCCATGCTATTTCAGGAACTGGTGAAGCGAGTAAGCATTGGAAATCTATTACAGAAAAACATTTCTTAGTTCCTTTTTATTATGCAGAGCGTAAATTTAAAACCTGGCAGTGAAACGCGTCAGATGTGGGAAAAGTTGCCATTTCCCATGATCTTCAAGCTCTACGTCTTCAATGTAAGCAATCCGCAGGAGATTGAGGCTGGAGGCAAACCCAGGCTGCAAGAAGTGGGACCGTTGGTATTCGAGTAAGTCTTTATAGATCAAATGAAATGCTTGCTGACCTTTCATTCTTTCTTAGGGAGTGGAAGGACAAGTTTGATGTGCTGGACATAGAAGAGGAGAATGCGATTAGCTTCAAGATGCGCAACACTTTCATTCTGCGTCCCGATTTGGGTCTCAACGGTGACCAGTTAATAACAATGCCGCATCCGCTGTTGCAGGTCCACTCCTTTGATTTCATATGCTAATCCAACTGTTGCTAATCTTCCACTATTGCCACACAGTTCATGGCCATTGGCACCTTGGGACAAGCTGAGGAGCTGCAGGCAGCTGTTGCCATGGGTCTGGAACTCATCTTCCAGCCACGCAGCGCCTTCATCACAGCCACCTTGATGCAGCTCTTTTTTGACGGCATCGATGTCAACTGCGCACATGAGGAGCCTGCGGCACAAGCCATCTGTCAGCAGTTCCATGCGGGCGCTGTGCCTGGTGCAGTTCCAGTGAATGCCACGCACTTTAAATTCTCGCTAATGGGAGCGGTACGTTAACTAAGCTACAGCTAATCTTACATTTACTTAGGCTATGTTTAACTCTTAGGGAAATCACACAAATGCTGGCAGCTTTAAAGTGGCTCGTAGTCGCTCCAAAGGCACAACAGTGGGCCGTGTGCTGCAGTTCAATGGCGCGGATCAGTTGCAAGTGTGGACGGAAACGTTCAATGGCAGCAGCTGCAATCGATTCCGCGGCACCGATGGCACCATCTTTGCGCCCTTTATGCGACCCCAGCAAGGACTCTGGAGCTACTCTCCCCAATTGTGTCGCTCGCTGTCGCCCAAGTGGCTGGGCAAAACCAGCTACAATGAGCTGCCGGCGCAGCGTTATGAGCTCAGCCTTGGTGCATCGCGCGTAAGTACCAAGCTTGATAAATTGGCTCAATTTACTAATAATTTCTCTGCCAGCTGGAACCAGACTGGTCCTGTTACTGCACAAGTTATCCGGATGATTGTCCTGCTGATGGCACCATGGATCTAGTGCGATGCAGTGGTTTGCCCATGGTTGCTTCTTTGCCGCATTTTTTTCAAGCACAGCCAGAGTTGGTGACACAAGTGGAAGGTTTGTGGCCATCAAAGGACAAGCATGCGAGTACATTGATCTTTGAGCAGTTATCCGGCACTGTGCTCTCCGTGTTCAATCGCCTGCAGTTCAGCTTGAAGGTATCGTCAGTGCCGCAAGTAGCAGTGATGTGTCAGCTGCGCAATCTCACCATGCCGCTCTTCTGGATCGAAGAATCGCTGCAGCTGGATAAAACTATCACAGCAGTGCTGCACAAAAAGATATTTAGGTAGTATTAGTTCACGGTAAAGAATAATGAACTTTTACTAATGACAACTTTTGCAGCGTGTTGAGTGCCAATAATTTGTTCCGCTGGCTGGCCATTGGATTGGGCAGCTTGGGCTGTGCATTGGGGGGACTTTTTCTGCATCTTCGGCGCGGCGATGCGAAGCGCGTGGGCGCCTCCGAGGAGCAGTAAAGGATTAGCTATTAAACAATGATTAATATAACTCTGCAAATGCTCTTCGATGTCCATATATTTTGTTTATAGTTAATTTGAATGTATTGGATTATCGCTTTGTAGTTTCTATTTTTCTTGGGCCACATCCAGCAGGATGGCGGCAGCTTGGAACTTAAGTATTAAGCATATCTTAATCTTACAGAGAGAGAATGTGTGCAGTGAATGTGAGTGTGAATGGGTGTTGTCGGTTGCTTGTGCTTGGAAGTGGATACAGTTCTGGGCGCAGCTTTAGTTTTGTCGACGCGATTGTCGCATGCCTTTCTCAATCTCAAACTGGCGCAGATCCGTGCGCTGCAAGAAGTCCTGGCGCTCCAAGTACCTGTAAGCAAAAAGTCATTAAAGTAAGAAGTAATTTCTTAATTCACTTTCATTGAAACTCACCCATCTTTGCCCTTGTTGTGGGTGCGCAGCTCCTCATCGATGCCCTCGTCGCTCTTGAAAGACTTCCAATCCATCTGCGACTTCTCCAGTACTGACAGCTTTTTCTTCTTGCCCAGCTGATTGAGCAATGAACCTAATCCGCCGCCTCCGCCTCCGTTGGCTGGGCGTTTGCCGACTCCAAATGGCGGACGTGGTGTCGCCTCCTTGGCACTGACTGTGGCCGGCTGCTCCTGATTCTCTTTGGCACTGGAACTGGAGCTGGGAACACTTTTCACGGGTTCGCCGGCAAATTCCAGTACCTCACTCGCTTTACTTGTGGCTGGAGGTGTGCGTTTGACGGGCGATGGCGGCTTTTCTTTGGGTTTTGTGTCGCGGCTGGACTTGCTCGGTTCAGTTTCAATATCGCCCAGGAAATCTGCCCACAACGCATCGGACCGGGATTTATCCGCCTCCTCATCTGATTCTAATTCGTCTTTTTCGGCTGTCGTTCGTCCATTCTGTTTGGCTTCTGTTTGCCGTGTGCTGCGTGCGGAGGATGTTGAAGACTCAGTGTCCTTTACTTTGTTCTTCACTTTGCTTTTCGCTGCTGCTTTGGCTTTTTTTTCACTTGATTCGTCCTCTTCCTCCAATTCGCTCTCGTCGTCGTCTTCTTCCTCGTCGACGGAAACGTCTTCTTCGTTTACGTTATCGGGACAAAAGTCTTCGTCGCTCTCGTCACTATCTGAGGCATGATCTTGCTCCTTGTTCATTATTAATGAAATTATTCTCTGTTCGGTTTAACACAATATAAAAGTTGCAATTTTTCTCCGGCTTTTTTCCGGGCGCAACAAAAAACACTCCACACAAAACGAGCACAACGAAAAGTGTGACCAAGCGGTCAAAATAAATACTATTTATAAACAGTTCCAATCACAAAAATACTTATTAAATACATGTAATAAAAAGATTAATTTTCACTTTCTATTAAAAAAATTTGTAATGACATTAACTACAATAATAAATATTGTTTTTTACTTAATATACAGTTTATTTGACAATTCACAATATTGGAATAGGTTTTCAAACGAAGAGTATAAAGTTATTACACCAAGATACTATCAGTTATTGAATTATTTTAATAGAAAACAATCCATGAACATGGTAATACTGGTCACACCTAGTAATCGATGCAAGTAATCGATAAACAAATGAAACAGCTGAGAGCTCTGCTTATCAAAGCCTGTTTCAGTTCCCAAAACGTTCCAGCTGCGTTGCTATGAAAAATAAAACCGCAGACGCGAAAACAATAATAATTAAAAGCAAATACAAGCACTAAATTGCTTAGTTCAGATCAGTTGTGCATTGTCACATCGAATATATTGCGACACGCTGTGCAGTTAATACACAAACCAAGATGCTGAGCTAGGATACGGTGAATCACTGCCCACTGCAAGTTGGCCTTTGTGTGGCCTTTATAATCGATTCCCCCAATTTAGGCTGCCAATCGAAGAAGCAACAACAAAAACAAAACCCATTTTGTTAAGTGAGTGTTGTTTAAGGCAGTCTAAAATAGCAACATCGAGAAGGCTACTGTGTGGATGTTGTGCTTGTGTGAGTAGTGCTCAAAAAGGCCAAAAGGTCAACTCATAACTGTTAAATTACAGGTGCAACAAAAATGAGCCAGCAACAACAACAGCAAATGCAGCAGAAAAGTAGCTAAAGCAACAAATGAGTAAAGAGGCAACAAGAAAAGCGCTGGCGCAACGCAAAGCAATAATTAGTAATTAAATAGCAAAGCAACAACAAAAACTCGACTCCTACTACTCCTCCTCCTGCGTCCCTCGTCATGTTCTCCGAACCCAACGACGCCGATGAACTGGACGCCATCATCGATGTGCTGGGATTGCGTTCGCAAGCGCATCTCAACACCTTCCGTGAGATGTGGTACCATGTCTTTCTCTGGGCACTCTTCTCCTCCGTCTTCATTCACACCTGCGCAGCCCTCGTTGCTTTTGTGACGCTGCGCAAGCATAAATTCGGTCGCTTCTTCTCCATACTGATCCTGGTGATGGGTTTCCTTTCGCCGGCGGCAAGCGGCATCATCAGCAGCGCCGTCATTGCGTTTGTGCATCGTGCTTCCAGTTTGCCCATGTCACCGATCTATGCCATGATCTGGGGCCTTGGTCAGACGATAGTGTCCGCCTGTCTCGGCTTTACGCGAATTCTAGCCACGCTCTAGACCCACGTGTGCCACATGTTGCATGCGACACACCACACGCCACTTGACGGACTGAATTCTCTCTTAGCATCCAAAAACAATATCGCAATTTCGTTTTGCTTTAATCTTAATTTAATTCGTATTATCTAGCTTAAGCTAATTATCAACCAAATAATGTAAATATTTAAATATGATAGTTAAGTCTTAGAATTCATTCGACAAAATCTATCAAACAAATTATTCAGGTGTAACATCATTTCAAATAACAACTAATTGTAGAAATCAAATTACAACAATTATGCAAATTTGTAAAGAATTATGTGATTTTTAAATATATAAACAACTTTCAACTACAAAATGCAAGTGGATGAAATACTGTACAATAGTTTAGCTCTTTTATGGTAATAAATAATTAAACTCAAGCAGAGATTTCAAGTAATGGTTAAAAACTGATATTTTTGATTTTTTACATTACAATTTCAATTTTTATTTATTTTTTTTAAATATTTTTTTATTTATAATTTATGAGTATGATATATAGTGCATCGACCGATATATGTGTACATATGTATATATTATCTAACTCCTTGAATTGTGAATTCAATAATATAATATGGGCATTTCCAACATCGCGCACGGGACATTCGTACACGTTCAAAGTAAAAACACGGTAAAAAGGAAACGTTTTTTTTCAACTGAAAAGCTTAATGTATAGCATTTTATTAGCTCTTTCATTGGTGCAAAGATTGGGTATTTTTTTATTTAGAAGATAATTGCAGAAGTCAAGTGATTCGCACGGGACACAAAACGGAAGTGGTTTAAGAGGTCAAGCAATTCAAACGCAAGTTTCAGCGAATCCAGAGGCAATATTTTAATGCAACTAATTTTAAATTTTTGTGCATTGATGCCTCTTTAAGAAGGTTATAATTTTTTTCAAAAACGACTTGTATTTTTTTTTTAAATTCAATTTGAAGTAAATTCGCACGGGACATCGCGCACGGGACATTTTTTACCGCCACTATTTTTAAACCCGCTACCCATAAGGTAGAAGGGTATTATAACTTTGTGCTGACAGGAAATGTATGTAACAGGTAGAAGGAGGCATCTCCGACCCTATAAAGTATATATATTCTTGATCAGCGTCAACAGCCGAGACGATCTAGCCATGTCCGTCTGTGTGTCTGTCCGTATGAACACCTAGATCTCAGAGACTATAAGAGATAGAGCTATAACATCGACAGCATTTGTGATGTTTGCACGCAGATCAAGTTTGTTTCAAATTTTTGCCACGCCCACTTCCGCCCCCGCAAATCAAAAAAATTGAATAACAATCGTAATTTTATAGCTAGAGTTGCGTATTTTGGTATATAGAATAATAACTATAATAGTTATGATTGCGATCAGACTAAAATTGTGGAAGTTATTAAAGAAATACTTTTGTATGGGCAAAAACACCTATGTACTTACTAGGGGTCTGAGTTGCTTTGGTCGACAATCTGGTATATTGTGCCGTCTATGGTATATTTTGAATGCGGTACCATATCGATATACCATATATACCAGTTGGTATATATTTTTAGTATTTTTGCAGTATATTTGGTATATTTTGAGAATATATTGCTTTTTTTTTCAAAATGGGTAGCGGGTATCTCACAGTCGAGCACACTCGGCTGTAGCTTTCTTACTTGTTAATTTTGCGGCAATGCTGCCAACTTACTTCATCATTCATATTGTGTAAATATGAGAGAGGAATAAGTTGGTACTTATGTTGTGTACTTACGGTCGCGCACGGGACAAACTTTAAATGATCACCAAAAATACAAATATTTTTTTTTTCTCCAAATTTTTTTTTATATATTTACTGCACGCATAAACTCTGTTTGCAAAAAAAATTTGATGCAATTCGAGCAAGTGATTTGGATTTACTGATAAGAAATGTTGTTTTTCGGTCGCACACGGGACATTAAAATAAGTGATAAACCAAATCAAAATTTTTACCGTTATTGGTGATCGCATGTTACTTTTTGCGTTCTCTTTCGTTTCTTGCAATCTCCAAATGATTTTACAAAGCAAAAGACAAAGCATAATGCATTTATTTTAGAAGTTGTTATCAAAACAAAATATGCCCTACAAACATCATAATCACAACAGGTGCGTTTGCGGGACTTTGCATTCGAATATTTTGAAATCTATAAATGATAAATGCAAAATTCTTTCAAGTTTATTAAACTTTAATATTTCTTTATGTAACCATGTTGGAAAAAATCATTTTCAAGAACTTTTAATTTTTTGGTCGCGGTGGACCTTTCTGTGGAAATGCCCATATGTTTCTCTTAATTTTATTTTTATTATATTAAAAAAAAACTTAACCTTTAAAAAAACAAATTTTTGAAAAATTATTTTCTTCCTATTCTTGTTAATGTTTTATAATTAAAAAAAGATATGGACTAACTTTTAATTTACATTTCTTGACAATTTTCAGCATTGAAACAATCACAACTTCCAATTTCATTAGCAATAAGCATCTTTCAGTCAGGGGTCAGATTATATATAGACCTTATCTGTCGTTTAGACCACAGATCAGCAATTGGGAGCTAAGCTCTTTGTCGATTATACGAAACATTTAGTTCTTTTTTCATCTTGTTTCAATGCAGACATTCAATATGGGAAGAATAAAATCAAATGTAGTCCTGTTAATAATAGTCCTCAAAATATTCTTGGTAACCACAGCCACAGGACAAAAGGTAAAAATAATGACATACAACATATACGTACAATTAAGAGAGTGCTAAATGTATAGTATTTTTTTCTTATCAGACATCCGAGTGCAATCGACGAACGGAAGAACAGTGTCACAGTCAAATCTATAAAAGTGTGAAGCCTTTGCTAGACTACTTTAGGCAAGTTCGAAATCAGTTAGACCAAAGTGAAATTAAGGAAAAGCAAATAAGTGAGATAAATTCTGATCTTATGAACAAGTACCATGAAATTGTAAGAATTCATGAAAAGCTCATGAAGGAGGCATTTCAATTAGATGAGTTTTCAAACAAAATATTAAGAAAAGAAAACGATTTGCAATTGTGTCATAGTAAAGTTGATAAATTAGAATCTGAAATTAATTCACAAAAAACAACTATAAGAAACTTAATTTTTGCGAGTTATGAAGAGAGTAGAGAAAAATTTTCAGATGAATCCGACAATTTGGAAATATGTGAAGATCAATTAAAAAAACTTAATTCTAGTATTATTGAAAAAGATGAGAAAATTTCTAGATACTCTGCAACAATTCAAAACATCACAGAACATCAGAAAACAATTGAGTTAAAATTGGAAGAGAGTCAAACCAAGTTAATTAAAAAAGATAAAGACTTTGAAATATGTCATGCAGAAAATATTAAATTAAATAGGACATCCCACCTAAATAGTCAGTTAGCTGGGCCTGGTTGGATAGTAATACAACAGCGAACTGGTGGAAAAGAGAACTTTAACAGGGATTGGGCCACATATCGCAAAGGTTTCGGTTCATTGGATAGTGACTTTTTCCTAGGATTAGAAAAGATGTATCGACTAACGAGCTTGCAGCAATACGAACTCTACATACATTTGGTTGTCTTAAATGGGAGCATCTTCTACGCTCGATACGATGACTTCAAAATATCTGATGAAGACCATGGATACGCACTACGCTTGGGTAAATTCAAGGGAAATATTAAGGATGCGATGAGAGTCAGCGAAAACATGAAATTCACAACATTCGATCGCGATAACGACCCTGCTGATGGTAATTGTGCAGTTGGGTATAATAGTGGCTGGTGGTACAACAAATGTTACGATTGGTAAATATTTCAATTTCTTATTTTTGATTTATTAGTGCACATGTTAACTAATTTTTATACCCGCTACCCATAGGGTAGAAGGGTATTATAACTTTGTGCCGGCAGGAAATGTATGTAACAGGTAGAAGGAGGCATCTCCGACCCTATAAAGTATATATATTCTTGATCAGCGTCAACAGCCGAGACGATATAGCCATGTCCGTCTGTCCGTCTGTCCGTCTGTGTGTCTGTGTGTCTGTGTGTCTGTCCGTCCGTCCGTATGAACACCTAGATCTCAGAGACTATAAGAGATAGAGCTATAATTTTTTTTCGACAGCATTTGTTATGTTTGCACGCAGATCAAGTTTGTTTCAAATTTTTGCCACGCCCACTTCCGCCCCCGCAAATCAAAAAAATCGAATAACAAGCGTAAAGCTAGAGTTGCGAATTTTGGTATATATAATAACTACTATAGTAGTTATGATTCCTGAAAATTTGGTTGCGATCAGATAAAAATTGTGGAAGTTATTAAAAAAATACTTTTGTATGAGCAAAAACGCCTACTTACTAGGGGTCTTAGTTGCTTTGGCGGACAATCTGGTATATTATGCCGTCTATGGTATATTTTGAATGTGGTACTATATCGATATAACAAAAATACCATTTGGTATATTTTTAGTATTTTTGCATTTTTGGTATATTTTGAAAAAAATACCGCAATATTTTGCTTTTATTCAAAATGGGTAGCGGGTATCTCACAGTCGAGCACACTCAACTGTAACTTTCTTACTTGTTTCCTATGCAGTAACTTAAATGCATTATACGGCATGTATCTAAATTGGTGGACTAAAATAAGAAATGAACTAAAAGAAGCTAAGATGCTGATTCGCCCCAAAAAAAAAATTATCTAATGATCAACTGAAAAGCTCAAATCCAAAATGTAATTAAAAGATTTGGGTATAACTGTTATAGTGCACTATATGCTTTCCCAATAAATATATGAAAAGCTTCTTGAAAGAGAGATTTTGATGTATTTGGAATGCCTGAAGGAAAAAGGTGAGATTGTATTGTATGTATGTAGCTTCATCTTGAGATGGTCAACAATCTGAGGTTAATTCACAAAAAATAACTATTAACAAATTAACACTAAAAAGAAAACTTTACCAGGGATTGGGCCACATATCGCAAAGGTTTCGGTTCATTGAATAGTGACTTTTTCCTAGGATTAGAAAAGATGTATCGACTAACGAGCTTGCAGCAATACGAACTCTACATACATTTGGTTGTCTTAAATGGGAGCATCTTTTACGCCCGATACGATGACTTCAAAACAACTGATGAAGATCATGGATACGCACTAAGCTTGGGTAAATTCAAGGGAAATATTAGGGATGCGATGAGATTCCACGAAAACATGAAATTTACAACATTCGATCGCGATAACGACCCTGCTGATAATAATTGTGCAGTTGAGTATAATAGTGGCTGGTGGTACGAGAATTGTTCTTATAGGTAAATATTTCAAATTGTTATTTTTGATGTATTAGTTCACATGTTTAATAATTCATTCCTATTCAGTAACTTAAATGCATTATACGGCATGTATCTATCTTGGTGGACTGAAATAAGAAATGAACTCAAAGAAGCTAAGATGCTGATTCGCCCCAAAGAAAAAATTATTTAATGATCAACTGAAAAGCGCCAAAATGTAATTAAAAGATTTGGGTATAACTGTCACTGCACTATATGCTTCCCCAATAAATATATGAAAAGCTATTTGAAAACGAGATTTGGATATATTTGAAATGTCTCAAGGAAAGAGGTGAGATTGTATTGTATGTTATGTATGTAGCTTCATCTTTAGATGGTCAACAATCTGGTTAATTTTATAAGTTATGGTTTGTTTTGAATGTAGTAGACTTTTGATGTATTTTAGTATTTTCTCAGTATATTATTTTTCTTATTAATGGATATGTGGTACCTTTCTTACTAAAGAATGGTAGCCAGAGTTCATCATGTCGAGGGGAACCACAAAAGATTTTGGCGTGCAATCTGAAGATTAGTAAGGCAAAAAATCTGCTGCCAGTTGAGTTGATGAAAAAATTATAATTATTTTTATTTTCCTTCTGTCGAATTAAATAATGTAAACAAGAATATAAACATACAGGGTGCGCCATCTAGACAGGGCCTATTGAAATGTTTAATAATTCCGCCATTTTTCAGCCTATTTTGACAAGCCAGCCAGATTCTGAAACGTCAGCCTATGCCATTTTAGACATGGATCGACTCACAGCAAAAAATCGGGCTGAAATTGTAGCGCTGTACATCGAAAGCAATCGTTCAATTGCAGAGCAAGTTCCCGGGACGCGTTGTGTCAAAAAAGGGTGATTTGGAGTGGCTGGAGTGGCCTCCTCGTTCGCCGGATTTGACGGCACCGGACTTTTTTCTGTGGGGCTACTTGAAGAGTAAGGTGTATGTCAGCAAACCGAAGCCTATTGAACAACTAAAAGCTAATATCAAAGCGGAAATTGCGAAATTGCCCGAAATGTTGTCAAATACAATGCGAAATGCCCAAAAAAGGGCCGCTTTTTGAGTTTCTAATGAAGGCGGTCATTTGATCGATATTGTATTCTGAGTGAATTGTCAATAAATGGCATTCTATACCCTAAATGAATCTTGTTTATTTTCCAAAATGGGCTAAAAATGGAGAAGTTATTCAACATTTCATTAGGTCCTGTCTAGATGGCGCACCCTGTATAATGTAATATTGTTCTTTATCACAGTTTCATAATCTTATTTCTCGACCTTATAGAACGTTTACATGCAATCAAAAATTAATCTCTCCCGTTAAGAAAATTTGAGCTTAATCTAAATTCTTTGCATACGTATTTGCTTTATATACATATCCACAGATCAGCCATTCAGAGCTAAGCTTTTCATCGATTTCAACGAAATATTTAGTTTCAGATTCATCTTTGGGTTAATCCGGTCGATGCATTCGAAATGGGTAGAACAAAAATATACGTAGTTTTGTTAATGATCCTCGAACTATTCTTGGTGGGCACAACAAAAGGAGAAGAGGTGAAAATAATGACATATGTATATATGTTTAAGAGAGTACTAAATGTATTGTATTTTCTTCTTATCAGACATGTGAGCACGATCGACAAATGGAAGAACTGTGCCGCAGTCATACCTATAAAAGTGTGAAGCCTTTGCTAGATTACTTTAGGCAAGTTCGAAATGAGTTAGACCAAAGTGAAATGAAGGAAAAGCAAATAAGTGAGATAAATTGTGATCTTATGAACAAGTATCATGAAATTGTAAGAATTCATGAAAAGCAAATAAGTGAGATTAATTCTGATCTTATGAACAAGTATCATGAAATTGTAAGAATTCATGAAAAGCTGATGAAGGAGGCATTTCAATTAGATGAGTATAAAAACAAAATATTAAGAAAAGAAAACGATTTGCAATTGTGTCAAAGTAAAGTTGATAAATTAGAATCTGAGGTTAATTCACAAAAAATAACTATTAACAAATTAACACTACATGCAAATTTTCTTGCGAGTTATGATAAATGTAAAGAAGAATTATCAGATGAATCCGACAATTTGGAAATATGTGAAGATCAATTAAAAAAACTTAATTCTAGTATTATTGAAAAAGATAAGAAAATTTCTAGACACTCTGTAACAATTCAAAACTTGACAGAGCATCAGAATACAGTTGAGTTGAAATTGGAATCGAGTCAAACCAAGTTAATCAAAAAAGATAAAGACATTGAAATATGCCATGCAGAAATTACTAAATTAAATAGGACATCACACCTAAATATTCCTTCAAGTTGTCTTCCTTTCGGAGAACATTCTGGTGTGCATGAAATAAAAGTTTCTGGTATTGGTTTCTTCGATGTTCTTTGCGATAGTCAGGTAGCTGGGCCTGGTTGGATAGTAATACAACAACGAATTGGTGGAAAAGAAAACTTTACCAGGGATTGGGCCACATATCGCAAAGGTTTCGGTTCATTGGATAGTGACTTTTTCCTTGGATTAGAAAAGATGTATCGACTAACGAGCTTGCAGCAATACGAACTCTACATACACTTGGTTGTCTTAAATGGGAGCATCTTCTACGCCCGATACGATGACTTCAAAATATCTGATGAAGACCATGGATACGCACTAAGCTTGGGTAAATTCAAGGGAAATATTAGGGATGCGATGAGATCCACAGAAAACAAGAAATTCACGACATTCGATCGCGATAACGACTCTGCTGATAATAACTGTGCAGTTGTGTATGATAGTGGCTGGTGGTACAACAATTGTTATAATTGGTAAATATTTAATATTTTTTTTTTTTATGTATAAGTATACATGTTAAATAATTTTCTCCTATGCAGTAACTTAAATGCATTATACGGCATGTATCTAAATTGGTGGACTGAAATAAGAAATCTACTTAAAGAAGCTAAGATGCTGATTCGTCCCAAAGCAGAAATCAACAATTGAACAACTGAAAATCCAAAATCGTAGTCTTTTTTATATCATTTAATTCTCACTAAATATATTTGATAAACAGATTTACATTAGAATGAACCAACGAAAAGAGTGAAATTGTATTGGGAATGTCATTTCAAAACTTTAGCTTAGTAAACTTTAGATGTATACATGCTCTCCTATTCCTAACTTTTGGTAGAGCTGCAAATGCTGCTCATTTTCATTGAGTATCAGATTAATCTTGCTTCTTATTTTGATTCGTGTTTTCGCGTTCATAATTGTTTCACAGATTGATTTATGTAAATAAAAACTATACTAGTTGACTTTAAAAATGTATAAATAACTTTTATTTTACAATTTTGTACTTACTGAATTCGAGGATGAAGACTATATTAAAGTGTTCGGATCCCTGGTGTTGTACAAAGTGTGCAGCTTGGTGCTGAGCACATTGCCAATCCGCCTCTCCGACTGCAATGGCTGAGGTCCATTGCTTCGCTTGATCTTGATGTCCGCCAGCAGCTGGATTGCATCTTTAGGATCGTTATGAAAGTGCTCCAGCAGTCGCTTAGGACACGGGTACTGGGCTATGATAGATTCAGCTACTTCCAGCGTGACGAGTGGCAATCTATTTAGATGCTGCTGCCAGAGGCGACCAAAGCCATGTCCTTGCTCCACGCGCACACATTGTTTGTTGTCGTTGGCCAGATACTTTTTGAAGCTGCCGAGTATCACCTGACGCTGCCGCTTGAAGGGCGTCTCAGCAATCGCTTTAGTGTAGCGCTGAAGCAGCCCCAACAGCTCCTGGGCATGGGGCGGAGGCAGTTGCTCCACTTGCAGCTGTTGCAGCAACTGCAGCTCAATCAATGCATTTGCCTCGTTACCACGCAGTCGCGGCACAATCACTGTGAACTTACTGTTGGATATGGTGAAGGCTTCATGGAGTTGGACTCCAAGGCAGCCCAGTTGTTGTTCCTGAAATTCCCGCTTACTAAAGATTTTCAGAACTTGTGGCTCCATTTGCCAGGCATCGTCCAAAGCAGCTGAGCCCGCCACAAAGGTCTGCTGGCCCACATTACGTTCCCAGAGAATACAATTCCTTGCCGGCAAACTGCGTATTTCATATTTTAAATCTGTGCTATTCAGCAGTGCAATTAATTCCTGGCCCAGGGAATGCTGTTGCAGGCCGGTGTCCAACACGAGACGCACATATTTCAGGCACTCGCCGGGTCGGATACGTTTCTGCTGCTCCTTGATGGCTTGTTTTTGTAATTTATCCATCTTGTTTGCCATTTTCAATTAAATAACGCGAAAATCGAGCGCCAACTTGGACAAAAACAATAGGAACAGTGTTGCAAACTTACGTAAAAAGTTCCATTTTCCAAGCAAATGATTCCAGCGTTCCACTTACGATAGGTAGCTAGCTATCGATAGTCTGTCAAATGTTTTTCTTTTGCAGATTGGTCACACATGTTTATATGCACGCCACACGTGTTTATATTTTTAGAGAGAAAAGACGCACAGCTTTATAGAATTCATTTAATTCAAAATGTATCTCATGTACACAATTAACGAAAATGGCGAACGCGTCTATACGCTGAAAGTAAGTGGCACCTTGCCGAACAACAATTAACAACTCTAATTAATATATGTTTAAATTCAATGTAGAAACGCACTGAAGATGGACATCCCACCTTGTCGGCACACCCAGCGCGTTTCTCGCCCGAGGACAAGTACTCGCGTCAACGCATCACCATCAAGAAGCGCTTTGGACTGCTGCTCACTCAGAAGCCCGAGCCCATCTATTAAGCTGAGGCAGTAGTTTTAAATTAGCTTACATGTGTATTTACAAATAATAAGATAATCAATAACAATAATCAAATGCGTCGCTTCAAGCCTGCAGTGTAATCAAACAATTGGGGGTTGCGGAACTCGCCACGCATGTCCAGCACATAATAAAGCGACTTATTTTTCACCTTGATCGGCAACTGGACGCGTGCCAACTCACGGGACTCCTCTGCCGAGATGCATTTGAGAGGCACAGTCATAATGCGATTGCGATTAAACGGACCATAGGTGACAAAAGAGACACTTTGTCCGCCTTTTCGTAGAATTAGAAATCTCACAGAACGCAGCGTAAACATCCAAACAGCAAACAAGATGCCATAGCCTAAAGACGCTCATTTTAATGATATTTAAATGCGAACTTAGTACTCATAACTTACCTATTAGAAAACTGCAAATGGTTATGCCATTCTTATACTTGTTCTCGCCCAGATTGATACGCTGATACCATTTCAACTCCTCGCCTGGCTTCTCCACAACTGGGGCATCCTTTAGCGTGGTGAAGGCGAAATGCGATAAATATGTCCAGAACACAAACTGACAAACACCGAAGAAGTTTAGCATATTGTAGAAACGAGGATTTTCGTACTTGAACAGCATCACATCCTTCGTCACATTCGTGCTCATATCAAAAGCAGCTCGAGTTGATTGAGCTCGAAGGGGCGCCGTAATAACCGGCAATTTGTGTGTTATCGCTGGCACGGTACACCTGAGGTTTTGCAAGGTGTGGCGCTTAAGGAAATTGGCACCTTGTCGCAGTGCAAAATTAAGTAAATTGCTCATTTTGATTGATGAATTTGTTTCTACTGCATTTATTATAAAACCAAACTAACCTAACAAATAGCCAAACAGCTGTTTTTGTTTTGTTTCTCGTGGTCGCTTGCAAACGAACTGGTTTTGTTTACTGAGGCCAGGGCTGGTGACGTAGTGAACCAGTATTGCAGAGCAGCGAACATCCGTGCTTGAGGTGCAGCAGTCATCCAAATTTTAAATATTAATTGCTATCACTTATGTTCTTAGATTTTAAAATTCATATTTTAGTTATTTCATTAAAAAAATTAACCTTTACTTAGCCAAAAGCAAT
Source organism: Drosophila albomicans (assembly GCF_009650485.2). Lineage (NCBI taxonomy): Eukaryota > Metazoa > Arthropoda > Insecta > Diptera > Drosophilidae > Drosophila > Drosophila albomicans. The sequence continues at coordinate 20,050,587 of NC_047629.2, read as the reverse complement.
CCGATAGTATATATAATAAAAGTGTATATTATTTCTCCATACCTGCAGTTTGCATTTGTTTTTGTTAGCTAGCAGCAGTTAAGTTCCGTAGCGAACTAGTTGTGGCTCTGTGGAATCAAGAGTTGTTCAAGTGGTTCATGGGACGCCACAATTGTTGTTGTCGGTTCAGATTTTAGTCTGCGTTTGGTATTCCAGTTGTTCAGGGCGGCAGTCCACAGTTCGGTGTAAACAAATCCACAAAAACCGTTTAAATTGTTGAATATTTAATTATAAATATATATAGCATGTTTTAAGTATTGTATTTTAAGCCTTTTACGTGAAATAAGACTAAAATCCAGAGGAATTCCAATCGGTAAGTCTATAGATAAATTAATTCAGATGTAGATACAGTGCGATGACTTCCATCAATGTCGTATAAGAAGATTGTTATTACTATCGTTTATAGACTAACTATAAACAAGTTTTACATAATGGGATATATTAGACATAATGAATTTAGTTTTATATTTCAGATACATAGATATATATATATATATAAATATGTTTAATGAGTCCTCTATATTGTTTGTTTTCGTTTTTAGGGTTGTCAAGCGCTGGTAGTGCAGCAACCCACAACATCAAACAGTCCCAACATTATCGTGCTTCTTTTGCGATGCAAACATTAAATGATAGTTTTTGTATTTTATGTTTGCTGCCCTGACCTTGTTGAGATATTTTTTGATATTTTGATTTGTGCGTATAGTAATTTGCTGGCGATGGCAACTCTAATTATGTATATATATATATATATGTATATGAAAATGGCATGTGGGCGATAATTGCATGCATATATATCTACCTGCATATATGTATGAATGCAATTTATATCCAACATAATGTCAATTGGAGCCACTTGGCAGCCCTACAAACATTAAAATGAACAAACACAAAACTACTTTGTTGCCCCGCTTTATATTGTTTACTTTAGCGCTTGACACACTCTGCACGTGATGTCTAGGATCGTTAGCGTCAGCAAACATATCGATAAAGTTAAAACCTTTCGACCCATAGATCCGTAATACTCTATGGAGTATATAGGGTTTTTCAACCTAACCTAACTTTACATCAAAATCGATACGTAACCTAAAAAGAATGTGAATGCGCCGCAAAATTATATACACACGTAATATATATACATACACACCTTGTTATACACACACATTGCCACTTCAGCGAGCGCAAGCTTGTGTGTGCGTATTTGTATGTGTGAGAGCGAAACAGATATAATAGGCATATAACTCCCAAAACAGGTCTGAACATATTTTATGCTAAATGCAATTGTACGCGACATTTTATATTGGAATTCTGTTTTATATAATGCTTGCAGAGCATGAATAAAAAAAACCAAACAGATAAATTAAAAAAAGAGAGAACAAGACAAACAGAGAGAGAGGAAGAGAGAGAGAAAAATTTTGGTAGAGCGCATAAGAGAAACTGAAACATAATGTTAGATGTTCCGAAATGAAATCGAAGTACAAAGACTTGTTCATCCGATACTTCAGAATTATACGACTATATTATAAACTTAAAGCAGCCAATATGGCTGCCGACGCCTCAATTCGTCTGTATGTGTGCTTGCGTCTGTTTTAGTTGTTGCTTCTTTCTCGGTGTGCTGCTGTATTGTATCATTATTCCATTCATTCGGTACGCCTCGTTGTTGTCCGACAACCAGCGACTTTTCACGAGCGGTCTGGTAACACTTTTTTTACATCTAATACACACATAAACATATAAGTATGTATGAACATATAGTATCTATTATAGTACATGTACATCTGTGCTTAAGTGCATATATTTTTTGTACCGCGTGTAAACATCCAACAGCGTGCCCCCCTCTCCGCCACCCCAATTAGCTTACGCTCTTGGTAGCTGCCTCTCTCTCTCTCTCACACACTCTCCCGATACCAAACCGGTATCCTGTCGAAAGTCCTAGGCAAATACTCCAAGAAATAAAAAAGTCCTCAGTTGCAGATCTTAGGCCCTTGTCACTTCATTACTCTTCCCCATGGCCCCCCTCTATCGACGTTGTTGCTCTTATGCGTCTAAGCCAAGTTGGCAGCATTTTGTGTGTTTTATGTGATTCCGCTGCTGTCGCTTGTTCTTCGCCTACTTTTTCTTTAATATCATTCGAAAATAATAATTTAAGATAGCCATCCCCCCTTGCTCCCATGGTCGGTCATACAATGTAGCCTGTATCGTTGTCTCGTTCCCACACATAGCGTTATGCATCACGCTTGTTCGCTCGCACTGTGTACAGCGTTGCTCAATTGTTGAAAACGAATTTACGGCAGCTTTACGTTTTCTGCCGATTTCTGTTGTTCATTTTATTCAAACAGAACTGTTCAAAGATCCCCTGCAGTAGCAACCGCGATGTGTGATTGTTTCAACCCCCTGCCCCTGCCATTGAACCCCCTAATATTGCAGAGTTGCCAGACCGTTTTTCAAAATCGGTTTAAAATGCGCTTTGATTATTTCGCTCGATGTATGAAAATAATGAAATTCGCATTATTGTTACAGTTTGTTTTGGCTATAGGTACACAAACACTCACACATTAACACATCGAATGTGGCTAGGGGTAAGCTTTGTTGACATTTTAAAGATGTGAAAGTTAATTTTTGTTTACTATTTCGGAAAGTAAAATCTTATCGAGCGTTATCAAGTCAATTTACAACACCCGCGCCCGTTCCGCCTAGTAATCAAACCTCACACTCTCTCTCCCTCTCTGTCCCGCTAGCGCTTCGCTCTCAATCTCTGTAGTACTCTCTTGTGTTGTACTTTTTCTCTTGCTCTCTCGCTGTCAGCTGGTTTTTTGCGTTCGCGTTTCGCGTTCACTTCGGGCAGTGTTTTAGTGTTGCCTTGAACTCGCTAAGAAATCTAGTTACAACAATTGTTTTTGATTTCTTCGAGTGTACATAAATCGTATTGTATACAAAGTTAAGTCACACTGTAAGATGTTAAACAGTTCGTTGATGGTTCGTATGTAGCTTTATCTCTTCACTATTTATCAAATTATGTAAAAATTGTAGGGTACTCGCTTCAACATAACCTCACATTTGTTAACACATATCGACGTTGAGCCTTAAAAACGCTATATATCATATGTCGACATAGTACGACATTTCGTCCGATTTGTCCAGGTTGCTTCGTCTTCATGTTCTCTGGTTTATCGCAAGTTCTTGCTGTATGCACGCTTATTTCTCTTGCCCGTTTGCTTTGTGTTTGCTTTTCTGCTGCAGTCATCTTGCTGTAGCGACCGCTGTTTCTTGTTGTTGTTGTTGGTGGCGTTGTTGCGTACGAACGAACGAGCGAGCGACCGAAAGACAGAGCAGACCGACCGCCCCACTGTCTGGTAGAGCGCCAAGCACACCGGTTAGTTAGGTAGGCACAATAGATACATACCGAAACCGAAATAGCGTCAGGCGAAAAGTCGTTGTCGTTTTTATATATTTCCGATTATTCGAGTTTTTGGATAAAACATCGAACACATCGTACTCATTGCTAGCATTTAACTTTTTTTTTTTTTATAATACCAAAAGCTTTTGAATAAAGTGGAGTAGGGGGTGTTGGGTGCATTAGGGGGTACCGTTCAAGTAAGATTAACCCACAAACATTTTACCTAAATGAAAAAATTTAAAAATGTCATTTCCATTAACATTCATAGTTATTATTTATTCCACTATGAAATTGACAACAAAAGCTTTCGCTGAGCTTTTGATATAAAGCTTTTTGCACGAATATAATGCTTAAAATAATTGAATTAAAAGTAATGCGAATTTTAGAAAATGAAAGGTTTAGCTTAATAGTTAAGGTCACATAGGGTTGCCACTTTCGTGCTTAGTGTTGCCATAGAGTCACATATAACATACATACAATACTCTTGTCGCCCACAGTTCAATGTGTTACAAGTGAGCGTTGTATCTAAAGTTATCGCCTAAAAATGATGGAAGTAACGCAAAAGGTTGAATTAAAAGAGTTGCCAACCGAAGATGAAATAATGCGAAGCATTGCTGCAGAACTCGACGAGGAGGTTGACAAACTAACCAACCCTGGTATGTGACAAATAAGCATTAATCGATAAATATGCTGCGAACAATAAAAATCCCTTTGCAGACATTACATCGCCAGTGGGAAGTCGTAACTCCGTGGATGTGGATCTGCAAAATGGTTTGGAAACCGACGAGTTGGACAATGGTATTGAGACGACACCTACAAGTACCGAAAGTATTTCCAAGGACTGTGAGGATCAGGCTGCTGCTGTCATGGGTTTAAGCAAGGAGCGTGATGCAGGCAGCGATCTGGATGCTTTATTGGATAAAATAAGTTCTATTGTGAACTGTGATCCAAAGGAGTCGGTGGAAGAGGAGACTAAAGAAAGCTGTGCAGCCTTGGAGGCTGGATGCAATGAACAGCATGCTGGGGATATCGATAACAAAAAAGAATGCGAACTTGCTATCGATAACACAGATGCAGCAGTTATCGCTACTGAAGAAGAACAAAAGGAAGAAGCGCACGAAAAGAACGTGGATGCTGAAGTTCATGAAGAAAAAGTCAAGGATTTGGAAGAAAAAGAAGATAAGCGAATAATTGCAGATCCCGTGGAAGACGGGACTACGGAAGCAGAAGAAAATATTGTGGATAGCAAAGAGGAAGCTAATCAAGTGAAAGCAATAGATAATCCTGAAGATACGTCTGCAGCTTCAGATGTTTGTGAGACAGATTTAAATACCGCCAATGATGAGATCTTTATGGATGCATTGGAAACCATATCCAGCTCTGATGAATTTGATGCAATTCCAGAAGCAAAATCCAGTGCTATGAAGGAAACAACAAACGGTTTAGAAGACATTACCTCTGACGATAGCCTTGAGAAAAATAATCCCCCTGCTGAAAAGCCTATTAAAGAACCATCTATTATTGATCTAGACACACTGGATGAAAAGGCCAAAGAAAACACTGCGGGAGATACTAAGAAGGCTATGGAGGTTGATGCAATCAAAGAGAATGTCGAAGAGGATGCAGAGGAAGTAAATGAGCACCTGGAGAAGGTTGATGCAGTAGAATTGACGGCAACGGAAGAATTGCGAGATGATGCCATAGATGACATGCTCGTGGAGACGGCTGAAATGTGTGAAGCCATAGACGAGCAGGCCAAAATTGAGGCAAAACCCGAAGATGCCAAGCCGAAGGACGGTGAAGATCTAGTCAAAGTAGAAGGGGACGATCTGCGACCGAATGAGACAGTCAAGATAAATGGAACAGACGATAAAGTGGATGAGCAGAGCTTGAACGAAGTTTCAAAGAAAGATGAGGAAGAAGATGATGAAGTCATATTTTTTGAGTCCATTGAAAAGACAACAAATGAAACTGCAGCTACAACAGAGACTGCTAAGGACAACCCCAAAGCAGACGACGAAGATGTGGAAGAGGTTAAGAAAGATGTTGAAGTGGTGCTTGTGTCAGAGGATGAGGAGGAAGTGTCGGCGCCAGTGAAGCAACTCGCTGAAGGGGAGTCGAGTAAAAAAACCGACACAGCAGAAAAAACACTTCCCAAAATCGATGTAAAATCCAAGTCGAATTTACTCGTCGATAACTCCGACAATGCCTGCGATCAGTTTGAGAAGCAACGAGCACAGGAGAAGACACCTCCGAAAGTAGGACCTGGCGAGAATAGCAACTCTAGCAATCTGCTGCAACCATCACAGAAAAGTAGCGATGAGATGGTAACTGAAGTCGAAGCCGAACCCGAAGTAGAAGCTGAAACTACAGTTGAGGGAGATGAGGGCGATGTGGAAGCCGAAGAGGAAACCGAGGAGCCATATGTGCCGGCAGTAAAGCGTATAAGACTGAGCACCGATGACAAGCCGGAGGCTAGTAATAGTTCCAGCTGTACAGCCGAGGCAACAACGTCCACTAGCAATATTACAAGCACCTCTAACATAGCGGACGAGAATGAACATCAGGCTCAGCCCTTAGTTGCCAAACGGAATCACAGCCCCTCAGAACCAAAGGAGGATATACCAAGTAAAAAGCTCAAAACGGATGACACCGATTCGAACAGTTCCTGCGACGGCAATCTACAAATCGATTTAGATGCACACGATAATACCGAAGAATCAGATACGCCAGCAGACGTCACGAAAGAGAAGATTAAAGAGCCACCCATCGACCTGAAGCCCGCACCGGAACTCAAGAGCGATGTGAAACCTTTTCGATTGGATTTTGTACAGAAATTCGGCAAGAGTTTCGACAAAATGACGCGTTGTGATCTCGAGGAACTGGTGCTCCAGAAGATCGTCGAGTGCATGCTGGTGAAGAGCGAGTTTGCTGAGATCCGGCGTCAGGTGGACAAACAGGAGGTGACCCTGGCCAGCTACAGACGCAAGATCGCCGAAGTATCGAAACAGTTTCTCGATCTGGAAACTGTGCACAAGCGTGTGCTCAAGGATCTGGAGACACGCAACTCACAGTTTACAGCACCGGTACGCATCACACGTGCCGTCGGTCTTCAGGTGGGTATGGCGCTGATGAAGAAGCCCAGCGAGGATGCGACACGCAACCAGGCTAGCCACCATACTGCAGGCAGTATGTCAGCTCCAGCTACATTAATTTCCAGTACCGCGGCAGCTGCAACGTCAGCGCCCTCAACGAGTCAGCCTCAAAAGGCAACCACGTTGCCTAAGCCGGCACAACGGTCGCCACTGCGTGGCATGACCAGGGCGGCTCCCGTTATGCAGCATCCGCCTCCGCAGCAACAACACCTACAGCAACAACATCAACAGCAGCACCAACAACAACAACAACGCTCGTCGTTGACCTACAACCAAACTGGAGGTAATGCCACACCGCCCGTGCGTCGCGGCTGCATGCAGAAAGTGACGCCCCAACGCCCCGTGAACAACTCAACTCCGTCTACGCCCGGACCAGCTGGCATGCAACGTCTGCAGACCTCACCAGGAAGTTCTTCCCGCATTTATGCTACGAAGCACACCGGCACCGCCGCAACTGCTTCGGCTGCCGCACCGACAACTACGCGTCCCCGTGGAGTCGTTGGCAAACCCGGTTCTACCTACATGTCAAACAAGCAGCTCGTACAACAGCAACAACAACAGCAGCAGCAACAACAACAGCAGCACCAACAATCACCTTTGCCGTGAGTAAAACTCGATGCATCCCCGAAAGGAAACCTCTTTAACCTTAACTCTTTTTTTTTAGCGTACGCATTGGTCGCACTCCTGGCAAACAGAATAATGTCAAGTCCCGCCAGATGCCCATTGGTGGCGGCACGGTCTCTGTGCCCATGTCAAATACCGCGGCGGACAGCGCTGGCGGTAGTTACGGTCAGCCCAGTTTGGCGCCAGCTCGACCCAAGGAAAAGGCTGTCATCGATCTGACCGACGAGGATGATGCGGCTGCTGCGGCCGCAGCTGAGGTCACCGCTCGCCTGCGTCAGAATCCAAATGTGGGCATCAAACGCAGCTCGCAGTCACCTGCAAGTGGCCAAGGAAGTGCACGTCCAGTGGCGGGCAGCGTGGTGCGAGTGTCGCCGATGAACGTGGGGCGCGGTAATGTCGTTACCAGGCAGATTTTCAACAACAATTCAACAGGTAAAATTGTCAAGTCATTAATTAAGCTTAAGCGATCGTGTGCTGGCTTTTTACAAAATTCTGGTTATCACGGGTATTATGCGCGTTGTATCAGCTTATTAAAGGAAGTAAGAAATCTGCAGTCGAATGTGCAAATTTACTAAAAATATAGTATACCTGTTATATTGATATGGGGCTACATTCAAGAGATACTATAGAGACTCCTATAAGACTCCTAGAAAGTAGGCGTTTTTGCCCATAGCAAAGGATTTCTTTAATAACTTCGACAATTTTTATCTGATCGCAACCAAATCGGAATCACAAAGACTATAGTTATTATTGTACAAATATACCTAAATTCGCGACTCTAGTTTTAAAATAACACTGGTTATTCGAGTTTAGTCAGTTTGTGGGGGCGGAAGTGGGCGTGGCAAAATTTGAAACAAACTTGATCGGCCTGCAAACATAACAAGTGATGTCGAAAAAAATTTATAGCTCCATCTCTTATAGTCTCTAATATCTAGGTTTTCACCTGTATTTTGAGGCACGGGCCTGCACGAAAACAAACTCTTTTTTTGAGAGGCCCGGCCCGGCCGAACACGAAACTTTTTCACCAAGGCCCAGGCCCCCCGGCACGAAACTTATTTATACATATAAGGAAATTTAAAAGACATGCATTTTATATATATAATATATATAAATATGTGAATATATGAATGGTTTGTCGCAACATATTTTCTATTTCAAAAATTTATCAAATCGATAGTAGTATCAATAAGCAATTAAAATGCGATAAATAGCGGTTCTAATTCGAGAAAAAAAAATAGCGTGATCAAATCAAAATTGTTTTCAGGCCTATTTCGGGCTTTTACGGCCCGGGTCTTTTTGCTAAGGCCCGGGCCCGCACGAATCTTAACTTTTAAGGCCTGGGCCCGCTCCGAGCCTGTGTAAGCCCGCGGACCACGAAAAAAAGCCCAGCCCGGCCCGTGCCCACCTCTAGACGTACATAGCTAGATCGTCTCGGCTGTTGGCGCTAATCAAGAATATATATGCTTTATAGGGTCGGAGATGCCTATGGGTGGCGGCAATAAAAAATCGTGTAAGGCATTTTCTCTTAAAGAGAAATAGCATTAACTAAAATTTTGGACTCGCAAGACTGGATATAAAATTTAAAATCAAAAAAATATTGCAGCCAAGTCGCAATAACGTATGCTTGGGATATCTTCGCCATAGAAATAAGTAATGAATGCATAATAATAAGTAATAAGCAATAAGTAATAAGTAATGAAGGCAAATGTTTCAGTGGTGTGGACATGTATTTTTTGTTTTTACGATTTTTATATCAAATGTAGGCATAGAACGGTTGATAAAAATGGTCACACTAATATGTGTGGTTTGCGAAATATATAGGTTTTCTGCACGTGAAAAATTTCGCTCATTTGGGATCGTGTTCTGTCAAAATCATTTTGTATCGGTAACATAATTTAACGTTATTTAACATAATTATGTTAACTACATTTAAGAATCTATGTACATAAGTTTATCGTGTTGTTTATCGATGTGCTCTACTAAAAGTCAGTTGAGTCTTGAACTCTTGAACCAAAGCAAAACGTCGTCGCTTTTAGCAATAATTAATTGTTTATTAATGAATTTAGTCACCGCCCAGACCTGATGTTTATAAAAAGAGCTCGTTGTGCATCGAACAGATTGTAAAGTACTAAAGTAATTTCTAATTTATTTTACAGGTCAACGCAGCTCGGCTGGAGCTAATGTCACAATGCAGATTCGATCGGAGAACACGCCGCCAAATCCAAGTCGCCTTCGCTTCTCGCATCCTGCACCGCTGCCGCTGGCTCCTGCGCAAACCTTCCATCCCGACTGGAAGTTGCCCCCATCTCGTCCCGTAATTCGCATCAGTTTGCACGATACGGGCATCGTCATTTCGTGGACGCTAGAGGATACGGGCAGTCGGTTTGCCGAGTGTGTCACGTATCAGATCTACGCCTATCAGGAGACGATCAATGAGCCAAGCACCGATTCGTGGCGTCATGTGGGCGATGTGAAGGCCATGCTGCTGCCTATGGCCGTAACCCTGAATCAGTTTCAGGAGAATCAACGTTATTTCTTTGCGGTGCGCGGTGTCGATGCCCACGATCGTTATGGAGTATTTAGTCTGCCCAAGACGTGGTAATCCACTGTCTGTTATTCTGTTTTATTTTAAGTATTACAACGCTGTCTAGTATCTTATATTTTATTTTTTTTTATTTATTTTAATAATGTATCATTTTATTTATGTATCCCATCAATTAACCACTTCCACTCCCAGTAACCATCACAGATACATAGATTAACATATTTGTTCCTTAAAGATCACTCACTCATGGGCAGCTGTTAATTATAATATTCGCCTTAATCCTAAGTTAGTCCTAAGGCAAGTGTTGATCTATATTAGCCATTTGGAAGTTGAGCCAATCGTACTCAAATTTTAGCTATCGCTTCGACTTCATAGACATTAAACGCAACAACACGAATATGTTAATAAGTTGTAATTTAATTCTATATTTTAAATAAATAATTCACACTGAATAAATATCAAATGGATAAATCAAATTTGATAGATATCTTGCATTAAAAGTTTGGATTAGCTTATCTAGCATTTCGATCGCGAAACTACGTTGAGAAAATACCCAAATACTACAAAGGGTAAATAGTATTTTAGTATTTAAAATACACAATTCGGTCACGCTGAGCGGTAGACCTGGTGCGTTTGTATCGATAGCTACACACCATGTCTCTATTGCCATACGATTCCCGAAAATTGTTAGAGAATTAAATTTTAAGGTCGACTGTTTTCTAGTCGCCTTTAAATAAATAAATATAATTATATACTACAAATTATTCAAAATATCTAAAAAATAGCAAATTATTTTTGTGAAATAGCCAAAATAACAGGCTCCTGCAAATTGAGTGGTTTCCCGTTTTAGCCAAATCTGGCTAGAAAATACCTAAGTTGGCAGCACTGCTTTTAATGTATATTAATATATATATTTTCCGCTAGATCTAGCGCCAGCTAAATAGCTGAACTGACAGCTCTGTTAAGCACTCGACGATTGATTTTATTTTTAGCACGAGTTGAGCACGAATAGCAGTGCTGCCAACTTTTGAAAAGCAAAAAAGCTGTTTTTGACGGAAGGAATGGAGAAAAAAGCTTAAAAAAATTATAAAACAAAGCTAAAAACAAATGAATCAAAAAAGAGAAAAAATATCTACAAAAATAACAATTTATTAAGTTCATTTTTGTTTAGAAGATACAGATTTCCATTATTTTATCGTTATCTTCTTAGTCTGTCTCATTTGCGTATGACATATTAGTACCTATCATCTGCAGATATTTTACAGGCACTTCATAGTCGACGCAGCATTTTCCCATCCTTCGCAATCCGTTTCTCTATACTAAAATAAAAATGAATAGAGTATATCTTTTGCTTGAAATTAACATTTTACCTTATGCTTAAAATGCATTCCTTAATTTAGATTTAATTAGGTTAAGCTGGATATTACCGCGTATGACCAAGGCAAGCACAATATTTGGATGGCCACAGTTGCTAACTCAAAAAATCTGCTGTTTTCACAAGAATCTTTACAGTATAGCACCTCAAACCAAAATTTGTTTGTGTTGCTGATGTTGGCCCACTTGATCGAATTGAAATGGAAACACTAAGCGAGTGATGACATTAGCGTATTTCGAGAAAAATAATCGATACGCCACCACATTTTCTGAAAGTGACTATCGTAAAGCTGCCACTTTTCCATATTTTATACTTTTTGTACTTTTGTGTTAACAACACAAAAAAAAGTTGGGAAAAAGCCAACTCAATCTCTAAAAAAGTCAGAATTCCCGCAGCACTGACGAATAGTTATAGTTGAATGAGTAATTTTTTTTATATTTTTGCAAAATCATTGGCCAGAAATAATCTGCGGGTTTATTCAAATTTCTCATAAAAATATAAATATTGAAATATACAATAATGTTAAAGTATTATTAAAACATGATAAGTGCAATGTTTTATGTAATTTTCTTAAAAACAATTTTAATAAGAAACAACAAAATGTTTCTTATTATTAAGAACCAAAGAAAATTTATATGATTAAAAGGAAAATATTTTTTTTTGTTATACAAAACTGAAACACAAATTATATGAATCAAAAGTATTTTTTTAATTAGGTAAAAAGAAATAATATATAGTTTTATTTACAATAGAACAGCTATATTTTGAGTATTTTCTAATGCTTATAATTAATTTTAACTTAAAACTTGATATGCATTTGAAAATGATTGACAAATAAATTAGAGAGTAGAATGAGGTAAAGAAAATTGTCAAAAGCTTTTTTCAATTGCTCAAGAGCATTACAAATTATAATACGAAACGAAGTTCGATGACGATAATGACCGGTTACAGATAAACCTTTGTCAGTTGAAGCCTAGTATTATGGCAATTTAAGGCTCAATTAGCCATTGGCTGGCAATAACGATGGCTGGCCTCAGGCAAAGGTTGAACGATTTTACAAATTAGCACAAATTGATATTGCAGAAGGCATGAGTATGCCAAGAGGGGGAGGGGAAGGGGGCAAGGGCATACGAGCAATGCAAAACGATGACACATAAAATATAGATACGCCCATTATCCATTGCCGTCCATTTGCCAAGGGACGGGGGAGAAGAGGCTATTGGGGCCTCAAATGGAACATGGCAACGTTGCATGTTAAGTGCCTCTCTCCCCTCCCGCCTGCCATTGCCCCTTTTGGACGCCATTGCCAGGCCAATTGCTCTCATGCACTTGACATTGGCTAAGCGTCGTGTCGCGTCGCGTCGCATCGCATCGCGTCGCGTTCCGTTGCTTGCAATTTTCCTCACCATTTTCCTTTGCCTCGATGACCCGCTTTCCTCGCCACGTTGCTGTGTCCTTTCCACTTGGCTGTTGCCTTGCATTTTTCCTTGTCGTTTGCCTCGCCAATTTCATCGCTTTGCTCTCACTATTGCCTTCATACTTGTGCTCAGCCCATTTGCTTCGTAATTTTCGCAATGCTTTTCCTTGGCCATTTCCTAGCCTGCTGCTGCGGCAGCGGCTGCTACCGCTGCTGTGTCCATTCATGCGCTGCAAGTGGCAGCGAGCTACGTGATTGGTGGCACTAGAAGCGTTGTCAAGGCGCCGCCATGCAACTTTCGGTGGCAAGTTAGCAACGTGCCGCGTGCGCCACGTGCCACCGCATTTTGAGCAGCAGCCAAAAAACCTTGACATTAGGCGCAGCCTGCAAGTGTCACTCTGTCTGTTTGACTGTATGTGTGTATGTGTGTGTGTGTGTGTTGACTTCTGGTGCTCAGTGTGCTGAGTGCATTATTGAGTGGTGTGGCATGCATCCTGCTTCCTGTATCCGTATCCGGCGCACATAAGTTTTGTTTGTCGCTTTAATTCATTTGCGGGCGCAAATTGTTTGCATACATTCTATATACTTAACTGAACATGTTCCATCATGTCCTATCCTGTTCGTGCTTGTTCTTTTCAGCTGTCCAGTTTAGTTGTTGTCATTGCCGCTCCAATTATTTGGCAATTGTCAAGGCAGCAACTCATTTAAATGAAATAACAGTAACATGCACACACACACACACAGACTGAGACACGCATACAATCGCACACACAACAGCTGCAGTTGCGACGCAATTAAATTGTTGTTGCTGCATCAGTTCCGGGAAATGTCTTTGCACCTCCTCACCCCACAACGAACGCTTTCTCAGTCAAATACTTTGACTTCCCGCCACCTCCCAGTGTCACTTGCAAAGCATAACAAAAACACAGATGTTCAACTACTATTTGCGCTCAGTGTGCACTGCGCATGCGTTACACTTTCTGCTGGAAAGCAGCTCGGCAACACTGACAACGTTTGTTGGAACGTGCAACGTGCAACTCGCAACGAGCAACGCGGCAATCGTGCAACCTGCGGCGGCATGACGAAATTTTTGGACGTGTGTGTTGAACAACTGTAATTATGAATAATTATTGTTATTATTTAAATGAAATGACGAGTGAAGTGCAGATATAACTTTAAATAAATGTCTAGCGATAATCAAAAATTATAAATACGAATACAAGAAATATGTGTAATTGAAATGCCGCTTAAATATTGGCCGATTTAATTGTGTAATTATAAATAAACTTTAATTAAAATATCGATTAAAAGGGCAGCGGAATCGCGTCAATCGCTTTGTAAGTGTAACAATGCCCCAAAGCGTTCTACATTTTGTCCCCAGTGTATGCGCCTTTGTGTGTGTGTGTGTGTTTATGTATGTTAATTAAATTACCGTTATGTGTGCTTAACAGCAATGCCACAACACACACACACACACACAGAGACACACATATATAATATAGAAACTTAGTGACACGCACAGGCAAACACATAAGGCGTAACCTCCATTGCCAGTAATTATAAAAAAACAACAGTCACATCAACAACAACAATAACAGCACACAAACAAAAACAACAACTATTCACTAACACACACATACACATACACACGGACATACAACAATAACACATGAACTAGCGTACGTCAACTCAAAACCCATTTTCCCCCTTTTATTTTTCACGACTCCGTCTCCAACTTCGTCTCTCTTTTCTGTCTTGGCCCTGGCCACTTGGGGCCACATTTACGTGTGTTTATTTGTATGTGTGTGTGTGTGTGTGTTAACTGGGCTATGCCTATGTCTATTACTTGTTTGAGCCATTTGCACGTAGCGCCTTACTATTATTAAGCGTCTTATTGCACAATGAGAGCAAGCCCACATAAGTATGCTACGTTTTCTGTGACTCAAGCAGTAGCTCAACTTAGCACACTAACTCACACGCACACACACAACCAAACTGGGTGTCTCTGTGAGTGCAATAAGCTGGCATTAGCCAACCGCATGTATTCTGAAGCTGCTTGACAGCTTATGAAGACAGCTTGAAAGCAGCTTGCACCGCAAATCGTTGCAAATCGATGCAAATCATCGATAGAAATAATCCCCTTAAACAGCTGCCAATCGTCCCAGTTAATAACTAGATTTTATTTCATTTTTGCAAAATAATTTCAATTGCATGCATTGAAATTTAATTCCAATGAATTTACTCTTTGCCACTGTGAACAAAATTTAATTGAAAATCTAAGTAAGTCTAATAAAGTGTCATCAAAATATATGCTTTTTGTGTAAATACTACAAAATTTCGAATACGATACTTTGATATGTTTTATGTGTGTTTTGTTTATTCAATAAATTTGAGGACAAAATTTTAAATCAACGGCTTTGCTTTGAGATTGCCAATTAAAGACCTTTTGACACATGTGCTTTATTTAA
Source organism: Drosophila albomicans (assembly GCF_009650485.2). Lineage (NCBI taxonomy): Eukaryota > Metazoa > Arthropoda > Insecta > Diptera > Drosophilidae > Drosophila > Drosophila albomicans. Next base: position 20,035,570 of record NC_047629.2, on the reverse strand, counting down.
CAGAGTGTTTCTCAACTTATACGATTGGGGTCAAGATTGATAAGAAACAATTTAGCCTAATCAAAAAAACATATGTGAAACGCTTTAGTTTTATTAGTTAATATCAAATTTCTAGTCTTAAAGTAATTTTTTAAAAAAATTATATGAAATTATTATTGATGAAATGCACACAAAAGTATTTAATTAGGAATCAACTAAAGTTGAGTAGCTAAATCATAGCTAATGACCTTGGGTGCCACAAAGCCACCGTAGCCTTTGTTTCCTGCAAGTGAGATGCCGACACCAGCCAAAGGAACTGGCGGAATGCAGGCGACATCTTGTATATCAATAAATGGCACCGTTGTTTGTGCTGCATCCTCAAGCATTCCCGTGTTGGTAAATTCAACATATTGATCATCCTTTGATAAGGGCTCCGCATAGTTGTAAGATCGCGTTTGGACATCCACATTGTCGAGATATATTTGCTGCCTATTGTAAATGTTGTCCTTTGATATCCAAATGCTATTCAGCTCCGGATTGACTAATTTGCCCGTTGTAAAATCGAATTTACTAAAGTGCACTTTGAGATTGAGATGATCCAAAAGCTTAAAACGCACGCCGGTTACCACAAATGTGTTATCAGTTGTTTTCAATGCTTCGTCGAGGTCAAGAGCACGGCTTTGGTAACTCAATGCGTGGAAATCGATTCCCTCCTTAACGCTCGGATCATTAATATCATATTCATCGACTGGTATCCACTCCACAGTTGATTCATTGATGACGCCATGGGGCAAGAATTTGGCCTGCTGTATTTGCAAATGGAATACACGATTCTTCTTCACAAATCGCACGCCAGTCACCACTTTGTTGGCCTTAATATCCGAAAGAGTTGCACGCAAATTGAAATAGCGATCCGACTTTGGACCAGGCTCATCACATAGACAAAAGCAGTAGCTGCATTCAATGAAAATCCATCTCCTCCAGCTCTCCGCACTATTCACATTGCGCCAACACTGTTTGGTCGATCCTTGTCGCTCCCCTTTACTATCTTCAATATAGTCATAGCGACGATTACTGTTCTCTGGTGATTGGCAGATCCATAAAGGCGAGTCGATAGATTGACAGTTGTGAATGCGACCCAAACATTGAGGTTGTTGGGCACAAAACTTCGAATCAAAACAACCCGAGCGAGTTGTGTCGTAATAATTATGACATGACTGAGTACAGGACTCATCGTTGTTGAGATCCACTTCGTTTTCAATATATCCTTGGAGAAGTCGTGTCACTTCGTCGTAGGTAACGTTCAGTTTGTGAGTGAAGTCAGAGTGTTCACAACGCCAAAGAAAACGATCGGCTTTTGTTGTCACATTTCTCAGAGAAGTGAGATCTTTTGCAGCAATATCATCGAAGTTGCGGCGAACAGTATTTCGTTTCTCGATCAAATCTCCACTACCAGAAACCTTTTGTATCATTATGGAATACTCGATGAGAAGATATGCCTTCAGTTTGGTTAGTGCGAGATCTTTATACAACGAGTAGAACAGTTGTTGTGGCGATTTTTGTTGCTTGCAACTTATTTGATTAGATACTTCATTAATATTCGGTAAATCGTTGATGTCTTTTATGAACAATCTGCATTCCTCATCGAACTTATCACATTCAAGGCCGAAGAGTAGCATATAAAACAAGTGAACAGATCTTGTATGAAATGGTTTCACTTTTGTCTGAGCTATTGTCGCAGTAAAATTGAAGAGTGTATCTTCCTCCATTTCTCTCATATGTTTCATATGATCAAAGTGATCAGATATCGTGCCTATTGCTGACTCTATGTGACGCCCATAAGTCAAATAATAATATAAGCCCTTTTCGAACATTTTTAAGTGCAGTTCCTCTATCCGATGAACTATTTTAGTCACATTTATGAAATGTTCAACCACCTTGCGTTGATTTTCGCGTTTCTTTGCTGCATTAAATTCACCCATCTCCTTGTCCAATTCTTGAATGTCAAAGCGCACAAATGAGACAATCGCATTGGTAGAATTTATAAAATTCAGGTGCACATAATTCGGCAACGATGTTGAATAAGAAGCCTGGCACAGAATTGTCAAAGCCAGCATAAATGGCAACAGAAGCCAGTTCATCACGCAAATATTTATTTTGGAAGTGTTCAAATAATTCAACAACTTAGCTGCGACCGCTCGCAATTAAAACGGAATTAAAACTGAACTGATTAAGAAATTTACGTATTTTTTCTAATCTATGCAATGTTAGCAAAGGTCAATCAAAAATATTTGATACAAATTCAAAATTCGTTGGCTTATCAAATATCACCCTTATTATATGATTAGTATATAAATAAAATAATATAATTTTGTATCTAATATAATATTACTGCAAGTAATATAAGTAAAATTGTAATTCCTTTTAATACAACAACTTCATAATCTTAGGATCTGGCTTCCGGGTATCTCGCAGTTGAATTAACTCAGCTCTAGAATTTGGACTTTGTCACAAAAAATATGTTAAGGTCAACGCATGAAAACATAAATGTGAATGGTCTCGATGGTCCAAATAAGTTAATTTCAATCTTGAACTTCGTCAACTACTTAGAAAGACAATATTTCATACTGATTTTGAAATTTTTAATACGACTTGACATTTCAATTTATTTGATAGGAATAAGGGATAAAAACAAGAGCTTTTTATCGAAAAGGTTTATAACCATAAAATGGCAAAGCTTAAGCGTTATCTTTAGAAGTTTATTTTTGGACAGAAAAAAAACAACAACAAAATAATTTCATCAAAAGAATTTTGTATATTAAATTACATGTCTGTTTCTTATTAAATTGCTTGATTTCTGCTGCTATTGTTAGCAATGCCTCTTTAAATTTGCTCATGCTTCGTCTGAGTTCTAAGGAAATTTATTTCGCGTGGTTCAAAGTTTGACAAATTCCTGTATCTCATGAATTGTTGATTAAAAACAAAATGTTTATTATACAAATAAAGTTGCTATTATAATAAAATCGATATATATTGCGTTCAAAAAGAATTTCATTTTGCTTAGCAATAATAAATTAATTTTATGCATATTTTAAACGCTGGCAAATTCGTTTGGTATTCTCATTTTGTATTTAACATTTTAATGGACCATGCAAGTATAATTCTTTGATAAACTCTGTCAGAATTTGCAAACTAAATGCAAGTTCAAAAAATGAACCAATTATTTGGAATTTTTTTTTGTACCACAAAAACATTCAATTTTGTTATTATGTTAATCAATTTGTTGTAGACTTAGCTGGATAACAGTTTAAAACCCTTTTGCTAAACTGAAACTCAATTAAATTGAGAATTTTGTTTGTTTCGCACATTGCTTGCTTAGAATGTCAGAAATGAGCTTAACTTTTCTTGGCTGCCATTTGGCTGAGGGCTGACAGCATGTTTTGGGCTTTAAGGCGATGTCATGTTTGGCCACAGGATATGTTTGCCCTCGACGCGTCGAGGTGTTGTAGCAGGGTGAGAGGGCAGACAGCAAGGCAGAGAGAAAGAGAGAGAGAGACAAACTAAGAAATAGAGAGTTGGAGAGTGCGAGGAAAGGCGCATTAAATTGTGAGTTAGAAAAATGCATAGTTTTTGTATTTTTTCATGCATATTTCAACGAAATTGTGGAGACAAGTTTCTGCAGTTGAACAGAGCGAGAGCGGTGATGAAGTAAAAGAGAGAGGGAAGAAGAGAGAGAGAGAGAGATGAGGAGGAAGTAAAGTGTCCCAATACACGTATGCAAATGTGCAAAGACCAGCATAAATGTGCCATAATAGCCGCCACTCGGCGAGCTGTGCATTGAATACTCATATCGAGCACTCACTACTGCGAGTGTGAGTGTGTGAGTACTCGCTATACAGTCTGAGTATTGAGTATTGATTATCAGTTTTGCATACTAATAAGCGAGCGCTTTGTTATTTCGATGATTGTGGAGACCCAACACACAGCACAGAACGCAGAGCACAGGACATTCACATACAAATGTGACTGTAAATGTCACTCCCTGTCCAAGTGTGTGTGTGTGTCAATGTGTGTGTGTTTATATGGGTGTGCCATCTGTCTGTCTTTGTGCGTGTGTTTGTCTTGCTATTTGTTGTTTGCCATGGCAGCTGCTCAGGGAGCGACCCACAGCAGTCGCTAAGGACGTGGGGCTCGATTTATTAGGGGTATTCCTCGCTGCGATAAATACGGGATGGCATCGTAAAATAGTTATTAATACTTAGGACATGTTTTCGTCTTGCTATGATTTGCGCTTTATCGAAATTGATTTCCGTTCATTTATGATTTCAATATTCATTCACACTGCATACCCCTACTGTATTTTATTTTCGCTACAAGTACCGAGCATAGGCCCATTGTTTTTTCTCGGCTTTATTTTTTTTTTGTTCGATTTGCTTGGCGGCGCCTCAAAGGCTTTTTTCTGGCCTATTGTTTGACGAGGGGCGTCGGCAGCCATTCCCTTTTTATGCGTATACCCTGTAAGCAAAATAATATTAAGAAGTGTATTTGAGGAGAAGAATATTGTTTAAGTAAAGCTGATGCAAATGGCTATGACTAAATAAGGAAACATCTAACAACATATATAACGTATATAATGAATGAAAAAATAGAAAAACTAATTTAAGGAAAATATAAAATATAAATATAAAATAGCTACTTAACAATTAAAAATAAATGCAAATGATTTACTACTCTTAAATTAATAAAAAATATGTGAAGAAAAATATATTTGTACAATGAAAGGTATATATTTGTAATAATGTTTAAGTAAGGAAACATTTTATTTACAACAATGATTAATATGCATTTAAATAAACTCGAAATACATAACTACCTAAAATGCTAAAAATGTGAGCACAATAATATATACATATCTATATAAAGGTTTTCCCTTAATAAATGCTACTTAAATAAATGAAATACAAAATATGTTTAAAAATACTGACTGCATGCTCACTTATACAGACACCACTGTAGACTGTGACAATGCAATCTTTGCTCTTCGAAGTTGATCACGCTGTGATTTTATTAACTCAATTTTTTATGTAGGGTATCAAGAAGTCTAGACACTTGACTTACTTTGCCTTTGTTTACATTTGCAGCCGTTGCCGTTACCATTGCCATTGTTTTTTTTTTTTTGGGCCTGCTTCTGGTATTACGTATACGTCTAGTGTTGTTGGTGCGTTTTTTTATTTTATTGGTTTTAGTTTTATTTCGCTTACTCGTTCTCGTTCGTCGTTCGTAGTTCGCCGTTCTGCGCCTATTTCTAGTTCTATTTTTATCGGTTAGTGTGTTAGTGTTGCCTGCCAGTTTCCTGAATGTTTTGTTGTTGTTTTGTACATTTCCGCTACAGTCATAACACAACTAGCAAACAGCTGATAACACACGCTAGAGCTGAGCTTGAGGGGGAGGTTGTTGCCCGGCTACTGTCCAGAGGTTCGGAAGTGGGAGGAAGCTATAAAAAAGTGTTGCCTCACGCTTTGGGGCGTGCAACGAGTGTTTTTTTTTTTTTTTGTGGGGTTGGGCTTTTCTGTTGCTGTCGCTGCTGCTTAGAGGGAGTTCCTGCTGGAAACGGGGGCACAAGCATTGTTTTGACGCCCTTTAGAATTTTGCCAGACGCGGTCTCAAGTTGCAAGCAAGCTCGATTAGGCGAGAGAGAGAGAGAGAGAGAGAGAGAGAGAGAGAGAGAGAGTGGGGTAAGAGGGAGGCGACGTCGCGACGTCAGGCGAAATCAATACCCGCATTATAATCAATCATGAACCTGAGCATGATAAACGCTTCAACAATGCAAACAACTAAAACAACAAATAATCAAAATGGATGAACTTGTCGAGGGGGCTCCCACAGCGCCTCCAATTCATCCTACTTTTTTACCCCTATACATTGTATATATACATATATATGTGTACAGGGGAAGTTGGCAGTTGGTACGAAAGTTTGTGTGAGCTGCGAATTATTATTGCATTTGCCATTTGAATGGCAATTTTCTGATGAGAGATTTATGACTCTAGGCATGTGTGCGAGCAAAAGAGACAGACATGAAGAGAGGGAGACGGTGTGTGTTGAAGGGAAAGTTTGAAGTGCCAGCACACGGGGCGTATGATAAATGTAAGCCGCATACAAATTTGTTAGCGGATATCGAATAACGGAAGCGCTTAAAACGAATATACCGGAAGCAAACAAACAAACAAAAAATGAAAACAAACAAAATAACCCAGTTGCAAAGTTGTAGCATGAATGTGCAATGGAAAAGGGAAGGCAGCTATTCAGCAGTATTCACGGAAATCGTTCACTTATTATTTAACGTTAAGACAGACACTAAAAAGCTCCAATAAAACAATTGTTGCAATCGGTGCTGAACTTTCTAATGAACAACTGCGGAATTTTCTCATGGATACCAGCTGTGTTTTTTATTCGGCATAAGTAACTGCTGAACTGGCATGTGTTTCATGTCATCTGTGGTGCAGAGTCTAATTTGGACAGCATGACAGCCGCACACACGTGCATACACGCACACTCACACACACACTCACCATGAGCGCAAATAAAATGCTTACGCATTGATATACTTTTGCAATATTAATGATGTTGATGCTTATGTAAATGTAAATGTAAATGGAAGCGAAAACAGCAAATCAAATAAAGCAGAAAAATACACATACATATAGTAAACATAATCGACAACACACATACACACACACCCACATCCATACACCCACACACATAGTGTCTGCAAACTACTAAAAGAAAATTGTTGTTATTTTTATTCATTTTTGCAGATAGAAACTGAAATCAAAACACTGGCAAAAGACGAAGGCAAACAAATAGCAAAAGATACAGATACATATTGAGAACATACGTATATACATATATTTGTATGTGTGTCCGTGTGCGTGTGGATGTTGAGCATACGCCGCATAGGCCGACGACGACAACGACAACGGAAATGGGGCCAACCAACAAATCCCCAAGCAACACTTAAGGCATAAATCTAAACTCAATCACGCAGCAAGGTAGCTACTAGCTGCCTCTTCACATTCACATCCTCGATTGAGGAAGGGGATCGAAAAAGAGACTGCGAGCAGTTACAATTTTTTTTTTTTCGGGGAGACGGATACCGAAAACAGAGACAGAGACAAACGATGTAGTGTAGCTGCCCCAAGTGGCTGACTCTGATAGCATTGCCTGTAATCATCATCAGAGCATCATCAGCTTTATCTCTCTCGACTGCCGCCTCACTCCGCTCTGGTTCAACTGACTGTTGAGCTGCTGCTCCCCTCCTCTGACAGTGCCTTCCAAAAAATGTTGATTTAGTTTGCGGCCAGGAGCTGAGCATTGTAAACATGCCAACCGAGCCCAGGAACAGACACTCAATGACATTTCGAGCTTGATTCAAGGACGACGTACAACACAACGGCAAAATCCAAAACGAAGGCCAAGAATTAGGCTAACTCCCGGCGCCTCTTGCTCTTTCCCTTACACACACACACCGAGAAAGTTTCCTCCTCCGTTTGCATCAACAATTTTCACAAGGCACAAAACCTGAGCATCTGCGGGATATCAACATGGCACGGTAAGTCAGCTTCTGGTACTTCTTAAACGCTCCGACTCCAGCTCCCGACTTGCATAGCTTTGCGCTGCCCCTCAACAAGCAAATAAATATATAAGGCACAAATCATATAAAAAGAAAACAAGTCACAACTGTGCCAAGTTGACTAATAACGATGTGTTTAATACCCTGCGAATTTTAAATTAACTTCAAAGTGATTCAGTGAGTGATCTAAGTGATTTTCAAAACAAGGAATGGGAATATAATTTGTACTTCAGACCAATATATTTTTTGATAATCCAATGCAATTTATTTATTTTATTTTGCCATTTTAAACAAATTTCGATAGTCAAATGTTGGACTGAAAATCTTTCAATATTGAACAGCTTTTAATGCTATAATAAACTTTCAATCCTTTATAGAAAATATGTATATTTAAATGCCATAAAATATAGCAATACTTGATAATAATGCTTCTATATTATTATATGTTTTATTTACTTCTTTAAAAAATGCCTTACTTGTATGCTTATCATATATATTAGACTTTAGTTTCATTATATATTTATTTGCCATAAAATATAGCAATACTTTATAATATCAGTTAACTGATAAGATAGTTAAATAAATTCTTATTTTAAAAAACGTATTCATATTATTACTTTGATTATTCTACATATTGCCACATTATATTTAAAATTCATATGGATTCCATAACTCAAAGTGCTAAAAATAAAACCCTGTTTTTGCGTTGCTCTAAACAAACATAAGTATCAAAGTTAGAGTATCTGGCGGCAGTAGAGTGACTGGCAAATGTTTTCAGTTGAGTTCTCAAAGCAAACCGCAAACATTTTTAGGCATTTTCAACACAAACAAGACAAACAAAGCGGCGCAAACTCGCATTTATCATGCTGACTATGTAAGTTATGTTTGAATGTTGAATGTTGGCCATAGATAAATTTGCTCTTGAATACAGGCAACTTGCAAAGCGCAAGTTCAAAGCAAAATGAATGAGGTGAAATTCAGATTCGCACTCAGATTTATCGCCTTGAAATTAAACAACATTTTTAGGGTGATAAGAAAAATTGCAGACACCGCAACATAAATCAAGTGCTTTTCTTTTCCATTGATGCGTGAAGCTGTTTTTTAAATTTCCAGAAGTTAAAAAAAATCGAAATATGCTTTCACGAATTTAAAAATGTCTCAATTGATGAAAGTGCATTATGGCAGCACAGTTTTAACTTTAATTTCTTTTTTACTGTCACGCAATTTTCTCTCTCCGATTTCTCATCTTTTCATATTATATCTGTGCTTTTCATTTATTTTAATAGTTTTGGCTTTTTAATTTATGGACGCATTTCTTCTTTAATTTTCTTTAATAATTTTAAATCCTCATTAATATATATGTTGATATTTTTATACCCGATATCTATAGGATGGAAGGGTATTAAAACTTTGTGTCTGCAGTAAATGAAATGATAATTTGATTGCAATCGAATACAAATTTTAGTATTCAAAAAATACTTTTGCATTGAAAAACGCATACTGGTATACTTTGTACTCTATGGTATGTTTTGAATGTATAAGTATATCGACATACTAAATATATAATTTATTTATATATTTAGTATTTTTTACTACTTTTATTGAAAATGAGTAGCGGGTATCCCATAGTCGAGCCCATTCGAATGCAGTTTTCTTCCTTGTAAACTTATATTTCTCAGTTCAATTCATTCAATTTTCTTTTGTTTTTCCCTTTTCAATTCTATATATTTTAACATAAAATATAATAATCTTCACAGCACGCTTTCAACTGTTTTTCTTTTGAATGTTTTCATTTAATTTCTCAATTCGCATTCTGTTAAAAGTTCTATTCATGTTTTCAATATGGGCTAACCGCAAATGCCACTTTGAGCCGGGCTCAAAGGCATGTGCATGTGTGTTATTTATTAATTAAATGCAAAAATTCTTCTGGGCTTAGGCGGTTGGATTCGATTCGGCAACCTCAGAGCACAAAACCGAGAAATGCACATATTGAAATTGCTGAGCACAAATCAAATTACATTTAAGCAGTATGTGTGTGTATGTGGGTGTGTGTGTGTGTGTGTGCAACAATCAGCATGCAACGTGCAAACCTGCAACGGTGGCAGCTTCTAAGCTGACAAAGCCAAACCACAACATAGGCTTTTGGGCAAAGCTCTGATTAATTTGCCAGGGAAGGACAACGACGACGACGATGCAGACTTTGGGCTGAATTTGCAATTGCTGAGGCTGAGCAAATCCTTGAATTATCCTGTCACCTCATGTCGCTTGTTTCCTTGGACTAGTCTTTGGACCAGAGCTTTTCATTTCCTTTTACTGCCGACTGTGTGTTGACCGCAGGCAGCTTGCATAATTTGTAAATTCGTTTGATTTGCGGCAAAGTGTGAATAATTGAAAGCAAAGTCAACATAAAACAATGACACATTCGTCATGGTAACACGACAAAGGATTCCAACAGCCGATAGGAGACAGAAATCTGGGAGAAAAATGAGAAAATTCTTGGAAAACAAAATTGCGGCAAAGCAATTGTGTTGTTTATTGTTATTTGTCTGTATTTGCATGCGTTGCAATTGAATTGTGCAAAGTTGGAACGTTAATGACGGACGGCACTGTAGGCGAGTATATCAATAGCTGAGATACCCTGTGAAAATTGTGAGTAAAGAATGAAATTCTAACGAACACCTAAGCGATAAATTGAGAAAAGAAGTAAACGAAAGGAATCTTGAAATTAGGTTTAATGTCGAATTTTATTGTTTCGTTAAGTGTAAAAATTATATCATAGATTTTATGAAAAAGAGATTAGTGAAAAGTCATTGTAGATTAAAATTTACAAAGCATGAAAGATAAGATAACAATTAAAGTGTAAACTTAAAGTTTACATTAAATAAATGTTTACCATGTTAACTAAATTATAAATTGAGTTGGTTAAAAGGTAAATTAAAGGTTTACCATTAAAATTAAGTTAGCAAATGAATTATTTTAAAGTTCAATTTGAATTCATTGTTATAGAAATAAAATCGAAGATATCGAAGACAAGCTAATAAAGATTAAGCCATTAATGAAAAGTCAATGTAGATTATAGCTAGGAAATCTTATAAATGTAAAAATATTAGCATAAATTTGACATTAAATAATAGTTTACGATCTTAACTAAAATTGATATAAATTTCAGATATTAAAAAATTTAACTGCTCTAATATAGAGTAAGGATATTCTTGAAATATTAAAGCACTACTAAAGAATTTTTATTTAGTACGTATTTTATTTGAATTTGTTTTGAAGACTTGGCAATAACAAATTTCCTATAAAGCTTGCCAAAATTAATGAACATAAATCATCAAAAAAAAGCAAATTGCGAAAAATAAATGGCAATCGATGACTGAAAATGTTGACATATATATATAATATATATAAGAAAAGAATTGCAGTTTGCTCTCAGCATATACCCTGTATTTACAATGTAAATTTTACATGCATTTTATGGCCAAGAAGCAGGAAAAATTATGCCAACAAAAGAAAAAAAAGAAGAAAAGAAAAATGTTAATGGCGCAACTTGAGCTCAAACAATGGCCACTTCAATCATGGTCAACTTCCGACTTGTTACCAACAATTTCACGGCCAAAGTGCAGCGCAGGCAAATTGCAAATTGCAATTGTTTATGCCAGTGTGTGTGTGAGTGTGAGTGTGTGTTTGGGTGTGGCTGCAACTAAACGTTTAATATGCAAGGGGCGGAGACGGAGGCAGATGGCGAGTGAGGTCAAGTGAATTGTTGGCACAGCTGTCAATTATGGCGGCCCATTGGGTCTAATAGGGTCTGGGATTCTCCGAGTTGACCATGTCTGGCCATAAGTTTTATGATTCCTAATAGCTGATTCCCCTCGGTAGTAGCTGCTTTAACTCCCTCCCTCCCTCTCTCTCTGCTGGTCAACCCCTTGCTTAGTCAAGGAGCTTTTAGTCAGGCAGCAGTTAACAGCTGTCGCTTTATGGATTCAGTTCGAGTTGTGACCGCCTGCCATGACAATTTGCAAGGTTCAAGAAGTGGGCAAGGGGAGAAGAGGAGCGGAGAGGTGGAAATAGGCTCAGACTTGGTTGAGTCGGACTGTTATATGGCTTCAAGGCGCCTTTTATACGGCCTGTAATTACGACCTAACATTCGCAACTCGCAGTTCGCATTCCCATTCACTCAAGCCCTCCTCCCCTTCCCCTTCTTTGCTAGCAAGGAAACAATGGAAAAATTTCAAACGGATGTGGATACATTTCCTGCGCGTGCAAAGTACGCAACAAGCCAAAAGACAGAGCAATAACAATCAACTGCAAAAAAAGACAATGAAAAGTTGTTTGTCATTAATTTCATTTCACTAAGCCAACAACACACGCACACCCAACACACACACCCACACACACACGCACACATTCACCAGACAGAGCGTAGGTGTGCAGTTTTAAATTTCACTTAATGTGCGACAGGCACTAATACAAAACGCACACACACTTACACGCACACAGCGTGAAAAGCACAAAAGGAAAAGTTCCATTGAGAATTCGCAGCAGAAAAAAAAAACAGATAAAGGGAAAGGAAAGGAAAGGATTGCTGGAAGGAGGAGGCCTGCTTATATGATGAGTAATAAACACGGTTAATTGTGAATGCGAAAGTGTAAAAACGAGTACTGAAGATGGAAACACAGACAGAATAGAAGACAAAAGAAAGAATACTTGACTGTGGAAATGAATGTTTGAGACATGGCAAACTGATTGACGTTAAGTCAATGCAAACTTAAATGAAGCAATCTAAATTGTATGCAATCGTAATAAATTAATTTAGTGACAATTTGAAGTGAATTGAATCAATAGAGAAGACAACAGAAAGGTTGTTTTTTATATAAATTTATTCAAGAGCACACAAAAAATACGAAAATATGCTCAATAGATATAAATTTCATAGCTCAGAATACATCACGTAACTAAGAGCTATACATTTCTGTTAAGACTCCATTGTTTGAGAAATATTTATATTTTAAAAGACAATTAGATCTTTCCTACTTTACTAGATTAATAATAAAACTATAGAAATATAGAGTACAATAAGTAACAATATATCTTCATTTATTTGATATCGAATAAGAATTGACGAAAAGAAAAAATAACTTTTGTATGAAAGAGAATATCAATAAAGGGTTTCAAAGCTTTAAATGTGAACTTAAATATATATTTAAAATAGAGAATAAACTCTTTTGATTATCTTATAGTTATAAATTGTAAATTAGAGCTCCTAAGCTAAAGCATCAGTAATTACTAACTGTAATGTATGAATTTAATATAATATAATATATGTATATTTAAAAGAATTCGTCCTTATAATTAAACCTTCATCAGCTATTTAAGTATGTAATTCACATTCCTTACAGCATTTAAATAGTTAAAAGAATATAAAACTAGATAAATATATTTATTTATATTTAGTCTACGACTACAAAAGATCCGCCATAATAATAATATTCAAGTTATCAAATTATTGCCTCAAATGGAACTCACAATAAAAAAGCCTTGCCCACAAATACTCGAAAATAAAACAATCAAATTTCATGGATAGACCTAAGCTAAGCTTGACAAATAAATATAACAGAATAAAGGATGGAGTTTATTATGAGAAAAAAAAAAGAAAAGAGAAAGAGCGAGGTAGAGAGAAACTCATGGAAAGAATTACAGATACTTCAGATCAGGAATTAATCCCCATCGAAATGCGAGCCATGTAAGAGGCTAATCAACATGTGGCAAGAGAGAAGAGTAGGGAAGAGAAGCCGACTTACATAGATAGATCTGAGCAGTCAAATGAAACGCAGGACGAACGATTGAGGAGGATTTGGCCAGTGCCACGCCCACTCGCCTAGTAACTGTAACAGAACATAAGCACATTACGCCCAGTCCCAGAAAGAGAGAGAGTGTTAGCGAGAGAGGGGAAAGGTAAAGCAGCGGGAGGGGACGAAAAAAGTGGGAGGGGATTATGATTGACATTGGCAGCAGGCGCAGGCTTAGGCTCTTTTCCAGGCAACGATGCTAACGTATTTGTTGCTGCGTACTATTGACTGTCTGTGTGTGTATGTGTGTGATATTGTGTGTGTGTGAATATTGTACGTGATGTGTGTCTGTGTGTGTGTATGTGTGTGTGCAACAAAGCAGAGATTAATTGGCTTTGTGTGGGGCTTCGAAATACGTTTGTTTACTCTTGTCATCGATTCGATTTGAGCCCTTTTTCCCCTCTCTTTTCCAGCCCCTCCACCCCCGCTCCAACCCCTTAGCTGTCCTTTGTTTTTTACAGTTTTTTGCACACGCATTGCGTGATTATGCAAACTCACGTATTTCGAATGTATTCAGTGTAAACGTCAATCAGAAGTCGTTGACAATTCTGTTATTTTTTTTCGTTTTTTACTTTTAAGATTTTTCAAACATGATTTGCATGTTTCGAAATGCTGAAAACACAAATCAAATGAATAAATTTTGTGCTTGAGTTATGAATAGCAGTGCGTAGCTTATGAATCACTATGAATACCTACACGCAAACTATGAATCATTATGTGCATGACTTACGGTTGACTTGACTTGACAAAAAAAAATGTGAACAACTATTTATAGAATATTACAACATTGTAAATATAAATTCTTGTTTGAATAGTTGCCTATCACTAAAATTGTTAAATTTGAATTTAGTATTCAACTAAAGATTGAAAATACTTAAAATATGCCATAACTTTAATCGCTTAAAATTCGATTATAATTATATAATTGTAATAATAAATTCTTTTAAAATTAAAATTCGGAAACTATCATTTTAAATTTTTTTGCTGAATAATTCTTCATATTTATATTAATAAATAATTTCTAATAATTTGATAGCTTAGTATATTTATAGCAAATACGTTTTAAGATAACTTATAGTTGATATCAGGGTATTTCATAGTCGAGCAATCACAACTAGAAATATCTTTATTTTCTAAAGTTCCTCAACTCGTCTTCTCGTTGTCAACTAATCTGCATTTATGTAAAACCTATCAAAATCCAGAAAATGGCAAATAATTTGTAAATCAACAAAATGGCAATAGAGTAAAAGAAAAAAAACAAACACAGAGAGCAAGAAGGAGGAGACAAAAAAAATGTTGTCAGTTTGCATTTGGTAGGCAACAAGATGTGAGCAAGTGAAATTTAATTTTCCACTTCAGTAAAACGTAGATTATTTTCATTTGATTGAATTTGAATTGATGCGCTTTCCACAAATCCAATTCATTTCATGCAGCCATCCATTCATCCATTTATCCATACAGCCACCAACCATTCATCCATCCATCGAGCCAACCCAACCATTCATCCATATTCATCCATTGACATCTAGCTCGTAATGCTAAGCTGCAGTTTGACCTTCTTTTTATTACTATACAACAGCAGCAACAACAAGAGAAACATTCGACAGCAGCAGCAGCATGTGTGTGCACACATGCGAGTGTCTACTGTACAGTGTACACTAAATACTATATATGTGCGACTCGAAGCTATATTGAAATCATTTCATTTACGTCACAGTTGTCGCTTTCATTAGGCCTTAACACAAAACCGTTGCGCTTGGCTTGATCCTGTGCTAAATTCCAGTTGTTCGAACCAGCGAGGGTATTTCAAATAATAGTTACAGATTTATAAAATAAGTGCTCGAGATATTTATGAGTTCTTGAAGACTTTTTGTTATACGAGTTGAAGACGTTAGCTTGAATATAAATTGAATTGGAGGAAACTACAGTCAAGTATGCTTAATAATATACTGAATATATACCATTCTATTTTAAAAATACCATACAACACAAAATATACTTTAACTTGAAACTAAAATGAATTAAAGGAAAGCTAAAGTATACTTGATAATATACCCAATATATACTACTCCATTTACAAAATACCATGGATCACAAAATATACCAGATTGTCAAACAAAGCAATTATGACCTTACAACAGCAGTCGAGGTTGCGAGAATAATAGAAGTTCATTTACTTCCTAAAGATTTTTAAGTTTCGAATTAATATAAACTCAAGTAAGCTGATTTACTATCTAAAAATTTTAAGGTTAAAATAAAAACTATATTCAAATAAATATACCGACTCAATTATTCAATGAGATAGGAAAATTGGTCAAATATTACAAATAATTAAGATTGTGTGATTCCTTAAAGAAATTTATAAATGGAAACTTTCAAATTTAAAATCATAAATGACTCAAAAAATAGAAAAAAAAATGAGAAGAGGTAGTGTTCAGTATAATCTCGATAATTGCACTTCTAAAATTAAACTAAAATTGCACATCTAATCGAATTGCACAGAGAGCAGTTTATTAGCTCTTAATCTCTAAGCTTGAATGAATTGCTTATAATTGCACATTTCCGATTATTGCATGATTTTAAAAGCATAAAAATATTTAATTTAACATACAACAACTGTTAAGATTACCAACTTATCATATTATCCTTTTGTTATAAAAGGTTTCAGCTTAATGCAAGGCAATTATGTTTTCAAATACTGCAATTCAACAATAATTTGTAATGTTGCCTTAAAACAGAAACAAGTAAGAAAGTTACAGTCGAGTGTGCTCGACTGTGAGATACCCGCTACCCACTTTTAATTAAGGCAAAATATTGCGGTATCATTTTCAAAATATACCGAAAATACTAAAAAAAAATACTAAAAATATGGTATGTTTGGTATATCGATATAGTACACCATTCAAAATATACCGTAGACGTCACAATATACCAGATTGTCGGCCAAAGCAAATTAGACCCCTAGTAAGTAGGCGTTTTTGCCCATACAAAAGTACATATTTCTTTAATAACTTCCACAATTTTGATCTGATCGCAACCAAATTTTCAGGAATCATAACTACTGTAGTAATTATTGTATATACTCTAGCTATAACTCTATAGCTATAACTCTATATAACAAACTTGATCTGCGTGCAAACATAACAAATGCTGTCGGAAAAAAATTATAGCTCTATCTCTTATAGTCTCTGAGATCCAGTGTTTCATACGGACGGACGTACGGACGGACGGACAGACGGACAGACAGACAGACGGACATGGCTATATCGTCTCGGCTGTTGACGCTGATCAAGAATATATATACTATAGGGTCGGAGATGCCTCCTTCTACCTGTTACATACATTTCCTGCCGGCACAAAGTTATAATAACCTTCTACCCTATAGCGGGGTAGCGGGTATAATAAACCCCAGAAATATTTGTATTTTATTTGCAATGAACTTTCAAAACTGCCCTCGCAATTGTCCGTTGTGCCAGCTTTGAATAGCTATGGTCGAGCTTATTTGCAAATGTGTTAGTATACGGATGTGTGTGCGAGTGTGCGAGTGTGTGTGAGCTTCAGTGCATGTGCTTGTAAGTTCATTAAGAGGTCTCATTGAACGACTTGTGCGGCTGAGAGGCAAAAGGCAGTCCCAGCAAATTTATGCCAAAATCATTTTTGTTGTGCATTTGGCAAAATTCGAATTTCAATTTTCCACTCCGAGACAGAGGACAACACAAGTCCTTGTTGGTGGTCATTTGCATGGCTCTTTAGGTCAGTTTTCGACTTACGAGTGTGTGTGTGTCTAAATGTATGTGTGTGTGTGTGTTCTTGTCATGACCAGCAGCAATTAAGGCTTCGTCCTGGTGACGCTGCAAGGTATGCCATGAATTTCTGCTCAAGGGTTGAAACCCCAGAAGAGGAGTAAAAGAATGGAAGATTATTATATAGTATAGTTAGTGCATGATATTATAAAGAGTGGAAGGGGAAGGAGAAAGTAAATGAGGAGAAATTAAGTGCTGGACGAAAAGGAGCCAAAAAGCAAATGAGGCAAATTTGGGGCACTTTTCCCTTTCGTTATTCTTTTGGCTGTTGGCTGGAAATTAACAAAATGAAGCGAAGAATCGCATTAAAGTAAAAAGCACAACGAGCAAAAGAAAAGCAAAAGAAAATAAATTAACAAGCACATAATAATCTAAACTTTTATTTTGCCTTCGAAGGGCAGCCAAAGAAAACCAGATGAAGTGGCAGAGTGGCAACTGTGAGACATTTGTGTTAAGCTGACCAGCATCAAATGAGCTATTAAGCCTGATGGACCCCATAGACAGCAACACTTTTTTGTTTTCCACTTTCCGTCTTTTTGTCATTTTCCATTCTATTTTTTTTTTTTGTGTATTTCGGTTTCTTTTTTTTTGCTTTTTCCATTCGTGGCTTTGCTTTCCTTTTACTGTGCTGCGGCAAAAGGTCAACACAAACGGTCTGGGCCAAAAAATGTAAAATGAAAACAAGCTGCAAGAGTAGTTGGCAATGGCTTAAAAGTGCCTGAATGCCCTACAAGCAACTTGGATGCCCTACAAAGGGATTTAGGCTGCATCTTTTGGCAAAAGTTTCAAATTTCTTGAATACACTATAAATTTAAATTAAATTCATTGGAGTATACAAATTGCTTACAATAATTATTAAACTTAATAAAATATCTTAAAGTAATTCATCTGTATTCTTTACCATACATTTTTGATTATTATGCATATTTTGTTGTTTCAATATTTTAAAGATTTTATTGCAATATCTTTGAAAGTCCTGTCATAATTATCATTAAACTATGAACTATTTTAAGAGAATATATTCTTAAAACATATTATAAAATTTTAAGTATTAATTTTTGATTAAAATATTTGAAAGTAATACATATAAATTCCATATCATATTATATATAAATTGCATTTTTCTCCTTCGAATATTTCATGGATTTTAAAACACGGCACGTAAACTCTTCATTATAAATTTTTGAGTTTTATATAAATTTTTGTGTAATATCTCAACTAATCATCTTTAAATTTTTATAATCATCATTTGAATTAATAAAGTAATTTAAACTAAGACATAAATTCTCCAAAATTGAAAGGCATTTTATTGACCTTTTTTCTGGTTAAAGTATTTCCCATTTTTAAATGTAGTAAATTAATTTTACAATAATAAAATCAAGAATTTTTTTAGTAAGTATATTTTTAAGTAATATATCTAATACAACTAAATTAAATTCTATTAAAATATGCCTACAAAAATTCTAGGTAATTTTTCCTGTTTAACTTTAATTCACATAGAAAGCAATCTAACCTGTAATCTATTAAAAACTAGATTAAAAACTAAACAGCTCAAAATCGAACCCTAATATTAACCCTATAAGTTCTGCAATACCCTAAATGACTCTGTCCAGAATAGTAACTAATGACCAAAAGAATATGCTCGCTTTGAGGTAGAGTATTCAAAGCGAACCTCACGCTTGGCCTCGATTGGTTTTTGCAGCTGCCCTTTTCAGCTGCTGTGCCGCAAATGAAAAGTCTAAACGGAAACGGAAATGACAGCCGAGTCGAGCCACAGACCCAGCCCAAGCTAGACCACCCCCCCCCCCCCCCCTTAACCTCCGCCCCACCGCAACCCGTTACAGTCCAGCGGTTGCCATTGAAACGCAATGAGGCGCTTTGCCTTGCCTTCACTGCGGTCGGTTTCTGCTCGTTTTTTCCCTTTCCTTTCTCCTCGTGGCCGGAATTCTGTTCTCGTATGTTGTGTAAATGGAGTCCTAACGCTTAATGAAGACATTACACTTACACACTGACATGTGCGTATGAGTGTGTGAGCGTGTGTATGTGTGTGAGTTAGTTTTGCGCACAGTAGTTTTTCATGTAAAGCAAATAAATGAGCATTTTGTGAGCTGGAAAACGAGCGTAATTAATAATGCACCAAATGGAATTAAGTGCAATAGAAATTTGTAAAAACATGATTAAGCTCCACCTAATTGCCTTAGCCAACTGCAAACCCGATTAGAATCTTTAATTCGAATTAAATATTAAAGCTAACATATTTGCGATTTGCAAAATGCGAAATGCATTGATTGTGCGTCAATTTAAAGCTTTGCAAAGAGTTTAATGCGCATTTTTGATAATTAAGCGATAACAGAAATTGCTTAACAAAGCATTAAAATGCGCATTAGTAGACTGCATTTGATTGCACAAATATTTGCCAGTGCAGTTTAGATTTTAAGCCGTTAATAACTGTAGTGGAAAGTGCAGTTTGATAATAATTTATCAGTTTAATTACTACTGGATTTTAAACAGAATTTTCTCTCAACTCTGTGATTTTAATTGATTTTAAACATTTCTGGCATCTAAAAATCAACGAAAAAAGTATTTTAGGATTTACAAACTTCATCAATATGCATTAACATAAACATGTTATTTAAACTCTTCTAACACACAAAGCATTGATTACGTATACGTATTATTATAATATTAATATTAATATTCCATTTTTGCTTCATTTCATCACATATATTATTTAAACACTTCTAACCTGCCAAAGGCATTTACCTATAAGAAATTTAGTAATTAAATAAAATAATTAAAGCCTTCTTTCTAAATGAGATTTATGTTCCCTAAGAGCTCTGTATTAAATAAACTGTTCAATGATAATTTCAGAATTATCACGTTCTAATTTAAACAGTTAGCAATAACATCCATATAAGCATCAGCATTAAATCATAGCTATTATTTAAACACAAAAGGTTGCTTGCGTATACTTAATTTTAAGCTTTCAACTCCTCTGTCGAATGTGATTTATTTTTGCTTGAGCATTGAAGATAATTACCAACTCTTAAACTGTGTTTTTCGTTAACGCAATTAATTAGCATTAATTTCGCCAATTAATTTGATTTGTGCATTAAATTTTGCACTTGTGTGTGTTTTTTCAACATTTAAGCAAAGCAAAGCAAAGCAATTAAAAGCCATTTAGGCCACAGACGAGCAACAAATTAATTATAAACAATTAACATGAACACATTATTATTTGGGGCAAGTGAATTCAAAATGCCTGCATTCTGCTCTGGTTGCTGCTGCTGTTGCTGCCACTTCGGTTGCTCGTACAAGCGAAACTCCTGCTAACGATTATGCACACATTTTACGGCTTTAAATGCCATACAAATCCCAGCGAGACGGCCATATTTCAGTCTCTCTCCCCCACCCCCGAGGGCTCCTCCTCATCCTCCTCATCGTGCGGCTTCAGCAGCATTTACTTCTGCTGTCTGCGCATACAAAATAACTCATTATAAAGCAAAACAAATTGTGGCTAACAATTCAGAGCGTCATCTCAGATAGCAACAACATCGTCCCCTCTCCCCTTCACCTTCCCCTCACCAACACACACATCTCAAGCGGAGACACGGCCCATGGGTAGTTAACGCTCTGCTGTTTATCTCAAAGTAACTTCGACATTTTATCAGGCTTAGCTAGACTGAAACGACACTTGGCGAAATTCACTTTAAGGCAAATGCTTTTGCTTGACGCTATTTGTTGGTTCACGAGGAACTTTTAAGCTGCTTTAAAAGCACTTAAAAGCTCTTCATTGAGTTGCCCGCATTTTTAGCAGCCAGCTGCATTTATTATAAAATTAGCTGAGGCAGATTATTAATTTTTTTTCGAGCTTGCAACTTTTAGTAAAAAAACTAGTAAAGCACTAGGCAAGCAAATTAAAATAGAGAACTAAAAACTAAAACTTAAGTCGATATAAAAGGGAAAATAAAGCATATTTGACAGCATTAAAATATTGTAATTTAATTTAAGAATAAAACTTAACATTTTTATTAAGTTATTGTGTACTTTAAACAGTCAGTTGTAGCTGAAGCTGATTATAAATATGTAATAATATTAGTATTACAATTTACAATTAAATAACCAACTAAAAGTGTATTTATTCCATATATGATTAAAACTTTTTCAAAATATTATTATTTCTTCACTCTATGATTAAAACTTCTTAATAATATTAAAAATTGTAGTATTACAATTTACAAACGTATAGAAGAACTTATACTTAAGTCGATAAACCCTTATTTTAAAATGATAAAAAAATATAAGAAATGTTCAACTGTATTTAGTAAAGAAAAATACTGTGAACAGGTAATACTCTTAAATCAGATTTTCAGTTGAAGAACAATGCATAAACTAAGCATTTTTTTAAATTTTATGATTCATAATTTTATTCAATTTATGATTAAAGCTTTACTTTTAAATGCTAAAAGATTATATGAAATGTTCCACTGTATTTAGTGTATAAAAATACTGTAAGCAGGTATCAGGCATAACATATGTATATATAAATTATGTACCATAAAATTTAATGAATGTTTAATCACTTAGGCAATCAAAGCACAAGTCAGCTACATAAAATGTAATTTATTTGAAAATTCTATATTATCTAAGCTCAATGGCAACTTTGTATTGCGACACATTTCCATTTGGCGCAAACCTCGAAGCCAAAGCTTTTGGCTGTCACTTTCAGCTCGTGTCATTTTGTGGGTTTTTTGTAGTAGCTTAAATTGTGGCACCGAACACGAGGTTGGCAGCTTCCAAACCATTTGAGTTATTTAAACTGCGCTTGCGGTTAAATTAACGCGATTTATATGAATTTATCGCACTGCTTTTCCGCCATTTTTCACCCCCTCGCATTTTGTGTGCTTTTCTTTATTTTATTTTTTGGTAGCGGGGAGGACAGTCGCATTTTAGTTGACTTGTTTCCATTGCCATTTCCCATTTTCCCCTTACGTTGAATTGACTTTGTTACGCGACGAAAAATGAAATTTTGCCGGGCTTTGTTGAAGGTCCTTTTCGCCTGATACCGTTGAAAATCTTGAGGATTTGCATGCTTTCAGCGTGATTTCTGGCTTCATTCCGTGTTCTACGTGAGCTGCCGCATCGATTTATTGTCTTTGTCTACCCCGCCATTTCGCCCACGTTTTGTTTTGTTTTTTATTTTCTCTTTTTTGCTTGTGGAGGCCAAAAGCGTGGCACACTCGCTGCCGTATTTGCCGTATTATAATATTATAATATTGATTCCCTTCAGGGCCTACGAAACTTCGATGTGTCACGAGGGCAGCCTTGAGGTCATGCGATTATATAGCCTCGGGGCGAAATGCAATCAATAAATTACTTGAATATTTCATCTGTTCATTATTAAAACGAAAATCATGTTAATTACATACATACATATATTGCAAAATTGCCAGACGGTTCAATTAGCAATGCGAATTCGAATTCGACACCACAAACAATTGAAAAACCTCAATGAATTTCAGTTCAATGCGTTCTGTATTACCAATTATGTGTGTAAATCCATTTTGGATTTTTGCTTTTTGCCATTTACCATTTTCCTTTTGGCATTTACCGTTTATCAATTGGCATTTCAGAGAACCTTTGTCCTTTTATCAAGACCTCAAGTGAGAGTTAATTTTAAATTTTCCGGGCATACCATTGAAATATATATATTATAAATGAATTCAACGTGTATTCCCTTAGGAATTATTTCGACTTTTACGATAATTTAAATTTGATAATCAGACAAACATTGTAGAAGACATTTTAGAATTTTGTATGGGCAAAAAGTTTATGAATTTTGTACAGAATTGTATGCAATGTAATTTCTCAAAGCTTCAAGTAAGAATTGCCTTTAAATATTAAGGATAAATTAATAATACATTTATTTATTATTATTCATTTAATATACTAATTTAAATTTTTAGAAATTATTTCAACTTTTTATGAGGATTAAATTTTGATATTCAGTAAAAGTTTCTTAGAACTACATTTATTTTTCATTTAATACTATTTCCGATTTTATAATTATTTTTTTCAACGTTAAACTTATTTGTATACTATTTATTTCCCCCATTTTAACCCTTCAATTGCCCCCTCAGGCCTGCCACGCCCATTACAACAAGCCACGCTTGTTGGTTCAACAAATTGTGGGATTTGTTGTTCCCCTGACATGTCATTCGGGGCAATACACGTAATGCTCGTCTATTGAACTGTGTGATTTGTGCGATTTACAGCTTAAATGCAATTATTACGCATACGCCACATGTTACCCGATTTGCATTGTGTCACATTCGCATGCAAAGAGTAAACTCTGTAATTCACTGGAAATTATCATTACGAATTTCGCAAATTGACAAAAACTTTTCCATTGCGAAACGAAAGCCCTCCAAATTGGTAATTGCATTAAATAAACCATCTAATTATACATTGATTTATATCCATGTTCATGCCCTTAAGCTGAATCGAAATCCAACTCAATTTATCGAATTGCAGCCATAAATCTGCCAAATATTACCGAAAATTAGAACACATGTGAACTAGATAAAAGTACAATGTAATTATTTCATAGGTAAGCGATTATTTTCAAGGATTAATTCAACTTGAAACTGCCAAAATTATTACACAAAGTTTTGTCATGATTTATTTTGTTTTGTATATATTTCTAACAAACTTTATAATCATAATTCTTATGGCACTTACGGTATTCATTTAGATTATTTATTATTTGAATGATTTATAAGCTATTTATTATTTAGCACGTTTTTCAAACAAGTTAAGATATGAAAATATGAATAGCCCCCAGCAAATTTGTAAATCTAGATGGAAGGAGCTATTTTGCTTTATTAATATTATTCCCCTTATAATAGTTATTTCAAACTAATAAATTGTTTCGAATTTTCAAGAAGCCTCTCAACAACTCTTTTAGATTACTAAAATTTGAAAACATTAATATAATAAATTAGTTGACACATTTAAGTTGCTTGGTTGATACTCAGCAAAAACTACGAGGACTCAATGTTAAAATTGTGCTGACTGTCTGAGCTTTGATTGCTTGTCAGCACACACAGATATAGACAAAGCCATAGACTATACCATATTAGTAGGTAGAGCAGACATCAGCAGAAATCCGCTGCAAAAAAAAAAGGGGCTGCAAGAGGTAGCAAAATAAACAAAACAAAACAGAACAGAACAGCAACGACTTGAGCAATAGAAGAAACTGCAATCATTGGGGCAGACGTGGCACCAAAGTTGCAACAAATCTGCAGATGCCTCCAGTAATGCGCCGCTATACAAAAGAAAGCAAACAAAAAGCAAAGAACTGAACTGAACTCAACTGAACTGAACTCAACTCGACTGAACTGAACTGGTCAGGGATTAAGTGCGCTTTCATGTCCATCATTTAGAAAATGCCTGAGATTAGTTGTGTTGATGCGATGTCGAGCGATGTGAGCTAAAGATGGAGCCAAAGATGTGGATGATGATGAGAGTTTGGAGGCAAGTTGCAATTGGGGTTGCCTTTTATCTACAACTGGCTGCAGGATTTGTCATCTATCAGGTGGCAGTTGCCAGTTGCCAGTTGCCAGCTGCCAGTTGGAAGTCGTCGTCAGTTTGTTGTCTGGCTGCGTTTTTCATACTGTTGCTTCTTGGCTTTGCTAGCCAATTACTTAGCCAGCAGCAAAATACAGGGGGAGACGATGCTGTGTTGCTCGTCTTTAAAGAGTTCGCTGCAAATTAAAATGTGCATATTTTATGAGATTTTCTCTTGATTTTTTTGTTGCACTCCCCCTCGTTCAAGTTGGAAATTCGATTTTGTTGCTTTGGCGAACTTTGCTGTTTGTCATTGAGCTTAAATAGAAAAAGTTTCAAACATAATCACACAGTTCGCTCTCACAGATTCTCTCCTCTTGCGACTGCAGTCCATTTCACTGACCCCTCAGCAATACAACTCCCTCTGCCACGCCTTCACTCCTCCACTCCCTTTTCCTTTATCGGTTTCTCTATCTTTGTCGACGTCTCTGGCTGTCACTTAGCGTGGCGCTTGTCGTAAATTTCAGTGTAAGCTTTGCTCTCATTATAACTCGGCAACACTTTTGCCTGCTTTAATGAACAGCCTGACGAGCGTACAGTGGGTCAAACAGTTATGGTATCGATGTATAACTTATATCTGCTTTATATTCATTATGCAAATTTACTACAATAAATTTAAGTTATGAAGGCAAAGCTTACCATTTCACATTCTATGTGAATTTTTTAGATATTAAAATTTTAAAGCATGAAAAAATTAAATTGAATTTTTTTATTTACATATTTATAATATAATATAATAATAATATTATATTTTCCACTGAACTGTTTAGTTTCATTTACTGAATATAAAGTATAAAAATAAATTTATTTAAAGTAAGTTTACTCTATTTTGTATAAGTTTAATAATAATTCTCCAGAAATTTATTTTTTTTCTGAAATTTGAATTATTTTAAAATCGAATTGGCTCCAATTTTACAATAAACATTCTCTAAGCAGACATCTACAGTGGCGTGCAAGTTTGCAACTACTGACTTTGGGTTCGCATAAAAAAGTTATTAGTAAAGTAAATGAATCCAAATTTTTTGTGTTTATTCTTTGAATATTTATTAACAAAATCTTATACAAAATATACCAAAAAAAATCTAATTGGTTAATTTAAGAAATAAAAAACAAAAAAAAAACTCGCATGTACTCAGTTATGCTCATTTTGAACACTTTTCAACAAACGTTTTTTTTTTAATACTTGGTCCAAAGAACGATATTTGTAATTGTGATATTTATTCATTCTGGTATATTTTCTACCAAATTAGGTATTATTTATTTTAGAATAGCTCTCCATTCTTGCTGGACTCGTTGCTGCATCTCTCTAGCTTGCTGGTACTGATTCATAGTGTCCCAATCATCTTTTCACTATCGACCCCAAATTTTCGATCGGATTGAGATCAGGACTCTGTGCTGGCCACTCCTTTAACTAAAAATTTTGTTTTGCGATCCATTCCTTGAAGATTTTGGACGTGGGTTTTGGATCTCCATCTTGTTGAAATGTTATGTCTCTCCTTATATGCACATTTGTCAACAAAATCGCAAATATGGTCTGCAAAATATCTAGAAAGTCTTCCTTTTGCATAGTATCATCTATTTTCTTAATTGGTCCAACGCTCCACAAAGTAGAACAGCTCCAGACCATGACATTTCCTCCTCAGTGTTTCGCAGTTTCTTGTACGTGGCCTATCTGCAACGACTCTTCTGGCTTCTTCCAACAATATTGTTTACCATCTGACTGGAATCGATTCAATTTCGTTTCATTAGACCATATAACTATTTTCCAGTCGTCCAGTTCCCAAGTTTTATCCCAAGCCAGAAGAGTCGTTGCAGATAGGCCACGTACAAGAAACTGCGAAACACTGAGGAGGAAATGTCATGGTCTGTATATTAGCATTATCAGCACTTTCTTTGTATTTTAGAGCTTTCATAGAAATATCGCCTCTTTGAAGATTTCTTTTTCCGTATCCAACTAAAAGAGTTTTTATTAATAATTTATTTTTCTCAAATCCTTTAAATCTTTCTTAGTTTCATTTTTTTTTTTGTTGCACTATTTCTTATTTACTTTTATGCTTGTTCATGCTTTTAATATATTTTATTTCACCTTTTTTTCAAAAAGTTTACCTGAAAATATAAATTTTTCATGGTATGAATGAACTTCGTATTTTTCATCACAAATCAAATATTATTATCGATAAAAAATTAAAGACAAACCCATAAGCTGATGTTGCAGCAATAAAAAAGTGCTTGGCAATTGCATAAAATTGCACCACTGTGCGTGGGAGTTGTGGGGGCATGGTCGGTGGAGGCATCATCATTATTGCTGCACGTTGCTGCTGCTGTTGCTGTCATCATCATCAAAAACAGGAGCCGAGCATCAACTGCTGCTGTTGCTGTCGCTGATGTTGCTGTTGTCGCTGCTGTCGCTGACGATGCTGTTGCTGCTGTTGAGGCAAGTGTTGGTGCCGTTATTTCGCTTGACTTTATCGCTTGGCAGTTGGCAGGACCTGCCGCTGTGTATCCTGACAGACTCTTCTCCAGATAGAGAGAGAGGCAGATAGAGAGGGAGAAGGTTGGTAATCAGTGTGCTGCGCGACAGCAGCAACAAATGAATCTTGACGGCAGCAAAACATTCAGCGTTACACATTGTCGACTTTTCTTTCAATTTTACTGCTGGAATTATGCGAGCCGCTGTCAGCATCTGATGATATTGTTGCTCTGATTTCTTTCCTCTTGTCAGTTAATTTATTTATTCAAAACAATACAAAAAAAGAAAAGGGTACTTTGTCAGTTTTCCCTTTTTATGGATTTTGTCGCCGTCTGCTTCTAATTTGTGTAATTAAATTCAACGCTTGTTAATATTTATTTAAATATGTATTTAGGGGCCTTTAATGCCAAACGGAGAGTGAAATTAAGTTTCCTTTGAAAGCCGACGAACAGCTGCCGAAAGGGATTACTTTGCTGTCCATATCTGAAATTTACAGTTGAGCGCACTTAATGAGCTTTAATGGATTTTATTGCACAACTCGCAAAAAGCGTTATGGAGCTAATTAAACACACAAACTGCCTTCAACTACATCAAAAGCATTTCCTTGAATATTCTGCAAGTTCACATCTTGAATATTTTAACGATTTAGGCGCTCGGTCCTTTGGTAGCTGTCGCCTTGACCATTTTCAAGGCCAGCCTAAAAGTATGCAACAACCAAGGCCAATGTCACGCGAACAGTTGCACAACTGTTACTACCACTGAACGTTATCAGCTCGCTGCACTTATCGATAATTGCAGCCCTACTCTCATTAGCCTATCGATCTTTACCTTATTACAAAATTAATTTTCATAAAATTAACAAATTCCACTATTGACTATAAAAAACGCATAGTTTGAGTTTTTGTTGTGAAAAAATGGTATGTGCACATTAGTGAGAGCAGCAGAGTGCATCAATAGCACCCAGCAACACTCTCAAATCGTAATGGCTCTCACAGTGTTGCCACCTTTACGCAAGCTAAACGGCTAAATGCACCAAACTCTTAGGTCAAACGGTAACATTGTTTAGTGCAAAGTAATAATTAAAGTAAAGTTACTTAGGTCTACGATATTTTTAAGTATTTGAAAAATATTTTTAACAAATACTACATCCAAATTGTTTGTTTGCAATATTTTCTTATTAGCCGAATTTACAAAACTGCTAGATTTAGCTTGAAAACAATTGTAGTGACAACACTGCTGGTTGGTCGTGGCCAATTTAACACTGCGCCGTCGCCGTCGCTCACTCTCAGACCACTGGCAGTGCTCAGTTCCAATTGGAAGAACGGGCGAGCAAGACGCGGTGCACGACCAAAGCGTTGTTCAAAATAAAACACAAATAATAATCTTTCGCCTTATTTTTTGCGCACAGAAAGTGCAGCAAACGCGTACGCATTAAAAGAAAGCAAGGGCTTATTAAAGTAACGGCATCGCTTGTGCTTGTGGGCGTGTGTAGTGAAAATGGATGAATGAATTGGTGCCAAAACAAAGAAAAAGTCAAAGACAACAGCAAAAGCATTAAGAAGCAGCAGGCAGCAGCAGCAACAGCAACAAAAAAAGCACGTACTTGAGTGTTGCTTGCCTGTGTGCGTGTGTTTGTGTGCGCGTGTGTGCTTCTGTTGTGTGTGAGGTCTTTGCATACGTGTGTGCGTGCTCAGAAATATTGCTTAACCCAGCAAAATAATCATGTAAAATTTTCAAGCAAAAAATAAGTTCATACAAAGCCAGAATAGAGAAAACACGTGAAAATTGTGAAAAACACAGTGGTAAATATATGGTGAAAGTGCATCAGCTGAAGCAGTAGCAGCGAGCGAGAAAATAGCTCGAAAAGAGATACAGTGAAAAGCAAATTTTGCCAGCGTCTTCTCTTTCTCGCTCTCTCTATTTTTCGTTTGCATTTGTGTTTGTTTTCATTTCAACAACAAGAGGTGTTAAGTGGAGCCTGTAACAACAACAGGGAGAAATGTAAGTTGATAAATTTTTTTTGTGTAAATATATTTGAATTAAAGACTGCTAAATAATAGCCAAATGTCGTCATCGGCCAATACGTTTGTGTTCGTTGCCAGCTTTATACTCGTTGCGCTTGCAAAACTTTTGTTGTTTGATTTTTTTTTTTTTTTATTTGTTGTGTTTCATTTTGTCTCAATGGCCGACGAAGACAAACGCAGTCTCAGCTCTCAGCTGGTTCCAATTGGAGAGCGCGAGCGCGTCGGAGAGAGCCAGCTAGAGATGACAGATGTTGTTACTATATTACCGCAGTCACTGCTTATTGCAATGCGGACGACAGAAATACAGCAAATTTATATTTGTAATGCAAAAAATTTGTAATAACAAAATAACTGAAATCATCGAAAGAACTTTAAATGTAAGATTAATATGGCTGAGTGTAAATCAGTTACAGTTTAGCAATCACTGTTTCACTTACTTGCGCAGCTCTGTTGAACGTGACTGTGAGAGCGGCTCTGATTCGCTCTCAGAAACAAGCGTCAGCTGTGCTGTTCTGCCCTCTTCGTATTGTTGTTGCTGTTGTGGTTGTTATTGCTGTTGCGCGGTTTATTTAGCACGTTTTTTTGAACGAAAATAAAAATAAATAAGCAAAGTGCGAATGGGAGTGAGTGCGACAGTCGTCATGGTGTTTAAATAAAGTCTGTTAATTGACTTTGCATTTGTATCCGTAAAGTTTTTAACAGCAGCGCGCCAAATAAACAGATTGAAAAATAATTTACAATTTCAGTTTTGAAGAATATTCGCAAATAAAAGCAACTCAAGTGTAAACTAAAGTGCACAACATCAATAACAATCAACTAAAATGAAGGCACAAGTTTCGAGTAATTGCAATAATACAATAAGTTTTCATTATGCTTTTGGTAGCAAAAACACAGCAACAACAACAATTCACCTTGCTGCTCTTTTTCTCTGAGGAGAACAGAGTTGCCAGATTGTTGACAATTGTGCGAAATTAATTTTGCAACAGCATAATAATATAATTGTCCATTAATCAAAGCAACATAAAACTGCTGATTCAGCTGCATAAATTGCACATCTGATTCATATGTATATGTACATATAAGTAAATCATTCAGATAGACACAAACATGTATTAAAAGTTTCAAATTTGGTGCACGCTACGCTTGGACTTCAGTTGTGTTTAGTTGTCAGTTGTTGACATTGAATTTGAATTGCTTTATAGTGTGTGTACACACTGCAAACAAAAAAAAAAACGTTAAATGTGTGTCTATACACACACCATACGTACATATACATACATACATATATATAAATACTTGTATATATTGTTTGTTGTTTATATATGGATGTTTTTTTAATTACATATTTAATGCTCTTGTTGCCGCTTTTAAGAGCCACTCAAAGTGCAATAAATGCTCATGAACCCCCCCTCTGACCAGTTTGAAATGCTTGCTGACGCCGGTAGTCGGACTAACCTCCCTCCTCTTGCCCCCTTCTCCAATTGCACTTGGTCGCCATTGGCGCCAGCCGCGGCTACTGCTCTCTTTAAATATAATTGTTCATGTTAATCAGTTGCTACTATTTTATTTGCTGATTACACTGTGAATTTTACACTTGTGTTATTGAATTTTTGGTTTTGTTGATACACTGAGTTTACTCACGCACCGTACAGTTACATATATACACAATACATGTATGCATGTATGTGCGTAAACATTGGCCAGTGTGTACTCATTGTATGTATTTCCTTTTTCCGTATTTCGTTTTTCGTATTCGATGAATCTTCATGTGTCGACAGCTGTGTTTGCGGCGCTCCTCAAATGACCCTCAAGTCATTTCTAAAGATTTTCATTTGGTGTCTACATATAGAAAATCAATTATAATCGTAATTAATTTGCCAAAGTGTTTTTGGGTATTGCTGGCAAAAACCCCTCCGTAAAGATGTTTTGTTTAGTGCACGATGAGATTTCATTATAAATCCTAAATGATAAATATTCAAATTCGATAAAACTGTTTGTGTTAATACTAAGAATCGATTAATAAATTCATAGAATAATGGATTGAGTCAGTTGCGGACTGCTCTAATTGACATTAGTTAGCTATGAGGTATTATTTGAATATTGTTTATTCCTTTATTATAAATTTCTTTATATATTTTGAATGAATTTAACATTGGAATACGGCAATCTCTTTTCGAAGCATATTATTTATCCGGTGTTACATATACATACATACATATGTATGTATATTCTCCCGAAACTTTTTTATTTTATTTATTCCTTTATAATCATCGTTATAAAACATTTATTTTACTCATTCTTTTTACATGTGTTTCTTCGATTTTAATTATTAATAGAAATTAGCATATTGATTGATTGATTGGAGACAGACAATTTCAATTAGTTTTCTGTCGACAATTTAATCTGATTGAGTCCAAATTATAGGTTCTACGAACCACTGTCTAAGGTCAATCACATGTGTCATACTGGTAATCAGATAAACCTTTTAATTGTAATTGGAAATGAACAGCATACAAGCAAAGCTCGTAATTGGAATAAAAATAAAAATGAAATTGAAATTGAAAGGGCCCAAAGTACCGAACATGAACTGCCATAATACGAGAATTAAAATAAAATCACAGCGAAAAAACTTGAAAAACCTCTGGCAATTAACTGTTGACTAGTTGAAAATAGGATAAAATCGCTTAATTGAGTGGAATTTTCTGCGTAAAGATTTTCTAATTAATCTTTTGTTTATCAGTATATTAAATACATTTTTATTAGTGGTTTTATTAGTGTTTATTAGTGTTGCTGCTGAAGCCGGCAAAATAGACGTTGGTGTGTGTGAACAGTGTGTACATATGGAAATGTGCAAAATAAATATGTTGACAGTAAAGATGTGTGTACACACATAATCTAAAATGGCGACGCGACTTTGTTTATATTTGAACGCTAAAAATAAAGCTGGGAGCAAACTAATCTCTAGGGAACACATTTAACTCCATGGAAAGAACAAAGTGACACGAGTTCAACGATAATTTAATTTGTACAGCAACTTAAAAATTGGTAATAAAAATTGCTCAGTCAACGCCGACAGAATAATGCTTCATAAGAAAGTCAAAAAATGGAAGTCAGTCAGTCAGTCAGTCAGTCAGTCAGTCAGCCGGTTAGTCAATCGGCAATTTTCTTGCAATAGGAAAGAGAGACAGAGCTGAAGAGACCAAGAGCGAGAGAGAAAGGGAGACGGCATGCGTCTGGCTTTTTTGTAAAAGCAAAAAAGATAAAACAAAACAAAAAAAATCGACGACGAAGACAAAAATTATAAATTTTAACCTCAAAGTTGTTGTCTATTTGTATTTGTTGCTTATTTTTCGGCTTAATGGTCATGCAAGTTGTTGTTTTCATTATTGTTGTTGCTGTTGTTGTTGTTGTTGTTATTGCTGCTGCCTTGTGGCCGTCTCAACGTTTGTACGTCAGCTTCAACAAACGGGTTTTCGACCGAGTAAACAGCAAAAAAGCAAAAAAAAAAACAAAAACAACAGAAACTGAAGAAATATAAAAGCCGCATGGCGTTGCCAATCGGTTTTTAGACATTGCGTTGCCGCAAGCCCTGCACCACCCTGTACACCCCAACAGCACCCTGTGCTGTGCCTCAAGAGCCTAGTCGAGAGGAAGTTGGCACATAAACTATTTACAGCTGTTTCTTCTTTTTATTTTATACTATGTATTTGCTTATTTTTTTGTGTTTGGGTTTTTAAGCAACTGTTGCTAGTATTTGCTTTTAACTTTGCTGTAATTTATTTGTTTTTTTCTCTCAACGTTTTCCCATTTGCTTCTTGGGCTGTTGCTACGTTTTAATCAATGCGAAAATTAATGCATGAGAGACAGAGAAAAAGAGATAGAGAGAAACGTAGATTATATTATTATTTATTTGTCGTATTT
This sequence comes from Drosophila albomicans, assembly GCF_009650485.2. Taxonomy (NCBI): domain Eukaryota; kingdom Metazoa; phylum Arthropoda; class Insecta; order Diptera; family Drosophilidae; genus Drosophila; species Drosophila albomicans. Next base: position 20,002,259 of record NC_047629.2, on the reverse strand, counting down.
ACCGTTTGCGTGTATTTATTGTTCTGCCATTAGCGCATGGAGAATTTAAATTTCTAATTATTTTCATTAAAAAACAATATGTTATTGCAAATATATTCAATTGTCAGTACGATCGTTTTATTCTCTCGATCGAATTTTGTTGTGGGCGTTCTGAGAACACCTTTTTAAAAACGTAATAATATTGTATAAGCTCTATTGGTTTAAGGAATTAACTCTTTTTGTTAAAGATTTTTTGTTTGTTTATATTGTTGTTTCATCATGCTTAAGCTCAATATTTATTGCGTCAATCTTAAATATACTATATATATATAATTTTTTTTCTGGATATATGCAGTTAAAAGACTTGAATTAATATTTCTAAATGTCTTTTATACTGCCAATTATGACAATAATGTTAACTCATCTAGGCAACTGTCCAAACAAGCTTGGCAAACTGTGTATTGGCCCAGTTCAGAAGCTGTTTAACGAGCTGCCAACTAAAGATGAATTAAAAACACTAAAGCCAACATAAGGAAAATTGTGCAAGAACTTGAAAACCATGAAAATGAATCGTTTGTTGGTTTCTTTTGATCTCAATTAGCGAAGTCGTTGCTAGAATCTTAATGTTTAATATGAACTTGCAGTTGAGTTCCTTATTGTTGTCAGGTTTCTCAAACTTTTAATCAAATGCAAAGGCAACTGCAATAATTAAATGTAATTGAGCTTAGGAGGCAAATTGATAGGCACTTAAAGTCGCGAATCTATTTATATTTAGTATAATTAAATGTCGAATCAGATTGCTCGCTGTGCTCAAACAACAAACCGTGTTATCGCGCGTCAACAAGGTTGTTTTACTTCTCTTCCAATAATAATAATAATAATAATAATAATACATACTAATAATGATAATAATAAAAAATATACTATATATAGTTTTCGACTTGCAATAAAGTTTTGTGCAGAGATAAACAAGATATGAATAATAAGGTGTTATTCCTTAAGTTCTTATGACTGTACAGATAATGTATCTTATCAATGTATCTGTATCTACAGCTGTAGTTGTAGCTGGTATATCATTAAGGCAATTGCTGCCAGTCGAACTGAGGCCAAATGTGACCCTGTTACCGAAAGTCGTCTTGGCCATATTTCCAAACACACACACATATACACAGACAGTTTTTCTCTGCAATTGCCTCCACTTTGGGGCGTTCTTCCTCGTACCTCTCTGTGCTTTCATTTATCATCATATTTCTTGCATTTACCGCACATTTCACCAACAGCAGCAAAAGCAGCAGCAGTTGTTGTCGTCGTTTGCTGACCGTTTTTGGTGTCACTTACGAGTTGTTCTGGTTGTTGTTTTAGTTGTTGTTGTTGCTGCTGCTTGTGGTCGGCAGTCGACCCACTTTTGGCAACTGCCAAACCATTTCTCATTTCTCGTAGCAGGCTCAGGCACAAATTCAAACAAATGCATTTTACAGCTCTCTCGACCAACTTTAGTTGGCCCAAAACTGCATATACAGCTGCTGGCCATATGTGTCTGTCGCTGTGTGTGTGTGTATGTGTGTATTTGTGTTTGTGTCTCGTATCTGTTACGGCTAAAGAAAGCCGCTCGTTCGTTTGCCATTCGCCACTCGCCATTCGCTCTTGGCACTTGGCTTTCACTCGAATCACGTTTTTGCCTCCCAGCCTCAGCCTGTCTCCTACTTTTCCAAACAACCCACAGCTGTCAGCCTCATACTACCAGCCACTCCTCTCTCACCTCTCTCCCCCCCTGCCTGAGGCCTCTCCTGGCCCATTACTCTTAATGTTCGGGTAGGTATGAACTTTATTGCATCGCATGCCATTATACAGATGCTGTAAATATTTTTCGTAGCGGTCATAAGTACGCGTTGAGTATATGACAGATACAAAGAAACTCACACACATACACGACACTCACCCACACACCCAGCTATACACTCCTCTATTAACAGTAAATGCTTTTTCGCCCCAACAGAAAATTCCATTCTACGAGTTATTTCATCTCTTGCTGCATTCTAGTTTTTTCCTCTTCTGTTTTGTTTTGACTTTATGGAATGTATATCATCATATGATTGCCACGCCCCCATCCAGTTACGCCTTTGTCTTGTCATGCTCGTGATTTCATTTATTGGATTTGAAATTCATTTTCATTAAAATCAACTTGTGACTTCTAAATAAGTGGCAATTGCTTGATTAGATTTTCAGTTCCATTTTCATTCCGATTCCAATTGCGATTGCGATTCGCATTCTCATTCTTATTCCCATTCCCATTGCCTGGGGCAGTTGTGCTTAATGTATAAAATGCAAAATATTCTGATCAAAAACATAAATATTTTATTCATTATTTCTTCTTTTCGATTATATAAAACGAGTTGCCAACACGCGAACGCGAGGCTTTGCCTCTGCCTCAGAATCCAACTAAATCACAGCACCACTCAAATGCTTTGATGTATTCCTGATCCCGAGCTCTCTACAAAACAGCATTTGCATACGTCGAGCAAATGTTTAATCTACACTTTCATTAAGTGTTTTGCAATACAATATTTCAATCAATGCAGAAATAGGCACTCTCCGCTTACTGTCAAGATTTATGGCATTCATATTATTGAAATGCGTCACGCTGAACGTGTTTTCTGCTTTGTGCTGAAACAGGAAAGCTCAGCTTGATTTCTGAGGCAGGCATATTTAATAAGGTAAATGCTTGTTCTATCTATTTATACTTAACCCGAAATATATTAAGAATTTAGCTAAAAAAGTTTGTTATTCTAAAATTGTATAGTTCTATTTTTGTAGTACAATTTATCAAGTTTTTAAAGGTTTTGTTTGCATATATAAATATTATATTGAAATCAGCGCAGAAAACTTTTTTTTTATCGTGGATTTTTTCATTCTTTTTGATGTTTTCAAACTTCATATGAAAAGGAATATTGAAATTAATATAAGATATGATTCTTATTTTACTACAAATTGAATGAGCAACTTTCAAAAGCGCTTCTAGGAAATTATCTATAATATTTTTTTTCTATCAACTTTTTCTGATAGCACTTGTCTTTTTTTTATAATATTCAGTATAGTATATTAATTCATGATGATATTTTCTACGTATTTATACTTTCTGAGTAATTCTCTGTAAATAGGTTATTAGGTTCGCAACAGCTGGGCGAGAACAGAACTCGTGAATAATAAAAATAGTAAATAATAAATGTGAAACAATATTTATTTAAAATAAGTTAAAGTGCACTCTCGGCTTGTGTCGAGTGAATCATGTAGTATGTAAACTATTTAAATTAAATGGCTGTTTGTGTATTTAAATTTCCCATTTTCAATTTGCATTTCTTGTTTTTTCTCGATTTATCTGCAAATCGATTGTAAAGCTGCATTTTCGTTTAATTTGATTTGAATATTGTTTAGTTATTTGCAGATTGTTTTTTTTTTTCATCTCGTTTGTGTTTTTTCTTTTGCTTTTCAATTATTTGTTTCATGTGTTTTTCATACTAAGCCAACCCTCTGTGGAATTTTCATGGTACCGAAATGATTGCATGCGGTAAAAAGTGCCCATTAAATGCTTTCTAGCCACTGCAAATTACAACAAATGTGCAAAATCAACATTTGTTTATGGACTTTACAAGTTTTTGCGGTCGATTTTTGTTTTTATTTGCATTTCGGTTTTGTGTTATTTTGTTTTCGTTTTTCTCATTTTTATTTTTTTTTTTTTGTGGGGCGTTGAATGGTTTTTAATATATAATAATAATCCTGTGCAATTTAAAACAGTGTGCAAAAAATATTATTATTAAATTTGCATGCAGTAAAATGCAAAATAAACTTTCCATTTAGACCGCAAAAAGTGTTGAGCATCAAATATTCCACAGAAAAATTAACAGAGAAAAACTTTTAATGTTCGCAATTAAAAATGTTAACAATTAATGGGCACAAGGCTAATATTGGTTATTACACTCAACAATAGCACATAAATCGTTTAATCTATAAAATATACTGTTAACAATATGGATCTATGGGAGTTCTCTGACTTTAACTTTATCGCTGTTTGTTTTCATCATTCTACTTAGATTACATTTTATTTTTGGGTCAAAGTCAAGGTGTGATATTTATACTTTGTCTTTGTGTGTCAGTCTCTTTTTTTTTGTATAGTTGCTTGTTCACAGTTGTGTAATATAATATTGAACAAAGAGTTCGTTTCTTTGTTGTATAGTATTGTTATTTTTAATATTAATTACGCTTTTTATAGCTACTCTGAAGATTTATTGTTACCCATTCTTCATTGTTTTTTGCTGCTCCTTACTCTACTTAATTTAGTAACTTTATTATATGGAAATTTCCTGAACTAATAGCTTAAATTACTCGAAACAAATTGAGTAAATTGTTTAATTTTATTGGGTAATTTTTAATATATTAATTTCCTGTATGTAATGCGTCATATTTGAAAGGAAAAGTTGTGTGAAAATGTTGTTAGCAATTTGTTAAGCAATTGCTCTTAATGCTTTTCCATTGACCTGTCCAGATCAATTTCGATGGCTGCAAAAGTTTATCTACGCTGGAATACAAGTTTTGTCTAGTGCCCGCTTCGGCCCACATCTTGTGGCTTATCCATGACCATGACAAAGCATCGATGGCAAACTAAAGTTCCTTTTTAGCAAACTTGACATGAGAACCCTTAAATCAATTTGCGGCTATGGAAACAAGCGTCTCAGCTCTTAGCTCCTGGCAACTTTGACGGCTCTCAACGTTATTCAATTGCAGCGCAAAGTTTTTCAGCAAGAGGCTGGCAACAAAAATTGTTCCATTAATTGCTGAGCACAATGGAGCTGAGTGCGTCCGTCTCCCCCCTCCCGAAAAACCAAGACAGGCGCCACAATAAGGCGTGGCAGGGGCAGAGACAGAGGAAAGAGGCTGGTACATTGTCGCCGCGTTCGCTGCACTTATAAATATGCAATTATGTGCTCGAGTCGAACAACATTGTGCTTGACGCTGCAGGCAGCGTAATAGTGTGGAGAACACGAGGGGAAGTTGGGGGAAGAAGCGTTGGCATTAACAAATCTTGTTACACAAAAGCTCTTTAAATATTTAATGATGCGCGCCATAAAGTGCAAGGCAGCCTGAAGTTTATTAGGCAGCCGATAAGAGACTGGGAGTGAAAGGGATGGAGTAGTAAAAAGAGATAGAGAGAGAGCAGGGAAAGGAGCGAAAAAGAGAGCTGCCTGCAGCATGTGGACTGCAACTAATTAAACTACGAGACACACTTACAGCCCAACGCCCACTCGCCACGCTCTGGTTCTCTCTGTCTCTTTCACTCTTCCGCTCTCTCTTTCTCTCTTGCGCCACCGCAGATGTTGCCAAGTTTTAACGCGCTTATCTGAAGGCTCCATTTGCTGCATCCTTTTCGGCCAGCTGAAGTTACAGCTGCCTCGGTCGCTGCCTCTGCCTCTGCCTCTGCTGCCGTGTGTTGCCGCTGTTTGCTTAACAAGTTTGCCCATAAAGTTGGCAACTCTGGCACATGGCATATACACACTTCTAGTGTAAACGCCCCCATGTAAACGCCACAGACGTTGACTTAAGTCCAAAGTCGTGTTGGCGGAACTTTTCCACCCCCCAAAAAGATGAAACGATAACTGTGAACTATTTTTGCACCATTCACATTAAATTTTATACTATAATAGATTATATATTGCTGATCAGTAATTTATTACATTCGATTACAACATATTTATACAAAAATGACGTAAGTGTGTAGTTTATTATAGTTGATTTACATTTCTAATGTTGCACGTGTGAACCAAAGGTCTCAGCTTCTTTTTTTTGCAGTCTCAGCTTGCCAATTAATTGTTCTTAATTATGCGCATTTATTAATAAAAAGCCAGGAGAAAGACAGAGAGAGAAAGAAGGGAGAAGAGAGTGTAGCTTGATTAAGTTGTTGGTGTCAATTGCCGGAATACGCCCATTAAAACGTTCTCAATTGCTGTGACAACACACAACTCTATCGATGGCAATTTATTGATGTAATAATATTCTTTAGTGCTATAAACATTTTAAGCGGTATCTTTAAGTCGCTTATGCTTAGTTTATTCTACATGTTATTGCTACATTTTGTTGTCTTACTCTCTTGCCATAAAGCAGTCTTTTTCACTCTTTCGCTCTTTGACTTTTTTGCGCTCTCTTTCGTGCGCTGTTTCTTGAGTGAATGCAATGAAGCGCAGCTAACAAAAGCGTTTTTGTATTCTACGCTTTTGTTTGTCTGCACGTGAGTGACTGCTGCCACTTCACTCCCCACCGCACTCACCCCTTTGTAGTCTGTTGTATTGGGGATCTGGGTGAATGCACTCTGCTGTTGTTGCTGTTATTGTTGTTGTTGCGGTGTTGATGTAAAGGACCGCAACCTAAGGCTGACGCAACCCTCTCGCAACGTCAGCGTCGTGCTTTGACTTATGAATGCGCAGGTGGTGGCAACCCTATCGCCCTTCTCTTTCTTCTTCCTTGTTATGCGCTCATAAAAATGTATAAACTTAATAACCCGTTGGCAAAATGAGGGGCATCTTTATAACAACAACATTTTTGGAGCGGTTGTGGGGGGCGTTGGTCGAGTTGCAACCACAGCTGACCTTCCGGCTTTTGTTTGCGCTAAAATGTAAACGTTTATCGCTGTCGGCCTTTTTCGCATTTTCACCATTTTCGCAATACGCAAAAGACGCAAACAGCAATTTGTGCCCCAATCAACCGGAACTGTAACGATTTTTGCTGTTTTTTTTTTTGGCATAATTACTCGACGTCGCAACGTGCCACACAAAATGCCATAAATATTTTAGTGTCTGCTACTCGTAAAAGTAATCTAAAATATATGAAAACAAAGAAAATGTACGCGGCGCAAGATAAATGCACAACGCGTAGATACGCTGTAGGAAGTCTGATTATATACCAACGATAGCTGGGAAAGTTTTCTTACATTAGTGATTAGATATGGTGAATATGATAAACGAAGGGGATTGATTGTATGATGAGGAGGATACTATGTGGTATGTTTTGAAAATGTTAATTCAACACTTCTTTTAATGTATTTACTTTGTTCAATTTAAAAAGATTATTTTAAATAGTTTCTATATAATTTGATATATATAGCATGAAAAATTATATTTGTTGTACTTATAAAATATATATTCGTTTATATCTACAATATTCAATTCAGTATTCTAAAAATACTAAATTTTTCTTATTGAAAACATTTCTTTTTATGCGGTATTTCATCCTATCAGAAAGTATAGTTATCTTCACAAACTACCCAATTGAAGTGCACACTATTTACGAGGCATATTTTGCCCACAATCTCTTACTGTTATTGCCTGACTCGACTGTTTGCTGACCCCAATGCACCGCACCTTTCCGCCCATGGCAAGTTGGGCGCTATTCAGTTCCATTTGCCTTTACAAATCTGTTGACACTTTTGAGGTGCTGCGCAAAAACTTCAGTGCCTACCCCACCCATTGCTCCGCCTTGTGCCCCTCCTCTCACCTCTATAATGCGCTGCTGGCAATAAAAATACAAATAAATAAATAATAAAAATTTAAATTGTCGTGAGCTGAAATTTGCATATGAAATGATGAAAAATGCAAAAAATGCTGATGTTGTGTGCGCGAGTGTTTGGGTGTGTGTGTGTGTGTGTTGATACGCAATTGCCAGAAATTACTGAATTACAATAAGTGAGAACGGCATGAAAACAAAGGCGAAAACGCGTGGTCGGAATGCCTAATTGCAGCTGAACAATAACGCGCATACGCCGCGTTATCCATTTGTCCGTTGTGTTGGCCAACACAACAGTTTTTCTTTTGTTTGCGCGCTTTTCGATTCCCAAAGCAACAGCAGAAAAATCGCCAGCGACGAGTTAAAAATGAATAACTAATTGTTCCAATATTTCAACGACTTTTTGAATGCTCTGCAGTTATCAGAAATTTCAGAAATTTAGCATTACTAATAATTTTAATATTAGTAATAGCTTTATGTTGAGTATTGACACTTCATTTTAAAAGTATTATTACTAATTTTAATATTCATTATTCATAAGTGCTTTGGCTTACACAAATGAACAGTCATTATCATTCGTATTTGATGACACAAATAATGTTTCACTTATTGAGTTTAGTATTCGTAATAACATTACCACAAACATTATGATTAATATTAGCATTCTCATTAGCATTGTTTCGACATTGAGTCTTTGAATACTTGTCTAAACATTCTAAATATTATTCACTTTAGGATTATTATTCTTAATGAAAGCATTTTCTGAAGCACTTTTTCTACAAATGTTTTCTATTTTTATTGATATTGTTATTACTATTGGAATTATCATTATTAATACAAGCATTTTCCCAAGCATTCACATATTTTTACCAAGTCTTTTTTTTATTTTCATTGAAATTATCATTTACATTTGGATTATTATTATTATATACAATTTCCCAAGTATTATCATATTTTTACTACAACTTTTTTCATTGAAATTAGCATTATTTCATTGGCAATAGCATTATTATTATGCACAAACCGAGGGGAGGGGTCTTTATTGTATTGCCCTCAGGCAAACGTTGGTCTGGGGCAAGTACTATACAACTTTCACGAGTTTCACTGCGATCAGTGCTGCGATCACAAATGCCTTTCTCCTTGGTGGCTTCGCTTCGATGGATGCACTTGACTTCGTCGACTTGGGAGAGACACGCAATGCCGCCGATAAAGATCCCAGATACATTTTTATTGACCTTTCAAGTGTTCGGCTGGGTTGACTGCACTGCGTACAACAAAGAAATCATGTGAAAAGCGGCGAGAAAGACATTAATTTTCATTTTACATTTTTACAAATGCTCGTCATATAATTATCCGCCAACACAATACAACAAAAGACAACACAGCGAGAAAACACAGCAATGAAGCCAGCCGCAATAATTAACCCAATTAAATTGCCAGTTTTATGCTGTGTTTACATTTAATCAGAGTTTTTCATGTTTCATGTTTTATTTTTTAATTTTTTCGTTTTTCAATTCTCAGTTTCCTGTTTCACTTTTCATGTTTGTTTGTTACTTTAGCTTGTTTTCTTTACATATATATTTATTTTTGTTTTAATTTTGTTTGTGTTTTCTACGGTGTGGGGAAAGGTTAAAAGGGTGGGAGAGCGGACCTGAGAGAGAGAGAAAGGAATGCAAAATCAAAGCTAATTAACTGAATTGCATTTCCGCTGAGAATTTTAATTAAAAAACAAGATATGCAGGCGATTTACCAACGTGACAAATACCCTACAAATAAATAAAATACAAATATTTGAAATATATGATTATTAAATCTGTCATTCGAGCTTTAATGACAAATTATACAAGCTCAAGTCTGCAGAGTATCAGAATATCGATGCAAAAAAAAAAGTGTTGAGATACATTTGTATCTGTGACTAGTATTCTGTATCTGCATCTGAATCTGCATCAGATTGAAGCTGGTTCATTTGTGCATTTCAATTATTATTATTATTGCAAAAGCCCCTGACAGTGAACTTGTCTGCGGTTGATTTTCATTTGGTGTGTGCCATTTTTCAGAGCTTTGGCTTTTGTTTTCATTGTGTTGAGTCAAATTTATGCCACAGACTTGGGGCACCGAAGCGTTTCAAATAGCCACCGAAGGTTGCAACATTGCATAATCACTGTCTATGTCTGCTTTTCGCTTATTTTGTATGTATTGGTGTTTATCTGTGTGACCGACAACTCAGAGTCGAGCGTCTAGACCATTCTCATCGTATACATAAATAGCAAAGATAAATATTTGTGCAGACTCATGCTCAAGCTGGAAACTGGTTTCACAAAAATATCTAATTTGGCACATTTGCTCAATGTTTTAGCGATCTTATCTGATTGCTGATAACTGATTTGAGTGATAAACAAAACAAAGGAAACTCTTTAAGATTTAGCACATTCGATACAAGTGTGTGTAATTAAAAATATCAAAAAAACTGAATCATGGTCACTATCTCAAATTAACGTTGATTAACAGCAACTGATGCGTAAATGTCGACACTTGACAATATACATACATATATGAAATGAGTCAGCTACAGGTATAATTTATCTCTCGCTATTTGTTTTTAATTTAATCACAGTTTCTGATAGACTTTGTTGATCGTGCAATAATTTTGATTCTGGAAAATTCTTATCAACTTTGAATAATTTTGTCGCTGATCTGCGAAAGGTGAAAATATGAATTTCAAATGAAGCATTTGCTTTGCTTTTTAAGTTGATAATCAAACTGAATATTTATGGATGAATCTCATGGCAAATGCTAAGCTGTCGATAAAAAATAATTTATAATTAATAACGTACCAATTCAGCAAATCGTATGATTGCGCATTAAAGTTTAATTGTTGTCAGAGACAGCGAGTGCTTTTTTTCAGAGTTGCTGTGAATAATGATTCACAGTCAAATGAATCAAATGCATTAATCTTCATAACTATTCGAATATTATAAATTCAATGGCCACATTCAGCTCCGACTAAGTAGAAGCTTTACAATAACTCAATCAGTTGCCAATCGATGCATAAAATCAAAATCACACAAAAAATACAAAAAAATGATATTGTGAAAAAATTGCATTGAAAATTCAATGAATGTCTATGACGCAATTTTCGCACTCAATTTGGAATCAGTTTATGCTGCCTCCAATTTAACGATAGTCGTATAGTTATTGGTTTATATATCTGCTATATAGTACATAGTATATAGTTGATTATACATAGATAGACGTTGTTCCCAAGTGCAATGTTTTGCGTGCCTGCAATTGCAAATCGAAAACTGTTTTGGAGTGAATGCAATTGTTGCGTCAGTGTGAATATGAGTGCGAGTACTCGATGTATTGGAAAATGGGACTCGTCAATTATTAGTTTTCGTTAGCCGTATTTATTGGAACTTGGTCAAAGCTAAAAACGTTTATTTAATGACTTTTCGTGAGGCCTTAAACAAGGCTATCGCTTTTTTATGTGGGATGTCTGTAAACAAAACAAAACAAAGTGTGGGTAAAAATAAAGGGTATCAACGAGTTGAGTTACGGCTCAGTCGGTTTATAATCCATTAACAGCTCGGTATTAATTTATTTGTGAGTTTTCTCCCACATGTTTACGATTAGTTTTTGTTTTTTCGCTACGGCAAAAACCCAAGTAAAATTTACAACTACACAAATATTTAGCCCAACTTTAATTAGAGTCGAAAATGTAATAAAAAAATAAGAAAGATACAGTTGAGTATGCTCGAGTGTGAGATACTCGCTACACATTTTGAATATAGTAAAACTGGGCGTGCCAGATTGTTAGCGAAAGCAACTAACACCCGTAGTAATTCCCATTTCTCGGCTGTTGACGCTGATCACGATTATAGTTATACACTTTATAGGGTCAGAGATCCTTCCCTCTGCGTGTTACATGCTCTAAGGGTAGCGGGTATAAAAAGTGTATTCAAAATGCTTAATGTGGGGAAAGGCCTTCAATGATTACGATCGCATTATTAGATATAAGTATAAGGTGTATTTCAATGCAATTGTATATACAATAAATCAGAGGGTCAGGTGCAATCAGTCGAGAACATTTGTGATTGCTTGCACAACTTGAGGAATTGTTAATCAAGTGCTCTACTTGGTCTTGTCTTGTCGCCGATTCGCATCAGCATCAATCAAAGCTGTGCCAAGTTGCTATTTGCTGTTCCAGTTGCTGATAAGACATGACACCTTGTTATTGCACGCCCACATAACGCCTCCTCCGTGTGTTCCTCCGGCTTTTGAACCAACAAATTGCAAATTGTCGTTGGTTGACTCAACTCAAGACTCAAGTCGTGTCGAGTTGAGTTGAGTTGAGTTGAGTTGAAATGACTTCCTCGCGTTCTCGTAATTCAATTAAATGCGACGTGAACTGACTGATAAATCATATTGTTATTACAGAAGCTTTGCAATCAGCTTTTGCCTTATGCCGTGTATACGGTATATACTTAAGTATACGGTATATACTATACATTACTTATCGTATACTAGTGCATACTGCACTCGATAGTTCACTAATTAGACTTTGTGTTGTGTTTGGGTCAGAACCGGTTTTATGTTGGTTCAGAGTGTCTTAGGTCGTCAAGCGTTTGAGCAAGTCAAGCATATTTGATTTGAATTGACGGTGTGGAAGATTAATAGAGGATTAGTTGAACAATCGGTTAGAACTGGAATGCTAAATGTGCGGGTGCTAATGTGGCTCTGTCTACGCAGTATTAGAAATATGTGAGATATTATTCTGAAGTTTAATAAATGCATATATGTATATTAATAAACTGAATGTATTAAATAGCTCTATGTTACTAGGAAATTCAGTTAAATTCAATTATTCATGAATTTCATAACAAAATATTTCAGAATTAACGCTTTTAAAAAATTAAATATGACAGTAAAGTAATTTTTTTAAAATATATAAGAATTACAATTTAATTTAAATATGTTGACTTAAATATTATAAAATATTTTTATAGCTCTCTTGAGGATTTAAATCATACAATTACGAAGCAGTTGTTGTAAAATATTTATATTTTCTCTAAATGATTAGATCTCTTGAGATATTAAATAAAATGTGTAATCTACCTTAAAATAAATGTGATTTTTCCTCCACGGAAATAAAATTATAATTGATAAGCTGACAAACTAAATATTTGATTGATTTGATTGATTTATAGAAAATGAAATGAAACTATTGCTGCATTCTACGAATGCTGCTCAATTTTGTTGCGTTTGCATGTTGATTACATATTGTTCTTTTCAAATCAATTTAGTTGATTGCATAGGACTGATGCAAATGTAATAATCATAACTTTACAAATTGCTAACTGATCATACATTTTGTTTTCAATTGTCAATACTTACATATACCATAAATGGCAGCTTTAACTCTATTGCAAATTCAATTAATAAAATGCATTTTCTTTTTGCTTTCTCTCATTGCAGGTACGTGAACTTAATCAGACTCTTATTAATGCGCTCGTATCATGTGAATAATATCAGGCTTGTATTTGAGTATTTACCTTATAATTATCTGCACAAACTGAATGGCATTGTGTGTCAGACATTGCATGCTTATGCTCACTGTCTGATGAAATAGGTTTACAGTAATGCCGAGAAACAATGCCTCCATTGTTAAGCTTTGCTTGCTGGCAAAACAATGCAAAATACCATAATTGATATTTTATCGCATCGCCGGCAAAAAAAAAGTATTAATTACTACAATGGATCATTTGTGTGTGTATGTGAGCCGTAGCTTTAATTAAATTATAATCATATATAGTGATAGAGAAAATGGATTTGCCGTTTAAGCGCAAACTTCAGACAAGAGAGGCTTTAAACTGAAACCTTTATTGTTTTGTTCACAAATTGAATTACTTATTTGTTTGGATGGGCAAACATTTGTTCAAAATTCTGCACGCAAAATGCCTTAACATTCTGCAAAATGTAACAATTTGACTAAAATCTGTTAGCATAGTCAACACACACTTACTCACACACACTCACACTCAGGACTTGTGTGTCCTTTGGTCAGCCTTGGACCACACCTCTTGTGGCTTTTGCACTGGAATCCCTTGTGTTGCTCTTCAAAAAGGGGGACACAACAAATGCTCTCATGCAGCAAAGACAAATTTCAGCAGATATTTTTAATGCCAGGGGTGGTTCTTAAAGTTGACAAGAGGTCGACAAATTTACACGCTTTCTGTTTTTGTTAAACACTTTAAAAGCGTTGTTAAAAAGTGGGTGTGTTTTTGATGTGGTATTTAAGATATGGTTAAGTGCAGTTTTGACCCGCTTTATACGAAATTAGCTTTGCTTAAAGCCGTGGGCAGCTTTGGGTTAACAGACCAGTTTAAAACCTATTTTCAGTGTTTTATTGATCAATCACACAAAAAATTCAGTTTGCTTTTATTGTGCATGCTCTGCAGGCATTTTAAATATTTGTATACCCATTACTCATACGGTATAAGGTTATTATAATTTTGCTGTTGTATGTTGATATACCAAATATAGTATTCGGTTTGTTTAAATCTTTTTCTATATTTATTTTTGGTATAGTTGAATAAATATATTTGGCGTATTTAAATATTTGGTGGTATATTTATTTGGTATTTTCATTTATCGATATACCAAATATAGCATTTGGTGTATTTAAGTATACTATATTTAGGCTATACTTTTTTGGATAGAATAGAATATTTTATTAGTATATTTCGTTATTTTCCAGTATATTAATTTGTATTTGTTGTGGATTAATATGGAATTCGGTATATTTATGAATTTTTTGGTGTATTTCCTAGGTATATTTAATTAAAATTACCGTCGTTTTTTACTTCTATTTCGGATATCTAAAAGTCGATCACATTCGACGGTAAACCTATTCATAACTCAACTAGTAACTTTCTAGGCAAACCTCGGGGCTCCAAACATAAGTATAATAGCCGTGCAGATTCAAATGCATGTAGTATGCATACATATGCGGCTGAGATACGAGAGTCAAGCTCGGGCTGTGGCAAATATGTATCCTGTGTGTGCAGCTTGCAACATCAAGTGTTCTGCGAACTTGTTCCCTGTGTCCATGACTTTTGTTTGCCTTGCTGTCAATATTTTGTAATGGCATGTGCCAAATTATGGTGTGTGTATGTACTGTGTGTGTGTGTGTGCGATGCTTGTGGTATGTGCCATGTGAGTGTGTGTGCAACAGTTTGTAGCTGACATGCGGGCAACGTTGTTCTGACCGCCTTTGTTTGCTTATCACTCTGGTTGGCCAACTGCAGTCTTGTTGTTTATTTGCAAGGGATATACAAATGTGAAATATATGGTAATACACTACGTTTGTATGCAAGCGAGGGTTGTTTGATGAGTAAGAGAAGATCAAAATAGGAGTGTCATTGGCAATACTTAAATTGGAATTGAATTCGCAATTTGAGAACTTAAGAATTATTGTACGCATAGTATAAATAATATTAAAGGGCTATGAAGTGTTTCTTTATAGATATTTTATTTATTTGTTTTGTTTATAATAAGAAAAACTAATAAAGTCATTAAATACCAATTTAAAGTATGCTTTTTTCCCACAACCAAACTTCAAACACTTTCCATTTTCATTTTTAATTTACTTTTATTTTATAATGAAAATACTTTCTTTAATCATTCCCAAATTACTTTTCATTTGTTTTTCATTTAAGTGACTATTTTCTATTTGAATGCTGGTGTTATAAAGCTCACTTGCATTGCGATCAATTATCGAACCACTCTCTTGAAATGACCACTTTGTACAGTTTATGCGCTTAATTAAATGCCATGTAATTTAATTGAACCTATGGCATAATTAAGTGCTTAAATTAATTTGCCGTTGACTTTTAGTCGTTGTAGTATTTGTTTCATTTCTGTTGTTTTTGCCGTTTCGCGTTTATTATAAATTGCGCATACGCCCCGTTTGATTACATTTTGTTCCACTGCCTCTCATATGCAATGCATTCGACTTTTAATTGCACATTTTTCAATTAAAAACTATAAAAAACTGCACACACACAGACACACACACAAATGCCCCACAATTTTGAGGGTGTTCTCTTTCCACAAAAAACAGTTGGAAACGAGAGCGAGTGAAGAAGATGTTCGAATGCGAGAGAGAGAAATGGGAATGTTTATGTGTTTGTTGCAGATTTGTTTATACGATTGCATTGTTTAATTGAATTTGCTGTGCTGTAACAAATGGTTGCTAAAAAAAAGTAAAAACTGTATTCGTTTAATGTGCGGAAGAAGAAAAACATGAAAGCATCAAGACGAAGAGCAAATGCTCTAAAATGTAGAACATTAAAAACTTGCAATTATTAGTTTGAAATTTTTAAAATTCAACTTTGAACCCTTCTGCTATTTATATAATAAATATAATACTCATTTTTAATACTTTTGCTCTTCCTTTTTGTGTACCATAAGCATCAACCAAAAAGTTCAAAAGTGTAATTAATTTGTGGCACTCTCTTTGATGTTGTTTTCATTATTTGCACGAAAAAACTCTGAATTCATTCAGTATACAATAAATCAGCAGAACTGTTTTGGGTTTTATTATTGTGATAAAAACTTTTCAAACATTATTTAAACTGCAATGGTTAAAGTTGCAGCTACCCATGAAAGCCAAACTTAACGATTGCACAAAATATTCGTTGAAGCTCTCGTTTAACAACCTTCCATTTTTATTTTTATTTTTATTATTATCAGTTTTCGTTTTTTATTTTGATTCTTTTGCATATGAAAGGAATTGCAATAATATTTCTCTTGTTTCTGCAGCGAGTCAAACAAACCTCAACGCAAATATTTTTGAAAGTTGAACTGAAAAAGTGAATGCAGAATGAATGTCATTAAATGCCTGACTGGTTGCCTGTGTTTTTTGGGGTAGTGTAGGTTCTCGACTGGGTTGTCTGGCTAAAAGCCCTTCCTTACCTCCCTTTTGAAGGTGGCTCAACTGATGTTTTTTCTCCACTCACAATGTTCTTGCTGATGGAGTGAAAAGTGGAAACGAGGGGGAGAGAGAGCAGGGTACAAGTGTATACAGTATCTGTGCATCTGCATTCGTATCACACGTCTGTCTGGCTGTCTGTCTATCTATCTGCTTGTCTGCTCTGTCTCATGCACTTCCTTCTTTTATGTCAGTTTCGAACAGGAAATTTTAAGCACGGAAATCATGCGCAAGCGACAACGACAACGACAACTATAACAACAACTAAAGTTACGACAAAAGACTACGACAACGACAACGATGTCTACGCTGACATGTTTGTTAGTTTTTCACATTGTTTTTCTCATTGTTTTTCACATTGTTTTCTCTCGATGCGTCGTTCACTTGATATTCGCACTGTCACGTTTTGCCAACTTAAAGCCGCAAGCAAACTCAATGGGGCAAAATGTGCTAGCCGAAAATGTTCAGCACGATTTACTTTTCAGCTTGCACATACAGTTTACCGGCTTAACGTGGCAACTTTGTAGTCATCACACGCCCATTTCACCACTTTGCTGCTTTGCCACTTGTCACAAGGCGACAACGCCTTAATTAGCAAGCGCGTTCAACAATTTCATCTTCAATCAAGCTGAAACACAAAGCACAGCTTTAAATTGTGCGATGATTTGTAACAAAAATGGGTTGTTCTCAATGCAAAGCTTTGTGAAGAGAAAATAAATTATAATGAAAATGTAGGTATTTAAATGGAATGAAACTATTTTTTGTTTTGGGTTGTTTTATCTTTATAAAATAACTGTTACCATTATTATTATTAGGGATAATAAAAGTATTACAATTATGTATATTATTTATTAGTATCACTCATATTGCATTACAAGGAATAGCAGGTTTGGAGTATCCTTAATTGATAAAACAACTTTTAAGATCAGAAAGATTCCTAAATACAAATTTAGGAATTTCAAATAAAATGAAACTATTTATAATAATGAATTTTCAAAAAAGTTGAATGTTATCATCATCAGCGTAGTTGAAATATATTTTTGAACTTTCATATTAGTATGATACTTTTGATATTTAACTACATCAAAATATTGCATCTTAAATTTTTTATTAGACTTATTTATTAATTATTACCATCATTTTTATTTGTAAATAAAAATTTCGGTATATTATAGTATTTTTGCAGTATATTTTTAATGTATTTAAAGAATATGGATTCATTGAAAATGTGTAGCGGGCATAAAGCACACTCGACTTTTTTACTTGTTAATATGGAAATTTATTTTATAAATGTGTTTATAATCACCATTTTCCTAACTTTTCTTTTCTATTTGTTATTACAAGAAGTTACTATACTTAGTTACTCATTATTCTTACAAAAAATTGTTCATCAGTGCGCAATTTTCCGTTGTCTTTGACAGCGTTGCTACAAAAAGTTGCAGGAACTCAGCACATTGCTGCAGAACGAGCTGACTTTTTTTCTCTGTTGTGTTTTACATCCAACGCAATTTGCACATTTGCTTTTGCTTTTGGCCTTTACTTTGGCTGCCTTTTAATTACACACGGGTAGCAAGGCGGAAAATGCTTTTCATTTAACCTTGTGCACAACATAAGCGAAGGAGGCAGCAACATGCAACATGAGGCAACAGCAACACAGCATCTTTAAGAGTCTGCTATTGACACTTTAAAGACATCCTTTGCTTCAGTTGCAATTGCAGCGATGTGTTTTGCCAGCAGGCAACAGCTGTTGCAAGTCAATTTTGAGTGCGATGGCATGATGGTCATGGCACAGGGTTGCTTTGTATGCTTTGTGGTCGCTTGCAACATGCAACATGAAAATGGCGGCAGCTGCTGCAAGTGTATGCCTCTCAAAGATGGCGGCGGCTAACTGAATTCCATTTTCGGCATAGTAAATGTACTTGCCCCAAAATGCTGCACACACACACTTGAAATACTCGTAGTGGAAGCCCTAATGCCAATTTAAATGTATAATTGCCACAAAGCAAAGGCAAAAACAAATTGCTGAATGCTGATTTCGTTACGAGTTTTGCTTTGCTTGTGTTCCTTGGCATTTGCTTGGCGCGTTCATTAAAAGCAAGTGTAACGGGCAAACGTTGTTAGACAGATAAGACCACAAAAGGGTTGGCTGAAAAAAAAAAAACACGCGATTTGTTAACAAGGCACAAGTTGGAGTGCCATGGTGGCGTATACTTAATGTGGAGGGATGCTGCATTTATTCATTATGTGACACAAAAAGAGGGGACTGCCATACTATGATGAGCTCTGCAGCCACTCACAGTCTAGACATTCAAGTGTCACACTCACATCCATTCACACACACACACACCCACACATACGACACTTGTGTGTAACTTTATCTTTAATGCAAGAAGTCAGTTCGCTCATTGAGAATCTCATTTAAGCAGCCAGAGGCCCAACTTCAATTGCAGTCATTTCATGCAATTTTCTCTGTTTAATTTTTTTCTGCCGAGCAGCCTGCCTGCCAGGTGGCTTTTCTCGTTTTTCCCTCAGCTGCAATGCGAGTACGTCACGTATTTGATTGAAATTCTATCTGATTATTGATGTCAACGTCGATGACGATGGCAGTTTGACTGAACTTTGCTCTTCTCTCTGGGCTGGCTATATATACATTTTGTCGATGAATTCTATTTTTATTTTACTGTGCCCAAGCTGTCACATTTCGTATGTCTGCGTGTGTGTGTGTTGGCATACATTCAACGGTCACTGTGACAGCCTGATTATAGCGTGTGTAGCAAAGGATTACTCGACCAACTTAAACTCGGACTTTTATAAAAAGAAACTTCTGCAGGCTATGTACGATTGTTAGCTTCAAGCTTGCTTGAAGTGTGTAGTAATTAAATTCGTATGGGAATGGAAAAATATAATCAATGTTGCCCTTATCTCTTCATTACAATCAGTACAATAGAACCTTGACAGCTGTAAATTCATAGATTGATGTTTTGAAAGTATATTTCCCAATTTTTAAAGCAATTCTCTCTGCTTGTTTTTAATGGCAGTGTGGATTAGAGCATTTCTCGGACAGTGGCTCTTAGATGTAAGTGCACACACACACAAATACACATACTCTGGTTCTCGCACAGTTTTGCGTAACTTCAATTTGTAGTTCTCTCATGGCGATTATGCTAATGTACATGGGAGTTTAGGATTTGGTTTTGGTTTGGGCTTTGCTTTTGCTCTGGCTTTGACTGCAATATGCGTTGTCCTGGCATTGACAGGACTTAGCACATAAGCAGCTTAGGCAGCAGTAAACCAGCTACAGCTACAGAAAGGACAACTGCTGCTTGAGTTGCAGCAACTTACACAAGTCGAGCAAATGCTTTAAATTGCAGATAATATAATTAAGTAAAGTTTAAAGTATTTCAATTGATTAAACTAGAGCTTGCAGGCAGATGAAAATTGTTAAATATATTGATTGATGGATTTAACGATAAGTGAATTGTGTGCAAGAAGCGAGAAAAGCTGATTGATTGCTATACCCCAAAAGATTGCTTAGAATTTATGGCTTGATGTAGGAAGTAAATTGATTACAGATGAGTAAATAGATTGAAGCAAATTTTAAGAATAAAATACGGAAAAATATTTTACAAATATTTCAAAGTAAAGTGAGAAATTTATTAGCAAAAATAGTTTTCGTTGTCAGTAAAATTTCCAGTTTCAAGCTTAACAAGTTTGTTATGCCAAATTATCGACTATGGATAATAAAAATGTTTTATTTATAGATATAGATAAGTGAATACTTTGATAAATATGCTATGAATAAAATGTAGTAAAAAAGACTGATAAACAAAAATAATTTATGTTGCTAGTAAACTTAAAAATATATATGTAGATAAGAAAACAGTTTGATGGTAAGAACATGTTACATTAAAAAGTAAGCCAAGCATAAAATGCAGAAGAGTATTTAAAATCTTGGTTAAGGCAAAGTGAGAAATTGATTAGCACAAATAGTTTGTTATGCCAGTAAAATGATCGGTATGTGCGTATGTATGAACATAATAATAATTTATTAATAGATTATTTGTTGGACAAATTGGCAGGTAAAATGATTTAGAGATTATTTAAATCATTATAGAGATCAAGAGAAAGGTTGAGAGAGGTATTGATTGATTGCTAAATGCAAATGCAAATAATAGAGTTCAAGCAATGCATAACTGAGCTTAATAGATATATTTGGATAACCGTTTAATGGATGGCTCTTTAGCTAAATGACGCCTATACGGCAATGACGTCAAAGCCAAGTTAACTTTGCGTGTTTACTGATTTTGCAATCGTAGTCAAAGTCGCACTTGGAATCGAAGTCGAAGTCGCAGTCGCAGTCGTTGTTATTATCGTTATTGTTTATTATGCAATTTAGGTGACATAAGCAGTTTGTCTCCGTTGCAGTTGCAGTCGCAGTCTGAGCTGCAATTTAGTGCTCGATAAACGTAGATAAATTTTCGACAGAGCAAAATGTATGACTAATCGATTGCCTCGAGAATGGAAATGGGTAGAAAATGAATAAACTGAAAATGATTTTATAATTAGCTATGCAATTACGGAGTCTTTCAGCAGAATGCAATTACGCTTTCAATTTCTACCGCAGCTGTTTGTGGTCGCAGGCGCTTTAAAAATTAAATACAACACGAAGAGTCCTTGCTCGCTGGGTGTGTGTGTGTGTGTGTGGGCGTGGGCGTGGCCTGTGGCCAACGGTATGTTGCCAAGTGTCGCCACGTCTAATTAGCCGCTATAATTGGGCGCGGCATGCGGCTTTAGATGACAGTTGTGCAATTAAAATTCCTTTGGCACAACTCAGCTCAGGCCAAGTCCTGGCCAAAGGCACAGCTCTCACACACACACTCACACACACAATACTCTGCACTGAAGCTAATTAATTGTCAAGTAGCATATCCTTTACTTCAACAACTTGTGGCACGCGGCACTTGCTGCTGCTGCATTGTTGTCATTATAAGCAGCTTTGGCTGTGTGTGAAGCATTCCGCTAATTGGTTGCTCAGGGCATGCAGCTTATTGAATTGCAACTTGAGTTTTGCCAATGCTCAATAGATTAATGCAAATCATCGTAAAATATAATTTGTAAATGCAATTTCAAATCGTTTAATCAATGTGTGTCTAACTTTGTTTATTTGCAGTTGCAGCAACAATTTGTGGCATTTGACATCGCTTCTTGCTCGCAGCCAGAATAATGGTAAGTTTTTGTTGTTGCCTCTAATTGAGCAATTGTTTTTGTGCTGAAATGTGTCTGCTGTCTATTCCCATGCTTATTAGCTATATCCTAATGCTGCATCCTTTAGTCTGTTGTGTTGTGGCATACTGACATTTACTGACTAATTAATTTCGTTGCCAATTGACGTGTGTCAATTAGTTGAACTCTAGAGTTCAACATGTGAATTGCACAAATTTCTACAGTTAATTAAGCCATAATCTAAATAGCCAAAGAGACAGTTGCAATTGATGTTGCTGTTGATTCTATTATCCAATGTATCATTTGTATATACATACATAAAGTAAACATTTGTGTTTTTGTTTTTTTGCTAATGAGGAGCTTTTGTTGCATGCAACTGACATGTCTGTAATTTATGGCCGAAATATGCTAATTCATTGGAGAAATGTGCAATTACAAACAATGCGATAAGAGCCAAGTAACCTTTAGTTTATTGAAATAGTAAAACAAATTAATGACACAGCAGTGAGTAAAGATAGCATTAAGATTAATTGACAGCTACGGACGGTACTTGTTTGGTTTGTTGACAGACTTGTAGATACACTTAAAAGCCGTCATTAAAATCAATTAGTGCAAATAAATTTAAATTTCAAGTGTGGATAATAGCATATATCACGTTTTTATATGAGAACAAGGTATAAAGCTACCAGCTTACTGGTTTTCATAAGAAACTTTACGGTATTTTCATTTAAATATACCAAATTAGCATACCAAAATTATATTTCAATATACTGAAATTGAAAAAAAAAAATTTCTATATCGAGTATAATAAAGCTAGCCGCAGATCGCTCTTAAAAAAGGCAAAACTTTGCAGTATTATCATTTAAATATACCAAATGAATATATGGAAAGTATACTGTAGTATACTAAAATTAAAAAAAAATCTATATCGGGTATAAAAAGTAGAATTTTTTAATTACCTTTATATCAATGACTCTTTCAGTTACATGATCAATCAACATAGCTTCAATGAAATGCCGTTTTACTATTTGCAAACAATGTTTTATTATTATAAGTTCTCAGAGAGATTATCAATTGCAAGCAATTGTAAATTTGCTTGGCTTTTAACTTTGACTTTGGAGCTGGCAAAAGTTTTGCACAATTGTCTATAGAGAGTTGACATATTAGCGGATGGGCATTAATCTTCGTTTTGTTTGTCAAGTCGACTGCTTCTGGCACTGCTGCTTAGCCTTGGCTTAAATGGCGTTAAATGAAAAGTAAAAGACAAATTTCGTGTTCACAATGTGCGCCGCTCTTGGCAAAAGCGATTAATTTGCGAATGTATGTGTATGTGTGGCAGATGTGGCAGCATTTAGGCGATGGAGCTCAGTCGTCGACTGAGAAGCAATTTATCTTTGGCACTCTGTCTGTTTGTCCTTGCGGCTTCTCCTTCTTCGACAGTGTCTACTCAGTGCTCTGTTCTCTATTCTCTCTCTCTTTATTTCGCGCTCCGCAAATTATGCGAGTCGCGCATTTTTCTGCTGCATACTTTTGTGCGCTCGTCTTTTTCTCAGCATACCAAAAATTAATATACTGGCATACCTTGACTCTGCCCTGGCATGCGGCTTGGCTGCCTTTGTAATAAAGTCCAAATTACCGAAAGTAGAAGAGCGGTGAGAGAGGAGGGTAAACAGTGTGGCCAGCTTAAAGTTTGAACTGCAAATAACATTCATGTTGATTTTGCTAAAAGTTGCTCACGTTGCGCTTTTCCCATTGCACTATGTTGAATTTGACCCGTTTTTGTGGCCAAAATTAAAATTTTTTAAATTAACAAGATTTTTGAATGCAGGTTTCTTGTATAATAAAGGTTATTGCTATACGAAGGTATTTTAGAAAAGTGGGCGTGTCAACGCCCACATAAATCGAAAAAAAGCGAATATATAAATCAATTTTCAAGTTAGAGACCCGAATTTTGGAACACATGATGAATGTCCTATTTCAAATGCTTCCTGAAAATTTGGTTCAGATCGGATAATAAATATGGAAGTTATTCAAGAAAAAAAAAATCGCAAAGGCTTTAGCAGTTCTGCCATTCTGGCCAAATGGTGCTCCCTAATAATTCAAATTACGCAAAAAACCGCAAAAAACGCATAATGAGCTTACATGTTATGAATTCAGAATTGACAGATCTACAACATGTATATGGACACTCACTGAACAAATTTGAACATTTTAGTTAAAACCTTTTGGAAAGTTCAACTTTCTTTCGAAAAGTGACAAGGGGACAACACTTGCTAAATATACAAATTGTTAGAAAAATACGAACAAAACACGGAACATATTAGTATCAACACATAGTAATAACTTGAAGAAGTAATATTCCTTTTGAATTTTATTATTCAATGATTTTTTGTGGGAGATATGCCAATTTGAAATTGCATCGCAAATTTAACATTTAACACTGCACGTATTGTCTGCTTGCAACAGCTTACTTTAACAGCTGTTATTTTAACATTAAACTGTTAATTTAACATTTTCGGTATACAATATCGCGATTTGATCATTTCTCAACATGGTAACATTAAAAACACGGAAATTTGAATACTTGCGAAAAATGAGTTTTGGCCACGAAAACGGGTCAAATTCAACATAGTGCATTGGAATTTCGCTAGCGTGTTTTCAACTTCAGCTAATTTGCCTGCTCCTCTGGGAGTATTTGGTCACACTGTCTATGGTTGTGTGTGTGTGTGCAAATAGCTTAATTGACTTCACGTGCGTTTGCCACACAGTTTTTGCCGCATACTCTTTCTCCCTGGAGTCCTGTTGCTTTGCTGCTACATAAGTTGTTGCATACTTTCGGGCTGTCGCTTCAACAAATTTTTCATTTAATTGCACGCAAATTGGCAACGCATTGTTGTCGACTAATTTGATTATTAGTGCTCCCAATAATGCAGTCTGTGCAATGTGCAACTGTGCAACCTAGCGAATTAAATCGAATTACAAATTTTGCGAATGATTTGACGGCAGCAGCAGCGGCATCGGCAGCAAAAGCGAATCACATCACGTGGGGATAAACATGATTGATTATGACGTGGAATGCGAGACAGAGAGCTACATTGAAATTCGCTTACGTGTAATGCATCAAACGAAGCGTATGAACTGTGCAAAGAATGTCTTTCCGTAGCTGTATCCGCATCAAATCCAATCAAACAAATCAAATCAATCGCGTGAGAGCCAACAGACGGACGCATTGATTTATACATGAGCCTTGACATTGATGCCATTAGTTCAGCATCCACTTACGGCGGAAATTACAATAACAGTTCATCATCTAATTAACTTGTTCAGACATCCTTGTGGGAATTACGCGAATAGTTAATGCCATCGCTTGACATTGGACTTTGGTCGAATTTATTTTGTGTATTTTCCACCGCAAGTTGTCAGCTCGTAAAGTGAGCAAGAGAAACTCATAAAAATTCGCGTACAAATTGAATTTTCGTTGGCCACGTGACGATGCCATCAATTTTGGGGACTCCTCTAATCAAATACTACACACACACATACACAGCTTGCCTGCCTTTCTCTTTCTCTCTGCAGTTCACATTTCCATTTTCAATTCGATCGAACCAAAAAATTGTATAAATTCCAGCACAGCAGGAATTGCAATAAATCAGACAAAGCAAAAATGCAAATCAGCTGACGGATGCCGACTGCCGACTACCGACTACCGAGTATGGAGTGCACATAAAACGAATGCAGCTCGTAAAGGTAGCATTTTAGCAAATACCCACAAAATTTGACTACTTTTGTGGGTAGCTGCAACTAATGGAAAGTTCAAAATCAGACTGTCATCAAACAAATATATTACTTCAAACACTTAATTAACTAATTGTATAAAAAAACTACAATGCTCTAATCGTATTTATAAAACACATACCAGTTTGCCAATCAATTTTCAAAAGGATCTCAAAACATTATTTGGGTAGCTAATTCTTAATTGGATAACCTATACAGTAAACGTTTGAGGTCATTTAAAAAACAGTGGTAAATCACATTATTAAAAACATTCTCAATTTTGAATACATTTTTATTCATTTTTTAGGAAATATATGTAATAGTAATGTATGTAATAGTATATTTGCGGTATTCTTTTACCAGCACAGTTCAGCTTTTATTGGAAATGGGTTGCGGGTATTTCACAGTTCAGTTAGTCTCCAGCTTTCTTGTTTAATTTTCAAATAATTGTTTTGGTATAAATTTGTCAAAAATTATATCTTTACAACTAATTATGGTATTTTTGTTATACCGACTTTGACTTCAACATCATTAAGAATTTTTCTATATAAATCAACTTCAATTAAAATATTCACATACAAATATTTTGAATTGCAATTTAAGTTTGTTATATTTTATATAGTGCAGATGAATGTCAGTTGAATAAAAGAGCAAATCTATATTTTGCTATGAAAAATGTTTATGGCGATATCATGCTATAAACACAAATTATGTTTTTTAATTAATTTGACTTCGGCTTTGATAAGTATTAATAACTTGTAGTTTGTTTAATGCACATTTAAATGTTTGATAAATTATAAATGCACAACATAGTGAATCGAAATTTTAATTTTCTACTTTTAATTTATTAAAAATTTCAACTGCATCAGTCTAGGGTATTTTGCAGTCGTTCGACTTGCATCTCAGCTTTGGCCATTTGTTTTACTTTATGGCTTTCTGAACTAACTAAGCAACTGGAGCTGACCGAACTGAACAATGCGGGGTCAGGTTTGGAAATGTGCTGAAAGCCGAGCACCACAGGAATTTGGCAGGTCAGCTGATTGGGGCAGACGCTGAAGCTGAAACCAATTTGAAAACCAAAACTCGGTAAAGCGAACAATACGGGGAATGGCGAAGGGGGGGATTAATCGAAGCAGCTCACTTTGTGTGTGTGTGTTTGGAGAAGGAAAAGGAGAACTTTTAGTACGCATACTTAATGGTTTACTAATGACATATTTTTGGGAATTTTACTTGCAGGCCATATTAAAGATGTTGTCGTCGTTGCCAGCCACGGCTGAGCTGTGCCCAGTTCAGAGTTCGTCATTCCAGCAGCAGCAGCAGCAGAGCGAGATTCAGTGCCAAAATGCGGCCACCGATGCCGTTGCAGTCAGCAACAGCGTTGCAACAGAATGAGGCATTTCAGCAATCGCCGCCAGCAACACAACAGCTACAGCTACAGCCATCACACACAGCCACACAGCCGCAGCTGGGACTGGGCTTGGAATTGACGGCACAATCGACGCACAAGGCCAAACTGCCGCCACTGGAGCTGCTCGTGGAGCACAAGCTCAGCTATAGTTCAGCAGCAACATATCAGCAACAACAACAACAGCAACAGGATTCCAGGCAGTCAAACGATCTCAGAACCCAGTCACAGCTAAAGCGCAGCTCGATCAGTAGCCCATCGTCCAGTGAGGATTGCCAGATAGCGGCGCGTGCTTCGATCTTTGATGACGCTGCCGAGAATTTCATTATCAATTTTCCGGCCGAATCATCGTCGCAACAATTGCAACTGTTGCCGCTGTCCGAGACGGTGCCACTGCTGACCCATATCGAGGCGACGGTGGTGGATAAGCAGCGTTCCATACGCTTGAATAAGAACAGCGCCTCGTTGATTTTCACACGCAAGGAGCTGAACAGCAACGTTGCCAGCAATTGCCAGCGGCGACAGCATCACAGTTTGTACGGTTCGGGGGAACGTCAGCGGAAGCAGACGAAACATTTGCCGCCCACACGCGGCCAGCAGCAGCGACGCAGTCTGCAGCTTAACTACAGTAACAACCAGGGCAACAATAGCAATCACAGCAACAGGAACAGCAACAACAATCACAACAACAACAATCTGGTGACCACAGCTGCCTGCGCCGCCGCGAGCACGGCTGGCCCCAATAACGCCGCCAACGGCGGCAAGCTTGTACCCCACAAGCATCACACACACACTCACACCCATAGTCACAGTCACGCCCACAATCACAGTCACAGTCACGGTCACGGTCACGGCGTGGGTTTGACATCGCCAACGGCTGCGAACGGCGCTGCAGGCGTCGCTGCCTCAGCGCGCAAGCAACTCTCCTACTCCTGGTACGCGCCAGTCTACAGTGCGCTCGAGGAGGAGCTGGAGCAGGATTCGAGGGTGAGTAAACCAGTCGAAATTTGAAAGCTGAAGCAATGATTTTAAGAGTTAGTTAGTTTAAGTCTTACTTAAACAAACTAAACATCCTGTCGTTACACAACACTGGAAGTTGTCTCATATCGGATTTTGCATATTTATTAAAGATGTTTATAGATTTATATTAATAATGACATTTTGAAAAAATAAATACATTGATCAAATATGATGTTGGTGTCAATTGAAAAATAATATGAAAATATACAAAATCCGAGGACAACCGACTAGTATTGTATAATGAAGTGTAATGTTTGCAACACTTGAGTGCTATATAATGCAGCGTTAGAGTACTTTAGGAATCAATAAAAAGAGCAAAGCAATAGATATTGCTAAAGAGCGAGATTCCTATTTATATATTTATCAACTCACAATATCTACTAAACATAAATCACGGTCATCTACCAAAGGTATTTAAATAATGGAGGTTTTGACTGATGATTCTTAACATCATTTCTAAACTCTCTAAGTTAACTTACTTGATATAACAGAATAAGTAAAGTTTTTTATAATTTTAGATCACTTTATTTAAACATTTTGAATATTTCACAAGTGAACGTAAATTACTATAGCAATATAAAAGTGTATCTCTCTATGACATTTTCTATTTAAACAAATTAATGTATTTGGAGAAAAACAATGCAAGAGGAAATAAGAAGAGCTGAAAAAGTAATAAGTAGGTAAATTTAAATTATATAGTGCAACGCAACAAGCAAATCTCGAAGTAGCTACGCAAATACTATCAACTGCATAATGATATAGAATTAGAAGCAGCTGCTAACGGAAATCGGTGTTGTATAACGGTGAAGTTCTATGAAGCGTAAATATTGATCAGCATTACACTAATCCGATGAATAATAAACTCTTCCAAGTTGACCAGAATAATTTGAAAGTATTTAATTTATACTATTTAAAGTAATAAATAATTAAATAAAACTAGTTTTAATAAACTTACTCAACCAGTATTGTGTAAGACATCAAACTTTTATAATTCTGATCTGTATACACTAAATTCTTAGTTTATAAAAATATTGGCAATAATAGAAGATAGTAACCATTGCGTAGAGTGTAAATGTTGATTTTAGCACTTTGAAACATTTAAAATTTCAATGTTGAAATCAGCTAAAAAGCAACGTCTATTGGGAACCTCTTCTTGAAGCAACTGAGCATAAAGTTAGCATAATAAATAGAACAATTTGCATAGCTTATTAATTTTGTGCAACTCGTCTTTGCAGGATTCCTCGCCAATTCACAATCTGGCCAATACAAAGCATCAGCAACGCGCCAGCAGCCAGCAAAGTGCCACTGCCTCGCATGCCGCGCCGCAGCAGCAGCCACAGCAGCAGCAGCAGCCGTTGCAGCACTCGGACTCGGACACAAACGAGACAGTTGCGCTGCTGGAGACGCAGACGCGGAACAAGATCAACATCATTTCGGCAAGCGATGCTGGAGCTGAGCGCAAGGCGTCGCAGCCGACGCGCATCTCCCTCTCCCTGCCCCATGCCCCGCACAACTCGCACGCGCTGTCCACCAGCAGTCTGGGCAACGGCAACGTTGCAGCCCTGGCAGCCGGAAGTGGCGCAGCCTTGGCGGGCGGCGGCGGAGCTGTCGATGTGGAGAGCTCACTTGGCTTATCGGGCGGACAGTTGCCGCGACGACGACGCTTCGAGAACTTTCTCAAATCGCTGGTCGGCCTCAAGGGCAGCAGCAGTCGCAGCAGCGAACGGGAACGAGATCGAGAACGGGATCGGGATAGGGAATCGATACAGCAGCGTCCCGCCTCGCCAGAGATACGCATCACACGCACTCCCTCCGAACAGGATGTCGTGCTGCGTGATCCCTCCGGTCGCCAGCAGCTAGCCAATGGCCATGCCACCAACTATGGCAGTCGGTTGAGCATCAGCGGCTCGAGCAGCTCGCTGAATGTGGTGCAACAGAAGCTGTGGCACATGATGCGTCGCGAGGGCAGCGCCAGCAGCCTGCACCAGGAGAAGTCACAGTCCATTGTACAGTATACGGGTCTGCGCAAGTGCGAGACAGTCTTGGCCCTGACCCGACAGAGTCAGAGTCACAGTCACTCGCTGCATCCCATGGGAGCGAGCGAACATGAGGCCAATTTGATGATGGCTGCACGGCACGGAGGCAGCGGCATCTTCAGCGCTGGCGGCGTAGAGCAGATACGTCCGTTGAATCGACTGCGCAACAGTGTGACGAGCATCAATGCCACCTGTTCGCGTTGCTCCAGTCTGCTATCGCTGGCGGCCACCGGATCGCGTTACTCACTGGCCAATGGCTTTGTCCCGCGGCCCGAGTCGGTGCAATCGCTGAGCATGATGCCACCACGGCGCACCAGTTGTGAGGATTCGACGACGCCGGAGCCGCACATCAATGTGAATGCGCAGATACGGCTGAGCAATGGCAGCGGCTGTGGCAGCGTGAATGCCCTTGGCTGCGGGTCACGTAAAAGTTCCGCTGGTCTGCCCAGCGTGAGTCCGAGTCCGCCGTCCAATGTGACCACAGCGACGCTGCACTCCAACTCCAACAACAGCAACAACAACAACAATAGTGTATCCATTGAGGAGCCGCTGCCTACGACTACGCCGAGTGGCGAAATGGGCGCCTTTGGCACAACTCATGCATATCCCTTGACGGTCAGCTCGCTGCTGTCGATGGCCAGTGCCAATCAGGCGGCGCAGGCTTGTTGTGTCCGCGATGGCATCACGCTTAAGCGGCGCGAGATGCTCGCCTCGGCAGAGGCAACGCCCTCGGCGGGCACACCGGCCACGCCCATGCTCACGAGTTTCCAGCAATTCACCTGCAAGCTGTGTCTCATCGATGTGGAGACTCTGGGCGAGTCCACGACATTAGTGCAATGCGGCTGTCAGTTCTGCACAGAGGTGAGTACCAACAATTATTTATAAACACACACTTTAATTTCTGATGATATCGATAGGAAGGTTCGATATTCTCTTCTTCTGTTAATCGATAGTATGAGGCGGTTGACTCTGCTTTTGTTAATTCATAGTAAGGTGCATGTCATCATTCTAAAACACTTAGATAACTTGCAATCATTCTCTATCAAGACGTTCATTGTCTATCAAGACTTCTCTAGTTCAAAATATTTAAGAAATGGAAATGCAGTTCGATAGAATGAAGCAACCTGATGATGATTATTTATTATATATTATGGCTCAACCCATTTAGCTATTATAAACATATTTTTAAAATGCCAGTCGGCTGTTCACATGGTCCTAACCTATATTTAAGGTTTGGAAGGAAAAGATGTGGGCCGAGATTGTATTACAATATTTAGCTAAAACTACAAATTGTCTGCTTGAGTTTCTTTTTTGATAAATTAATCAATACTAAACTAAATTATCATACACAATGTTCATAATGACCATGCGTAAATAATCTTGCGTAAAACTCAAGGTTCTTTAATGTAAGAAATTCTTTTAATTGTTGCCTATTCTGCAACTAAATTAATTACTATTTCACTTTTACTAAGCATCTGCAGTTAATAAAGCAATCGATTGAAGTGCTATCGTTAGCATTGATAGCATATGCCTTTATTTATCGCCCACAACAAACTAGGGAATCTTTTGTGTTTTGTGTTTGTCTACTCACGTGAAATATGCCCCAAGTTTACTTTAAGCTATCTCTATTTATATTCACACACATACACACGCCAATACACTCAGCATAAAAGCATTCTGCAAAGCTATATGTTAGCTTTCTTATTATTATGTAGCCGACATGTGCACAGCTGCCCAAGCTGAAAAATTGAAAAATTGGCAGACGAAAAACGCTTTACGCTTTACTCTAGCAAAAAGGCAGCTTTAGCCACAGCTTAACCCCTCAATACCTGTAAATAATACTGAGAATAGTCTGAATAATATTTGTTGTATTGTTGGTAGAATATATAAAATACAATTTGATACTTAAAATGTAAAGAAATGTATTTAAATGGTAAAATATAAAGCATATTTTCGAATTTGGTCTTTTGTAATTTCCCTCAAGCTTCATCACAATGTTGAAATTTTTTATACATATTTCGGAATCTGCTAAGATTAGGAATATTCTATTCTACAATATATTTTCCATGCACTTTGGCAAACACATTTCTTGATTATATACAACTTTGTGTTGGCTAGAACTAATTTGTGATATCAACAATTAATGGATATTCGCCTGCAATTTCAATTTACATACGAAATTTGCAACTTGTTAAATATGAAAATCCATTAAAGGGTTAATGCAACTGCATTTGTTGTTACTCACTGTCTCTCCCTTTCGGCTTTTGTTGTCTGTTGCTTGCTGCTGGGTTAAAGTAATTCAAGGTAAAAATGTTCTACCGTCAGCTGTCTAGAGTTGAGTTGCTCCCAATTTCTCTGCCTCACTCTCTCTCTACCTTTGTGTGCTGTATCTCTGTATCTGTAACTTCGAGTATGTGTATGCATGTGTGTGTATATCTATATCTTTTTGTGCAATTTCGGTCTCGGTCTGGGTCTCGCTTCCTCGGGCAACGGTTTACTTCAGTTTATGGAAATATGCAGCATGTTGAATCAACAAATTGCATTTTGCAACAGTCTGAGAGCTAAAAATTGC
Source organism: Drosophila albomicans (assembly GCF_009650485.2). Classification (NCBI taxonomy): domain Eukaryota; kingdom Metazoa; phylum Arthropoda; class Insecta; order Diptera; family Drosophilidae; genus Drosophila; species Drosophila albomicans. The sequence goes on along the minus strand of NC_047629.2, from coordinate 19,969,710 downwards.
CCCCATAAGTGCAAGAGTGCGAGTTTGGGTTGCACAACAGAGTTGCATGCAGCATTTTAAATAATTGAATCGACGCTAAAAGTGAAGCTAGCAATGATTTCCACAAAACTGCAGCAATGCAGCAACATTTTCTCCAGCTCTCTTGAATCTGAATCTAATTTCATGTGTGTGTACGTCTAATGCCCGACGTAATTCTTTTTCTCAACATAAATAAATTAAACGTAATTCACACGTAAGACACAAAAACAACGACGACGACGGCGACAACAAAATGGAAGAAAAGTGAGAAGGATGTTCAGATAAACTAAGCAAGAAATAGTTGAAGTTTGTTGACTAGATAAATACACTGCAAGCGTTAAGAAGCTGTAAAGGAATAATTAATGAATAACTTAAATAAAAATATGTAATTTATGAAAATGGAAAGAAAAGAGAGAGCTGCATAATAGCATAACATTAAGTTGTTTCTTTAGTTACTATATGGCAGAGTTGTGATATAAACGTTAATTCGTTCATTTTTTATCAAAGAACTAAATCGTTAGTTTCGTTCTTTCGATTTTGTTCTTGCATTGTTTATTGTTCGATGTCGTTCGCTAAAAAATCACAAATAGAACATGTGAAGAACAACGAACTTAAACAATTTGTCAACTAAACGAAAAATACTTTTATGAATAGTTAATTTTAGCTCCCTAAATCGTGAATAACCCAGCATTATTATACCCGCTACCCATAGGGTAGAAGGGTATTATAACTTTGTGCCGGCAGGAAATGTATGTAACAGGTAGAAGGAGGCATCTCCGACCCTATAAAGTATATATATTCTTGATCAGCGTCAACAGCCGAGACGATATAGCCATGTCCGTCTGTCCGTCTGTGTGTCTGTCCGTCCGTCCGTATGAAACACTGGATCTCAGAGACTATAAGAGATAGAGCTATAACAGCATTTGTTATGTTTGCACGCAGATCAAGTTTGTTTCAAATTTTTGCCACGCCCACTTCCGCCCCCGCAAATCAAAAAAATCGAATAACAAGCGTGATTTTAAAGCTAGAGTTGCGAATTTTGGTATATATAAGAATAACTGTAGTAGTTATGATTCCTGAAAATTTGGTTGCGATCAGATAAAAATTGTCGAAGTTATTAAAGAAATACTTTTGGGCAAACACGCCTACTTACTAGGGGTCTTAGTTGCTTTGGCTGACAATCTGGTATATGCCGCCTATGGTATATTTTGAATGCGGTACTATATTTGGTATATTTTTAGTATTTTTGCAGTATATTCGGTATATATTGAGAAAAATATCGCAAAATATATTTCTTTTATTCAAAATGGGTAGCGGGTATCTCACAGTCGAGTACACTCGACTGTAGCTTTCTTACTTGTTTTTAGTTGTTTATATAGTTTGCTTTGCTAAAGAAATTAATAAATAAATTCAAAATGATTAATTTGGAAAATGCAAGCAAGATAAAAAGGGCAGCATCATAATATCAAGTATTATTCCTCCTTTAGTATCTACTTCTGTCAGCAGTTGCATTGGCTAATAACAATTTCCAAGCACCTTGGCACAGCAGAGTATTGCAAAAAGTAAAAGAAGAAGTTTAGTTTGGCAGCTGCACTAAATAAGCGTAGAGCTTGTTGTCGTTGTTGCTTTTCTTCTGCTTGCTGCTCTAGTTGTTTATGTGCAGGTAAAATTTATTACACACAACCATACTGTGCCATAGATAGTCGAAAAAAAGTGTCTACAGTTGCTGGCTGACTCAGAGTCTCCAAACGTGTCCTGGCTGGCAATACGTGCCGCTTCCGACACATCGTCCGACGAGCTTCTCACTCTACTGAACTGGTCTGGTTAGTTGGTTGAGTCAGCTCCATCTCCAGTTTCTGCCCAGTTCCGACTACGTGTCTAATGCTTACAAATGTCCCCCGCGCTCAAGTCACATCATTGCGCTCTCCCCTCTCATTTCCCAGGGTGTCGCTTTCCGCTGCCATTTGTCACTCTAAACTGTTGGGCATGATGCGCACTTCACGGTGCTCAGTAGTCACTTTACAGTATGCAGTCTATGTCCCCCTCTCCCCCTTGCCAACGTTATCCTTCGTTCCCCCTTTCGACTGCTTAAAGTTGAAGCAAATTGCTGGCATTGCACATACGCAGCGTTGGCAGCAGCGCTTAATTGAAAATCTACACGCGCAAATTCCAATGCAAACACAATTTTCATTTGCACTTGCGCTTGCTGGATTATTATTACTGTTGTTGTTGTTGGTTGTTTGTTTGTCTGATAGTCTGGAACATTGTCGCGCTCCATATAACTGCGCTTGTTTATGATTCACTGAGTTGACAAATTCGTTAAGCTTCACCCTCTAGCGCCCTGCCTTCACATCAACATCAACATCAGCATCAACCAGAAACCAGTTCAACCAAAACTAGTCTCAAAATAATGAAATCAAAAAAAACGAAACAGCAACAGCAGCAGCAACGACAACAAAATCGTCTAGAACAGCAGAATCAAAAAAAAAAAAAATAAGAGAACTGTGTAGATTCTCGTATATGATATGGAATAGCATGCCACTTTTATGCAGCATCATCATAATTCATAGCAGCAGCAGCAACAACAGCAATACTCTCTAACTCTCATATACGTGTTCGTATTCGTCCTCGTACAGCCAAAGCAAATGGTTGATAGAGCTCAGTTTTGCCCTCGGGTTGCATGTTCATACGTACAACGAGACACTGTGGAATATGAATGAGGATAACAAACTTGGGGAGCATCGTTTAATATGTAGCACAAGCAAGGGGCAACAAGAGATTTATGTTTAGTTTACAAATTTAATACTAAACGACGCATTCAGTAGCAATAAATGAAGCGTAGCATTGAATATTTATTTATGCGATTGAAGACTGATTGGTTACGCATATTTATTTATTAAGTTAAATAAACTACAATAAATTTATTAGTATATTTACAAGCTTTGACCATATTATTATCATATTTATGTGGAATATTAATCCACTATTCACATAAAATATTAGCTGTTAAAAAGATTTACATTGATTTTCAATCTACGTTTCATTTTAATTTAAAATATTCTGCAATAACTTTTTCGGCATCTTTTGTTTGACTTTTACTTTTGAATATCTATACATTTCCATATATATTTCGTACATTTATTTAATTTACTTCAAGAGTAATTAATTATAATTATTATGGCATGACTTCAGTGCATACTCAGTAAAGTAAGTAGTCTTTAAGAAGAGTGTATATTTTCTACATAAATTTTCATTTTGTTGCATACTTTTGTAATTGAAAATTCATTTAATCTTCGATTTCATTTTACTTCAAATGTTGGGCAATCATTTCTTGTCATCTGCCATTAAAATTTATCACATTCGTTTGACATTTTCTTTTAAATTTCAATACTTTTTCATTTGTCATTTATTTGGCTTATATTCCAATCCTTTCACTGAATACTATTTATTAATTTGTATTGAATATCATTCAATTTCTTGGATAGAGAAGAGATAAATATTTTTCAGCTTTGATTTTCTTTATTTATTTCAAATTCATTTAATCTTCATTTTTGTATTTTCTCTTCTATATATTTTTCCATTTTTCATATTTGGGTTAAAGTTTAATTAATTATAGTTATTGTGCTCTTCTTACCATTGAAAGTTATTATTTAGAAAATGTAAAAGTAGAAAAGGCAGCTCTTGAAAGTTTGGCATAAAAGGTTGACAAAATGCGTAGCCTGAATCATGTGGCAAGTAGAGCGCAGAGCTAAAATTGGCTTGTCAATTGAGTAAATGGATGCGAATGCTTAATACGATGCTTGAGTTGTGTGCCAACATTTTGCAGGGCGTGTAAGAGAACTCTTGATGCGCTGTGTTCCTCATAGTTGTTCGTCATCATCGTCTGCCAGCTGTTCTTCTTCAGCTGGGACGATGGCAACAGTTAAGGGTCTGTTGCTGCTGCTCTGTTGACTGCGCATGAAAAATGGCGCTGCTTATTAAACATGCTCGAATGGACACGCAGACAGACAGAAAGAGAGAACGAGAGGACACTCGAAAACATGTTGAGCTTTAAACTTTGCCCTGACAACTTTTAGTTTTCGAGTTTTCCCATTTATACTTATTCATCTTTTTTTTCTCTAAAGTTGTGAATGCCAAATCATATTCAATGCACACGCGCACTTAGCGCTCACCTCTTGTGTGTGTCTATGTGTGTGTGCCACTAAAGTTGTTGCGTATACGTAATGTCATATCATACATAACGTATACGTAATAGAATATCGTGCGGACGGCCACTGAAAGTGCACATAAAAGGAGGCTGCCTGACCTGAATTTATTTGACACCTAAGCGAGCACACACAACACACTCTCTCACACACACACACACACACACACATTCACTAACACTCACTCGGATAGAGAGTCATCTGCGGCTGCTTAGGGCAAGTTGCAGTCGACGCCGCAAAGTAGGCAACTTATTGAAATTTATGCGACGCCGCCGCCGCAGCTTTTTCTCTTATGCCCAAAGTGTACACAATGCCTTGGCTTTAAACCTTTGACATTTTAGCTCAGTGGCACACCCAAACAAAACACTCACACACACACACACTCACACTCAAAACACTCAGTACTGCATTCATGCATTTGTTTAGCTTGCATTTTTCTTGTGTTTTTTCTCATTTTGCAATTTGTTTGTCGCTGCTCGTTGCCAGCGTTTTGTTCGCTTTTCATTAAGCGCTGCAGCAATTTTTTTGTAAATTGAGCTGCTGGCCACAGGAATAACACAAGAGAATAATACCGCCTTTCTCTCTCTCTCTCTCTCACTCTCTCTCCTTTGCATTGAGACGCTGTGAATGCAATTCACACATGAGCAGCGCTGCAAAGACAGACAGAGAGAGAAAGAGAGAGTGGAAGGCAAAACAAACCAAATGCAAAGCGAAATAAACACGCGAGCAATTAAAATAGAATGCTGTACAAAATAAAGAAAAAAAAAAGAGGCAAAAGAAATATGTGAAGGGAATGCAGCAGCAATGTCCAAGCACAAAGTCAAAGCTTTGGCACTTCAATTGCCGCAACCTGCTCTGGGTATCTCAAAAGTAAAAGAAGAAACAATTATTTCAAATTGGCAAATAGAAAAAAATCGAGTTACGTATACACAGAATGTTAATTGCAGTTTTCTTTTCGTAGAGCAAATAGTTGTCAAAGAAAATAACTAAATTTGCAAATGCAAATTAAACTCATCAAAGTACAAATTCTTTTTCTTATTCCTTTCATCTGCGCACTTTAAAGTTTCTCACTTTAAAATTTGTGAGTGAGGGGCAGGGAAATCAAAGCGCAAAAGTTCAAGAACTGTTTGCAAACAATGCACAGCTATATTGTATTCATTTTACTTTTGACAATCTCAGAGTTAAGTCTGTGAGCATAAACAAACAATCGCCTGGGCATTAGACTGGGCAATTTATGAGCAAACCGAAAGCATTTTATTTGTATTTACTTTGGCAAAGCATTTAAATGCCGCCCAATGCTCCGACTTCTCTTTTTTCTCATTCCGTTGCTCCCCCGCTGTGGCCAAGTCCATGCCAAGGCCCCAAAAGCCCGCGACAATTTACGACATTGCCGCACAGAACTGGCTTAGAGCAAGACATTTCAGTAGCACTCGCAGTCGCAGTCGCTGTAACAGTCGCGGTCTAAGTCCCAGTTCCTTGCCCCCCGTTGGCAGTTCTCGTAATTGTAGTCAACAAATAATTTTTTTTCTTAACATTTTTTACTTTGATATATACCCTGTAAACTTTGAAGGTTACCTAAGGGGAGATTTATTTATATTTTAATTTAATTATATTTTAATTTATTAAAATTATCGTATATATATCGTATTTCAATATACTACTACATTCAAAATATACCACATATTACAAAATATACCAGATTGATAGTCGAAACATTTAAGTCATGCTAGTTGCAGCCAGAAAAGCTTTGTTGACGCAAAAAATTTATGTTTATTTTTTAGCTTATGATATATTCAGTATTCCTTATGCACTTATTCCTTATAATGTCAACTGTTCGTTTAGAATGTGTGCACACGTTTATTTAGAAGTCACACATCTTCGCCTTTGTTGAAGGCTTGGCTGTCATGGTAATTGTTATTGTCAATGTGTGCTCACTGATATGGAAGCCACTGTCTGCTTGCAGCATAGTAAGCCCTAGTCTCTATGCTTGCCTTGGAGTATTCTTTTTTTGTTATTGTTATTTCTTTTACTTCTTTCTGTTTCATATTGTTTACTTTTCATGATGTCTTGAATACTGTTCACTATTCGCTTACAGAGCATCCGCCAGTCGTTGCCTTTAAGCTGAACTCGTTTCTTGTTTCTTTCACTTTTTAAATGGCGCCCGAAAACAAACAGCAAAAACTGAAGCACGTGACCGCATGCAATGGCATCGTCAACGGTTTGTTGAGGTTTCTTTTGCAGTCGCGCATCAAATGCAAATGTTTACAGCCCGTGCGAGGCGCGAGAAGCGTCGTCGGCGTCGTCGCGGCACCAAATGGCCTTCAGATGGCCGTGCGCGTCAAGTACATATATAATGACCAACAGCAGAGCCACACTTTGCCGCCCATTCCCTGCCCTTCGTTCTAACGAAAAAGAGAGGGAAAAAATGAACTTGTTGACGATGAGCACTGGGAACTCTCTGGACATGGAAAAGCACTTCGAAAGGGCTGCAAGCGAAAGCAATTTCCGGCTGGCGGCCATTTGCTGTTTGCGCGTCATTTCCGCAGCTCTCCTCTCCACTCCACTTCACTCCTTCCCATTCCCCTCGATTCCTTTGTGCGGCGCTTTCAATTTGGCAAACAAAAGCAAAGCAACGGCAGGCGGCAAACAACATCCATTCAAATTAAATGCGTTACGTGATTTTGAGCCAAATTTAACGTGTGGAAAATTGACAATTCCGATTTGAGTTTTGCCTTGTTTCAAGCTACCCCTTCCTCCCTTTTTCCCCTCTCGTTCTCTCTTTGTTTGTGCTCACCCTTAGCTCAGCTCATTTGGTATGCAAATCTGTTGGCCATAATGAATTGTTTTTATTTTTATTTGCCATTTGCCTAAGCAAATTGAATTCGTTTCGTTGGTATTCGAGCAACTAGCAGAGAAATGTATCTCTGCATCTATGGCACTCGAATTGTATCTGCTTGGTCTGCTTGTTTGCTTGTCTGCGGCTTGCCACATCGGAAGTGCTATTTGGTTATTGCAACGGATGCGCCGCATGAACATGCTACTGCTGCTGCTGCTGCTGCTGCATGGGGCAGTCTAAACAGCCAAAACGGGGCAACAGCAACCACTCAACCAACCACAGGAGTCGATTGCAACTGAATTCTCAGAGTGCCGCCGCTGGCTCAGTTAGTTTGGTCCTTTCGTAATTGCCGGTCAGCTTAGATGGACCAATTGGGGCTGGTTCACTCTCTTTCTCCCTCTGCATTTCTATCTCTTTCCCTTGCTGTTTGTGTGTAATCGCTCGCTTAGAACAGTCCATAATTGCCCCAAATGTTACATAAAGACAATCGCAGAGCTAGCAACGGGGTTTCGAACTGCAATTAACATAGATTGCAGCGCTAAGAGCATTTGATTTAGTAAACTCTTTGTTGATTTTATTGATTGATAACAGCAGTCAAAGAAATAACAAAAGTGTACTGCAAAGAACATGATTTACTTTTGACCAAATTGAACTTTATCTTTATCTTGTTTTTACTTAATGTGTATTTATTCTTAACAAATTAAGTTTAGAATTACATACTTTCTTTACTCCTTAAATTTATACATGAATATTATTATATTTTTGCATTACTTAAATTGTTTCTTCGTGTAGAACTATGTTCACTTATTCTATTGACCATCTTTTGCGTCTTGCCTTAAATGCATCTCCCAAGCATCTTTAGTATCAGCATTGAATCAATTTGCGTCAAATATTTCTTTTTTGGATATACAAAGAAATAATAATGGAATAAATTTTGCTAAAATGTAAATTTGTATTTTCTTATCGAATAACTACGATTTAAAGAATAGGAATTCGTTTTTATATAAATTGCTCTAATTCTATCATTATTTTGATCATAGGCAACATTTATTCTTATTTTCACTAAACTCAAGCAACAAAAACTGATGTGCAAGAACAGTTTTTCATCTTTCAGTTAATGTCAGACATTTATTTTTCGGCTCCCATTACTTTAAAGACAAGGACTTACTTTTGACAATACTAAAATTTACATTAATGTTATTTTTACTTATTATTTATTTTCTGATGATATCGATAGCTAATTACCTATCGACTTGGTAATGCCAACAAATAGGATCTATCGACTCCTCCGCTGTTACATACACACAAGTTTTTATATAGTTGCTTAAAATCACAGGCTTTTACATAACTCTTTGATTTAATTATATAATTTCCTTTTAAGCAACATTTGTTCTTACTTTAAATTAAACTCGTAAGTAACTTTAACAGCAGTTGCATGTCCCATTTATTCTTTCTATTTCTATCAGACACTTTTCTCTTGGCTACTCGGTCAGTAACTTTAAAAAAAAAAGTTCGCAACTCTCGTATGCAGTTAAAAACTGCCCTCGTTGGTCGGCTGACAGTTGTTGCTGCTTAATAAGTTTTCATGTACTTATTGTCAGCTGAAAGAGTTGTCGAGTTTTTGCTCTTTGAGCAAATAATTAAACTGTCCAACTTGTTGTTGTCTTCTTCTTTTTTTATCTCGAACTCGAACACTACTCAAAACAGCAGACAGTGGCACAATTGTTGTTGTTGATGCTGTTGCTGCCTCAACGCGAATGCCACTCATAAATTGCAACTTCAAATGGCATAGAGCAAAATCCTTGAAGTAGAACTTCTTTTTCTACTTTTTAGCGGCATGTCTGAGACTTGCTCGCAAATGCATATTCTTTTCATATTTGATGACATGCCGAGTTAGGGGAAGTGGATGTGGAAGTGGTAGTGGAAGGCATTTGGGAATTCTAGAAACCGAAACAAGTTGCAAACAAGCACAAACTTTGCTTTAACAAAATTTTTGTGTGAATGCGAATTGCAGCAGAAACGCAATAAACTTTGCAGTTGGCTGCCAAAGTGCTAGGCTGACTATAGAGAGTGGGATGGCAGAAGGGAGAAGGGGGAAAACGGGGGTGGCAGCCACAACTGGGTATTTTTGGTATTTATAGCTGCAACAGCCGAAAAAGTTTTTAGTTCCAAAACGCGGCAAAGTTTCGACAAAAGCAAAATACGAGCGAGTTATCAGCGCGGGGGCGCAGCAGAGCAGCAGTCAGAGGAAGTTGGTGCTAGAGAGAGGAATGACATGTGCAAATAGACAACAAACTCACACATACACAGCTCGACACTCCCACACATCCGACCACAAATACTCATCTACTTTTGCAGACCGCACAACAATCGCGTTATAGATACAAGCATTTATGTGTGTATCATTTACGCACGTCAAACATTTGACTTTGGCTCCTCTTGCAACACTTTTTCAACTTGCCACAAATTGAAAAAGTTTCACACACTGCTTGCCGCTGCTAGTATTTGTCATGCTCATATATAGTATACATATGTACTCCATATACTTTTACTTCAGTCTGTTGTAAAGTAACACAACGAAGAACGTGAAGGAAGTGCTTAGGTGTGTCTGACATATCGACACACAAATACTCTACTAGATTGACGTACTAAGTGCCCCTTTATACTTTTGTTGTGAAAGTAAGAGCAACAAAAATGCTACAATATAAATAATATAATAATAAAATATGTGTATTTTGATTAACTTGCAATATAAATCATATTATGGCTCGGCAAATATGCTTTAAACTTTGCAGTTGCAATATGCATAGATTCATAGAAATGAAATATGTATATTTTATTATGTTTTCCATATGAATCATATTTTAATTAGAGCAATTCGTTATTCCCAAATGAGCATATTTATTTTGAAATTAATAAACTTTGCGTGAAAGCAATTATTATGCAAGTGTGCAATATTTTGACATTTTATATGAAATTGCTAAAATATTTAGGCAATTAATAATATTGTAAAATCAAATCGTGACATAATTAGGTAGTTATGACATATCACTACACAAATGCTCCAAATTGTTAGAAGAACTAACTGCTTTAAAAGCTAATTTAGTATCAAGAGTAGCTGAAATTATTAGAAAATATGTTTGAAATACGTTGTTATGTAAATAATACATAATAATAATACATTGTAAAGAAATATATACGTATATTTTAATGAAGCTTCAATATAATATTATATTGGTGCAAATATATCATAAATATGTTTCAATATAAATAATGAAATATATACGAGTATATTTTATAGTAATTATGTTACAATTTATCATATTATATTTTAATTGATTTCATTTTGACTATTCTCACATGAACATATTTAAGTTGAATTAAATTAATTTTGCATTAGGGCAAAACTTATTTAATAGTTCGACAGTTATGTACGCAGATATTAATATAGTTTGGACAGCTATGTTATGTTGTGCTGAAAATGTAAAGTAAATGAAAGTAAAGCAATGTAATGAAAGTAAAATAAATTCCGAAAATAATAGTAAAGTTTATTAGACAGTTTACAAGTTTTGACGCGCCACAACTTTAACAACCGCTTAAGAATTATAAAAAGTATTTAAATCTCAATCAATGGAACAATAAAATTGTAGAAATTTAGCTTAGCTTTCTAATAAACTTAAGGCAAATGCGCTTCTACAATTTAAAAATTTTTAATTACATAACCACAAAAGTAGTGAAAGTTTCTGCTGCAGCCAATTGCAAATTGCTTTGTCATCCAAGCCACATTATCTCTGGCTGAGCTCAAAGCCCTACTTTGCGAGATATATACTATTCCCTCCCACCCCACTCCCCTTTCATAACCTAGCACACAATTCCCAGAGCAGCAGCACCAACGAATGAACGAACGAACTTTGACAATGGTGCGCCAAAAAGTATGCAATGGCATTTGACGCACAGCATGTCACGCGTCAAAGCACTTGGGTGTGTGTGTAGAGAGAGATGGAGCATAGGGAGGAGGGAGCAGAGGTCAGCTGGTGGCGTTATTCAATAAGGTTATTTGATATTTTGCAGCAATTGCATTTACGTCATGCTCGCACAATATGTCAAACATTGCGAGCGAACGCTTTGGAAAATTGTAGAGGGAAAAACGCGGGCAAAATGCTGCCAAATTGCATTTACACACATTTTGCACACTTTACACCTTCTACACATAGACACGTAGCTGCAGGCAACTTCAGCTGCTGCTGTTGTGTATTATTTTTCACCTGCAAGTGTGTGTGTATTTCATTTTTATTTGGTTTTTCTTTTTGCGATATTCTGCATTTCACTCACGCTTCAATTCCAGCTACAAAGTTCAGTTTTATTATTAAATTCGCGCAAAGTTTTTGAAAAATGCAATATGCATTCACATACTGAAGCAGGTGTGTGTGTTTGTGTATATGTGTGTGCAGTGTCATCACAATTAAAACGCATTTAAAATGTTAATTCATTTAGCAAGCAAAACGCGAAACGCGCGCAGCTTAAATTAAATTTTGCACTCAGCAAAGTTAAATTGCGCAGTGCAACTTTTGACTTCAGCTTCCCAAGCTATGTTGCATATTAAATTGTCTGCCTCGATATCAAATTGAGAATGTTGCAAACGAAATTCCTTGACTTTCAAGTGCTTTAAGCAGTTTCCACTGACTAATTTAATCACTTTTGAAAAGTCTTTTGGGATATGTCATAAAATAAGTGGGTTGTAAATTTTATACAATTTGTTTCATCCTTCATTAAAAATTGTTGTTCGTATTCCATCTAAATGTCACTAACTTATAAATTCACTTAAAAAGGTTGCGTCTAATTTTGAATTCTTAAAAAGTAAATACTCTACACATATAAAAAATTACTCCTAAATTCTAGAAAACAATTGTTTAAATTAAATTACTAAAAATAAAATTTAAAATTGGTACAAATTAAATTCAAATCCAAGTGTTAAACTTTAAACGTATTTCGAATACCAACTTAGTGAACTTAAAAGTTGTTTATTTTAAAGTCGTTTAAGCGTGGCCTTCAAACAACTTTAAAAATGTTCTGCAGATATAAAAAGCACATAAAATGTGAAAAGAAACTGCCTTAAATCGACTCAAGCACGACGTTTGCAGAGTATCTTCAAGTCGCATGCGCTAAATTGCTTGCTTTGTGAAGTGAACATAAGCATTTTCCTTGATGTCACGAAGATTGCGTTAGACTGCGAAAGCGTGTGTGTGTGTGTGTGTGCGTGAGAATGTGGGTGTGTTTGTGTCTGTGAGAGTATGTGTGTGAGTGTGTGTACATTCAAAGGCGGAAGCAAGCATTTGGCAACACGCAGCGCGTCAACGACGTTGACTAGATGACTTTTGACTTTTTGGTGCTGCTGGTTGCAAGTGCAATTGCCACAAGCAATATGTCGACACACTTGCCACACACCCCCCACACATTCCACACCAGTTCTCATCTTGCATAAAGCTGTCGTAACATGTGTTTTGAGGGCAGCGAGCACTTGGGGGCAACATTTATCTTCTCAATTGCATAATTCTAAAGCAGCTGCTCCTCGGACAATTGCAACTCAATTGCAAGTTTTCTCGGTTGAATTTGCATTTGACAATTGCAATTGCAATTATTTAATATTTGTTACAAATTGTTTGTTTTACATTTTTATGGCATAGCTTTCGATTGGGGGCAGCGTCTAGACAGGATGCAGCCTCCAAGCGGAAATTAATGACTGCCAACAGTCCGCACTCAAGCGAGGCTAAATGAAATGAAAGCTTTCCAAATAACTAGCTACATTTCTGCCTGACGACCAGTTAGTCCGGTCTTTTACAATGGGCAAAGGATACGTAGGGGAAACTCTCTACTTAGACTCTTTTTAATGAAAGCTAGTTCAGGGGTGGAACTGAAGATACCCTTTGTTTGAAAACGAATATTGTTGCACTTTTCGATTATAACAAGTAAGGAGTAAAATTGTACCTAATAAATGTCTATAGCATCTCAATTTAAAACAATTTTTAAACTCAGATTGTTATAAATAACAACTTACTGCTTTAAATGCTTTTGGAGTATTTCTAAATTATCTCAACTTAAAACTATTTTGTAGCCCCGTTTGATTAATTATGATTATGAAACAAATTGTTCCTCAAGTTTGGCTTTTAGAATTTCTACAACATTTCAATTTGAAACAAATTTTAAGCTTCTCAACAACCTTCCAGCTTTGATTTTGTTACTCTAATTTTCACTCGACTTTTTCAAAATAATATTTTCAACAATAGCTCTTCAGCGATTGTCCACTTCAAGCCAATGTGTCAATCTATATTCCGAATAGTCTCTCACAGAGACAGAACTTTAAGACCTACTCAGAAATATACCCTTTTCTTCTTGCTCTGCATTTTTGTGCAGGGTATGCGAATTGCTTTCATCTTGTTTCCTTGTATTTCTTTCATTTCAGTTCGAGTGCTTTAGAATAAATCAGCTCGGAACATTTTCTGCATAATTTGAATGAAACTTCGACGGGGGGAGGGGCGGTGTTGTAGTCAAAGAATTCAAGAGGAAGTGAGCGGGAAAGCCGCTTAAAAATGTATCTGGCAGATACATTTATTCAGCCAGATAGATGCTGGACAAATAGTCGCGATGAGATCCGATGCGAATCGATTGAGTTTCGAAGCTTTGAGCTGCAATTTAAATTCAATTTTACACAAATATAAACAAACGAATGGAAATGCGTTCGAGTGGCAAGGGAGGGGGGAAGCAGGAATCCTTTTCAACGTCGTCTCTTTATGATGATATTTCACCTTTTCCCTCTGTCGAGTTGAGTTGTGAATTGAAGTTTTTTGTGTGATGCTCGAAATGCATTTTAAACGGCCATCTCGCAAGTTGTTGCTGTTCAATTGTGCCGGCGGCATCATTAAATTTGCAATGTTTGCGGCTTGCGGCATGTTGAATGTGGCATGTGGCATGTGGCATGCATCAGGTAGAGCTTTGTTTTATGGTACACATGAGGAAAGACTCGAGTTTGTGACAACATTGTTTTATTTTTGTTATGGCTGCTCGCTTTCAATCAGAGAGCTTTCACAACAATTGCAACGTTGACAACGACAACGAGAACAGCAACAGCAACGGGAAAGGCAACGGGAACAGCTAAGAGGATTCCATCTAATATCCTGCGAGGGAGTGAACAATGTTGTCCCGACAGTTGCAGCCTGTGTCTCCCACAAGTCCATCACCCGCTTTCAGACGCAAAGTCAGTCCGAATCCCTGTTGTTCCTGTCGCTTATTGGATTGACTTAAACCCACCAAAGGCATGGGAGTAACGGGAGAAAGCCGCAGAGTGTGAGCAAAAAAAGGCGTAGCTAAAGCGAGAAAGAAGAACCTATTGAGAGAGAGAGAGAGAGAGAGAGACAGAGAGTTGTAAAGAGCAGACACAGCTCTGGACTCTGTGTGAGAAATACAAATAATAAAATGTAATAACTGTAGTATGAACTAGGATATTGAAAGAGAGGCTCTTAGCAGTAGGAGTTGAATGCAATAGAGAGCCAAAGAGGCTGTAAACGAGTAGCAGACAACTGGAAAGAGTAAAAAGCAGTTGTAATAGAGCCAAACAGGAGTAAATTGAGACAGCTATTGAAAGCATTAGTAACTAATAGCAGCACAAATTGATAATATAAAGTTGCATTAGCTAGAAGAAGAATTAAGTAGATGGGCAGAGCTTTACTTCAACGTGTTTTAAAAGAAGAACAAAAAAGAGTTTATATCAATTCGATCTTTTCCACTTAAAACAGATTGACTTGACGAAAAAAAAAACATAATATACATAGATAATATAGAATTGAAGCATTTTTTCTATATTTAAATACTGATAAGTAAAAATGTTTATATCAGTACTATTATTAATAAGTACAATAAATTGAAGTTAAACTACTCGAAACACTAGCAGAAAAGTGATACTGTTGTAAGAATATCTGTAATAAAACTAATACAAGCAGTAGAAAAACAAGTAAGAAAGCTACAGTCGAGTGTGCTCGACTGTGAGATACCCGCTACCCATTTTGAATAAAAGCAATATATTTTGCGGTATTATTCTCAAAACAACATATCAATTATACTACAAAAATACTAAAAATATATTTTGGGGTTTAATTATTAAAATATACCAAATATGCTAAAAATACTAAAAATATACCAAATTGTATATTTCGTATATCGATATAGTACCGCATTCAAAATATACCATAGACGGCACAATATACCAGATTGTCGGCCAAAGCAAATTAGACCCCTAGTAAGTAGGCGTTTTTGCCCATACGAAAGTATTTCTTTAATAACTTACACAATTTTTATCTGATCGCAAGCAAATTTTCAGGAATCATAAATACTATAGTCATTATTGTATATACCAAAAATACCAATTCTAGCTTTACAATTACGCTTGTAATTCGATTTTTTTGATTTGCGGGGGCGGAAGTGGGCGTGGCAAAAATTTGAAACAAACTTGATCTGCGTGCAAACATAACAAATGTCTCTGAGATCTAGGTGTTCATACGGACAGACATACAGACGGACAGACGGACATGGCTATATCGTCTCGGCTGTTGATGCTGATCAAGAATATATATACTTTATGGGGTCGGAGATGCTTCCTTCTACATTTCCTGCCGGCACAAAGTTATAATACCCTTCTACCCTATGGGTAGCGGGTATAATTACTCTGAAGTAAGCATACATCTTATAATAACATAGTTATAGCACTATAATAGAATATAAAGTGTAGTTGGGATTAAGTTATAAGCAGTGGTCGTAAAATCATCCTTGCCAAAGAGAATAACAAAATTTTGTAAAGCTTGCACACACACACATATACACAAAGTGCGACTGTCAAATCAAAGTCGATTAAGCAATTGCGAATCACTTGCAAATTGCATTAATTAAATCAAACTGCAGCATTTTTAATGCGCATTAAATGTTTATGATGAACCAGAGGGGATGATGAACCAACGAACGTAAGGGAAATGTTAACGTGACGTTTACGTAATGATTGCCATAAATTTGCATTTATAGCGCGTTGGCGAGGCAATTCATTTAGTGGCCGTGGTCATAGAGAACAACGGATACAACGAGATCTCGTCATGGGGATAAAGATGGTGGTGGCAAGGTGGCAAGATTCTGTTGATGCTGCGACTGTGACTGCGACTGCGATGTCCTGTCATCCTGTCAGCTGAGAGAACAGCAGAGTGAGCGTTGAGTCTATTAATTAAAGTGTCGTTGCTAATGAGTTAGATTAAAGCGCACGGCACACAGCGCACAGGACACTGACCAGCTATAGTCGAGTTGTGCTGTGTGCGTAATTGGCTGCAGGATAATATCGACTCGAAGCACACACACATGTCTGCTTGTGCTCGTGTGCGCGAAATTGGGCCAGCATTCATTATGCTTTTTATGCACGACAGACGACGACAAGGTCCTTTAATACCTGCCCAGCTTAATGTCCTGCAATTACTAGCAGCAGCCACAGAGCACAGAGACAACAACAGCTGCAGCATTTGTTTGTGCTCAGTTGCGATTTGACTCGTTAACTGCGTCCAAATTGTCCCCGGAAAGTATGCAACAATAAATTTGTTTATGATTGCGGCTAATTTCAACTTTTATTTGCACATTTTTACTTTATGATCGAAATGTCTGCGTCAATCAGGCTTAGCAGACATCAGCACATAAACGCCAACTTGCAACAGCTTTGTAAAACATTTCTAACTGCTAGGGAAAGAGTGTCAAGTATTTAAAGAGAAGGCTTTGGGCTTAAAGGGAATTCCACGAATTTAATTTGAGAGCTAGACGTGCTGTTTAATGTGAAGCATTGCGTTTACATTTAAATACTGAAGAGTAAAGAATTTTAAGAAGTTGCTTAAACAGATATTCAAACGATGCTTTAACATTACTTTTGAACACTGAACAAAAGTGACTTTAAATACTTAATGAATTTTGCATATGTAGTAATTTTCGATTTTATACATATATATTAACTTAAAGGGAATTATATCAGTCGAATTTAATTTGAATTTACTGTACATTTATTTATTTACATGTTAATTATTATACAAAATAATATTATAACTAAAAGAAGGGAGTGCTAGCTACTAAGGCCATTGACTCATTTACTATACATTTAAATACTGATAAGTAATGAAATCTAGACGGATAATCAAAAGATGTTTTAACACCACTTTTGAACACTGAACAAAGTTGTCTTAAAATTCTTACAGAATAATATGTTATTTTCTAAATTTATTCATATTGATCTAACAAAAATATCATGAGTTTATGGATTTTACGTTACGAATTTAATTTGAGAGCTGACTTGCTGTTTAAATTAAAGCATTTCTAATATATTTAAATACTTATTTGGCAAGAAATTCGAGAGGTTTAAAGAGCTCAGATGTTTTAATATCCTCAAAAATCGATGCTTTGATCGATATGTAAAAGATCCATAGGCAACAATGTTTATGTTGCAATATTTAAAATTATATACAATGTGAATTCATTGGCAATAAACGAGCTTTATTTGGTTTCAAGAGATTGTCTATATGCTTTATACATATTTATAAAGCTTAATATACTGTTCAAATAGAACAATTTCTTAACAAATAAGCTTTTAGATCTCAGATTTTTAGCAAAGAACGTTTATAATGTGCTTTCATTTCATGTAATGTTTGTAAATTACACGCTTAGTAATCGTAAAGAAAATATTGTTTTAAAATTGGGTTTTTTTCCAGCTCTAATGATTGATGTGTTATTGAGCAGCTTTTTAAGCAAATGTCATTGGCACTTAGGACTTTTCGTTTTCGTCTTTTTTTTTTTTTGGCCTATAGCAATAAATGGCGTACGAGAATATATTAAATGTTTGTTGCTGTTGCTGCTGGTGTGGCGCAAATGGAATGAAAGCGTTAACAAATGTTGTTTTATTGCTAACAATGTCGTGTGTCATAAAATGGCATCAGAACAGACGCGCAAACAGCGCAACCAACAGTGATAAACAGCCCAATACGAGAGCTTTCAAAGAGGGCGGGGGCGGGGCAGGGCGTTCATCGAGGTTGACTCTTAAATAAAGCACATATATCAGCGTTTCATAGTCACAGTTACACACGTACACTCACACACACACACACACTCAAACATTTCGTCTGCTGCTGTTCAGGCTGATAAAAAAATGTTTCAACATGTATGTAAATGGCAACTTTGTCAATTTTTATTTGTTTATTTCGTTTGCAACTCCCACTTGGTTCAGTCGCTACTCAATCTCTCTCTCGCTCTCTCTCGCTTTCTCTCCCACTTCATCGCTCTTTCCTCTGGTTGCCATTTTATAGATATTGTGAGCACTTTCCGCCTTCAATTTTTTGCTGCCTGCCCCGTAAAGTGCTTTATGTGGCACAGCCGGAAATTTACCAAGTGCCGTTATTAATACTAATATTTTTATATATCTCACTTTGTCCCTACCCCTACGTGTGTGTGTGTGTGCTCTGTGGCATTTGACTTTTAATGGGCCACACAATTGAGCGCTTAAAAACGTAAAACTGAAAAACTGTTGACATGACGAAAGGTTGCCAAGCGAGTGCCGAAAGCTTTTGTAAATTAATACAATTTGACTTTTGTTTCACTGTATGTATGTGTGTGTGTGAGTCGCTATGTGTGTGAGTGCGACCTCTAATGAGCTTAGCTGAATTTCATTTGTGTTCTAGTTGCGGTTACAAAATACGCCACCAATTAAATTTATGAATTCCCTCAAACTTTTCTAATTTGCTCTGAACTCGTCTGCAATTTTGATTTAATTAAATTTTAAATCATGCTTTTATTTATGCTCTTCAATGCTATTGCTATTGGCAATTATATTAATTGCATATTGAATTAAATGTAATGTTGTAAAATAAATACATTGAGAATTTTAGTGTTGAATATTGCAGTTATAGATGTTTGGAATATGATTAGAAATAGAATATTATTTGTGGTTCCTAGCCTTGACTTTCAAAGTTTAACAAACTTTATAATAACTCAATCTGCATATTTTGAGTTGAAGACTTTTAAGTTAGTACTCTAAAGAAATTCATTGTCATATAGCAAGAATTCCCTTAAAATACAATGCTGGAAATTTGCTTAAATTGTTCAATGTATAATAATAATAAACTGTTATTTTTTGTATACTTTATTTAATCAAACATTTTTCATTTGTGTTGGTATTTTAATATTTCAAAATACGTGCGGAATGTGAATATCAATAGAAGATGTTTTGTTTTTATTTTATCTTCAAAGTTTTAATAAACTTTTCACCAACTAATTCTATATATTTTTCTCTTAAAGTTATTATTGCATATATGTGATAGAATGAAAATATATTGAAATGTTCGAATCGAAGGTTGTATTGTTAAATATTTAAAAATAATATTAAACATAATTTTCAACCAACTTTCGAACTCAATATTTATTTTTTACATGCAATATATGTATATTTAAAGTTATCATCGCAATGCGCAAATCCTCCACACTAAAAGCTAAGCTTCAGCACTTTATTTTATTAAAATAAATCTGCTTTTCTACGAGCAGCTATTGCTTAAATTAAGCTCCACTTTGAGTCTTTTTCAAAGCTGATTCAGCTCCACTTGCCTGGCATTGTTTTAATGTCGAAAAGCTACGTGAAAACTTAACCTCCATTATTCGCTATATAAATTGGAGGACACTGATGCAGCTGCTCCTGGCCGCAGGCCACTAAATTGTGGCAACAGCTGCTGGCTGCAGTCTTTGTTGCTGTTGCTGTTCCTATCGCTGCCTTTGCCGTTGCATATTCATTTAAGAAAGCTTTGTGCAGCTTATACCACGGCTGTGGCTGCCTCTGCCACTGCTGTTGCAGTTGCTGTGGCTATGAGTGAGCGAGAGAGAGGGGAGATGAATGCCACTCTGTGCGCTCTGACTGATGGCCAGGTAAGCCCGTTGCAAGCGTCAAGCTGCCGGCGGATTAAGTAAAATATGCAGCAAACGGGATTGCAGTTGATGGACGCGATTAAAAATATGATGCAGACACAAATTGCAAAGGCGGGCTTTCGTAAATCTGCCGTTTTGCCTGCATAATGAAACAAAATGTCAATGCGGCAAATTCAAACGGGAAGATTTCCATCATTACGCAGTTGCCGAACATTAAATTGTCGCCGCAATTTTTGCATTTAATATTAATTATTAAAGACCAAACTGAAAACTTTGCAAAGTGACAAAAGCGGCTTAAAGAGCACGAACCACAACAAAAAATTGTATTTTTCTTTGCTCCTCTGCCTATTAAGGATTAATTTGGCGACTGAACAAAAACTTTTTTGCTTTGTGCCTGCCCAACAAACTGTGCTACAATTTTGACTGACCCTGACTTTAATTCATTAGACTAAAAACAGCAGCTTGACCTATAGAGAAAAAGTGGCTTCAAAAAAGAAAAAAAGTTGAAAATATGTTAAGGTATAAAACACTTTATGCTATATCTAGGTATGTAGGTAGCAGCAGCATTTGGCAGCTCTTCCGCTTCCATTTCCATTTCCGTTTCCGCTTGCAATTTCATTACTTTAATGCGCACCAAGTGAAAGCGGAGGCCGAGCAAAAATACATATCGGACATGGCAGCAGGCCGAACGAAGAAGACCGGGGCAAAAGTTTTTAAATCTTTATTTATACAGCTTCCGCAGAGCATTTTGTCGCTTTGCCTGAAACTTTGTGGTTGTCACCGAATGTGTGTGTATACGGTGTGTGCGAGTGTGTGTGGGGGGTGCTTAAAAATGAAATAATTTTGACAGCCACACTTCTGTGGCTGCTGCTCTGGCTCCAACTCCTGCTGCAGCATTTACAAAATGCCTTGACAAAAGTTTTGCCCAAGGGTCGTCACACACACTCCATGCTGCATTAAGGGATGTGATAGGAAGGGGAGGGGATGAGGAGCATTCTATTGGTTGCCATGGCAAGCTAATGGAATTGAGAGGCAAACCCAGCACCAAACTCTGCTTGAGTCGAGCTCAAAGCGGATTATGTGGCGCAACTTGCCAAATTGTTTAGTTGTTTTGTTAAAAACTTTTGCATCCTCTACTCGCCAACTATCTGCCTTCCTTCCTTCCGTCCTTCCACTCTCGTTCCCTTCTCTCTTATCTCTAAACGTATTAACTCGTATTCACATTTCCCCCTTTCCGCTTTCAGTGCATGCGCGCCTATGTGGAGTTTGAGATAACCGAAGGCGCCTACGAGATCTCCTGCCCGGATGCCAAGTGTCCAGCCCAAGGCGCCATTTCGCTGCCCGAAATTGCGAATCTAACCACAACGAATCTGCTGAAGAAGCATCATCGTTATCGCTTGAATCGAGGTACGTGTTGTCGTCACCTGCTAATCTCTCTCGCCTAATCGAATCACATTTATCACACTTTGTTTGCCTTTCGTTCGCTCACACAGAAATCGAATTGGACAAGACGCGCACCTGGTGCCCACGTGCGGGCTGCGAGACAATTTGCATGGTGGGTGCCCCAGCTCCATTTACAGCTGCAACCGCAGCAGCAGCCGCAGCAGCAGCTACTTCTCCTGCTTCCGCGCCAGCTGCTATGGTTGGCAATGGAACTGGCTCGATTTGCCAAATGGATGAATCGCCCTCGACATCGCAGAGCTATACACCGCAGTTAGAGGGCGTCAATACGCCCAGCGTCTTGCTCTCCATATCCGTGCACTGTCCGTCGTGTAAGGATGAGTTCTGTGCGCTCTGCAAGAAGGCGGTAAGTTTTAACCTTGCTTGTGAGTCAACAAATGTATTGAATTCGCGTCTGGTCTCGTCTCGTTTGCAGTATCATCCAAACATTAGCTGCGAGGAATTCGGACGACGCCTGATTGCCGATGGACAGGATGATATTGGCATACCGTTCGATAATGAGCTCATCAAATGCTGCCCCATGTGCGCGGTGCCCATTGAGAAGGACGAGGGCTGCGCTCAGATGATGTGCAAGCGTTGCAAGCACGTCTTCTGCTGGTATTGCCTGGCCAGTCTCGATGTGAGTGTGCTCTCTGTACCCACTCTTCCACTTACTTATCCCATCTCTCTCGTATTTCCATCCACAGGATGACTTTCTACTGCGGCATTACGACAAGGGGCCATGCAAGAATAAATTGGGTCATTCACGTGCCTCCGTTGTGTGGCATCGTGCTCAAGTTATTGGCATATTTGCTGGCTTTGGCATTTTATTATTGGTGGCATCACCGTTGCTGCTGCTTGCGGCGCCGTGCATTATTTGCTGCAAGTGTCGCGGCTGCAGCGGCTCCAAGATTGATGAGGTCGATGCCGAACTGGAGGAGGAGGTCACCGCATTGCAGGGCTAGCTCGCTAACCAATTTTAATACTGTGTCCCTCATCCACCTCACTTGACTACATCGCCGCAGCTCCCCTGACGAGTTATTTGAAATGTTTTTTTTTTGTTTTGTTTGTATCTGCTCTACGACAGCAAAACTATTGTTAATGACGAACCGTTTTAAATTGATTATACATATATTTTAATTGTATGCATTGTATAGTATGTGTTAACTAAATTGTGATATTTACAGTGATTCGATATACAAATCGAATCGAAAATTTGTTGAACCTATACAGAGAAAAAGCGCGCCTTTGATTCTTTTATAATTTTTAGGTTTTCGTGTCGATTTCTTCTTTTTAATATACGTATATTCGTATCTGTACCCGTATCTGTATTCGTATCTCTATCTATATCTGTATCTGTATATGTAAAAATCAATAATACATACATATATGTTTATTGTTTTATGTTCTTCTTTTCCACATTCAACAAGATTGTATAAATTATGTAAGCCCAAGCAACATTGTAGCCAGTAAGTTAGCCTAAATTTACTAGCCCACTCTAGCATTTTAAGTATATAACTAAATATATATTTCTCATAATTCAAAATGTGCTGCTTTAATATCAAAACACATCCACAACCACACATACACACACCTTTTTCTGAAGTATTACGGAATGCAACTGCTACTAACGAATCCAACTAAACTGTTAAATGATTTCAAATGTTTGTGCAACTGCTTGGAAATGCTTTTAACTACTTATATACATACACAGACACAACACACATGAATACGCAATTATTGCAAGAATATATATACATAACAAATAAAAAAAATACTGCTGAAAACAAATGTACGTACATCTAAGAAAAGGTTTTGATCGATGTAAATTATTTAAATATTTAATGCATATAATCATATTAAAAAAATATATATATTAAATATATTAATGTGCGTGTATATTAAAAACAATATTTAAATTCTACTCTTAATGTGAAAATTAACGCGTATGCTGTTTGAAATAAAATGTTTAAAATGAATATTCAGTTACATGTTATTTGCTTTTGAATTGCCCGCTGTCTTCTATCGGTATCGATAAATTAAGGTTACCGTACGTTGCAAACTAACAACACTAATCGGTTATCGATTCTGCAGTGTAGCCAGCTGGTAGTTGTTTTGGTATATTTTCTCATGCAAAATCGTATATTTTGCAATTCAAGCAGCGGTCACGCTGGTTTTGTTAATTTTGGAAGAGTAATACAATTTTGTTGTTCTCTGTCGGCATTTTCAACTAAGTGCCGCCTGCTAATAAACATATTTATTTAACCATGGAGGAGCAGGCTTGCCCACGATGCAAGACCACAAAGTATCGCAACCCATCTCTCAAGTTGATGGTGAACGTTTGCGGGCACACACTTTGCGAATCATGCGTGGACATGCTCTTTCTCAAGGGCTCCGGCGCCTGTCCTGAGTGCATGGTTCCGTTGCGGCGTAACAACTTTCGTGAGCAGCTGTTTGAGGATCCCATGGTTGAGAAGGAGGTGGACATACGGAGGCGAATATTGCGGGACTACAATAAGCGCGAAGAGGACTTTGCCTCGCTGGAGGAGTATAACGATTATCTGGAGGAGATTGAGGATATCATTTACAATCTGTGCAACAACATCGAAGTCATCGAGACCAACAAACGTATCGAAGCATACAAGCGTGACAATCGAGAAGTAATTCAGCGCAACAAAACACGTGTTGGACGCGACGAATACGCGCTGGAGGAACTGTTGGAGATAGAGCGGGCGCAGGAGGAATCACGCAAGAAGGAATTGGATGAGCTGGAGACGGAACACAAGAAGAAGAAGGCACGCGACAAGCAGGCGCTCATTGAAGAGCTCATGTATAGCGGCAAAGATGCTGCCCAAATTGTCAGCGAGTTTGCCGAGAAGGCGGAAAAGCAGCGCGAGGAAGAGAAACAGCTGCCGCCACCAAAAGCAGCAACAGAATTCTCCACAGGCATCAAATTTGGTCAATCGGCTGATCCAACGCTGCTGCCAGTGCCCAAGTCTGAGGAAGGACCTCTATTCAACTACGAACCTTACTTACCATACACCGAGGGACCGATGGCGCCGCATGCCATCGATATAGAGACCATGGGCTACATTCATCACATACGAACCGAGACGCCACAGGAGAATGCCGGCGGCTTCACCTCCACATTGGCCTGCCAGCGTGCTCTCGAGGAGGCGCTGCAGTGTCTCTATTTTACGCCCACAGCTGGCCTCGGCGTGGGACTTTAGCATTAAGCATAGGATTTGTAAGAGCACAGCACGCTTAGTAACCTTTGTTGAACAAATGTGTCTCCTATAGAAATGCATTATTTCCATACTCTATAATCTAATTTATACAGGCAAACTAATAAATATATATATACAATGATCACCCACTAAATGAATGGACTAGCAACAGGTTAAAGGACGTTTAAATCGTGCTGCTGTTGCTAAGAAGAATTTTATGTATGTAGAGAAAATTTTGTATAATTATCGATGTCATGTGATGGATTTCATATCCTCGAATCGATTCCAATATATCCTGTCCAAATGCGGGAGGATATGGCCGAACTAGGATAATTTTACGAACTTGTAGATAATGCAGCAGCAAATAATTTTTGTAGCATACTTTCAGGATGTACAAAATGCAAATTCGCATCTAATTATAGATATAACTTGGCAGGATCTGAACCGATTTCAAAAGGACATGTGTTTTTGTGATCAAACAAACGAAAACTATCTATTGGCATTCAAGGATTTTCATAATCCGACAAAAAATATCACCGGAAATTTCTCTAAGGGGGTGCCATGCAAAATTTGTCAAAAATCAAGTTTTCCGCCGCAACTTCGCCATTTATAGGACGATTTTGATGTCCTTTTCAGGATCAATAGATATTAGCATCTGGACAGAGAATACGAAAGAATATCCTTAAAAATCCTTTAAACATCCGAGGAAAAAAGACTTTTTCGTACACTGAAAAATCGCAATATCCTTTATATCCTTGTAAGAATCAAGCTGAAATTAGTGTCAAACAATATTATTTTGAAAGGACTATTAACTGGCCAAAGGACATTCAAATCGTCCTGTTACTTTCGGATCTAGACAGGATTTTATGTTTTTGATAATTTTGCCTTCGCCCTAAAGCCGAAATTTTTCAAGTGTTGGATTCTTAGATAACACCATAATTTTTTGATGCCAACTGATAGATTTAGGGCCCATGAATCGAATGTGAAAGGTCCTGTCAAAATGCGTAAAGAAATGGTCGAGCAAGGACATTTTTCCTAATTTGCAAATAAGTAGCAAATAATTTTTTGTAGCATACTTTGAGGCTACATCGATGTAAATTGTTGTCTTAATTAAAGCTGTAACACGCCATGATCTGAAAGGATTTCGAAAAAATATACGTTGTTGTGTTCGTATTTGTTAACTCTATCGAACAGGTATTTACATTTTTGTTGATTTTCTCTTAGCCATGAAATTGAAATTTTACAAGTCTTGGATTCTCAGATGATAATTAAAAGTATATTTTTAAAAGTTTAATGTTGTTGCACAATTTTACTAGATGCTAGTATCCCCAATTTAAATCAGAAAAGAGAGAGCACATTTTTACACGATTACAGACTTGGATCTTGTTTTTATTAAATACTTGTTTTAACAATAATTCTTCATAGGCGTAGCTAGTACATATGCTAAGTATAGTCGCAGACAGATATATAGATATATATTTTATATAGTAATATTTTATACATGGTATTAAACATAAGTATTTTAGCGAGTTGCTCGCCACATTTCGTAACCTAGTTGCACAATAAGAGGTAAATATGTTTTGCGAACGTGCCACATGAGAGATTTGTTGTTTTCTTTTGGCCACATTTGGATTCTCGTCCTTTTGCCAAATATATATGTATGTTGAATTAGGATTTTCGATGTTCGATGGATTGAAATGATGTTTACAGTGCGATTGAATGTGATGTGAATGGCCGAAAAATTACAAAAT
Source organism: Drosophila albomicans (assembly GCF_009650485.2). Classification (NCBI taxonomy): domain Eukaryota; kingdom Metazoa; phylum Arthropoda; class Insecta; order Diptera; family Drosophilidae; genus Drosophila; species Drosophila albomicans. The sequence continues at coordinate 19,943,261 of NC_047629.2, read as the reverse complement.
GTGCTTGATGATTTGGACGAATCTTAATACGTAATACAAATAATATAGTACATCATACATACATATACATAATGAATACATTTTTGAAATGTTTTCCGACTAACGCTGCAATGTTGCCAACTGCACTTGAGTTTCGTTTATCAATTGGAAACTCAATGCACTTTTTCTTACAGACACACATTATATATTGTATATAATTTAAATGTTATAATTATATAGGTTGTTGTTGTGGTTATTTCAAAAAGGGTCAGCGAACAGCATGTTGACGTGGAATGTTGCTGCCACAGCCTGGTTGCAACACCAGAAAGGGATTTTGTTGATTGTTTTTGTGTTGTTGGTTGGGTTTTCACATTTTACAGATTAAGATTATTGTGTTAAGTTGTCTATAACATTTAATTTAGACGCTAATTTCGGTCCTTATAAATCTAATTTAAAATGTTAACATTTAATTATATTGTTTTCATGTTTGTTTTATACAGTTGCTGTTATTGTTGTTGTTTGTTGCTCATGTCGGTGTTGATTGTTTGCCATTTGCTTAGTTTCTCCTTTCACATATATATTTATATATAATTATTTAACTGTTTTTTTTTTTTTTAATTTTTCAACCATTGCGACGCATTTCCAATTTTCAATTGCATTTTGCTCTCAAAGTGCATTGTTTGATGTTGAGTGTGTGATTTTTTGTGTGTTTAGTTTAACAATGACATCGCTTCTCAACTGTCACAGGTAATTTAAATATTTAGAAATGAACTGTTGTCTCTGGTAGCTTGTTTTGTGGCTGGTATATGAAATAGTTATTATTGGCGCTTTTGTTGGTCGCTATAAGGCGTTGTCCTTGCAGACAGGGCAACAATTGGCCATGCGGTTTTTATATTTTCTTGTGATGTTGTTGTATGCGCAACGCAAGCAGCAGGCAGTAGTCATAAATTGCAACGCTAACTAAACAGAATCATCTGCAATAAACAAACACAGAGACAGAGAGTCAGAGTCAGTATTTGAACAGATGTGCATCTGCTTCAACTGCATGTGCGAATGAGAAAATCACGCATACGTACCGTGATACCACCATTTAGTCTTTTTGGGATTCTTGTTGCAGGTCTTCACGTAGAGTGTATTGTCTGGCGGTCGCTTCTTCTCGCGACAGCTGCTCAACATGGAGGCTATGCTAAGGCACACCGATTGCACCGACAGCGCCGGCGACCAGTCCTCGGTCAATATGGATAGGCAGATGTGTCCATTGCTGTACACATGCGGATGCACGGGTATATTGCTGCCAATGAACGTTACCTAGTCACAAATTATAGTTATCAGGTTAATAATTGCTCTCGTGTAAGATTCTAAAGTGCAGACTCGCTTACCTCTGGCGAATCGAAGGGATATTTGTTGTTGAATTTGAACAGCAGTTGGAAGTCTTCGCCCTCGTAGAGTGTGCCCTCGAAACCTTTAATATTTATTTTCCATCTGTAATTAAAGCGCAGTGTTGTTATTGCACAGAGTCAACAATTAAACAAAAAAACAAATCTGCTAAATTAAGCTAAACGAGTTTTGTGCGAACTTGGCCTAGTTGCGAGACGCGAGCATGTGGCAAATGTGGCACACACACCCGAAACAGAGAGACAGACAGACAGATGGAGAAGGGGCTTCCACACTTACTCTGATAAGTTTTGTTGCACGCTTTCGGTGTCAACGGTCACGCCTGGTGGCGGCTCCTTGATCAGGGACATCAACTCTTTGTGCAGACGGCGCTGTAAGTAGACAAAGAGAAAGAAAGAAAAGAGGGTGGGGTAATTAGAAACAGTTTCACAGTTAGTCAGCTTATCTTATCTAGCACTGAAAATGCAGTCAAGAACTCAATTTCAAATGTACTCGATGCACACCTTAAACTTCTACTTCTATGTGCTGTTGTTTTAGCTATCTTCTATTTTCTTTACGACTTGCACAAAGATCGCGTGTTTCGTTCCGTTGGCCTCACTATTTACTTGCATTTACAATTGTATACATGACTCTCCAGCTATATACTTTACTTTACTTTTTTTATCGCCTACACATTTCCTTTCAGACTTACAAATGTCAATCTCCGTGTGTTATATGGTATATGGCCTACGATAGAGGCGGGCGTTGTACAGATTAGATAAAATTGCTCGTGCAATGCTCTGTGTGTGTTGATTGTTTTGTTATTCTGTTCCTCCTTTTTTTTGGCTATTATCAGCCTGCCATAAATACATTTATAAACCTAAATTCAACACACACACCACACACAAACACAAGTCAAGTATGTTCTTTTATAAGCCATAATTTTATCAGTTTGTTCGATAAGCGCTAAAAAAAACAAGTACTACTAAAGTTTTTTGCCATGTCGTGCTGTGCTTTTTGGCAAGGAAGATTAATTAACAAAATCACAAGACAAGGTGGATACTTGAGGCGCCCTTCTGATATTGAAAAATTATTGATAATGTCTCAAGTTGTTTGCCATAGTCGAGTAACCTTTTCTTTGCCCATTTTCACAGCGATATTTCAGGCGATAGACTCATAACTTGTTCCCCGAAACGTCAACTTAATGACGCAATTTTTGAATTTGCGAAGTGGAGAAACAGAGCACAACTATATATATGATCTATCAGTTGCTATATTTACAGCTATGAAAATGACTTTGTCTTGGATATTTGTCAGAGGCGCTAAAAGTCTTATGGCAGTGTAAATCCCGCAGTAAGGCGATAAGTACCAGCTCATTTAGATATGGCGCGTTATAATGGCCAAGGCCAAGTTGTCGCCCAAGGTTCAGAGTTCGATTAGGAATACGCATAAATATGTGTGTGCTGATACTACATATATTAGGTCTATATACTTGCCTCCCATCGCGTATTGTCGAGCAGCAGCGGCTTGCCGCATTTGGAGACCGGCGGAGTTTTTGGTTCTTTGGGTTCGGTTATGATTTCCGATTTGGGTATTTTATCTTTAGTTTTCTTGAATAGTTTCAACATTTTGTTAACTAGAGTCTCGGCGCGTTATTTTAATTGGGTACTTTTCAAACACTTTTCGTCTTTAGTTCTTGTAAGTTTCCTTGATGTTTCGAAACTAAAATGTCACAAATTATTGTGGTTTTTATTTTGAATCATTATCATCGATCAATGGCAACTATGTTGAGATACTTTTGCCCAGGGCCCAGTTCAAAGTGTTAACGCACTAGCCACATTTCGCGTTGGCCACAAAAACTAAATGGTAAATTGCAATAAGCAACGCGATTGGCGCCGAGTGCGAATAAACGAGACGATTGAAAACGAAACAGCCAAGTGCCTCAACGTTCGGCCAACGACTGTGGCAATAGCGTCGAGAAATTTTGCTCGAAAACCCCTTCAACCCAACAACGCTGCCTCAACCCAAACAGCCGTTCGAGACGAGGCGACGACGACAACGGCGACGACGACGTCGGGAGTCATCGTCGGCAGCGTCAACGTGCCTCAGAGTACGTAGTGTATTTTCTCATGCCCTCACCGAGTGTACTATCAATGCGAGACACCGTTTAGCGAGCGATCAAGATCTTGGCACGATTATTGGCTATTAGGTTGTAAAAAAGCGGATGAGAGGAAAAAGCAATCTAAGTCTTATCAGTTCAAAAATTTTGTCGAAAAACGTGATGACTATACAATTTTTAAGCTTAACTATTAACAAAGAAAAGTCTATAATAAATTTCTACTAAAAATAAATGTATTTCGAACAGAGACCACAATAATAAAATAATGAGTTTGATAAAATCAAACCTCAAAAGAACCTTCAGTATATTTATTTAAATATGATTTATAACATTCTTTTTATTTTTATTACTAAAATTCATTTTTATTGTTACCATGAAAAAAAGTAAACTATCACTGATTTCTAATATTTAAAGATTTAAGACTGACTAATATTATTGTTCATTTCTTGGTAACATTTTGAGTTAGCGTACTGCAAAGTCGATATAACTCGACTCACTCAGTTTTATTTCTTCTTTTTTGCATTATCAGTTTTGCACTATCAAAATAGGCATTTCATGTAGCCTGCCAGACGAGACTAGAAAACTCGTTTATGTGCCCAAACATGCTTATACACTCGCTTAGCAAGATATAGCTCTTATGTCTATATACACACAAACAAGAGTTCTCTCTGATGTCTTCTTTCTATGTACTCTACAAATTTGGCTCTACCTGTGCAGCATCTGCAGACGGCTGCAGCTCTGAGAAGATGATGAAACAATTGGCCCCCGGCTTGCCCTTCTCAGCCACAGTCCAACGGTTTGGCGACTCTGGCAGCGTTCCCGAGCTGTCAGCGTGGCAAATGGCACGCTCGGCACGCCTGATAAGAGCAGCTGAGCTGATAAGATAATGATTCGAATATGGAAAATGAATGCAAAAATACATACTACATGCGAAAGCATTTATTTGTAAACAGGTCAGCATGAAACACAAGTGGCCCAAAAAACAAAAAAGAATGTGTGCGAGTAATTTTTGCGAATTAAGGCCGAAAGCACAATAAACAGGGCCATAAATGAGCCACAGTCATCGACATCAATATCGCCAAACGATTGCAACAGACGACGTCAATTGGAAAAATGCATTTCGAATTACAATTTACAATTGCGTACAATGGGCCGCAGCATTTGATGAAACTGCAGTAAACTTTCGCAATTGTGAATTGAAAACGTGCGAGAATAATAAAAATCAATCAGCAATCGATGATATATATGTTATAAGGGGTAATTGGAACCGTTGTGGGATCTGCTTTTCGTTAACAAGCGAATTGCATCAGTTAGCTGCACAATATTGATTTATAGTATAGTTTCTACTTCTCTTAAATCAGCTGTATAAGTTTGCACACAATTCTGTACAATTCCTGTTGCCATCCTCATAAGGCCTGCCCCAAATTTATTTGATGTGGGAAGACGCATTGCCAGTCTAAAGATAGATGCGACGTATTTTCTAATTTTCAAATGTCTGCCCGCTTGTTGTCAAGCACTAAGAGAATATCCCCTGCTGGGAAATCTATATAAAACTATATGAAAATTGTTGGGTGACTGAGAATTATCCTATAACAAGACTAAACAATAACAAATAATTAAAATAGGCTCAAAATTAATTCCATTTAATGTGAAACATCTCAGTGGTTAACACCTTTTTTTCCAACAAAATGTTTTAAAATCGTTTCAAAATTTTCCAAAGTAAATAAAAACACATTTTTAGATGGTATTTAAAATGTTGAACCATCGAACATAAATAAATAAAAAACAAAGATATAAACAATCTGACTCGCAGTTTCTTGTTGTTGCGCGTTTTGTTTTTCTGATTGTTTTTCTAGAGAATTTCCTGCGTTTCGGGGTAAACAAAAAGAAAGAAATAGATTAAATCAAAAGGCCGATAAACTTGACAACAGCTGATAAAATTGCGACCAAGAGAGTGGGCGGTCTAAGTGGCCTGTGGGCAGTGGGCACTGGCCAAAATGAGTCGTCTGCCGCTGCTGGTATGAAGGTCGCTGTGGACCATAGCAGCAACAACAACAACGCATCAAAAAGCCCCCTTAGTAGTCATATTCACAGAGAAACATCAACAGCAATAGAGATAGAGATAGAGACGTACATAGGTGTAGAAAGGGAGATAGAGATAGCGGCAGGTGTGTGACGAAAGCTGTGAGTGTGTTGCCGAGTGTCTGGGGAGCAGCTCTGAGTCATGGTCAGCATTTGTATGTTGTTTGTTTTTGCCATACTTTTTCTTGTTTACTTGGCCAATTTAGGGGCCCAGCCTTCACAACTGATTCACGACCCGACCCACTGGGCCCAATTATGCAACTTTCACATGCGATGCGCTGCTCGCGACAAGCCAAAAGCCATACAAAATGATTTCCTGATTGCCCAACTCTCTGCCCCTCGGTTGCTGTTGCTGCTGCTGCCGTTTACCGAGAACCTTAAGCTCATTACAAGACCAGAGCAAAAGAGAGAGCCGACAAAAATAGCAACGAGCTGTACCCCCGGGGTGGTGGACACCACTACATGTTGCGACGATGGCATTGAGGAAGCGTGCAGCATAACCTTAAACTTGCAGTTGCTAAATCAACAATTTCGACCTTCATACAAGGGCTGCCGCTTCCTCTCTCGCGCTCTTTTCGTGCAATCGATAAGAATGCACTTACACTTAATACCCACAGCAAACTCGTGTTCGTTTAAATGGATGTAAACGAGCCGCCTTTGCGACGTCATTGTGGCGCAGCACTCTGACGTCAGAGATTGATAGTTAATCGCTTTATTTTGGTTTTATTCTTTTATTTTTGTCCGCTGACTGTGGCTTTGTATAAATAAACGAAAAACCTGATGCGCCTGTTTCTTTTTCTGTTTTTTTTTTAAGCCACTCCAAATAAACTCAGCACACAAGTTGAAAGAAAGAGTGAGAAGCAGGTAGGTAGGCCTGTATCACGTACTCGCCAAGTGATACACAGCTCATCTTTCAATTCAATTTTGATTCTTTATGATCAATCAATGCGTAATATTGTAAATGACAAATGCTTTCAATTGGCAAACTAATCGAACGTGTCCTCAGTAACAGCACGTGAATTGTGCATGGAAATTGGCAATGAAAACGACAGTAGCTGATACAGCAATTACAATAAAAACAGATCGATCTGGCAACCCTGCAAATGGCAATAAGCTTATTAAGTTGGCTGCGCATGATTTGCCGACGAGGCGTCGTAGTAAATAGCAAATTTAAGTAGCTCAGTTAGTTGACAAATCACTTCTCCAGCTCCAGTTACATTCATGAGTGAAATGCGAGACTGGCGACAACAATTTAATTGAGATTAAATGTTGATATTATTAAAAATGACAACCTTTTAAAATGCACCGTTGCGAAATCACAGCCAATTGGCGACAATGCATTTTAATTATAATGATTAATTTGCATTTTCTTGATAAAAGTACAGTAAACAAGCGCTACAGCGGCTTACGATTAAAGCCAGAGGCAAGCACTATAAGTTGATGAGTAGATTAAAATGCTTTCTCAATAATAATTTAATTGCGCAGGCAAATAAATCGGCTTATCTGTTAAATAATATATTTGTACACCAGGTGGGGGATTATTAGCAGTGTCGATAAGAGAAGATCAGGTGGAATTGCCCTCATAAATAATTTATGAGTTACCCAAATGGATTGAATGGCATCTGTAGCAAGGGAAAAGTATTAATTAACTCTCGTCACTCCATTGTTTATTTCAATTTACCCATAAGGAAGTTCTGACTTCTATGATATACTACGCTTTGTGTTGAGGGTGTGCAGCGTATCACATGCATATTTCATGACAGAGATCAGACAAAAGGGTGAATCTGAATAATACTTCGTTGTTATAGGCAACGATCGGAGGGAGGCTCGCTATCAGTTGATTTTGAATGCAAAACTTCGTGAACCGCGACGTAAAACTGATGCCAAAATTGCCTATATACGCGAGAATAACGACAGTGTATGCATACCAAATATAGAAACTGGTTCTTTTCGGACTCGGATCTAAAGATATGCACATAATCAAGTGGAGAATTATATATACATTGTGTATATCGTAATGTGGTATTGTGTATATATACGCAAAACAGCTTTTGACATGCTATAAAAAGTTTATTAATTAATATTCGACTATAAGAACAAGTGTCGAAATCAGACTCTTGTTCCATTTCGAGCACATAAATTGTAACTTGAACGCGTGCCAAAATCAGTTCACGCCAGCATCAAAATCCAGAATACATATACACAAAAGCTATTTATTTATTGAAAAAGATGTGCGAAAACGATGTGTGCGGTCAGCAAATATTTATATAAAAAAAAAAAAAATAAAAAGCAATTTTCAAAAACTGGACATTGATTGGCAGAGCGTGCGCCCGGGCAATTAACGGTCTATCCAATTAGGTTAGTCTGAGAAGAATCGCTCACAGACAAACCGATAATTAAATCGATAATTAAAGCTTAGCTTTCGGCACAGTGCCTGCGAATTGTATAAACCTTCTTTATGTAAATACGGTTTTGTGTTGTTATTGGATTGTTTGTTTATTTTGGATTCTCTGTTTTTAGCCACTCGTTTGCCGGAACGAAGCGATTGCAAAATCGGCGCGTGCGAATCCGCGTGTCAACGAGAACTGAATGAAATCAACGGCGAAACAGAACACACGAAAAAACGAGAGCGAACCGCGCGTACGCGTTGAGCTTTTGGGCTTGAGTGAAGCGCTCTGTATGCAGAGCGGGCAGTTATATGGGGAGTGAAGATTGGCAAGATGGGTTGGCAGCCCAGGATCGATAGATGGCGCTGGCGTGCCAAGGCTTGTTTATGCCGCGTAAACAAAAACAGAGACAAGCAAGAAGCATTGCTGCTGCAAAATACAATAACAAACAGACAAATAAACAGTTAGAGGCGGCGGCAGCGGCATTGCAATTGGTTGCATAAACAAAAGTTGCATGGGTCGATAACTAACATGTGAGAGGGCGTCACTGCAGGCTTAAAAAAGCCAGTGAAACCGCTAAAGACCTTCAGGTGCAAAAGGTGAAAGTGACTGAAAGCAGTTGAGACAAAGAAGCGACATTTTAAACTGTTATATAACACAATTGTTCCTTATGGAGGTGATAAGTGTGCAGCATCGATAAGATGACGTTGAACCTTTGCAATGCGCACAAAAACTCAACACAAACGCTGCCGGCAGCAGCTGAGACAGCGACGCAACGGCGACGCTACGAAGGCGGAGGCAGCAGCAGCTGACTGCAAACATTTACACAACTGTTTTTTTCGATGTACGTTCACGCTTAATTTAATTGTTGTGGTTGAGTGTGGACGGCAGTCAAGGTCTTGAAGAGATTGAGAGTAATAACTTACCTCACTGGGCGACATTGAGGACATATTCCCGATGTTGTTTGGTGTCCGCTGTAGCTCTGCGTTTGTTGATCCGCTTCCACTTCTTGGCAGTGTTTGCTCTGTGGCACTCACTTCTGTGCACTTGCCGTTTGGCTTAATCTAGCTTGGAGCTTTACAATCTTTGCGATGATAAAGAGCAGAATTTGGATTTACAAATGTTGATAGATATGCTTTAAGTTACATTGTCAACGAATAATATATATTTCACATAAAATTTTTATTTGGTTTCGTCAAAAGCTTTATTTCATACTAGCAGATAACAGCGTGACCGCAAGCCGTACTTTAAAATATACTGAAATGGTTAATTTCCATGTCGTTTAGTATAAATGGCCACACTGCAGAAAAGAGTTCAAATCGACTGTAGTGCAGTGTGACCATCAATGGTGTTGTGAAACTACAAACTGCCCCTTTGGTGATCTATCAGCTGTTACGAGTCCAAACACAAAATATTTAATATAAACATAAACAAATAATAATTGTTTAAAAGATGAATTAAAGCGATAAGAAATGCAAATAATTGACACTTGGTGTAATCTTTGTTATTTGTAGGCTAGTTGAAATATTTAAAGTTTTTCGTTAATTACGATGAAACTGTTGTACAGTGGTGTCCAAAAATGTAGGCACAGCGCAATTAATTGGCTGTAATCGGAGTTTGTTGCTGTTAATTGATATTGGACACTGATAAGCATCCAACGGAGAGCCTTAAATACACACGCTGCAGCGAAAGACAGTTCAGTGAAAAGTTTACTGTTCATCGATGCAAACATGCAGTTCGGCGTCTTGGGAAGCGGTATTATTGGACTAACCACAGCTCTGGAGCTGCAGCAGCAGTTTCCAACTGCTCAGGTTTCTATTATTGCCGATCGTTTCAATGAGGATACTGTGAGCTATGTGGCCGCTGGTATCTTCCGGCCGGGCACCAGCTTCATGGGCCCCACACAGGAAATTACGCAGTATGTAATGGGATTAGTTGAAAAGACGTAACACATTCTAATGTGAAATTGCAATTGCAGACAATGGATGACAGATGCATTTAATTATTGGGATGAACTGCGGCGCTCCAAAGAATCGGCTCTGGCTGGCGTGTGTCAGTTATCTGGCTACATATTCTCACGCACCACGCCCTCCATAGTGCGGGTAAGGTGACAACATTATCAGCTAATCAGCGTTGCTTATCTCGTTCTTTTGTGATTCGGATAGAATCACTTCATAGAGCAGTTGCTGCCCGTTTATCGCCGTGCTACAGAGGATGAGCTGAAGCTGTGCCATGGCGGCTGGAAGTACGGCTCCTTCTTCACCACTTGTCTGACTGAGAGTCGCCTCTTCCTGCCCTACGCCACCAAGAAGTATGTCGCTCTCTGATGATTTATTGTATTACTAGTAATTCGATTGCTTTGCAGATTCCTTGAGAATGGTGGCCAGGTGCTGCGACAGCATGTGAGCAATTTCTTCGATGTGCCTCAGAACTTTGATGTGCTGCTCAACTGCACAGGCATGGGTGCCAAGGAGCTGTGCAATGATCAGCATCTCGTGCCCATTCGTGGCCAAGTGCTGAAGGTGCGTGCACCTTGGATTAAGACTGCCTTCTATGGCGATCTCGATACCTATGTGCTGCCTGGCTTCGAGACTGTCACACTGGGAGGTTGCAGGCAGTACGATAGCTACAACACCGAATGGTGCAAGTATGACAGCATGGCCATCAAGGAACGTTGTTATGACTTGCTGCCCAGTTTAAAGAAGGCGGAAATTGTACGCGAATGCGTTGGACTGCGTCCACATCGTTCTGTGGTGCGTGTGGAGCCGGAGTTGATTACGAATGCTCAGGGACGTCGCCTCAAGTTGGTGCACAACTATGGACATGGTGGCTACGGCGTTACCACGGCGCCAGGCACCGCCAAGTATGCGGTGAAAGTGGTGCGTGATATGCTTGCTGGTAACAGCAAGTTGTAGAGTGATTCCATTGTATTTCATCAATTGTTAATCTGTTGTTAATTAAACTGTTTTATAATGTGCAATCTGTTCTTTTATTTGCAATCTTTGACCCACAATACACTATAAATCAATTCAATTCGGGTGTGCAATTCAAGCATAAAGATAAGATTTATCTTGCATTTCGAAACTGCGCGCTCTCTGTCTGCCTATCGATAACTCAACCGCAGTGCTGTTAAACATTTAAACTGATGCTCACTGCGCAGCTGCGCGGCATGAATGGAAAGCTCGCACGCTTGTCGCCGCAAAGCTTCGTCTGCGCCCACACAAACAACCCACTTGACGGATGGGCCCATCGATTTTCACCACTAGACATGGAAGAAGCAGCAGAGGAGTAAGAAGAAGCAGAAGAGGAAGCAAAAGAAGTAACAGCAGCTGCGCGTTTTGAAACAGTTTTCAATGATGAAAACGTATACAAAATACGAATACATTTGCTTATATTCGCCGCGCCACTAAATTCGCCGCAAGTAACAACACACACACATACGCATACAGTCCAGTTAACGGGGCAGAGACAGGAAAATTTTTGCCTCATTTGTGGTCCTGCGAAAGACGACGACGACGTGTACAACACACAAGAGCGAAAGAAAATTCTTACTGCGAAAAGAAAACGGTGAACGGAACTAAAAAAAACAACAACTGAGTAAAACACACATTGTCCCCCCATTCCTCGTGAGTAGCTGAATGAATAATTGAATAAATTGCGACTCCGGGCGAGACGAAACGCGCGTTAAACTGAATAATTGATTGAATAATCGTAAACAAGAAGCGCAAATTTGCAAACAGCAGGCAACGAGCAGAGCAGAGCGAAGCAGCCAGCCAGCCAGTCAGTCAGTCAGTCATTCACTCAATCAGTCAGCAGAGACTCTAACCCAGTGCCAAGGCTAAAACTTCCCCTGAGCTCTGCACGCCACCAGTCCAAAAAAAACAACGAGTATAAAAACGAAAAGTCAGTGCAAAAAAAAAAAAACAAGAAAAACAGTTAAAAGAGCGAAACGAGCGAGAAAAAACTAACTCAGCGTCACATTATCGATTTGTGTATATGTGTGAAAAATAACAGAAAAGCGCTTACACCCACGCACACCAACAAAACACTCGAACACAACTACACACAGTCAGAGCCCGCATACGTCAACAAAAACAACAGCAGCAGCAGCCGCAGCAACGACAGTTGGTCACAAGGAGAAGCAGCAGCAGCACTTAAGGAATTACCCCAGGATCTTCTACTAGCTTCCGGCGCAATTCAAGCTTGAAGACAACAACAAATACCTACACACATACACACACACACATACAGTGCTGTAGTTGCAGCAACAATACAGACGCAAGAACCGACGCAACCTCAAGACTAAGTCACAGTAAGTGCATTTGCATTACCCATAACAATAAGTATACGCCGCATGGTCCTCATCACTTATGCACACAGTACTGTTAAGTGTGTGTGTGTGAGAGAGGGGGAATGCATATGTGTGCGTGCTCGACGTGTCCAGCTACATTTTCAGCTTCATTAGCTGCCCCCGGGCATGTCAACAACAGCAGCAACAACAACAACAACAACAACAACAACAGCAACCACATTCGTTTGTTGTCGTCGTGTTTTGCTTTTTTTTGATGAATCGTTTTTTTTTTGTGTTTTTCTTGTTGCTGAAAGCTGGACGACAGTGAAAGTTGGCAATGTCAAATGCACACGCAGTAAATGAATATTTCATTGTTGTGGCTTCACACCTGGTTGCATTGCTGCAACAACAAACAGCAGGAAGCACAAACCATAGCGAGTGCAACCAGCTGAAGGTGAACGGTGTTGACGGCAAAACGGCTGTTTGACTGCATTATTCTAGCAGATAATTTTATATGTAATACCTTAAATGATTTCAACTGCAAAAGGAGAAGCATTTAAAGTATCCCTTTCGCCTTAAAACTTCATTAAATTCCACTTGCATTCGGAGTGGAAAATATCGCTTAACTATCACTTGACTACCGATAAATAATTTATGTCCAGCTATCGCACTTGTAATACTTTAAATGATTGTAACAACCTTACTGCCAAAGAAGAAGCAAGAAATTAAGTACTCAAAGTTACCTTTTCATTTGCCCTTAGGTGTTGCTGTCATCGCTTTAAAACTTCTTTAAATTCCACTTGAACGCAGAGCGCAATCTATCGCTTGACTATCGATAAATAATTGATGTCCAGCTATCGCAGTTGGCCCCGATTTGGAAATATGTACCTAGGAAAAGTTGAGCAAATATTTGCTGTTAGCACTAAGTGCATTTCCATTTCCATTCGGAAAAGTTCAAGCCTCGACAAATACACACACAGACACACACACACACACACACACACACATTTGGGGGCAACCGTCAAAGTTGTTAAGCCCACAAAAGCTGGCAGCATATTGAATTGTTGTCTAAATGTCAGAAACTTTTCAATAGCTAAAATTTTGATTGAGAAATTGACAAGTTCTGTGCATAAGCAATCGAGCAAATACACACACACACACACTCTCGATGTATGTATATATAGCTAATAACTGTAACTGTGCTTTGTGATATTTGATGCAAAGTTTTGGTTATCAATAATTAAGTAAACCCACAGGTTGAGCGACCCTGTCGACCAAATGGCAAATGGGGCAAGCAGCTGCTTAATGAGCGCAGCGTTTGCTTCGCTCCAAATTTGAAACATGAAACAACATCCAAAACAACAACAACAACGACAATGAGAACAGGAATAATAACAGCATGACAGCAGTCAACCCTCGACAGGCAAAAAAATCGATAATTACAGCTTGTCGGGGGCAGAGAGATAAAAGCAATGCTTTGATAACACAGCCTGTGCCTTATTCAGTTCAACTGAAGCATGGCATGTCTGTTCATGTCTATGCCAGTCTCTGCCTCAAGTGCCTCTCACAAGCAGCAGCAGCAGCAGCCTCAACCAGAGCCTGAGCCTAAGTCGAAGCCATGTCTTTTTGCCTTGAGCGCCTCGAGGATGACGCGCGAATCTCTGCGTAACTTTTGACTTGATGGCCAAAGAGAAATGGAGAGAAGGGAGTGGGACTCAGATGGGATGTTGCCTAGTTGCCTATACATACAAATTATCGACACAATGTTGTGTACGCTGCGTGCATAAAAAATGTCACTCTTCAAACTCGCAAAGTTGGAATAACTAAAGAGAAGAACATTGTTGCTACAACGTAATCTACTCTCTCTCTCTACTCTTTCCCTTCGCTTTACACAAGTTTTCAAGGCCAACTTATTTTGCTGCGTTTGCTGTCAGTTGAGCCGTTATTTGAAAGACGTCAGAAGTCTTGTTAAAGCAAATGCAATAATTCATAGGATACTTTAAAGCGTTGTAAAATACAGTTTAAAACTTAACAATTTAATACGTGGTATCTGTAGTGCAAGCCTTGCAATCTTCCCCCTTCCTATGTTCTCTGCCTAAGATAGCAACGTAATCTTGTCCTTTGTCCAGCTCAGCCCTTCATCCATTGCGAGTGTTCTGTGTTTCTGTTTTATGGCATCATCGATTGCGGAATTTAAAAAAACTTATGTAGCAATTGTCATCAAAAAATTAGGTAGTTAAATGATCCCATTCATAGACTATTCAATTAGTTGAATGCGGGCGCCCACGCCCAGTCCATCGCCCATGCCACAGATGCCCACATCGTTGGACAGGTTCATCATCATTTCACCGGTCTGATCCAGCTGAAAGTGGCCATGGCCATTGCATTTGTCCATCAGGCTGGTGTCGCTGGCCGTGCTCCCCAGGCTGTTGCTGTTGTTTCTGTAATTGTTGTTCGAACTAAAGAAGATGATAGAATTGGGACAGCAAGAGTTGAGCTGCTGCTGCTGATGTTGCTGCTGCTGTGCCAGATTGTTGCCCTCACGATTGAGCACCGTGGCACAGACGCTGGTGCAAGAGTTCGTGGTGATGGTGGTTGTGGTGTCCAGCGATTCAATCAATTGTCCCTCGTCATCGGAGCTATTCATGGTCTTCAGTTTCATCTGCTGACGCTCCTGTTCCTCCTCGACATGTGTCTGTTCTGGTTCCTCCTCGATCTCCTGCTGATGCTGCTGCAACAGCTCGAGACGCATACGATCCAACTGAGCCGTGTCATAGGGACAGAAGTAGTTCAGGTTGACGATGCGGTTGCCCAGAGGCTGCACGGGTCGCGAGTTGCGTGAAATGGGCGTAAAGCAATCTCCGCTCAGCAGCTGGCGAAAGTGACGCAGTTGAAAATCGCTGATGGCCAGCGATTCGGGAAAGATGAACCATTCGGTGCCCTGGTAGCAAGGTGGTTGGGTCAGTGAACCGCCATAGCTGTAGAATCCCGTACGGAATGGATAGACCAAATAGGAGAGTGGAAAGGGTGCAATCTGAACACGCTTGCCGGGCATCTGTACGAGCTTGAGGTTTTGCATGAGCGGATCCAGCAGCGGGTTGTGTGCGGACAGCTCAAAGATGTAGGCCACCATCAGTAGATCATAGCTGCTGGTGCAGCGACGCGGCACCGAGGCTCCAGTGCGATGTAGTACCTGCATCTCCAGTGGATACTTGCGATTGTTGAGCGTGTGCTCGGAGCCCTCGCTGTTCGACCAGCCCCAGTGAAAGCAGAGCTCCACAAATGTATAGCTGGTGAGCAGATCGGCGCCACTGATGGTCGGCACATTGCTGCGAAACTGGGCGCGAAGCAGCAGCGTCTGTCCGGTATTCTCGAGCGTAATGCTTGCGGGCAGCTCATCGTAGTGATTCCAGTTGAGCAGCTCATGGATGGCCAGGCGTTGGACCAGCTGCTCATCGATGTTCACCGGGCTCTGATTGCTGCCGGTCTGTGTCCAAGTGTGTGGCCCCTGCGACCAGCTGTAGTCGTAGTTGGGCATGGGATTGGGTTTGTATTTGCGTTTAAGGAACGAGAACGAGTAATGCTCTTTCATGCGCTGCCAGCGTGTGGCGACTTGTTGGCCAATCTCATCGCGCAGCTGTTCGTCGGCGTGCGTGAAGAAGCCGAGCAGCAGACAGCATCCCGTGGTGAGCAGCGGATGCTGCCAAGCGTGGCCCAGCACGAGACAAATGCCTTGGGCCAGCCAGCTGACCAGTAGAGCCAATGTGGTATCGAACATCGTAACAGTTAGCAGCAAGTTGGTTGAGTTTTTAAAAAAATGCGAAAAATTTCAATTGATTTGGAACGGTTATTTTTTTTTTGAGAACTGAATTCGAGCAGTGTCTAACTATTGTAGTGAATGACAATCTATTTTCACACTGAATTCAATAATGTATGAAGCAATGACTACGCTGATTATAAAATATATTTTTCTCTCTCCCTCTCGTTTTACAGCAAAACAATGGCTGGCGGTGGTGATCCCAAATGGCAAAAGGATGCGGCCGATCAGAATTTCGATTACATGTTCAAGCTGCTCATCATTGGCAACTCGAGCGTGGGCAAGACTAGCTTCCTCTTTCGCTACGCAGACGATAGCTTCACATCGGCCTTTGTGTCCACCGTGGGCATTGACTTCAAGGTCAAGACTGTATTTCGCCACGACAAGCGTGTGAAGCTGCAAATTTGGGTAAGTGCAATGACTGCATAAGCTGAGTTCATTTGTAATGTGAACACATAAATTTCATTAAGTGACTGCACCACGCGTCGTTTACTTAATAAAAGAGTTGAGTCATGTGAAAAAATGCAGCATACTTTTAAGCGCAGCACAGTTTGTCCGCAGTGCAAAAATATGTAGCATACTTTTGTGTGCCAACAGAATTTGCATGCAATTTGGCAATGTGACAAGTTTGCCCAGTTAACATACACACACACACATACACATACACAGACTCACACACATGCTTAGGCATATTGATTGCTGAGCTGTGAGCTGTGTCTATTTTGAATGTATGCTGGGGCAACAAGTTTCACAGGTGAGCGCACGCCGAAGTGTTCTCACATCCCACATCCACACAACAGCCGCAGCTATGCAGGCAAGGGTTTGTATGTCTGTCCGTCTGTCGGTCGGCGTGTGTGGGCAGCACTAATTGCGTTTGCGTTTTATGCACATATCTCAAGCACACCCACACTCATCTACAAAAGCCACTACTAGACATGTCACTGACCAAACGTTTCTTGTCACTCTGTTTGTCCGTCTGCCAATAACAGGATACAGCTGGCCAAGAGCGTTACCGCACCATTACCACAGCCTACTACCGCGGCGCCATGGGTTTCATTCTGATGTATGATGTCACCAACGAGGACAGCTTCAACTCTGTGCAAGACTGGTGAGTGTAATCGATGTGCTTGCTGTCTCGTCTACGTGCCCGATTAACTTCCAATTATGTCATTTGATTTTTCGAACAGGGTGACACAGATTAAAACGTATTCGTGGGACAACGCTCAAGTCATACTGGTGGGCAACAAATGCGACATGGAGGATCAGCGTGTGATTAGCTTCGAGCGTGGACGCCAATTGGCCGATCAACTGGGCGTTGAATTCTTTGAGACATCGGCCAAGGAGAATGTGAATGTTAAGGTAAGTTCACAGTGAAATCTCAGTAATTAGAATGCGATTCAATTCGATTCATTTTTGCAGGCTGTCTTTGAGCGCTTGGTGGATATTATATGCGACAAGATGTCCGAGAGTCTCGATGCGGATCCAACGTTAGTTGGTGGCTCACAGAAGGGACAACGCTTGACGGATCAGCCGCAGGGCACGCCCAATGCCAATTGTAATTGTTAAACAGAGCTGTTGTTGTAGACAACTAACTAGCCTAACATACACACCCACACCCAGACACACACACACACGTATACACAAGCATACACGCATTCCACACACAGTTACAATTTTGAAGTTAGCAAAGTTTAGAGAAAGGCATCGACAGATGAAGATAGAAGATGCTCGAGAAAAGACATAAGTAATACCCGTATATAGAACTTACATATGTATTATTATTATTATTATATATGAATACATGTATACATTGTATTTATACAACTAATTTCCGTTAGTCGGTCGCTCCGTGTAAATGTCAATGTTAATGTGCATGAATATTATCAATGTTTCCATTTGTTGAGATTTATATTCAGAAAACGAAAAACCAAAATGAAAAATGAAAAATGATAATGAACAAAACATAACGAGATAACGCAAAGCTGTTTGTTTGTTCAATGTGCTTTTGGGCAATTGCTAATTTTGTCAATGTGTTGTGTGTATATTGATAAACGATTACGATTACGATAAAAGTAAAAACGATAAACGATAACAATAACTCATGTACATGTGCTGAATTGAGTTTGGCACTTATTAAATCTGCACATATTTTGTGCTATTTTCCTCAATTTCCCAACTCAACTCAACTTAACTCCTTCTTCTTCGCTCCGCTGAACAGTATTCATGAGAGTTGCGACTCTCTTGGCGATTTTAGCTATTTTTATTGTACATATGCTGGCAGCAATTTTTACAGTTACTAGTCAGAAAGATACAAATTGAAATGAAAAGTTTCCTTTTCCCGTTCAAATGAAAAGAAAAAGAAAATTTGCAAAAAAAGGCAAAAACGCACAAAAGGCTAGCGAATTGGTGAAATTAACTTAAACATAACTTTAATGAATGATCTATTTATGATTATCCATCAACTGCACACACACACACACACACATCTAAACAAAGAGACACACATACACATACATAGGCGTTGTATATGCATCAGCGAGTTATAGTCAAGAAAAAAGAAAGTCATTATTATTATAATTATGATTATGATTATCATGTATGTATGTATTTATGTAGTAAAATGAACATTTGAATGTGTTGCGTATTATAATTGAATAAAATATACCTATTATATATATATATACACATACATATATTAAAATTACAAATTATACCAATACCATATACCACATACATACATATATAAAGGCAATTACCGTATCCACAGCTAAGCAAAATTCCTTTTTCGAAATCCTTGTATAAAGATGGCATCAAATTTAACAAATTATTTCCATTAGTTTCCTATCGAGCAATTGGATCATCTTTACTTAACGCACAATGTTCCTTTTTGTTTTGCTGTTTTTGCTACTAAACAATTGACACTTAACCCACCGTGCGATACTTAACTGCACAGTGCAACAAAATCAATGACAAATCGGTGCATTTAATTTGACTAAACTTTCTCGATCTTTTGATATGCACAACCAAGAAATGAATGTTTCGTTCAACTTCGATTTTATTTACAAAATAATAAACTAAATGCCAGCTGACTTTGAGATAATTATTAATAATAATTATATATACACAAACATACATACATACATTGATACATGCTCTTATATGAGCATGTATTTTTTGTATAGCTAAACAAAAATGCTGAAGAAAAAATATACTTGAAAGATTTGCAGAGTTTCACTTGAAAATATTAATTAAAAGGCATATCGCTGTATTATAAATACCTCCCATTCCCGCTACCCCCGCAATCCCCTATGCACAACGAGCAGAAGCATAGCAAACGTATCTGACAGATACAACGTTTTGAGATACAAGATACAAATTGAATTTAAAGATTGGAGTGTATTAAGTTTGTTCCGAATTGGGAGTATTATAACATATATAACATATAGTACATATAGAGAAAGGGAATATGCCTTAGAGAGAACTCGGCTTGGCATTTCGTACTGTTTGTAATGTAAGCATAACAATTGCATTATACGATTTATATATATATATAAATCGAATATATATTTATATATATCTGTGTATCTCTTATACGATTATTGTATATGGATTTGCTTCAAACATTGTTAAAACACAAAATGAATCTCATAAATAAAACTGAATTTGCGCTACATTGTTGTCATTTGAATAAATACTTATTATGAAAGCAAATGAAAAACTCAAAAGCATCATTTATACTTAGCCGTGGTGTAATCAAGCTAAATTCAATTTCAATAAAAAATAATTCAATAAAAATTATAATAGAGCGAAGATATATAGAAATATAATTCAGGAGATTACAATAACCCAATTAGAAATTGCATTATTTATGGATGAATCGTTTTAAAGTAATTAAGTAAAAACAATATTTAGTGCATATACACACACTAACACACACGAACACACACATACTTACTTCTATTATATTTAAACAGACACACACGCATACATACAAATGTATTGAGTTTAATCCAAACCAAAAACAAAAAAAGAAGAAAGAAAATATAGCAAAGATATAATAATAATAATAATTATAATAGCAACAACAATAATATGAAATTATTAACATGAATAAACGTAACAATTCTAAATATAAAAAAACCATAACCGAAGATTTTCCATTTAGTTGCTCTGAAAGAGAAACGATCGCTAGGAAATGAAACAAGTTTTGATTATTTTTTGCATTTGTTTAATTTAATAATATACACATTTTATTCATATACGTTTTTTGTATTTGTCTAACGAAATATTTGCTTAAATTTGTTGCATTTGCATTTTGCGTAATTTACATTTAAATTTATCAATTCACATACAGTTAAATATTAATAATTTTACTTTTAGTTTGCCAGCTCATGAGCAGAGTGCCACAAATCCTTTGGAATGTACTTGATTTATTTATTTCTTTATTGTAAGCAGCTTAAATTTTGTTTATTTCGAATACAAGTTGGCCAAGTTATCCATTGTGGCCAGTAATAAATTATTTATAATTGTTGCACATTGCGAACACAAAAACTGTTCTAGCTACAACTATTAAATATGTTATCCGATTATTTTCATAGACATTTACTGCTTGGATATGTTCTGTGTGTGTATTTGTGTGATGTGTTGTGTCGTGTTGTTTCATAGCAATATTTGTATTTATAATTTTTGCATTGATTTTGATTCATTCGTTCGGTATTTATGCGAGTTGCACACACATATATTTCAATTGTACAACTTTCGACAGGCATCAACTGCGTTGTGTGTGTATATCTAATTAAATGGCAACGTTTGCAAATTAATTATAATTTCATTTCATTTCATTTAGCATTTTGTGCAGTTTTTGGCGATTTCCATTTCGGGCTCAACTGAACTTTAACTAATTTGGCATAATAATAAGCTCTACTCGTGCGATACGAGTCATAATGAGGCACACATGACTTTTGTTATGTTATGTTATTTCAATCAACGCAAATTGAATAAGCTCGAAAATATATATGTGTTAGACGAACTGTTACCCAGCACATACATTGCGTATACGTAATGAGGGTAGCAAGTTTAATAGTTTAAAATTTGCAAAGGAAAACATTAAATTTTTGTTATTTTGGGGATGTATTTTTTTTTTGTTTTAACGTCGCCATCCACTGGGAATTTAAACTAGACTTAAATACAATATCTATAGAGATGTGTGGGTGAGTATGTTGTGTCTTGAGCTTAATTAACTTTTATGGTAATTTGTAATTTAATCGAAAAAATGCATAAAATCAGTCTGAGTTTTATTTAATACAAATACAATTTGAAGTTAGTTTAGATTGATGTACTTATTGTAGCACATACATATTATACATAGAAATGATCGTACATAGAGCTCTAAGTAAATGCAAGATTTCGTTATGTAGTATTCTCAATAAAATTATTATTTTAATTTAAATGCCATTTAAATTAATTAAATATACTTATTCAAAAATATATATATATTCATATTTGTATGTATATGTGTTAAATATTATAGACTTATTAGTTCGTATGTTTCTGATGTATACTGCTTCGTATTACGGTCCAAGTTTTTAACTCCTCTTCTCTATTCTTCTCTCCTCCTCTTTTCTTATGTACATGATGCCACACACGTTGAGTGTGTGTGTGCGTGTGTCGTTTTTTTTGTGTGAGTATTTCAATGCGCGTGTTAAGCACTAAATAATAATTTTAAACATTTGGCTGCCTTTTGTATTGCGGCTTGCGTCTGATGGTTGCAAACTGATTTGTTGCCAGCTGTTGTTGCCTCAGTTGCTGCTGCAGCTGCAGTTTATGTTGCACTTGTCGCTTTGCAGTCGTCAGTCGTCACACTGTGGTCTCATCGTCATCAATATTCCGCCTGCGAAAATTGCACATCAATATTTATTATTTGCTTTTAATTATTTAACTACTGCGTTGATCACAACTTATGCATGCGATTTATAACTAGATTATTATAGTATTTACATTTATTCAATACGGTTATCAGAAGCATGCCAATCAAACTAATTTTGATACAATTTAATCTATTTTATTTTTAGTTGAAATGCGTTTTGATGATGGTAGTGAAAAATTGCGAAAAATATCTGTTTATACAATAATATGCAAAAAAGTACGATGTGCAAGGATGCAAAGTGTGTGAGTGAGATTGTGTGTATGTTTGATATTATGTGTGTAAATTATTTGTGTGGGGTTTAGGCGTGTTAATGTGTGTGTCTAGGCTTATCGACGGCCTTCAATCTGCATTAGATTAATTACTGATAAATGTTCGTTAATTTCATATACTCGTAAATAAATTTAGAATGCGAATCTCGTGACCCTATTATGTCAGTTTGCTTGTAAATTGTTAGGCTTAAGGCGCATTTTGCATGTATTTTGGTTAACATAAATCAAATTTCATTAATTCACCCAATGGTGAAATCTGTTTAAATTTAAGTGGCCGCATTATGTGAGTTTTGTTAATTTTACACTTCGCCTTATTTATATAATATTAAATAGTTTGATATAATTGTTATTAAATCTTGGGGCAGCATTTTTTGTCTTTATTTGAACAATTTTATGACTCAATTATTTTTAAAGTATATGAATTTTAAATTAATTTGAGAAATATTATGACTCAGCAAAGAGGGTCTAAGTAAATGTATTTTAGGGAGGGAGTTAAGTCACTGCTTTTAGGACATTGTAGATTGATGGTATAATGAAATTTATTGATTTGCCATGAAAGCCGTTGAATTATACTATCTTAGCTGGCACTAAAATTCGACTGCTTCAAATGTGACATTTGAATAAGTAAAGTTGTAAATTTAGTTGATGACAAATGACGAGTCAAGTAGAGCGAAATCGTTGTAAATTTGCCAGTAAACAGAAATTTCTTTACATAATTTATTACACAGAAAGAATACAAATTTTAAAATCATCAAACTCTTTAATCAATTTATCAGCGCCGAAATTATTTAATTAAGTTTATTGCGTATACGCCTAGTTAATAAATACATAACTCTAGCCATTGGTTTAATTTAGTTTAAGTTGAATTAATTATTTGACAATTTTGAATCTGGTGCAAAGTTGATCTAATATTTATGGGGAGGAATTGATTGAATTGCTAGTTCTATGGTTTGAGGGGATTTGATTTGGTTGTATGTACATATCCTGATACCATATTGTAAGCGACCAGGGATAATGTTGCCTCTGTTGCCTGCGATGCAGCCAAATAATGTCGAACTGTGGAAAATGTTTGCATAGTTGTTTTTTTCTTGTTGTGTAATGTTCTTGTTTCTCGTTGCAATGACAATGATAAAATGCGTGAGACAATCAAACAAATGGGCAAATAAGCAAAAAAAAACAAGAGAAAACATGAAAATTGCATTCGAATTTGCGACAAATCAACAAATCAAATAAACAAATGTTTTAATTAAAATGAGAGAACTATTTATATATTGATTTAAACAAATTGAATCGAATTGCGATAAAAACGAATGCAAACCATTTACATTTATTTATGCAAAAACTCAAACAAATGAAATCAATTATTTCATTTACATTTAATTGAGCGAAAATCTCGTTTGCCCTTTTTTTTGTTTTCATTTTCGGTAAGTAAATAAAATTTAATGTGCGTTTGTTTAGTTAAAGAATTTCAATTGTATTTACACTTAAGCTAGAGGACAAAAAACTAAATGAAAATGAAAGATTGGAAAAACGGAAGAGCAACAATCAAAGGAAAGGAAAATCTTGTGATGATGCAATACGATGATAAAGTTGAAAAATATGGAAAATGCTTTTCGTTGTGGTTTACCTCAGAGCTGTTGTTGTTCAATTGATTTGTTGTTGTTGTTGGGAGTTTGTCAGTGTTGTTGTTGTTCGTGTTATTTGTATTTGTTGTTTTGAGTCGGGTATTTGGGTTAAGAAAACGCAATTGGCCCCGCCATTGTTTTTGCATTGCGTGCACATGAGTGTGTGAGTGTGTGTATGAGTGTTTTTGTGAATGTTGTTGTTGATTCAATTGTTGTTGTTGTTGTTAGCAAAGCGCAAAGCAAAGAGAGAGGGAGGAGAATAGAAGTGAAAGATAGTCAAATTAGATTTGCTTCAAACGTTCCCAGTTCCAGCTGAAAGTTTCAATCATATGTGCGTGTATGTGTGTGTGTTTGAGTGTAAGATGTGTGAGTGTGTGTGTGTGTGTGTGTGTTCATATCATATTCATTTGCATTGTTTGTAGTTTTCATTGTTGTTTGGATATCGCATCGGGTGTATGGGGCCAAAAAGGAGAGCGACGGGATAAAAGAACAAGGAAGAATTTTTTAGACAATTTTGTTTTATGTTTTATGTGAGAATGTCATGTGTGTGTATGGAAGTGTCTATGTGTGTGTGGTTAGTATGCCATAAAGCAAAGAGAATTAGAAACAAAAGAGTCGAGATTAAAATGGAATCAAAGCAAAAGACTGAAATGAAATCTCAACGTTTAAATTAAACGAAATGAAACGAACCGAATATGAGAATGAATGTATGAGTATGAGAATGCGTATGAGTATGAGTGTTTGGTATGTGGGGATAGTTATGGGTATGAGTACGAGAGCAAATCAAATTGAATTCATGTAGGAATTTGAACTGAAGATTGCATTGTACAATTGGGAAGTACAAAAGCAGCATACGATTTGCCGGCTAATTACGAATGTGGACTAACAGAAGCCACAATGAATGAGGAGCAGCTCACTTCATACAAGGACCATACTACACACACACATCGAGTCAAAAGTTAAAGAGTTGAAAGGAAAACCAAAGGAAACGAGAACCCAAAAAAAAAGAAAAAGACCGAAACACAAAAACCCGTAAAGGAAACCAAACCAAATGAAATGCCGTGGAAAGCAAAAGCAAGACAGGATTACTCACTCTGTGTCCGTGATGCTGGCCAAAGGACCCAGCGGTTGCATGGGTGCCACCATATTCGAGGGTGGCGACGAGGCACGCGAACTGTGCCTTGAACTGCCGCCTCCTCCTCCTACTCCGTTGACTCCCAAACCATTGGGCGTGACGAGGCCATGGCCATTGAGTGTGTGCCTCGCAAGCAGTCCAGGATTATTCATGTCGTTCACAAGTGCCGCATGCGGATGCATTGGCATCAGGTGGCTGGCGCTCAGTTTGCGTGCCTGTTGCTGAAGATGATCCTCCTCGGCGGTGTAGGGAAAGTGATACCCGTTCTTGTCCGATCCCTCCGACAAGCGATCCGCATGCTGTGCCTGCTGCTGTTGTTGTTGCTGCTGCTGTTGATAGTCGTTCTTCAGCAGCGAGTGCACCGAGTGCAGTGAATCTGTGGCATAGGCTGGCTGCCGTTTCAGGCTGTAGTGACCATCGCGTGAGCCATAGATGTCGGGCGTAATACGATCCTTTGACAGATAGGGTGACTCCGACTTCGCCCCCAGATAGCCGCTACCCAAAGTGCGTTGCTTGTCGTAGATGTTGTCGCTGAGGTATGCTGCATCCGGGTGGAAGCTACGTAGATGTCCAATGGTCTGCGAGCCACTGGCACCACCATTGCCACCTGGGTAATCCTTCTCGCTGCCATAGTGACTGGGCGGCTTATAGGAGCCATATTTATCGGGATAATCATTGCGCCGTCCGTACAAGCTGTCCTCGTAGCCATCGCGTGCATCGCGTATATTCTCCAGGATCGAGGGCGTCATGTTGATCTTGTTGTGATGCTGCTGCATGTAGCTGGTATCGGTGAGATCGGGATTGGGCAACGGATTCGGTGAGATGGTCATCTTCTGCCCGTGCACATGCTCATTGTCAGAGCCCGTGTCCTGTGACCAGCGGCCAATATTTGGTGGGGACTGCAAATAGGCATCGGGCAGCTGACTGGACCAGCGAGGGGCATAGACGGGCTTGTTGACGCTCGGGAAGAGCTGCGGACTTTGCACCACATTCAATTCTGGTGGCGTTGTGGCCTGTACATGCTCTGTAATGTTGGGCAAATAGGCGGGCGTGGCACTCGCTGCTGTGCTGCGATGTGTGCCCGAGGAGCGTGCGGTTCTCGACTCGTCATCGTCGCTGGAGTGACTCGAGGCTAATTCCAACGAGCGTCCATCGGTCTCTGAACCTGAATCGGAATCCTTGCGCTGTCTCCGAGACTTCTCCTCGCGTTCGCCGCGACTGCGACCTGTTGTGGAGGATTCAAAGCCACGCAGAAAACTGGGCGCATCGCTAGCAGAATTGTAGTTCGAGGTGGAGGTGGAAGTTTGACGCAGCTGGCCATCGCTATAGGGACTAGAGCTTGTTTTGGCAGTGCTTCTTGAAGTGGTGCTAGAAGCACTGATTCCAATATTGCGCCGTGTTGTGTCGTAGTTGCCGGCCAGGAAGTTGTTTGGTCTGGCTGCGCCGTTCACATTGTGCGAACTGTTGCTGACTACCATGGAGGAGTCCAGCAGCGGCACCTTGCGGCCCATGCAACGCAAGCATGTTCTCTGCAGATTTTCGCGCACTCGCTTGTTGATGATGCAGTAACCAATGAGACAAAAGAGTGCATGCAACAGCACCACACCAGAGAGCAGCAGACTCAACAACTGCGAGTGCTCCGAGGCAGCTAACACGGCCAGCACCCACATTACACCCATGAGGGGCAAGGAAACCACCGAAAGCCAGAGCAGCGTGCGCAGATTACCAAAGCCCAGCACGTGGTCCTTGAGCGTAAAGGCGGCTTTCACTGAGACAAAGAGTATCAGCAGATTGACTACAGACATGCCGGCTATGGGTCCGACCAGCCACCAAACCACGGGCTCGTAGACTGACAGCCAACAGCTAGAAAGGATAGAAGTAAGGAAGTTATATTTAAGTCTGATTGATTGACAGAAAAAGGAGTGAGTTTTATAATTACCCAAGTTTAACTATAGTGCACGAAAAAGTATTATTGAACTTTAAAAAGTAATTTGGTAATATTGTAAATTACACTTGTCGACATTATAAAATAAGAAATTACCCGATTTCTAGCTGAATTTGACGTTTTCAATTAAGTTGGTAATATTCCTGAATATTATATTAATTGATGAGCTTGAGGTATTAAAAAACGCGGACAGACAGAAATATAAATGCAGACAGAACGGCTCTATCTTCAATTATAGCTTAGCATGCTGAAGGATGCCTCCATCTGCTTGAGGCTTTAACTTTCAATAAAAGTGTTTTGGTTTAACCATTGAGAACTAAAATAATGGGACTAATAAAATCGTCGTTATACTTACAACAAACTGTTGCCGTACTCGTGGGCCCGAACACCAACCGAAAGTCCAACGACGACGGCAGGTGCGCCATAGCCCATGGCAAAGTAGAAGCCCATGGGGCCGTGGTTGATGTCCCGCATCTCCGTAAGCATGCGATAGAGATGCACACAGTCCACGGTAGTCCAGGCGAATGCGGCCAACCAGAAGTAGTGCAGACAGATGGCAATCAGCTTGCAGGGAAACTCATTCTCAAGCAGGTGACGCCTTGACTGCATGCCCACAAAGAAGAGCAGCTCGGCACAAAACACGCAGAGAACAATATTCTGGTGAATCGTATTCGAATTTGTCTGCTGACCACGCAACAAAGCCAAGGCCAAGAGCACGCCCAGCAGCAGAGGCAGCGATACCATGAAGGCCGAGTACGAGGTAATCTGCACCAACAACGATGGCTCGGGAATATCCTCGGGATCGATGATGTCGACAATGACCGCATAGTTGGAGATGTGTGTGCAGCTGCAGTTGATCAAAATAGGCAATTGTGAGACTGTGGCAAAGTCGCCATCAAAGTCAGGTATCTCCGTCTGGCACCCAAGGCGGGTCCATTGATTGGTGAACGAATTCCAGCGAACACACTGCGGATTCGAACGTGGTCCAAAGCGGGCAGCATCCATGTCTAGCCACATTTGCAGTTTGATCGGTTGCGAAAGGTGCGGAGAACCAAGAGAGCGATAGACCATGTGCTCTGGCTTCAGCAGCTGCTCCGAGGGATAGATAACTTCCACTTGCCGCTTGACCAGACGTCGATCCCTGTAGATGGCATCGTTCTCGCCCTTAGGTTGCTCGCTGCTATCCGTATTGCCTTCATAGTTAGGATTTAGCTGCTCGGGGGAATTGTCGCCACTCAGCTCTTCTCCAGAGTTGCCATGGAACTCAATATCTTCCAGGTTAAGACGTATATGCGGTTGTTCCCCCACCTCGATGGCTTCATTGCTGTTGGCTTCCTGCTGCTCTGCTGAGGCAGGCGGAGGAATCTCGTGTGCTGTGATGCGTATGTCCTCGATTTGTTGCTCGCTGCTGCTAGTTGGTGCCTTAGGCACATCAAAGACTTCCACAAACTGTTGCTCCGAGCTGCCAGAGTTAAAAGTGCTGGAAGGGTTCCGACTGCTGCCAGTTGTAGTGGAAGAGGAACCAGCCGTAGCGGATGAAGTTGAAGAAGAGGAAGAGGAACCAGTTCCGGAAGAGTAGCTGCCTCCCGCTGAGGATATTTTGCGTGAGGGAATCTCCAGTCGCTGCTGTTCCCTCTCTGCCGATGGCACGAGTATTTGCAGTGAAAGAATGGGCGTGGCCAGCTCCACGTCTACGCCCCAACGCCTAGTGATCGTCTCATCATATAGATCCGGCAGCAATTGTCCCACATCCTTGTACTGAGCATAGGCTACAATGGCGCGATAATCATTGCCTCGACTGCCCTGAGTCACCTCATCGCTTTCGGGTGGAGTTATGCCCAGCATCTCGAGGGGTACAAGCACTTTGGTGTATTTATCGAACTTGTGCTTATCGAGAATGTAATTGTTGTACTTGGGGAAGCTAATCACAGGCTTCTGCTTCGCCGAGTGCTGCAGAAAGCCGCTCGTATCGGGCAGTATGACGCTCTCCGTGGTAAAGGCATTCGGTTTCAGGTACTTGGCTTTGTGGTACTCGCTGAGCTGTTCTGGCTCATAGCCAAACAGCGATTCGGTGGTGACAATATCCAACCCGAGGACCATGTTCCGCTGTACGATCTCAAAGGGATTGGTGTAGGTGTCGTGCTGGGAACGTGCCAGGACAACCATGTACTTGTTGAAAGCATCCACGAGGTCGTCGGGCCCACGCTGTATCAACTCTGTGGCACGCTTCCATTCTGCATCGTACTTACGATCGAGTATCACGCTAGCAGCATCTACCAGATTCTTGATGAAGTACTTGTCTTGACTATGCGTCAGATTGAGACCACTCTGCATGAGCTCATAGTTAATAAGTTCCTGCAGTATACCCTCGGTCACGAGGAGATCAGCGCCGTAGAGTCGATCGTGTGAGAATTTCAGTTCATCGGACAGATAGTCCATTTCCAGCTCATGTGACCAGACGGCACCGCCTGCGCCACCAGCATTCTGCAGGAACGACGACTCCATTTTGTATCTTCGGTTGTGTTTCGGGGCTGGTGGTTTACTCACTGCACTACGATCAACAGTCTCGCAGGCATGCTGCAGTTGCTCGGCCATTTTGATGGCTACAAACGAATTCAGCTCCAGCTCCAGTTTCTCCAGCTGTGAAAGTTGTCGACGCAGCTCTACAAATGGCTCCGATGTGCAGTTGTACATGTCTGGCGTGCTCCAGCTGCCCGTCTGACTGTCGCAGCTGCGTTGTCCTTTGCCACGGGCAGGAAGCGGACAATTTTCCACAGTTACACTGCCCAGCGGAGTGCGTGGCCACCAAATGCCTGCGGCAAAGGAGCGCGGACAGGCATCGTACACTACCTCGCAGCCATTGAGCGTGACCTCTGCATAGGGATTAGAGCAAGAATCACAGCGCCTGCCAATGACGCCCTCGCGGCACTCACATTGTCCCGTCAGTCGATTGCAGGCACTGTTAAAGCTGCCAATGGAGTAGCAATCACAGGCCAAACAAGCCGTTTCATTGGGAGGCTGGTAGTGATTCGTCTTGCAGTAGCATTGCCCCGTCGTCTTGTTGCAGTCCGGATGATAACCCTGTTTGATGTTGCATTTGCAGGGACCGCAAACCCTTTCGCCCCACCATCCTCCTGGGCAAGGTTGTTGCAAGGTGCGTTCGCAGTAATCTCCGTGCTGATAGCTGCTGTTGCATTCACAGCTGTAACCTCTTGATAGGCTGACATTAGCTCGACAAACACCTGCAGCACAAGGTTTCACAGTGCAAATGGGCGCACAGTCTGTTCCTACATATCCAGAGCTGCATTCGCATTTCGCTTCATCCCAGCTGCTGACACAGCTCGAGTGGGCAGGACAACTGTTTGGACACTGTGCCCTTGACTCGCAGCCATCCTCAACATTCTCGCGAATAGTGGGACGCGATAACACTGATTGACTGGCGCCAATGCGCACATCCTGAAGACAACCCTCAAAAGGCACTGCATCTTGTACAGTGCCAATGGTACCATCCACGCTGCCCATCACAATCTTGCCTACGTAGAGTCCTTGCACCTTCTGAGACATGGGTACAGAGCCAGTGCGTTGGCCGTAGTCCACGGAGAATTGTATTTCCGAGCCCTGCTGCCATTTGATCTCTACCCGATGCCAGTCGCCATCGGAAAGATAAGCGCCCGCCAGATACATGGGTTCATTGTCGTAGATATAGTAGAGTATGCCGTGCTTCAGGCATATGACCGTTGAGCTGTTTTGTCCTATCTG
This sequence comes from Drosophila albomicans, assembly GCF_009650485.2. Taxonomy (NCBI): domain Eukaryota; kingdom Metazoa; phylum Arthropoda; class Insecta; order Diptera; family Drosophilidae; genus Drosophila; species Drosophila albomicans. The sequence goes on along the minus strand of NC_047629.2, from coordinate 19,912,553 downwards.
GATCTGCATGATGAATGCATCTTCCTGACGCGTGCGTATCGAGAACGATGTAAGCCAGGGCAATTGAATGGGACGCAGCAGCGGATTGAAGCTCAAGCTGCCATCGCCAGAGAAGCGCCAGGGGGCAGGTATATTGTCCTGGCAGTTGTTGCCCGCATAACCTTCGGGACACTCGCAGCTGTAGGTGCTCCAGCCCTCGTGACAGGTTCCTCCATTAAAGCAGGGCTCAGAGGAGCAAAGCGGAGACTTTTGCGGACAACCCGAAATGGTGCCATTATCCGCCACATACGAATTGAGATCAACATAGCGCTCATCAATGCGCAGATCCGAAATGCAGCCCACAAAGTCACGATTGGCCACCGGAAAGTGGGCAGGAATGCGAGGCAAACCTCCCACTTGCAGTGGTCCAGTGAGATCAAGGAAACGATGACAGGTTTCGGTAAGTAACGCACAACGCTTGTCCAGCTTCAGTGTGGTCTGATTGGCACAGTTCCAAGGCGCGCTTAGCTGTCCGGACAGGGCGATTGCCGTGTCACACTTGTCCAGAACCAAGGTGACAGTACGATTGAAGTAAATGATCTCCACTTCATGCCACTTGCCGTCTGATACCTTGCTGGGTTGAACCAGAGACACACGTTCGCTGCTGTCGCCTAGGGAAAAGGAAAAGCCAATGTGTCCGTCGAGCAACTCCAGAGCTATGTAGTCATGCAGCTCATTGTAGCGCCCGTTGTAGAGCAGAAGTCCATTGTCTTGAACGGTGGCAAAGCGCAGCTTGAGATTAAAGCGGTGCCGCTGCTTGAGACTCTCGAAAGTAAGGAAAGAGTTGCGCGAGAAGGAGCGAGAACGGAGCTCACAGGTCGAAGTATAAGGCGGCGGCTGAGAACTCAGATAGTTCTGCATGCAGGACAATCCACCCTCGCAGGCATCGGACATGCAGGGTCGCAGCTTGCTAATGCTCGTCTCGCAATTTGGTCCCGTGTGGGTGTCGGGACAAACGCAGGTGTAACCACCTTCCCGCCGGACGCAACTACCGCCATTCTGGCAGGGATCGGAGTAGCAGAGATCCACTTCAGTGTCGCACAGGTAATGCTCTTTGCTTCCCGTAAAGCCTTCGGGACATGAGCAGGCAAAGGTGTTGACTGGATAAATTGGTCGGAAGAGCACCGTGTCGCTGTGTATAAACTCCGAGGCATTGCCGAATTTCAGCACTGTCAGGCACTCCTCAAAGTTCAAGCAAGGCTCACGCACGCAGAGATTGTCATCAAATGGCAGCACTTCGACTGTTGCCAACCTAGCGAGGATTGCACGATTGAGATAGACTCGCTCCTGCAGATACTGTGGCGTATAATATTCCTCATGAGAGACATCTGGTCGCTTGGCGGAGAAACTGACGTTAAGTATACGTGACGTGACGTCTGTGTCATCTTGTATGCTAAAGATGAAGATGTTCTCCTTGGGACAGGGAATAATAGCAGCTAAACCATCGAGGAAGAAGTTCAGCAGCGGAGAGAGAAATGCCTCCTCGGTCATCTCGTTGAGTCGCACTGTTACCGAGTTGAATAACATGTCTTCGGTGATCAAACGCACGGAGAGCTGCATGATAGCCTTGGCCTCGTTAATGCCATCGGATACAGACACCTCCATGGTGGCAAATTTGGGCACATTCGTATTCAGCTGTGGACTCAGTATCAGGCCACCCGAGCTGCTGTTCAAGCGCAATAGATTCGCATTGTTACCCGAGAGTATGCGATAGTTGAGCTTATCGCTGACGTCAGCATCAAATGCAGGAATGCGTCCGATTTCTCCACTTGGAAAGTGATCGCGGAAATTGTTGAAGATCACTTGAAAGTCGCGCAACTCGGGCGCATTGTCATTAACATCAGTGACAAGGATTTCGATGTGCGCATCATTACGTAACGGAGGACTCGCTGCTCGTACCACAAGCTCGAAGCGTTTGCGGGAGGATTCATAGTCCAATTCCGTCATGGTCAGCAGCTGGGCACGCTCGGAACCGGGACGTGTGACCAGTGAGAATGAATTGGAATCATCGCCACCGATGATGGAATAATGCACCACCGCATTGACACCCTCGTCGGGATCATGAGCATGTATCTCACCCACCACAGATCCAACTGGCGAGTTCTCCGGCACGTAGAGTGTAATCTTGTCAGAAGCGAATGTGGGCGGGGAATCGTTGACATCTTCCAAGCGTATCTGCACCTCCACAGTGCTTGAAAGCGGTGGGGATCCCTTATCTACAGCAATGGCCGTCAGATGATAGACGGCAACACTCTCGCGATCCAAACCCTTATTAGTCCTGATGGTGCCCGAAGTTGGATCAATTACAAAAGAACCATCCTCGACATCGCGATCGCTGAGCAGATACTTGATGCGTCCATTGAGACCGATATCCGGATCACTGGCAGACACCTGTATCACCGAGGTGCCCACCAGTGCGTCCTCCAGTATAGAGGATTGATAGAGAGGATTTTTAAAAGCCGGAGCGTTGTCATTCACGTCCGTTACGCTGATCTCTACATCGGTGGTGTCACTGAGAGAAGGATTGCCGCCATCCTTGGCTGTCACAGTTAAAAGATAACCACTTGTGGTCTCTCTGTCTAGCGCTGCACTCGTAATAATCGCACCCGTCTGTGGATTAATTGTAAATGGATCTGGACTGCTCAAGCCATTGATGCTTTCCTCGTTCAGCGAGTAGGTGATCTGTGCATTGATGCCCACATCACTGTCTGTTGCCGAAACTACAAGCACTGTGGTGCCTACAGGAGCGTCCTCAAACACCGAGGCGCTATACGGAGCATTCTCAAAGATGGGCGCAAAGTTATTCGCATCCGTGATGTTGATGTGCACAGTAGCCGTGTCGGAACGTCCACCTGAATCTGTGGCCGTCACCGTGAGCAGGAATCTTTTCTCTTGCTTGTAGTCCAATGGCTGAGCAATGGTGATGAGACCCCTGCCATTCTGCGAGGTGATAGCAAAGCGTCCTCGCGTATTCCCGGTGCTAATTTCGTAGTGCAGTCGCGAGTCCTCATCGGGATCGGTGGCTGTCACTGTAGTTACTGGCGTGCCAGGCGGCTGATCCTCGCCCACATTGGCCTCGTAGTATTTGGGATTAAAGGTAGGATCGTTGTCATTCACATCCTGCACCGTAATTACTACCGAGGAGCTGGCTGACTTGGGTGGCACTCCACCATCTTTTGCTACAACTTGAAAGGCAAAACGACTTTGTTCCTCGCGATCCAGTTGCTTGATGGTCTGCACCCAGCCAGTGCGCGGATCAACAGCAAGCGGAAAGTTGTCGTCCCTCTCCGAGATGCTGTAACTAATCTCCGCATTGGCGCCCTCATCCGAGTCGTAGGCCTGCACCCGAATGATGTTGTAGCCCACCGGGACATTCTCAAGCACGCTTTCCTGGAACTGCGAAGTATAGAAACGAGGCGCATTGTCATTGGCATCGATCACGTTCACCAGTAGCTGTGTGGTGTTACTTCTCGATGGACTACCGCCATCTTGCGCGCGTATAACGAGACGATAGCTTCTAACACTCTCGTAGTCCAAAGGCTTAACCAGACTGACATCTCCACTCATGGAATCAATGGAGAACTGCGACTGTGTGTTGCCACCAATGATTGCATACCGAATGGCCGCATTGTTGCCCTGATCCGCATCTGTGGCGCGTATATGTGCCACATTGTTATCGTCACCCCACTGATCCTCCGGCACCTGAACCGTGTAGGTGCGTTCACTGAACTGCGGATAGTTGTCGTTGTCGTCGAGAATCTTGACGAGCACGCTCGCTGTGGCTGTCTTGCGTTCGCTTTGAGCTGCCGCCATGTCTGAAGCGGTTACTAGCAGATGATAGCTGTCCGAGGTCTCGCGGTCCAGGCTGCTTCTCGTCGAGATGACACCAGAGCGTGAATCGATGCGAAAGATGGGCATCTCCTGGTCCTGCGCATTGCCAACACCATCTAGGAGACAGAGAGCACAGAAATAATAATCAATAAAAATTTAAAGACGAGTCTTCTTATCACTTACCTGTCACGCCTTCGATGCCGTACTCAATTTCTGAGTTCTTGCCAATGTCCTGATCCGTGGCACGCAGCGTTATCACCGTCGAGCCCACCGTGGCGCCCTCGCGTATACTCGCCTCAAACTGCTCGGCTTCGAAGGTGGGACTATGATCGTTGCAGTCAAGAACATTCACCTGCAGCGTTGTGGTGCCACTGCGTGGCGGAAAGCTATCATCTGTGGCCACCACTCGAAAGTAATGCACATCCATTAGTTCGCGATCCAGACTGGCCGAAGTGGTAACCACACCAGTGCGAGAATCTACCTTGAACAGCGACTGCGAGCGTGAATCCAACAGCGAGACCATGGAGTACACCACAGGTGAATCCTCAGGATCACGAGCACGCACTGTGGTCACAGCAGCGCCAGCTGGCTGCTCCTCGAGCACCGAGGCCACATACAAAGCCTGTTCAAAGTAAGGAGATTGATTGCGCAGCTCGCGACGCACTCGCTTCGCAATGTCGGTGTCATTGAACTCCTGATGATGGTAAACGATCTTTAGGCGATGATCTGAGTCCACAATATCGTTGCGATTGCACCGTATGTTGAACGTGATGCTCACTTTCCACATTGATTCGTGTATGCAGACATCACGACTTGCCACCAGATCACGATTCTGGTGTTCAATGGCAAATCGCTCATCGTTCACGTCGAGGAAATTCACTTTGCAGTGTTGACACACAGACTTGGGCAGAAAGGCGCTTAGATTGTTGATCAACTGCGATTTCCGCAAACAGATCTGATTCCATTTGTCTGTTGTGTGGATGGCATACGAGGCATAGGTCTCCGATATCCATTGCTTGGCATCTGTGATGCGTCTGTGTAATGCTGGCTGCAACTGCAATGGATCCGTGGAGACGCCACGACGCTTACGACTAAGGATGCGATGTCGCATCTCGTTGTCAAAAGTGTTGCCGAAAATAAGATCCCCCGCCCGAAAGTCTGTACTGTTCTCACTGTACGCTTGCTCCAGCTGGTTGCCATCGAGTTGCAGGAATTCTTGTCGCAAATCTCGACGTCGTCGTCTCCGTTTCGAGTAGCCCGTGTTGTCCTCCTCCTCGAAGTGATGCAGATGATGCAGCTCCTGCTCAATACGTCGGTCCTCATTGCAACTATGGCCCGAGATAAAGATGCGCACGGGCAGACTGTAGTAGTCAATCGATCGCAGGCGATTTGATGTTGAGTCCACGTAGAAGGTGAACAGATTGGGATAGTAGATGCCATCGCATTTAAGCGATTTCTTTAGCTGTATCTGGCCATCCTTGTGGCTGACCGCGACTAGATGATGCACAAAGTTGGCCGATTTATGCGCATTGATTTTGTAATGACGCTCCGAGCCCAATTTGTAAACGGAAGCATTAAAGATGACAGCGCCCGGCGGTGTTTGTTCGTGCACAATAATTAGATAGCCCGAGATCTGTGCAATTTGGATTGCCAGCTGCAGCAGAAGCAGCAGCAGCAACGGCGACCGCAGACTGGACTTTGTTTGCATTGCAAATGCACTTGATTATGCTTCTTGTGTTACGCAGTAAATCTCCTCCACTGCTTCCACCGTTGTGTGTGTATCTCTCTTTATGCTTGTTGCTGTCTATTTTGCTCTGTGTGTGTGTGCGATGGCAAACAAACCACAGTGCAATTAATGCCTCTATTCAATTATCATTCGTGCGCTGCATTGCCTGCGGAATAGAGTTAACGTGTACACAAGTTAGCAATTGATTTACACATACACACAGACTTGCACACTCGTGTGTTTGCGAGTCATGCTTGTTTATCGTATATATTAAATGTACGCTGAAAAGTAGGCAATACTTTTTACTTGAACATCGCATCACATATCACGCATACGCCCCGCTGTTCGTGCTGAACCAAATCTGTCACAGCTGCCAACAGTGGCATTGCTGCCATTTTGGCTTAATTAAACCAGACTGAGATGAACACTTGATGTGATCGACGTGCAGATACCTCGCAAACAAAATAAATTCTTTACTTTACACTCTATGCAAGTCGAAGCTTGACAAAAAATTGTCTTATTCCCTCTGCTCTGCTCTGTTTGACTTTGTTAATTCAATTAGGCCGTAGTTTACGTTGCCAATAATTATATTTTCTTTTCGTATTAAATCTGTAGCTCGTCTGGCCTATTTCATTAGTTACACTGATAAACAAAACGAAATTATGCCAGAAGTTCTCTTTAAAGGCAACAGTGCCTGACTTTATGTCAGTAATAATTATGGTTTCATTGCATGCTGCACAAGTCGTCAAAAGATGCTCGACTTGCAGACTCTACGTATATAAAATTATACACTGATGAGCACATCATAATCAACCATTTAATGCCTGACTCTGCAGGTTTTATGTGTAATAATTATTCTGTTATTGCAGACTTTAATTTTTTTTATCAAACTTTCACTTTGTTGTTTATCTGTTAATAATGTTTCACCTTATTACTACTATTTTCCGTTTAATTGTTGATCTTCACACATGGCTTAATACAAGGCTGGTTGGTAAACATAATCTAAAAAATTCGAAGCTGTGTTTGGCTTTCGGCTTCGCTTTAATATCTTAATCTATGTGCGACCCTTGCGATTCATTCCATGTTTATAGAGTATTAAAAACGCGTCCTGTCCTGCTGTTTGCTCTCGCAAATTTATGTCGACAGCAATGCGCAGCGGATAACACAGACGGCAGACAACGGAGAGACGGTTTTTTAATTTAATTTTTGTTGTGCATGTGAAAACGTGCACGATGAAACACAAAACTTTTCATTCATCGCATCACTTTGCTAACAAACGACTTGCTTTTATTTTTGGCTGTTTTTGGACTGTTGTTGTTCTTTTTCGTTTTCTATTTGTGTGCACCCCTTTTGCCATTCGCTGACATTGTCCGAAAATGAAATACAGCTTAATCTGATAACGAGCGTAGCAGGCAGCCAACAAAATGCCACAAATTCGCACGTAGAGAACTCCTGTCTCACATGACGGGGCCAGAGTTGCATGCCCCGTCAGGCCATTATTGCAAATTTAATGAAATTCGATTCAGTATAGTTTCGTTTAGCAGCTAATTAGCAGAATTCGAGCTGAAGTGGGCAGTAGCAGGCAGGCAGAAGAGCTAACAGAAAGGGCCAAAGGACATTTGGGCCAACCAACTAATTCACATGCGAATTTTGGCTCAACGTGTTCAATTACAATGCACACAACGTTGGCTTTTCCCACACATTCTCATTGCGCATACGCAACGCTGCGTTGAGTATGCTAAGCCAGGCAAAGCTGGCGAGGGGAGGGCAACGAGAGCCTGTAAGTTCTCTTTTAATTGCAGTGTTAACATGTTTAATTAAAATTGCTGCTTGAACGCGCCCAAACGCGGCGCTATGAAAAATGCAAAAGTCGAGACGGCTGCCAGACAACAACAACAACAACGTCGACTGAGACTTTCTGTTGTTGATGTTTCTGGCGCTGCTGCTGCTGTTGTTGCTGTGTGTGGCATGCGGCTGCAACTGCGATTGGGAGTCAACAAGCATGTGCTCAACTAAATGCAAGCTCTTTTCATGCTACGCCAAGCCTGAAACGAAAAACAAAACATAAACCAGCACAGCACAGCACAACCCAAACCGACCCGAGTTGAGGCAACGCAACGCAATGCGACGCTAAAGTCAGCAACATGAAATTATTAAATTTTCACACGCTGACGGCAACAATTAAAAAAAATGTAGAGCTGAAAGCTGTTGCTGACGACGACGTTGGCATACGCTTTAAATAAATTAAAAGACCTTAAACTTGTCCACGCTCTGCTGCCTCGCTCCCTCTTAAACAAATATCTTGCAACAATGTTGCACTTAATCTCCCTCTTGATGTCATATCGCATGACTTTCTGGAGCTACCCTGCTGTGCATACTCTATGCTCTCAGCAGACATGTGTCTGATGCGTCCAGGTGTGAACATGTTAAAATTTTGTTAAGCTGCCTTCAGTGTCGACTGCATTTAGTTGAAATTCTCTTTTTGGTTTAGCAACTTTTTGTTGCACTATTTTGAGTGAATTTACCGCAACAGTTGCACAACTAATTAATGTTTTATGACATAGCAAAGTAGTTGTCTAACGTTCCTGATAAGTTACAATCGGAAAGCGAAGTCTGCATAATTAATGCGTAGAAACTTAAGACGCGATAATTAACAATAGGTAAGAAGACTTCCTCTGCAATTACAAGTTGCAAATTTTGCAATTAGAAGCGGGAGGGGGACGCGGAGTAGAGTAAGTATTGTGGCAGGTGTGGCAGGCAATGACAAGCTGCCTGAAGACAGTTTGTAATTCAAGTTATGCGCCGCAGTTGAAATATGGCTTCTGCCGCGTCCTCGCCCCACAAAATGGCGTCACTTGGCAGCCTACTAAAACCTATCAACGTGTGTGCCACACACATATGCACACACACTAACACATACTACCCCACAATACAGTGAAACGCCACACAACAACAGCTGAAATGGGCTGTCAAATTCAGGAAGCCAGCCAAAATTTGCCACATGTAACACAAACCAGCCAGCTACGAGGTTGTCTCTGTGTGTGTGAGTGTGGTGTGGGAATTTCTTTGGGTGGTTTGTTGCTTTGGTTATTCGACATGCGAAAGGGTTGCTTCAGTTTCGTTTCCCACTCTCCCTCACTGACATAAACATGCGAATTTTACGGGACAACCGCCTGGCGGCGCTAAACTTTTTTAAGTAGCGCCATCTTAACGCTACCTGAAATATAATACCGCTACCGCCCAAATTTGGCCAAGCACCACCCGCTGCTGTTGGCAACTTTTTTTTCAGCTGCTGCTCCTTCTGTTGTTTGAGCAAGGCAACTGATAACATTTCAGCAGCAGCAAAAAGTGAAGAAAAAGAATGAAATGATGCAAAGGGAAACGAAACGAAACGAAACGGAGCGAAAGGAAACCAAACAAAACAGATTTGGGTAAAGAGAGTCTGGAGATTGCCGGAAAAGTCAAAGTTAAGCTTGATATAAATTTAATACAGCCCGCTAAGTGGGCGTGGCTGACAGCTGGCTTTGTCGCTTAGCGCAGCTAATGAGCGCACACAACTTTTTCTATCATTTTTTTCAGTTCTTGTTGTTGTTCTTGGCCCTCAACATTGTTTTATGTAATCTGAACTCAAAAGCTTCTCTCGGCAGGAGTTGGAATTTTTTTGATGAAAATTGCCTTAGAGTGGGCGTAGAGATAGGGGTAGTTAAATTGGCGGACACACTAATGAAAATTGATCAACATGGTGGGCTGAGACATTATTGTCACTTGGCCAAATTGCTTTGATGACTTTGCTGTTGTTTTTTAATTAGCTTTGAGCGACGCCTCAATTGTTGCTTTTGTTGTTCGGCCCTTTAAGGTAATTTTCAGGATGCAAGCAAATCAATTAAACAAAGGATGCCATCGCGTGCCAAAGCAACAATGCGAAGCAGAAGCCATATTAATGATAATAATAATCATAAATAATGCGAGGCTCAACAAGGTGTCAAATATTTATTTGTAGCATACTTTTCTGGGGCGTGACTCATATAAAACTTAATTACCATAAATTTCGGCAAACATTATGGCTTCGCGTGCTATGTGCCACGCCCCCTCTACGCTTCCGAGCAGAACATGACACAAACATGTTGTGCAATAAAATATTCGGTTTTACTCGACAGGTTTGCGTGCAGGAAATGCGATTCCGGTCTAGACACAATAAGGATAACTACTTGCTAAATAATATTACATGCAGCCCCATGAAAACGATGATGATGATGATGATGACGACGACGACGATGATAATAGCAAACACGAAAACTGCAGACAGACATTTAACTGCATTAAAAGCGCATTAGTTGTGTGCCACCACATTGCGTTTACTTAATAGTTGAGCGCCAACATTTCGTATACGTAATATGCGGCAGCAGTTGCTCACTCTAGGGGCACTCACACACACTCCAGCTGATTTTTAGCTGTGGCAAAGTGAGTGCTCGCTGCCACACACTCTATTAAATGCCAAGGTGTGTGTGTGTGTGTGGGAGGTGCTGTGTGTCGAGGGACCTCGCAAACACTTGACGCAGACAGCAAGTTATTTTGAGCTGTGGCTGAAATGACAGAGCCAACAGCGGAGCTCAAATAACAATTAATTCGGTATTAAATCTGGATTATTACGTATACGCGCAGGCTGAATAAATAAATACAATTGATTAAGGCAACAGGAAGCGGGGACAAGGCAGCGGAAGCTGCAGCAACAGCGAAAGCCACAGCAAAAGCAAGAGCACACAATGGGAACCCACGTAGAGGGCGAAGATAAAGATGAAGGAGCAGACAAGAGCATGCCGGAAGAGGCTGCGAAACATGAACTGTACACGAGCAAACAACAATGGTTGTTGGGCGAAGAGAACGTGCAGAGAAACGGAGAAGAATTTTACTCTACTTTCGTTGGACATGCAACAAGAAAAGCCCTGCAAAGGCAGCCAACCAACCAAACAAGCCAAGCCAAGCTAAACCGAGCTGAGACGAGAGCAAAGTAATAGTAGCAACCATGTCTCGAGCTATTTGCGTCCATTTTTCCTCAGTCTTCCCTTCTCTCTTGCTGCTTGTGGCCTGCCTCCCACGTCGTGCCACACACGCAGCAATGCAATTGAGTTTAAACGGCAACAATTCTGTCGAGTCGAGCTGCTTGTTTGCATAGAATTCGCATAGAAGAATCTAGTCGAAAGTATTCAACGAATACGATTATATGATACTGCAGTCAGTGTCTGTGCACTGGCATTGCTACCAGACCAAACTCAAACGCAAACTCAAACCAAGTTGACTTGCAACATGCTGTACAAATTAAAAATGCGCCAGAGGCGTGACAAAAAACGCAAACTTGTAACAGGATCTTCTCGTTCTCATGATGTTCTTCATCCTCGCACTAACGATGAAGCAGCAATATTGCAAAACACAGAGCCAACAACCGAGAGCCGAAAGCTATTAAACTGCAAACGGGGGAATCCATTTTCATTGCGCGATTGCGATTGCACATCAAAGACATGTCAGTTGCACAAGGCTCTTCATTTGTATTTGAGCGAAGGAGAAGAGCAAAAGCTCAGTTTAAAGCTTGCAAAAGTTGCCAGCGAGGAATTAAGTCAACTATCACTTGATTGACTTTTGCGAGCAGTCTAGATTAAGTACTAAGATTAGCTTCGAAAGCACATTCAAGCAATATCGATATAGTTAATCTGAGAATAAATTGTAAATGCAGAGGATACTACAACTTTAACCTACTTTGATTTACAATTTATGTAGTATTTATGTAAGTTCTTTGCACTAAAAGCACATTAAAGCAATGCTCCACATTCATGGTTATAGTATAACCTTTTTGTTATCGATATATTGTAATTTATCTGAGCATAAATTAAAGAAAACGGAGATTTTAAAACTTGAACATACTTTGTTGTAAAATAAAATAAAAGAAAGACAAGCAAAGTGCATGTGATACTTTAATGTTTGCCTAATGCAAATGGAGCAAATAAAATTTACAAACTCACAATTAAACAACAACTTTACGTGTAGCTAAACATTGAACTGACTTTAAGGCTCAAGGCCATTTATGTAAGCTCAAACGTTTGCAATAAATTTTGGCATCAGCTTAGCATATAGTGCATCGTCTTGATTACAGTTTTAAGCACTACAGAGATTAAAATGTGCAGCAAAAAAAGCAAACTAAAGAAAAATAAGTAGATATTTATGTGGACGCATGAGCATCTATAAAAGTATATTCTATAATTTTCAAGCAGCATGCAAAATTTATGGCTTTAAGTGCCAAGCAATAGACAAGACGCAACAGCAGCAAGTTGTTGCCCCAAAGCAGTCATATATTATAAGAGAACATCCACACAGAGTGTAGATGTGTGTGTGTGTATGTGTATGTATATAAATTTAAATGCAAATCAGGATGGCAGCACTTACGAAGAAATGTCTCAGTTCAAGGAGAGATAGAGAGAGTGAGGTTTGAAAATAGCTTTAAAATAAAGTTGGTACAACGACAAAACACTTCATTAGTGGCTTGTGGCAATTGGCGCGTATCGTTGAATTTATTTGCCACTGTCAGCTGACTGACATTTTCATTTAATTGCGTGCCTTTACGTGGGAAAAGTGGCGAACCAGCGACACAGACAGCGAGAGAGAGAGAGTGGAAAAGAGATGGAGAAACATCAAGAGAGCGAGCGAATAAAATACCGAAAGTTTTAACGCAGTGACACAAAATCAATAAGCGGTTGCAATTAATGTGCCACAATGAGAACATAATTAAAAGACTTGCAACTTTTCAATTGCCGACGATACGTTCCATTTTACAAGGCTGCCATGCCTGAATTAAAGCGACTTGCAAACGCAACTGGAAGAATGTCACACAAACGCAGCACTGAAAAGTGTGCTATGAAAAAGCAAAAAGCCTCGAGGTAAGCACGCTTCTTGTTTCCTGCTGCTCTGTCCCCTGCCTTCTGTTGCTGTTTTTGCTTCTGTTGCTTTTTCTGACCAGTAAACTGCGTAAAAGTAAATGAAATGAACGAGTACTTGAATAAATGAGGTCAACTATGAGTGCTTTGTATTCGCATCTATTTCTATGTCCTTTGTATCTTTTTTTATCTTTGTATCTGCAATGGCAACTGCAACAGAAACTGTGTCTTTCTATATCTGTTTAACTTTTGCCTGAGCCCTCAAGTTAATGGAAATGCAGCCGTGCGCTTTGTTAAATCTCAAATGATAAATGTTGCCAGCAGCAGCAGTAGCAGCAACAGCATCAGACAGTGGGAGTCGCCACGCTTTATGTTGGTGCTGTTGCTGCTGTGCGGCATTGTCTGCAATTAAGTTCCATGACAGCAAAGGCACTCAGAACATATGCCAACGCTTAATCAGGAAAACAATGGCTGACGGAAATATATATGCAGACACTCTCTCGTCCTTCTCAGCGCCTGCAACTTGTGGCACAAAGTGCGTGCCACTCATCATGCGTTGCCCTGACAAAAGCACTCCTCTAAGTAACTGTAACCAGCGACGAGTATGGCAGCTAGTAGGAATATCTTTTGGGATGTAGAAGCTCAGTGAAGCGCAAATCCCATTGAATTTATTTACGGCGGACGAAGCATCGAAAATTTATACGCATGTAGTTTGTCTACTCGCATTTATGTTAATGCATCGTCGTTCTTAATACCATTCAACACAGTTTTATGGCAAATTTATGCACGAAGCACTATGAAATATTGTGGCTTTAAGTGCGGCATTTAGTTCGAAACTGAAAAGTGATTTAAATAAATCGACTGCAAAGCCAAGCATACAGTCAGTATATAGTATGGTATATAGTATATATTTGTTAGCATGGTATATATGTAGACAGAGGAAAGCCAAAGTCGAGGCGTGTTGAGCTGTCAATTAATCGAAAGCATTCTCGGCACATGCAATGCTATTTTGCTGGCTGGCAATGGCAATGAGAATACATAGCAATCGCAATAGCTGCCATCGGTTTAGCTAATGACGCCCAGCAAACAAGCCGAAAGCGAGAGCACAAACAACTGCTTGCTACCCTGCAGAGATAAGTGCAGCCTTTGGCTGTCGCACACCACTAATTACAGGGTATTAGCAACTGCAGACAGCACCGACAGCAACAAATGTGATTTAAGCTGTTGCTGCTGGAAATAGAAGAACTCCCAGAGAGAGAGAAAGAGAGCTAACTCAGTTGAGTGTCTATCAACGAAAAGTGGAACAACAGCAGCAGCTCCAATGACAGCTAAAACAATGGCAACCATTATCAGAGAGTTGGAATTGTGTGTTATCCTAACTGCCAACAAGTCTTGTCCGGCAACGGGGCGTATGCGCAATGTTTGCTTGTGTTGTTGTTCTTAGTTTGCTTGCATAAGAATGACAAGTTTCGCTTACCTTTTAGCAGAATTACAGCAATTAAGAGACTGGCGTTTATTATTTAAAGCACACATGTTGCAAGCTGCAAAACAAAGCAAAAAAAGAAATTAGTAAGAAACCAAGTGTACACATATCATTTAATTGAGTCTCCCGAGAGAGAATGATTGACTGCAGTCCAACAACATTTAATGGCCACTAATTAGCAGCAATTTCATTTATTTCCTCTTTTTCCAGCCACAGTTTGTCTTGGTTTATCTACACACACACCCGCACACATGTTTGTCAGCCAAAACTCAGGTTAAACAAACGCAAATTACACAACTTTTTCGTAATATTTGGCAACTGCTGTCGTCGTCGTAGTCCTAAGTCAAAGGCACACAAAAACCTACAAAAGGTTTCAACTTTTACGACTAGCATGCGGAGTTGTTTTTGGTACTACTATGTCAAAGACTTGCCTCGAAAATTAACTTTTGCCAGATCAACTACAATATAAGCACATTTCAAGCAGCAGAAAGAGGATGCTGCTGATGTGCGACAGATACTCTTTGATTTTTAACTTGTTCTTTCAAATATTGTCACTACAAACAGTGAGGAGTAAATTAAATGAGTTTAATGAAATTATTCGGTTGAAACGAAAAGCTGAATGGAAGGTAAAAGCTGAGTTAAGCTTACTTATTTCTTTACTCAATTGAATGTATGGTAGTAATTTATTCCAGAAATTGCACTTAGATCTAGACGATCACTTTTGGTGCAAATAAGTTTATAAATTCTGAACTATAGTAGGTAATATTGTTTGAATCGAGTTTTTGATTTGAATTAACGAAGATCCTAAAATAAATTGTAATTTGAATTATACATATTTTTTATAAGAATTTGTTTCGAATTCGTTGGCTATCAAATCGTCAAATTTGATTGATTTTGGTGTGGTATAGCTTTAACTCTTTTATATATTTTTGCTTCTTTCAATAAAATAATACTGCTTTAGAAGTCGTAATTTGGTTCAGACAATCATTTTTGATACTATAAGTTAATAAATTTCGAAGTACGTTGTTTGCTGTGAATTTTGGATTTGAATTAATAAAGTTTTAACGCTAGGAAATATATTTTTTAAAACTTTAAGCTTTTTTTCGACCTGACATCTTTAACTTTTTATTTATTTTTATTTCTGTCAACCAAATAATAAAAACGCTTTAAAATTCAGTAGCAGGTAATATGCTTTGCTTGTCAGCTCGTTATGAGGTATTACTTGATTGCATACAGAAAAACTTGCAAGCATAAACAAGCGCACAGCTGGCATATGAATTGCTAAAACAGTAAAGATAGCAACCACATTAGGCAACTTTATGCAAGTGTGTGTGTGCGAGTGTGTGTGTGTGTGTGTGCGACAGTTATAAGTTACAGCTTTCGAGTGCATACTTTAGTGCGCCGGCAAAAGGCAACAAACTCTTTCAGGCATTATTAATGCGAGTGGCAGCCACTTGAAGGCAAGAGTGTGTGTGCGTGTATAATGTGTGAGCGAATGTGTGTGGTGTGGTGTGGTGTGTGTGGAGGATAGTTACAGCTGCCACTGTTGCTGCTGCTCTTGCTGCTGGTAATCAGCATTGACAGTTGTTGAAAGTTTGTCAAGCTAATGCCGAGCTGTTTATGACAGCGAGTTGAAGTTGCAACTTCAAACTCGAATCGATGCGACGAGCATTGCGAAACGTTGCAACAGCGTTTGAGGTGTGGCAAGTGCTGCTTAAATTTGTCAAACTGAATGCCTCAGCTAGTCCAGAGCACGGAGCTCAAGCAATCAGCATTAAGCAACGCGTTGACAGCAACTTAATCAGCATTAAGTGCAAAGAGCCAGCAACAGCGACAACGACGACGTCGACGACAGACGTTAAAAATAAAGGATGAAGGATAAAGAATACAGAATACAGTATAATACAGGAGTATACGGAGTGTAAGTTAACCACGCCTCGCCGTAGGCAGGCCAAATGGATTTTTATTGTTTGTCGCGGCTGTTTCCACTCGCGTTTCTCGATTCGCAACTCGCGAGTCGAAACAAATTGCGAAAGTAAATAAAAACAAAAGGCGCGGCAACAGGCGCAGCAAGCCAGCAAGCAAAAGGATGTTTGTACGTGGCAAAGCGGCCACAAAGGACATAATGAATACGCTTAACTTTTAAGTCACGCTGAGAGATAACTTTTCCAAGAAGGAATAATGGCGCGAATAATGACGCTGACAACAACAACAAGGAGCAAAGACAAAAGGCAAGCCACATAGCCATAGATATGCCATGGAATATAAAGCAGCTCTCCATCTGTGAGTGTGTGTGTGTGTGTGACTGTAATTGTGTGTGTTTGCCATTAATGTAAATGAGTCGCATTAAAGTGTCAATACGACTCTCAATATGGCACGCGGCATGTGGCAAGCTGGAGGAGCGCAAATGTGTCTTAAATCAATATGAATTTCATTTATCCTGTAGGCCAAAGAGGCGGCAGGGTCGCCACCAAAGGCTGCCCGAAAAACTCATTAAAGCGTTACGCGCTGTTGCAGCAAATGAGTCATCATTGAGCAAATACACACAGCAAACAATCACATACACAGCGCCACACTAAAAGCAAGAAAGAGAAAGAGCGAGTGCGAGTGAGATGGCAAGTCGACAGGCTATGTCAACGCCCGAAATTTATTCGCGTTTTGTGTTGTTGGCAAATGCAATCATTTTGTTACGTGGTTTCATTTCATGCTGCCAACCCGCTTCCTCCCCCCGTCTCGTATCTCACCCCCTGCTGCACCTCGTAATCCAATAACATGCAAAAAGTTCGTTTATAGACGCCACACATAGAGCGAAAGCTGGGAGCTGGCTTGCAACATGTGCAACATGGCGTATGTGTAACGTGTGTGCAAATATTGTCTCAATTTGGCGCTGGCTCCACACTTGGCTGCCTGGTTTTTGGGTAAATTGAGTCGTCACAGCTTATGCAGATGCTGCAACCGCCAACTCCAGCTCCCAGTTATCCTCCCTTACACCCACCCAACCTCATCCTGTCGTCCTCTCTCTCTCTCTCTCTCTTTCTCTCTGAGGGTTTCCTTGAGCTTCATGTGGAAATAAACAATTTGTATGCGAATTTCGCCTTTGCAGTGAGCAAAACCATGAATATGAAAATTTTCCCCAGTTTCTGCAATTTGCTTGCACTTCGCAAAGTTGTCAGCCAGTTGTCGATAGATGGCGCCACCTTCTACTAAAACCAATCCACCCCCTCCCCAACAGAAACTGCCTTTTGCCAACAAACAGCTAGAAAATTGAAAGCAAAATATGATGATGTTCGATTTAGAGATTTTCTATGCACATAATCCTTCACCTTCCACACTCCTCATTCCACTTACTCCGCTCACTTTCTAAGCTATTTCAATTTTGGAGAGCGGTATACAAATATTAGGCTAACCGAATTTTGCGTAGTCCATCAAGCAGAAATTGAAGGCTCATGCAAATTTGTAGACGTATTCATTTCGAGTATTTCAGTCTGCTTAGCATATTCATACAATATGAAAGCCATAAGCTGCTTTGCTGCAAAACAAAAGTCCAGAAGATGCGTGCTGTTATTTTACGCAAATACAAACACAAACACCAACACAAATGTTGCAATTGCTGTAAGATGCAAGCACGAAATGGCAAATGGAAAGCTAGAAACATATTCGACGCATTTTCTAGGGAGAAGAGCTCGTAATTTTCATTGCATAAAATAAACACTGAGCAGGAAATTGCATTACTCTCAAGTTCAGTGAGAGTTTTATGACTGCATTAATAACATCAACAATATCCCGGGTATATTGCATTTAATTAATGCACTGAGCATTTTGTCCTCATATCCTCAAGTTGAACTCTTTGTGCGCCTTTTCATTTGCCACATGCCGCGGCGCATGCCACTTCAGACATAATCACCAGAGAGGCTTTAAGAGCTGCCTCTGCTTGCTTGGCTTATGCTTATGCTCATGCTTATGTTTATGCTTTTGATTCTACTTCTGCTTCAGCTTCTGCCTGATGTGAAGCTGTCAAAGCGCTGGAAGCAAAAGTGACGCATTTGTATTAATGGCAACCCAAACGAGACTCTGTGTGTGGCACGGTCAGGTGGCAGGAGTCGAGTCTACGTTTGCTGCTGCTGCTGTTGCTGCTGCTCTGGTATTTGGCTGCAGCCTCTTTTGGCATTTGAAGTGCATCGCAATTCACATGCGAATGCTTTTGAGAACCAACTCATTCAGAGAGCCGCAAAAGACTCCCCGTTGCTCCGCTTCCCCTTCCCCATCCTCCGCTTTACTCCACTCGACAACTGAATAAACTGAATCTGTGAATTGCGAGTGCATCATGCATTGCATTTATTTTGCAATTACTCAACTCGTGCATAAACATGATACTCATACGTGGGTAGATCAATAAACTGCGCACCCAACCAGCTAAAATCAGACAAAACGAGTTTTTTTCTTCTGCACTCTCTCTCTCTCTCTTAGTTGCAATTCACAATTCGCAATGAGCCATAACTCTGACAGAGTCAAGTCCTTATACAGATTGTACTCAACTCGACTCGACTCCATGCTTGAAACTGTTTTTCTATTAAATGCAATAGCCAACATGATGGATGGCTTAGTGCAAATCGAAGCGTGGCATTATAGATATCAACTTCAGTATGGCATACTCTATAAAGCAACTTGTTATACATGCCTCATCAATTCAGACTGTCAAAGAGCTAACGAATTATTAAGTGCAGCTCAGCAAAAATATTTGACCATGAAGTAAAAATCTTTTCAAAATTCGACAAGCCTGAAAACTCAGAGCCGAAACTAATTCTTGTTGTCAGCATCGTTTCTCTTGATTTTTCGCAATATTTCTACAATTATCTCTTGCTGGTTTTCTCAATTTTGGTTGCCTCAAAAAGTAAGCATACATCACTTTAGCAACCCTCGCTGCCACTGCGAATGGAAAACGTTTCAAGTGTCCTTTATGGAGTTGAAAAACAGTTAAAAACTGCAAAAACCCAGCCAATTTATGGCACAAAGTGCTGTTGTCCAAGTGGATTTACCAAGTTGAGAGCCAAATTGCAACATAATTCCATATAATAATATTAATAATAATAATGATAATAAAATTTAACTTAATACACTTCCAACTCGCAACTCACAACTCGCAACTTGCTGCTTAAAGCGAGCGAAATTTATTATTATATTTATTAGTGGCCAAAACACTTTACTGCCCAATTAGACGCGTCACAGCTGGAAAAACTGCTGGCTGACGAAGCAGTCAAAATAAAAATGAGCAAACTGAAAACTAAAAATGCAGCAGACCATGTTAAAGTGGGACACTAAAACAGAGAGCGATGGAAAATGGAAAATCACAAGTTGGCCAAAATTAGCACAGATTTTTCGGAGCTGCAAAATTTTGATGAAATTAACGTTCTTCTTTTGTGGGAGGGTATGATAATGAAGTTCTGAAGTAGGTAACTCATGAGTACGAAGTTTTTGGCTTTTTAAGTTCCCTTTCTCATCACAATGAAATTAAAAAGAGGAAGGAAAAGCAAGATTAAAATTTATAGCAAAAACATATTCTGTCACCTCAATTTCCTCAAACTTAAATTAGAGATAATTTGACTATATATGTATATGTAGAGTATTTGAGTTTCGCCTAATTGCCACTCATTTTTTGGAACTGGGAGAGGGAGGGTAAGAAAATTAAGTTCTAAAATAGGTAACCGAAAGAAGAACGAACAAAAAGATTTTCTTTTTTTTATGAAAACCTAAATTAAAGACGAAGGAAGTCAAAGCGAACATATTATGTGACTTCACATTTTCTGAAATTAAAAAAGTTATTAAAAAGATTTTAATCTACCTATGGTAGAGTATTTGAGTTTCGTCCAACATATATATTGAATTTTAACATAATTTTGGTCTTTTAAGTTATCATTTCATGATGAACTTGAATTAAGGAAAGAAGACATAATATAATATTTATTATTCCTTCAAATCTGTAATCTCAATCTGCTGAAATTTAAGTTTAGTAGAGTATTTGAGCTTCGTCTTATTGCCACTAACGTTTTTTGAGCTTGTCGCATTAACAAGTTGTCAATTAGCCCATGGAAGAAAATGTACATAATTAAGGTGGACAAATTAAACACAAGCTGCAAAAAGGAGGAGCATAGCGGAGGTGGATGAAAACTAGGCGATGGGCGTAATGGGCGTGGTGTCCATGACCGGTCACTTAAAATGCATTGCATTGCAAATGATGCCACAAGGCAGCTGCAAAAAACGGAAAAGTTTTTTAGCAGCAAGCGTTGTCTAGTCTTTCAACTTTGGTGGCAAATGCCAGCTTTGACGATGATGATTCAAATGAATAGGCAACTATGCCAAAGAGTGAAAAGCGACAGTTCAAATGTCGCAGGTCACTCTCAGTTGTCAAGAACAACAACAACAGGAACAACATGAAGTGACAATGACAACAACAACAACAACAACAACAACAACAACGTTAGCAAGGTGAAGTGTTCACTGACAATCTCTAGTTTCTTCGTTTTGCAGTTTGTCATTTCTTAGTTTGCTGCTCGCTTTGAAGACAATTTGCATCGTCGTGGCAGTGACTTTTCTTTTGTCTTTTTTGCACATTAGCTACCCATCACTGTCAGTACCCCTCCCCTCTCTCTTTAACTCAGTCCCCTCTTCGTTCCCTCTCTATACTCTTTCTGTCATGCTGATGCTCACCTTTGCATTATGAGCTGCTAGAAACGGAGAGAACTCGCTATCGTCGTTGTCTATAAACTACTTTTAGTCTCTCTCTCTCTCTCTCTTGCGCTTCCCCTCTCTCTTTCTTTCCTCTCGCGACTGTTTGCCTTTGGCCAACTGTGTCAACCAGTTGGACCAGTTGACTGAGCTGCAGAGTCGCCTCCTTTGTGGCGAAACGTTGATTGCTCCTCAGTAGCCTCGACTTGGACTCTGGCTTCAATTGATTGGAATAGTTGTTATTCCCCACGCCACCTCTTCCGTTCTCCCTCTCTTGGGCTATTTGTCTCTCTCTATCTCTTTCTCTCTCTCTCTCTCGCTTTTTGACAGTCAACTTTTATTTGGACTTTACCGTTTTCGCGTTTCAGTTACAAAATTTTGCAATTCATGCCACGAACCGAGCCCAGTTTTCCTGCTCAAACTCAGCTCAGCTTTGCTGCTGCTCTGCATCCAAGTCTCAATGCTATTTATAACATTTGTCGGCTTTTGGTTTTCGATTTGTGTTTTGCTACAACAGCAAACAGCAAACTGCAACTGCAACTGAAAGAGAGCAACAGCAACAGCAACAGCAAAAGCCAGAGCAACTGCAGCTGAGTGAAGAAAAATGCGCCCCTTGTGAACTGCGCCCAATTTATAATGTGCACTTTTGAAGGCCTTCGCCTCGTGGACAGTTGCAACTACTGACAGTGCCCAGGGAATGGGAGACTGTGTGTTGAATGTGCAGCGAACGGAGCAATTGTTATACAAAAGCCAGCCAAAACATTGTTGCCAAACGTTGGGTATAATATTTTGGTGAATAGCAAATATTATATGATTGATATAAATTTTAAATGTATTGAAATTGTGTGCGATAGAAAACTCTTTAGTATAGATTTATTCTATGGCCAGCTATAATATTGGATTAATTCTTAATAGCAACAATTCGTAAATAATTATAGAGTTGAATAGAATGAGGAGGTAATAAGACAAATTAGTTAGTTTTCCAGTTATAGAAACAATATTTAATATCAAATCATTTAAGATAACTCAACTGATAACTGATGTTATTAACACTTAAGACGAAAGCAATCTTTAAAAGAGTTTTTCTAAATAGTAGAAAAAATATATAAACTCATATTGCATTTCCGGTAATATAATCAAGATTTAAAACGCAATATTAAATCATTAAAAGCAGCTCAACTTACAGCTGATGATTGCTCAAATGAAACTTCTCTAAATAGTAGAACAAATATTAAAGATATTAGACAAATATCAGATCAAAAAAAAGAGTCTAACTTTTAGAAAAATTTTATATAAATAATATATGTAAGTGTTCAAATTAATCGCAATCGATTCAATAGAAGAACATGGAATATTTCTCAACATGAACTAAAATAGTTAAATAAGAAAAACCCTTAACATGTGATAAATTAAGTCATCAATGAAAGCAAACTGTAAAAGAACGCTCGAACGATAAACATATTAAGTCAAACGAATTAGATTTCCAGTATTGGAGTCAATATTAAAAATATAATTTAAATTTCAGGATAACTCAGAAGTATAAGAATATGGCTATTTAAAATAATATACTTAATGCCATAGCTAACAACTAATTGCATTTATAGTTAAAGCTACCAATTTCCGACTTTGAAAAGTCACATAGTACCAACAAGTTTTTATGTGAGCTGTGTGCAAATGTTTCTGCTGTCCGAAGAGAATGTTCTATTTGTTGTTTTTGAGGTTGGTATCTGCGCGTCGAGCTGCCAATTGCCAGCGATGCTTATTTGTTTAATCGACCAACAAGAGCGTTGGCCACAAAAACGAAACCAGCTGAAAAGCAAGACCAAAACATCGAAAACTGTGCGCCTTTTTGTTATGGAGTGTCCAGTTGTTGTTTGGCTCTTGTTGAATGGCGACTTTTATGCGTTTTGTTGCCGTTTCTCGTTGTTCGCTTTGCATGGCGTGAATGTTGCCCGATCGGAAAGATACGAGTTTCTGGCCCCCCAAATGCAATCTACATGCAGCCACAGCAACAGCAGCAGCAGCGTGTTCGTGACGTTCACACCCAAAAGAGCAGTTATTAGGTAATTGAATGGAACACATGAAACTCTTATATAAGAGCCGACAAAAACGACACAACACCCAAACAAAACACAATCATAACGACCAGCTGAAGCAGCCAAAAAATATAGTTTTTCGCTTTCTAAAAAACAAATTTAATGGAATTTGATTTGTCATAGAACTAAAATTGTTTGTCAGCTGTTCATTAAATTGTTGTAAATGTTGTGGAGAAAAGTTTGCTTTGCTATTCATTCATGTATTCATTTGAATATTTTAGTTTAGACTCGTGTTCGCTGAAATGATTTTGCACAATTTTTGTCAAAGCGTTTTGTTGTCAAACATTTTAATGCAAAAAGTTTTGTACAAACATTTTGAATGTCTGCAGAGAAAAGTATAAATGTAAATGTGTACCTAACATGTGCTGCATGCAACATCATAAACGTGCCGCAAATTGAGTGGCAAACAAACTAAGAACTAAAGTGAAAGAGGGAAAAGCAACAAAAAGAAGCCGCAGCTACTGAAGCATGTAAACTTTATTTAAATGTTTCAGCATTTTTTCAACACACACACATTCTTCCATATATGTTATAATTGCAATTGCCTCTCAGATGGTCGCCATAGATAAAACAGACTTGCAAATATTTCTATTAAATTGCCAGCACATATTGTGCATACCCTGTAAATACAGCAGACGGAGAAAGGCAAGTCGCTTTTGATATATACAAAACTTCTACTGGCCTTCGTTAACTTTATACTATAAATATCCATAGACCATCTGCTAGTCGTAAACTCTTTGGGCATAATTACTTATTCATTGCCAGCAAAGCTGCAGCAAAATCTTGCTGTTTTATGTGCATTTTCCTCACAATTTTCCCTATGCTTTTCCACAGCTTTTTGCTTCATGTCGACCGCAAAACCCGAGACTCAAGCGTCGAATTTTAAAGAGCATTCTTATTGCAGTTGTTGGTTTTGTGTCCGCAAAACAAATTAAAACATTTCGCACTAATAATGTTATTAAATGCATAGCTGAATTGTGCTGTTTGCGGCTCTTGCAATGCAGTTAATGCCACTTGCAACGAGCAAAAACAGCTTGCCACAAAAAAAGAAAACATTCAGCCCATTTCGGGTTTCCACTCAACTCCTGATGGCTCAATTAATTGCCAAAGTTATTGTTGTAATGCGTATTGCTGACGTCGTTGTTTATGGTCTCAAATTAATCACATTTAATTAATCAATTGCTGATTGCCCATTTTCCCATTTCTCTTCCATCGCTAACCAAATTGTGCGTTGGGCTTAGAAAACAATCAACGAAAAATAGCATCAGAAATTACGAAAAGAGCTTATGCAGCATTAAAGCTGATTATCGGCTGCATTTTCATATGCTAATTAATCATATTGAAAGCGATGACAAAAAAATAGAAAAATGTAAATTTTCAAATCCTAATTAATATTCATTCACGCTATTTCGGTGTAAAAGAATAAATCTAAATTAATTCAATTTGCAGCGAAACGAATAAATAATAAGCTCACTAGCCACAAAGAATGGTCAGCTGTTTAAATGGAATATAAATGTAATATATGGTAAAACAAGTAAGAAAACTACAGCCGAGTGTGCTCGACTGTAAGATACCCGATACGCATTGTGAATTATGCGGCAATTTTAAAAATGCTAATATACTTGGTATATTGGTACTGTGATGCATACAAAATATACTATATATTGGTATAGTACTACATGCTAAATATACCATAGAGTGGAAAATATACCAAATTATATATCTAACTCTTATTTAACCATGTGTTCATTCGACAGATGGATTTATCGATTAGGCTCTTGACCCTGATCAAGAATATATACTTTATAGGGTCAAAGATGCCTCATTCTGCCTGTTACATACATTTCCTGGATGCACAAAGATATAACACCTTTCTACCCTATGGGTAGCGGGTATAAAGAAAATGCCATGCATTACTTGCTTCCCATCGAAAAAATGCTTACAAGTGAAAACTTAATTGATATGTTCCTAATAAAAGTAATCCTCGGAGCTCAGCTCCTATTACAGCGATCGCTTAAGTTAAGTTCTATTAGATTTAAGCTCAATTTAAAGTCATTATGTTTACACCTTGCTGTAGCCATAAGCTGCTTTAGAATGAGCTACATTAATGAGCCAAGTTTTGCAACTAGTCAAAGCTTCAATTTCAGCAGTTTTTCTGGAATTTAAAGTGCCAACTGATCAGCATTGAGTTTGAGAATCTCAAGTGTTCAGCCATGGCTAATACAGCTAGTTGGCAGCTGTTTAACCGTTTTGGATTTGTCTGTGGTCAGTGACCCAGGCAAATGGCTAGAGAGTACCGATTCCCCATTCCTCCGGAACTCTAAGATGAAGCGAAAAAAAAAACATAGAAAACAAAAAACAAACATGTTTTAAAGCCCGTCGCAAGACGAGAGAGAAACATAGAAGAGAAGAAGCTATTAAACTATGTGGCCTGCTACAATTTAATGCCTTCGGGCTGGGGCTGCGACTGCGAGATGAGAGGTTGGGGTAGCTGTGCCAGCAAAAAGACATTAACCGTATGAATATGAATGCTCGTTAACAGAGAGTGAGTGAGATAGAGAGAGCGGTGTCGAGTTTGCGTGTTAAATGCCATCACAAAGATGGATAACCAGAACAAGAACAAGCACAAGAGGTGAACTTATAGAACGCACCAGGTAAATACGCTTACATATAATTTTCATCCATTGGGCGTAATTAAGTTCGGCCAAGACAAACGCGATCGGCAAGTTCGTTGTTTCAGTCTTTCGTTTCGTTTCGTTTGGAGAAATCTGTCCCTCATTACAAGACACAAATGGATGCTACCGGAGCGTAAGTAAACTACATAATGAAGGTGCGTTCACATCGAAATTAATTCAACCTCTACTAGAATGTCCGTTTCTTGATTTGCATGCGTGTGAAACTTAAAGGGAACTTGTCTCACATTTGGCTAAATTATTTAATTAAGTACTCACATTTCCGCAGCGAAAGAATCACTCAATGTTAATGCCAGCCAACCGCCTGCAATGAGAAAAAAGTCGAAAGAACAGAAATGAGTGTAAAGTATGAAGAAATTAACACAAATACGCAGTGAGAATCCATTAAACTGTGAGTACAACTAAAAGAAAAAAGAGAATTTAATGATTGCTCATAAGCCAAAATGCCAGCAGCACAATCTTAATAGCAATCCATTAACAGTCTTGTTCCAGTTACTAACAAAAAAGAAAAATGAGAAAATACTCAGAAATAAAAATATGCACATGTTTTGCTCAAGTCACGTACGTAGAGAAGGAGTCTCATGTCTTCAATTTAAAATAGTGAAATGAAAAGACGCACTCAACTCAATCAGTCCAAACAAGTTTTGGGAGTTGCGTCGAAAAAGTTCTAAAGAGGAGCATTCCAAAAAGAAATGCGAGTATGTGAAAATGTTTGTGCCTCGGCAGCTGTGAAAGATTTATAGTTAATCTGCTCAGTACTCAACTATCGATGCACAGCTAACAGATACTCTACAAGCCGCCGTAAATTAAAAGAAGCAGCATTGTCCACTTTTACTTCATATTTGCAGGGTGCTTAAGCTATTTATAACAAAACTGAATGAATTTCACTTAAAGGGTCTTTAACATTTAAGCTTCATACAATTTCAGATTGCAAACTAAAAATTAATCGTTCTTAATTTAATCCTCCAAAAATTTTATTTTTGAAGGAATTTGTTTTAATTATTTGCTTTATCATTATACTTAATCTAAAAAATTATCATTCTTGACTGAACAGACTTCTAAATATTTCAAGTACTATATTTAAAACCATTGTCCATTTTATGATTGTATTTTTATTTGATTCTTCTATAAAATTAATCAATTTGAACTGAACTTTTATGTTTTATTGCCTTTTGATTTGTTTTGCATAAAAAATTATCATTCTTAAAATAATTTCCTTATCTACTGTTTTCTTTCATATTTTAATGTCGTTCGTTGTATTTTTATTCGCTTTTTCTAAAATATCTATATATAATCAATTTGAACTGAACTTGTTTATCCTCTGTATATTTTAGTTTTTATTGCCTTTTATTCTAGATATATTTGTATAAATAATTATCTTTCTAAAAAGAATTTCTTTAGCTACTGTTTTCTTTTAGTTCTTCTTTTCTAAAACATAATCACATTCAACTAAACTTGTTATTCTCTGAATATATTAGTTTTTAGTGTCTCGTCTCTTAGCTATAATTGATCATTCCGAACTGAACTTGTTTGTATTCTTCATATTTTAGTTTTTAATGCTTTTGCTTTTTATGCGTCTCCTTCTATTGATCTCATTTGCATGACGTTGATTAAATTTTACTCTAACAGTGGCTTACATTTGTATCTTCATCATATCAACTGCAAAATCTGCACACTCTCTCTAAAAGTTTAACTCTCACTCTGCGTCTTGGGAAATGAAATCAGTAGTTCTTTTATAATGCCGACATATCTGTGCTGCATCTACTATGAAGTATAAAGTTTGCAGCGGCAATTGTTTAAACAAAATGCTGATTCAAACTTTGGTTTTGCATGTGGATCAGCAGCAGCATCTTCAGCAGAAGCATGCTGGCAACAATTTGCTTGTATCTCGAGACCTCCATATATCAAGCGCTAATTAAGCACCCGCCGCAGCGTCTGACAAACTGGTGGGGGAAGCATGGGAAAGAGTCGAAAGCAAGTCTATGACTAAAACTACGAGCGACTGCAGCAACAGCAGCAGCTGAGGTAAAAGTTTTAGTTGAAGCGAACGTTTGTGGCCACGTCAAACTGTGTGCAGCAGAGAAAAGTTGCAACT
Organism: Drosophila albomicans; assembly: GCF_009650485.2. Taxonomy (NCBI): domain Eukaryota; kingdom Metazoa; phylum Arthropoda; class Insecta; order Diptera; family Drosophilidae; genus Drosophila; species Drosophila albomicans. The sequence continues at coordinate 19,884,944 of NC_047629.2, read as the reverse complement.
GAAAAGCGAAAAGAACTAAAAGTGGGTAGCAAAATTAAATTAAACGCAAGTGTGGGAATATCACCTCAAGCGTAAAGTAATAAGAAAATTTTGTGGGCTGTGCTGAGAGGCAACGAAGCGTTCAGCATTAAAGACAGGCAGACAGGCACACATTTTACACACACAGGTTGCGTAGGCCTGACACATGTGTCAAGGTTGGCCAAAAGTCTTCTAAGAAAGTGATTGAAACGGACCCCAAAAAAAATAGTTTCAGCAAATTTTACCGGCAAGCGTGGCAAGAGCTTGCTGACAATTATCTGAGCTGAGATGTAGCAGACATATTGGAATTTTTATTGCCATAAGTGGAACAGACATAACGAAGAAGGACGTGCTTGCCACACACACATAATGCAAGTTGCAATCTCTCAGTTGTTGCCACAGTTGAATCAACAACAATAGCTTCACTGCAACTGCTGAGCAGATTTCCTCTCTTCTGGCTCCGCTCTGAAGTAAAGTAAGTAAAGTAAAGTAATTGTTGGCAAAAGTTATAACTGCAGCAGCAAGATTGAAATGAAGCTGCGGCAGCATGAATTGATTGGACAGAAGAGAGCCCAAAAAGCGAACCAAGTACAAAATTCAATTGATTTTCCATCAATGGGAACAACATGTAGCTACAGCTACAACTACAACAACAACAATAATAACAGCAAAACATGTAGCTATGGTCATGTCGAAGCTCTGTCTGACACACACACACACACAGACTCCCACACACATTTACTGACTGCCACACAAAACCCATCAAAACGAGCATTGAAACCCAAGCAAAAAAACCCTATGGGGCATTTATTACACATGCAAAGAGGGATGCAGAAAGGGGTGTGGAGAAGAAAGGGGGTAAAAACGGGAAAATGTTTATGCCTTGACCATTGAATTTGTGTACCGAAAATTTAATTTTCCATGAAATACAATTTCGCTCTTCTCTTCTTTTTTTTTCCTAGAAATCCTTTTTGGCTGCAAGGCGACTGCTGTCTGCGTGTGTGTATGATTTGGATGTATGTGTGCGTGCGTGTGTTTGTATTAATAGATTGCATGCCCCCAAAAACTGGCCCGCGGTATGGGATACACTATAAATGGAAATTCACAATTTACAATTTCGATTTAACGTATTATATTTACAGACAATTTCAATGTTGAGCCAGTTATTTATGTTATTTATATTATTTACATTTGCCGCCTGCGATAATAAACGTTTAAAATGCGCCACACACACACCCGAACACTCGCACAATATTTTAATCTTGAAATAAATATTTATATTTAAGCTGCATATTTCATTTCACATTCGTGTATAATGACTTGCAATTAAATACCTTCCGAATTTAATTCGTTTCAATTGCTGCAAAACAAGCAAACTGCGAGCATCTGTACACACAGTGCCAGCCAACAGACATCGGACACTGGACACTGGAGACGGACACACGAGACACTTCATTATGTGCGAAACCCAAAGCAAACAGCACATGAAATGCGAAAAGTTGAAGGCATTAATACCCTCAAAGATACTTATCGCCGCAGCACAGCATTCGCTTCTATACAAGCTATTCTCATACAGTATTTCAACAACAAAAAAAAAATGATTTTTTTATAGAAAACATTCTATATACACACATATATTTACTGCAGTATTAAATTTACGGCAAAAACGTTTAAATTCTTTGTGCTACAATATTTGTGAAAACAACGAATTATAAAAGGAACAGAAATTATTCTGAAGTATAAACTAAAAGTTATATATTATTATATTAATATTGTCATTAAAAACAATTCATCATATATTTTTGGTAATTTTTCATTTTATTGTTTTTTCGTTATTTCATATTTGGTATTTTATTATACTAAAGTTTTGAACTCGCAAATCAGATAGAAATACACAAACACTAGATGGAAGATGAATATTTTACAACAATAACCTTTTTGATATAGTTATTGACTCAATCTTCATAGCTTGTTTTAGTATCAAGAATCATTATTTATATAATCTTTAATCTTTTAGAATTTAGAAGTTATTTGTGAACATAATTATTAGTAAATTTCCTTATTTATTTATATTTTGATGCAGTAGACAACACTCAATCTTTTTTGTAAGTCATCTAATTTATATAGTTGTTTCCTGATCTCTTATGATCTTCTTAATTGTACATTTTTATAAAGTTATTTCCTTTATTACATGTTTTCTTATCTTAGAATTATAGTTTATTTCTGAACTATTTCCATTATAACTCTCAAGTCCCAGTTCAAATATGTGATATGTATTTGTGGAATTATCCTCAATAAGTTGCATAAATAGTATTTTTATTCAATAACTTGAAAGGGCCAATAAAAATTAATCAAACATTGAAGTTCTATTACGGCTGTCGCAATATCAATAGAAACCCTAGATATCCGTCTCTGTCTCTGTCAGTCATGCGATTCTGGGAGGCACTTTTTAATATGGCAAAAGGCATAAAGTCTCGCATGCTCGTATTCTGTCAAAAGGGTATAAAAATCAACTTTGATTAACTGCCGCCACTTGGCGTGGTTTTTATCCTTGGCCTCCTCCGCAGCCGTTTCGCCGAAAAAAAAGGAGCCACGTGACCGCGTCGGGATGCAGCAGTTTAAGACGAACATCACGTACGGCACATCAAACACTTTTGAAAACTGTTCTCGCTCTCGGGTCCGAGAAATGCGAAATGACAAACATTTTAACGGCTGTGTAGAATGTGCGGCGCCTGGAAAATGGCAGCTTTTCAATGTCTGCGACGTGACATAAATTAAATTCTTGCCATTAATTGCAACACAGCGGGGTGGCAGAAGATACAAGCAAAATTGTATCTCTCGTTACTTGTTACTTAATAGATGACGTCACTAATGTCATCGGTGCCAAAACTTTATCCATTGCATGACACAAAAGTTGCGCGAAGAAAACATCTGCAAAAGCTGCAAGTTAAGCGAGGGCCAAACAATTGAAAAAGTATTTCAATTTGTAAGGCCAAGATGAAAACATTGTAAATAAGATTTCAGTTGCGAGCGAGAGAAACTAAACTTCAATCCATTCAAGTCAATGCCAAACGTTAAAGTTTCCCAGAAACTTGCCTTCTTAAAAGTAATTCAATTTCAAGTATCATTCGACTGCTGCCAACTGCTGTTATCTCGTCCAATGCATTAAAAAAGTGATACTCCCAACAGTTTTGCGACAGCAAAAAAACAACTGAAATACAATTTAAATATATAATTTATGTAGCATTTTTGCAATTGCAATTTGTTCACAGTATGCAGAGTATTCTCTTCTTGTATTTCGCACATATGTTGTACTCATTTTTTTCACGCTCTCTTTTTCCTCTACTCGATGATATCGATGTGCAGTCATTCATGAATCTGAATGTTGGAAGTCCATGAGTGTCCGTGTATCTGTGTTTTGACACTCCACTCCGCCGTGAAGCTTGCCCAATTTGCAGTGCACATATTTACATATTTTGCATGAATGATTTCAGCTCAACAATTGGCAGAATCATAAAAAAATCATAAAACCATTTACTCTGCATTTTTACCGAAACTAGCAACAACACAAGCGGAAAGTGCCAGCTTGGAGTTGCACCTTAAAAAATGTATAAACTAATGCAGTTACTTTTTTTACGGACTGTTACTTAGGGGAGATCAATGTTAATAAAATATTTAATTCGCCCCAAAGAACATTTTCTAATAATAAAAGGAATATAATTTAAAATGGGTTTTTATTTTACTGCTGTCTTAAGCTTTTACTTTAAATGTTAAAAGATATGAGTGAATGATGTAAATAAAATATTTATTTCGCTTTTTTAATCGCTAGTAAGTTCTTCCCAAAAAATACCAATTTATTGTGAAGCAGCTTTCAAAGCTGTCATAAAAACATGTAGAAGAAACAGAAGATGTTTTTACAGAATATTAACAAAGATCAATACTCAATATCGGTTAATATTTCAGTCTTATTTTCAACCTTATTTATTATTGTGAAATCTATTTGAGCAGCTCTCGAAGCTGTCATTTCAAAAACATGTATGGAATATTGCAGATTTTTACTTAGAATATTAAGAGAGATAAATGTTAATAAAATAAGGTTCCCTTTTAAACTTTTCTAATAATGTCTGTAAGTTTATCTCATATTGTTAAAATTTAAAACTTTGGAACATTGCAGATATTTTACAGAAAGTTGCATTATATAAATCAATGCTTAAAGTTGATATAATACTTAATTCGCCTTTTATACCTTCCCCAATAATCGTAGTAAGCTCCTCTCAAATAGTCGTAATTTAAAATGAAATTTATTTCAGCAACTTTCAAAGCTCTACACATCTCATTTAATCAGAATTCGAAACCACTTGCATATTTAGCAGCTCAAGCAAAGCGCATTGAAGTGCCAAGCAGCAAGTGGAAAGTGGAAAGAGGCAGCAGTCAGTGTCATTGAGAGTTATGTAAGTGGGAAGAATGCTCAGTTGTGTCCAAGCTCACGGCCCGCATAAGTAGGCAACAATTTAAGTGCAAAGCCCAATGAACATAACAACTAAGTGGCCAACAGCAACACAAACAATGAAAACACTTGAGAAATGTTGCACAAATGCAGCTGCAGCTACAGCAGCAACAACTGCAACATTATCTAAGCAGACTACAAACTAATCCAACGACTTGAGTCCCAAAGGGCTGAGCTTGGATGTGGCCTGAACTATTGTGTGTTGGTGTGTGTGAAGGCGTGAAAGTGCAACTGAATGATACAAGTTTCGAGAGCCGAAACGTTTTCGGACTGCGGCTTACACTCTCGATCTCTCTCACTCGCTCTCACTCTCACTGCGGTCCCTTGACCGAATTGCAGCTGACCAACAACAAAACGAATTCATTCTAGTGCTCTATGTTTGGGTTTAGGTTTGCGATTTTGTTGTGTTGCCTGTTTATGTGCTTTTGCGCTATTTCATTTGGCAGCCAACCCAATACTTAGTCCTGCGGCACAATTCGCGCACATAAAGATTTAAGGACCAAGGCACGTTTCGCATTCGCTCCAAATGCGTGTAAATAGCTTTCACTTGCTGCAGTCGCAGCACAAAATGGGAAACTGCGAAATGAAAATGAAACTAAAAACGCTGCTCGACTGTTAAATAGTTAAGAGCGCCGCCCAAAAATTCTCATTCCATCCATTGCCATCTAGCGCAAATGTTAAATGTTTGCATTTATAAACGTGACGGCGTCCATAAAATGTTGCCCGAAAAAAGGAAAGAACGGGAAGGGCAGCGCGCGAAAAAAGCAAAAAGGATAATGGCAACTGCAAAATTCAACGCTACAGAGAAGAGGAGGGAGAAAAAGCAGTTACCAGCTGGCTGGCAGCTGAACTCCTCGTAAAAGCGAAACATAGAAAAAATGTAATAACAAAGTTTGTAGGCCCCTCGGTTTTAGTTCGGGGTTTGCGTTTGCGTTTATAACGCGACTCCAACTCAACTCGATTCGGTTGCGAGGGCAATTACTTAGACTCGCACTTAGTTACTACAAATACAAAAGCACCATAAATGGCACCAGCTCAACAAATGCTAATGCGTGAGCACAAAGAGCTCAAAGACCTCAATACACATACAGCTATATAATACGAGTATGTAGTTTCCCCTTTGGGTTTTAACAAATCTGTGCAAAGTCATAGTTCAGAGGGTTGTTCAATGACTTATCGAAACAGCCAGCGGAGAGGGAAAAGCAACTTGTCAATAAAGTTTCATGCAAGATGACTTTCAAGTCGTTAAGTCAATGGCTTCAAATTGGTTCAGCATCATAATTCAACAGCTAATTGAGATGCTTTGCGTTCGGTTCAAGAGGAAGTTGTTTATAATTCAGCATGTGGAATAGCAAACAAAGTTTCTTAAATATGTCTAGCCAACAATAAAAAAACAAAGTTGAATAAAAACAACTTTTAAGTAAGTCTTAATATGTAGCTAAGTACTCTTCAAATAGTTTGCAGATAATGTAATCAATTCTGGGCAAACATTTAATAGGTTTATGGCACTCTTATAGTGCCACCCTCGTCTATATCCTGCAGCTTATAATGTATGCATATTTAGCTCATTGGCTTTGCACGCCTCACTGAATATCCTGTCAGACATTTATGTTGTGACAGCTGCCATGCCGGGCTTTACCTTACTTTTATTTTTTGGTTTTTTTTTGCAGCTGCGTCGCACACAGACCAAAAATGAAATTTAAATATGCAAGGTAATGAAATGTAATAAAAAGTAAAAGCCTAAAGAACTGCCATCTCGGAACTCGGAGCTCGCAACTCGTAACTGGCAACAACAAGGCCATTAATAATGCTTAAAATCTAAGACCTGGCAAATTGGTTTAGCCCACAAAACGACAGCAGAAGCAAGAAAAAAAGTGCCGCAAAAGCAGCAGCCAAAAATGTCGCAGTTAATTATGATGCCTAAGCCGAATGGGGGTTTTCATTATCTCTCTCTCTCGCTTTCGCTTTCCCTCTTACTCTTTCTCCCTCTCTTTTGCTCCCACACACGGTTGGGGTTACTTTACCTGCCAGTGCGTTAATAATTTAGTGCAACCGCAGAAAACTCTGCCACAAAACTGAAACTAAACAACAGCAAAAAAAAGTGCCTCAAAATGCTTTGTGTAATGGATTTATAATAAAGGAGCAGCCCTATATAGAATTATATGTATGTGTCCAGTCAAACTATATATTTTTCAGCATAAAGTTGCTACTCGTCTCGCAAATGTTTGAAATGAATGAGACTGACTAAAAATGGAAATGAAAATTTATTTGATTTTTGCCAACACGAGAATCACATTAAAATTGACTTTAATGCGACCAAGCATCCTGTATAGTTAATGTGTGTGTTCCACACACACACACACCAACGCACACACAGCTAGCGGACAATTGTTGAGCAAATATTCTGGACACCTGATGGGCCCTCAAGTTGGTTTAATTAAACATAATGTGCAGTCCGGCCATTTGCCCGGGACAGTTATCAGCCTCGGGCCCGAAGCAATTTTAAATGCCAAAGGACCTTTTTTTGGAGTATCTATACCCTGTAACCACACTTAAACGCAAAAAGGGTCAGCTGATTGTCTTATCTACAAGTGGTAAATACACTTTATCTAGATTGTAGCTGCCTGCTTCTAGGGTATCTTGATCTGCCACAGCTTTGGCATTTGCTATTTTTAGTTGCTTTACTTTTTCATCTTTTGCCTCTTGTTGTGTTTTTTTGACTGTGCGCCTAAAAGCAAACATTCATTTGGAATTTGTTTAGGCAGCATCATGTTTCAAATTTTATTGGCATATTTAACGTAAATTAAATGGTGCGGAAAGTAACACTCCACCCCCTCCCCCTCCACACATACTCCTACTTGAGTGGAGGAGTGCTCGCACACGTTGCGTATACGCAATTTGTATGCCATTAGAGCGAGCGCATTGAGGCAGTAACAACAAAGCGAAGCGAAGCAAATGGAGATGGAGATGGAGAACAAAAAGGAGCAGGAGAGAAAAACAAATTACATTAATTGCTTACAAGCGCAATCCAGAAAGCAACCCCCCTCAATTCCCCCCCTCACTCCATCCCCCTTGAGCCATCTTTTGTGCTACGCATATCCTTCTTATGCCTCTGATGACTGCCATCCCTCATTATGCTGCTCTTTCTTATTTTCTTTCTTATTTTTAACATATTCATTTGTTTGGCCAGTTTCTTTGTCCCTCAACTCTCTCTCTCTCCCTCTTCCGTTCTCCCCAAGCACTTCGAAATGAATTCAATTGTAAATTTTTCAATTTTCCAAGGCTCTTCCTTGTTTATTTTCCAGCAACAGCTGCCTCCCCCAATCGAGAGGGTCGCTTCCCTTCCCTCTCTCTCTCTGTCTCTCTGTCTTTATCGTTCGAAGTGATTCATTGTTTGATAATTGCGTTCAATCTATTCAGCAATTGATTCCATAATGAAAATGCTCAATGCAAAAATTTTGAAATATTTTCCAATGAAATTAATTAAAATGCAAATTAATTTGCAATTAAAAGGCAAGCACAAAATTTCTCTCTTTTATATTTTCGATCTCTCTTTTGACATCGTAAGCAGTTTTCCATTAAATCACATTGCATCGATGTCTGTAGTTATATATCTGCACTATATATCGATATCAAAATGTAAATCAGCTCAGCTTGTGCATAATTATTATCACACATTACTATTTGGCTTTGGGTTTTGCTTTTGCTTTTGTTTTTCAATTAATTAATGCTTATGATGTAAATCATCACTTCAATGGAAGTTCATTAAAATGATTTATTCCACAATTTTAATACGCTTCAATTGCCATAAGGGAAATGTTTATAATTTTCTGCAAAATTATTTGTTTTCCATCTTTAATTGGCGTTTATTGCATTCATCGATTGCCACATTACTTGTGTTTATATTTAGTTTCTGTTAAATGTTGACTTATTGGCATCGAATCAAATGTCATGCTGACGTCCTACATTTGCTATATTTAAATTGCCTTCATGCTCATTTGACTTCGCGTTGCAGTTTATCTTTAAATCAATGATTAATAATTGAATGCTTAGCTTATGAATTTAATTATAGTTATACAAATTGTTACAAACTCTTAAAGTTTACATTTCAATCTGAATTTAATAAATTATTAAATTTATTATCTCAAAATTAATACCAATTTATTTATATTGCAATGTATTTAATTTTTTATATAAATGTAGTTTTACTTATTGTCATAAGCTTTTTTAATATTCAAACATTCTTAGCTTTTTATGAAATTTCAAATGTCTTATCCTGCATTTAATACCAATTTATTTATTTCTTTGATTTGCCTGTCAAATTAATTTTACTTTTATACAATAATTTCTTTTAATATGGGAATTTTAGTATCATACATTTAATATCAAATTTATGATATATTTGCATTGCTAATAAATTTAATTTTTGTTTCCTTTCTTAACACTTTATTTTATCTTATGTATTCTTAAATTTTATACGAATTTCTCTAAGTTTGTGAGACTATCATCTTGTGATTTGTTATACATATGTGTTTTCTTATTTCTAGTCATAAACTTATTTTAATATTTCAACTTTCTTAACTTATTTTAATATTTCAACTTTCTTAACGTTTTATTGAATTGTTTGTGCTATGAAATGAATCGTTTGTTATCATATATTTGATACCAATTTACTTAGTTTTGGTAGACATTAATCTGATAAAATCTTTTCTTATTTTATTGTTTTATAATTTTAACTTTCTTATCACTTTATTTCAGCTCAAGAATTTATAAAATTCATCAATTATTATCCTGCATTTAATGCCAATTTCTTTGGAGTTTGGAAAATGTTTTCTCATTTTTATTGCTTAGTATTTACACTTTGTTATCGTCGAATCTCGCATTATACCTGCCGTATCTTCTGATCTCTCTTGCAGCTGTTTCTCTTATTTGTTCGTCACATGATTTCGACTCACACTAATTCCCCACCTCTGGGTTTGTCTCGTTCTTTCGTGTGGTTTTCCTGCCACAATTCGCAATCACTAAGCTGATGAAATATCGAGATACATCGAGCTACATCTCATGGTATCCATGACCACATAAGTACGTGCAATGAGATGGACGAAAGTATTTGTCGGATAAACAATGCGAATAATCATGCGAGTGCCAGAGTATGGGAATATATGTACATACATATGTACATATGTATGAATGTTATGTGGAGGGAACCAACAAAATGGCAATAATCGCATTACCGTTAGTCAAATCCACTTAAATGGAAATCAATCAGGGCCATTATCTAGCCGAGAACAACAACAATCTGGGCAATCAGCAAAGATTTATACATAACATATCGAGGAGTATATGGAAAAAAAAGCGTAGGCAAAGAGCAGCAAAAAGGTTGAAACCAAAGTGAAAAAGCAGCTAACGACGAGGCCCCAAGTTCGAGTGCGAAATGGGAGTTGGGAGTTGTTGGGAGTCGCATATGTTGTTGGGATCAGTCAGCGCGATAGCAATCGACTGGCAGCAAGTGGTTGCAAGTCAAAGGTTAATCACCCCCAACACACACACACACTCCTAAGAGGAGGAGAATTGTCAGACGGTGTAGAACATTGGTTCTAGCTCCCTGACTAAGGCTGAAGCCAAGAGTGCAGGTTTGCCCAACCCTCAAAGCTTTTTGCAAAATGGCGCACACACACACACACACAGATATATGCACACTCATGTGTGTGTGTGCTAAGCACTCTGTGAATGCGCCCAAGTTCTCGATTTGACTCCAACTGAACTTTTGCGTGTTTCAATACCATAAATTCTGCATGCCTGTCTAAGCAGCAACAATAACAGACACCGACCGGGGGTAGTCGAGGGGTTAAGGGGAAAACACTATGTATGTGTGTGTGCCAAAGAGTTTCAGTTAAACTTTGCGGCGTAGTAAAGCATAAAACATTTCCAATTGCATTATTGTTGCCAACTTTTTGCAACAAAGTTATACACATTTATTTAATTTTTAGTATTTGTTCTCTTTCCTTTCTTTGTTTTTTTTTTTTTAAGAGGAATTCAAATCCGACGCTAAAATCTCTTAGATCCAATCAGCGAAAGTGCCGGAAACTCTTGAAGCAGCCAAACTGACAAATGACTGACAGCTTGCCGCGTGCAAAGCGATGAATCATCCCCTGATAGAATCATCATTAAAACAGCCCCCAACCCCGACGTCCAACGTCAACTTATAACTCTTGCCCCAAGAGAGAAGGAGAGTGGAAATGAATGAAGTCCAAGTTCTAAGCGCATTTTAGCACACAATCAAAATACATACGAAATGAGCTGCTGATTATTTTTTCATTAGCACGCAAACAATTTCATATTATAATGGAGACTTTCGGGTTTGGGGTTGAGCTCTTAGTCGTTGTTGGGTTGCGTGTTTCTTTTATTTTTTGGGGGTTTCTTCATAAAGAAAATGTCACAGTTCATTTTTATTTATTGGCATTAGTTTCTCTCTATCTGTGGGGTGGCGAATGATTCATTTGACTTTGTTTTTTTAGGGGGAAGAAGTTCCAAAACATAAAAACGCCAAACACAGAAAAAAAGCGAAAGCTGAAATTGAGAAAAAATGTAAAGCTAAGCTGAGTGCACACAACGTAAACATTTGTTTGTAGCCTGCCTGCCTTTGATGCAGTTTGTCAAAGGACTAACACACACACACACACACACACACACGCTTCCATTCACATACATAGAGAGTGAAGAAGAGGAAGAGAGCGAGAGAGAGAGAGTGCTATACACCCTCGCAGACCAAAAAGGCACAGCACCCCTTTTGCCTATTTTATAATAGAATTTAAATGCAACTCTTGCGGCAAGCAAAGCCCAACACAAACTTCGCTCTCCCTTCTCTCTCTCTCGGTCTTTTTTTCGTTAGCTCTCTCTCGTTCTGTTTTTGTGTGTGCTAAGCGCAGCATAAGCGCGTCAACAGCAAGAACATCGTGTATTTGCCGGCATTTGCCACCCGAAAAAAGGACGAGCTGCCGTCGAGCTTGCCGCATGCCGCATATTGATTTTTGTCAGGGTCGCATCAACCACCGTTGCGCCCCTCAGTGCCTGACTCTATGGGGGGTGGGAGGGTTGTTTTTCCAACACAGCATAACGGCAAATGCAATCTGCGTGTGGCACAAACACAATCACAACCCGTGACCAGCTGTTTTTCGCTTTATGTGAGTTTTTGTGGATTGCATGTGGACCGCTTGTGGATTGCAAACCAACGATCGCCTTTGCCATCCGATTGAGGTTGCTTATGATATGCAAATATTTGGTCACTCCAAATGAGGCACACACACACACCCCCCGCAAAACACACACACATAATCATAGAGTGTACGCATGCCAAATGAAACAACAACAACAACAACAAAAAGCAAACCATCGACATCGACAGCGTTTGGCAAATGGGGCTACAAGTGTTTTGCCGCAGACAGGCGACTGTCTGCTTCTGTTGTACACTTCTGTGTGTACTTGTGTGTGTTTCTATGTGTGCGTGTGTATACGTCAAAAAGGAAACTCGGCAAATTACTACAAACAACACGGGAACAAAAAACACAAACCAGGCTTTCTGGCTGGCTTTGCTTGCCTTGCCTTTGCCTTGCCTGCATTACACATACATGAATGAACAAACAAAACAAGCAAAAATTGCAAAAAAAAAGACTTTTTAATGAACGAATAAGAGATACCTCGCATTAATTATGATTTAGTTTATGGTACAAGCATTTAGACTGAGTTTACTAACAAACTGCTTTGCTTGCGATGCGTATACTTAATAAGCTCATGGAATATTAAAAGCATTTAAATTTACTCTATCAACTATCCCAATTTACTGCTTATACGTATACTTAATACCGCACTGACTTATAGACTATATTACCGGCATTATATTATATTTACTATTTATCTCTATATGCCAAAAACCACAATTAAACTGTGAAAGTGAACACAACTCCCAAAAGTTATTCCGTCTCATGATAATTTAACTTGTATTACATTAAGGCACTACTAAATTTAAAAAAAAAATACATTTTTGAAATACTTATGTCAAAAATTTATTCCTTATTTTAATTCAACAGCTGTACAGTCAAAATTGCCCACATTCTATATGGTTTTTTTTACAGGATATTAGAAAGCATTGGGCTGCAGCATTTAAAGGCTGCAGTCTCGACGGTCGCAGCGACTAAGCCCCAAAAGGGGAAGCCAAATGGAAGCCACGCCCCCTTAAAATGCACATTAAACACACCTTGCATGAGTCATGCGTCAGTCGGGCTAGGCTGCTGCTGTTGTTGTTGTTGTTGCTGCTGCTGCTGCCTGTCGCATTTTCAGTTCCATGCGCTCGCTCGACTTTATTATGGCCCAAAAGCAGCCTGGCAGGAAGGACAAGCAGAAGCAACCCTCTTAGCATATGTGTATGTGTGTGTGTATGTATTTGTATTGGTGTTTGCTGCACGCAAGCCGGCTTCTGTCGTCCGTCTCGATGTCTGTACGTCTGGTGCCTGTGGCAGCGTCGTTTATGGCGCAAACTTGTTTAATATAATGAACAGTGCGGCAGAGCCTTGCAGCCAGTGGCAGTCAGAAGGCAGCAGCCAGCAGCAGGCTGTAGTCTGTGGCAAGCAGCACGTGAGTCAGCCTAACTGAGAAAAACCAACCCCTGTGGGGTTGCACTAGGAAAACAACCACCAAACACAACCAACAACAAACGCCTAGAGCAGCCTGTCTGTCAGACTGTCTTTCTGTCTGTCTGTCCTTTCATTCGACAGGCAACAAAAACTGCATAAGACTCTCTCAATTTGTCCGAACTTTAATCAATATTTGAGTGCTCAGTACGTATGCTATGTACATATGTTACGTTCTGTTTTAACTCATTAGCCAAGCACAAAACGAATTGCAAAATCTCATTCCCATTCATTAAATTGCAGAAAGTCGTCGGCTCAGTTGTCATGGCTTCTCTATTTCGAATCGAATCGAGTCGTCTCCTCTAATCAAGTGGTTTAACTTTAGTAAATATTTCAGCAAACAAGCAGTTGCTTGAGTATGCAACACACACTCTATAATTTTTTCATAAAGCACATTCCTCTTTACTTATCCAAAACGGCAATCGCATATATTTCCGACAGAGTTCAAATGGGTTATAATTATTGTGCTCCGTTCGTCTAGTTCGTCTGATTATGTCTAGTCCATGTGGCGCCGTCGCTTGTCTGCTTTATGGACATATCCTTTTGCCGTTCGTTGGTCAGTCGTTGTCTGCATTTGACTGCAATGAGTTTTTGCAGCTTTTGCTGAATTTTCAGCACAAATTTACATGAAAAGCAGCAAAGGAAATTGTCGGACAGAAAGGAAAGCATAATTGCCAGAGAGAGAGAGCACAATTTGAAAGGGAAATACAGTTGACACGAGATATGAGATGACAAACAAAAAAAAAACTGAAAAAAAGTGGAAAAACAAAACTGAAAAACAAACAGTTCAAAGGCAAAAAACGAAATGGAGCTGACAATTGTCAGGAGATTGTCATTAAAAGGATGCCAAGGCAGCAGCAGCAAAAAGAACGTGAATGAAAGGGCAAAAGTTGTGCCAAGGCAGCAGCAAGCAACAAGACACTACAATTTTCAAGTAATCTGTTAAATTATAAGTTTCAGCATAAAACTGACAAAACTTTGCGTGTCTCTTTTGCCAACTGAAGAACAGAGTTGAAGGCGCCTCAAAATACCCTGTAAACAGTCAGTTTTAAATTGAGTTGAGTTGATTTTGTTCTTGATTTCATTTTGCATTCATTCATTATAAAAATATCAGGCAAGTTTCTACAGCATATCTGCTCGTCTTGCATACCCAACTGCCTAACTTGTTTGCCTGTTTAAAGGTGCAATTTTCAATTGCAATCGAGTTAGTTTTAATCTTCGTTTTTAAGGTATTCCCGGATCTTTATTCATTACTTTTTTCATGAAATATCTGACAAGTTTTTACAGCATATCTGCTCGTTTTGCATACCCAACTGTTTAACTTGTTTGTCTGTTTATAGCTGCAATCTCATCAAAAGTTTTCGTACCTCGCATTCCCAGCCGATTCGATTTTAATCTGCCCATCAAAAATCATCATCAACTTTAAGCCTGACAAATCGCATAGCCAAATACCAAAAAAAAAGACAAAAACATTTTGTGTCGTCGGCAAAGGCCACAAAATGTCCCACTAAATCGCTCATAATTGTTAATGGCAATAAATTCCAGGCGCAAAAGGGACTAAACTCTATTTATCTCTCTCTATCTGTCTGTCTGTCAACTGCCGCGTGCCACTTGCCACTTGCCACATGCCACATGCCGCAGGCCTGCTTACTTTTTGCTGCTTATCGCAAGAAACAGACAATAAAATGCGAGTTGAATATTTAGATGAGCTTACATGCTCAACTTTTATCAACGAGTTAAACTTTGGCTAATCGCATGAAAGCAATAAACATTCGACTAGTGTGCATGTGGGTGTGTGTGTGTGTGTGGGTGTTTTTATGTATGTATGTGTGCGTGATGCTGCATGCTTGGCAACACTCGCTCAGAATTCAATTCAATTTACCCAAATTGAAAATGTGGAGTCGACTGCATCGGCCGAACTTCCGTATTGATAGCAGCCGCAATACACAGCTGCGCGCACACACACACACACATACTCCTACACACACACACACAGTCACATAATTGTCAGTGTTGCCAACTGCGCGAAAAGCACGTTCGCTGACGGCTTAACAACTTATTTATGCTTAGCTATGCTACCCAACGCCATTGCTGATGTCGCTATTGCCTTTTTTACCCTCTAGAAAGAAAAAGCGGTTATAACAAACTTAGCATGAAGTTTTTTTTAACGATATTTAAATTTGTTGATAACTAGAACACTATCAGAATAATATATAATATAAACTGGCTTTGTAAATCAAAGTAAAAAAGGGAAAAAGCAAGTAAAGATAAATTTGTTTCTTTCTACACAATTAGACCAAATTAATGAAAAAATACAACGATTAAGATCGTATTTAAGATTTAAAGTAAATTTAGTTCACAGCATAACTTATTGATTGATTTATATTACAAAATGATCAACAATTAAATTTGTATTTCAAAATTGAAAATTTCGCTTTTCCTGATAAAATTAAAAAAAAAGCCAACTTAAGGAATATAATATACGATTTTTAAAGACAATATATTAATTTTTTTTATAATCCATTAAAAAACATGAAAAAATATGTGTTACTTTTTAACGTCTTGCTATATTACTACATTTATTGTTAATTAACGCTTTTAGATCCCTAAAAAAGGGGGAAAAATTATATATTATCCATTTTGTAAGTCAGAAATTTATTAATTTACGTCTTCAGATCATTCACTTTTAAAAATACTGAAAAATACTATTATTCTTAATCCCTTTAAGCTCATAAATTTGTATGTACATCTTGGGTTTCTTTCTTTTTGCGCAGGGTATCTGCTAGTCGCATACAAATCTCTGTTGACGCGTCCCTACTTGTTTGCACACGACGACCTTACATTTGGCCGCGACACGGCGTTGTCTGCCTGCGGATTCAGCACTGAGTAGGAGGCTGAGGGCTAAAGGTTGAAGGATGGGGCAGGAGCAGAGGCAGAGGCAGCTGCTGGTGGTTGAATTGAAGGTGGTGCTCTTGTTATTTCTGCTGCTGCTGCTGTTGCTGATGGTGGTTGAGTGTTGATTCTTACGTTCGGCAATTTTTGTTGATTTTTCCCAGCCACATTGTGCGCGCTCGTCAAATATCATTTAAATTTAATTCCGCTTTTCAAGCGAGAACGCTGCTCTTGCCGCAATTTCAGTCGCGCTGAGTTGCGTTGCGTTGAGTTGAGTTGAGTTCAGTTTGTTCAAGTTGTGTGGATCTATGGCTTTATCATATTCTAGGGCAGCTCAAATGAATTTATAATGAAGCGGACGTCAAGTTGTTGCTTTGATATTTTAGATATATGTGTATACTACATACACCATTTTCTATATATATACACAAAAGTGTCTGCTATATAAATCGTGGAGCATCGTTTCATCGAGCAACATTTTGTGGAATGCGCATAAAAAGCGAAAAGCGCGCTGTTATCTAATAAAAATAAATTGCAATATGAAACTATTTTGCACAACACACAACCACACACATACACTGAGACAAAACTGAAAGACGCAACCAAAAAGCGCGCTACACAAAACAATGGCAAAAGCCCAGCGCCCAAAGCAACAGCAGACAAAAATAGAGAAACACACACACGCACACACACTTACACACTCAGGATAAATGGCCAAGTAACATGAGCAGCCAACTTACAGCCACTATATGTCCTCTTCCCCTCCTCACTTGTGTTGTGTCTGCAGCATACAAATAGTTTGGCAATAAAGCGAACGCAGAGACTTTTATAGCTTGTGATATTCCAGTTTTGCCTGTTGTAACTGAAACCCTTACGTTGCCTTATTCCTTTCGCCGTATTAATGCGAAATCTATGTAAACAGTTCTACAAATGCGTGTCTATGTATGTGTGTTGGTGTGTGTGTGAGTCACACCTTCATAGCTAGGCAGCGGCAGCACTTTGATGTGCATTTCATGCGATAACGCTGACTGGCAGCCAAACAATCGGCATCATTATGATAATGACTTCAGGGGGCAGCAGACGAGTAGAGGAAGGAGAGGGGGAAGCTGAGAGGGCAGAGAGTCAGCACAGTTGGCGACAAAAGAAATAGGAATACCAATCCCAAATACGAAAGCGAGGCACATACAAAAATCATAGCATACTTTCGAGCGCAGAAAGCAAAAGCCACAAAACAGGAAGAAAAAAACCTTTGATACGAATTGGGTCAACTGATAAGCGTGGCAGTTAGATAAATGCAAATGCTGATAAATTGCATGCAATTCATATGCCAAAAGAAGCGTGACTGACATGCAAAATTGTGATAAATTAGCCCATGCGTTGGGGGTGGACTTTTAATAATAAAGCGAGGGTTGTAAACTACAAAATAGTAAAATACAATACAAGTATGTTAGCAGCGAAGGGTTGCAACTCGAACTGACGTCCAAGTCTGATAAGCAGCTGAAGCAGTGGCAGCCAACTTGACGCCTGTCATGTCTGATAACCTGTCGAGCTCAGCTCTTGCTCTCTCTCAGTGTGTGAAGTGGGCGTGGCAGTGCACTCGATTGACTCATTAAGATGGCAAATTGCCTGGCATTGGGTCGGTCAACTTCATTAGGCCAATAAATAGTCGCAACAACAAGCTGTGCACTTTAATTATTAAATTTATACTCTAATTAAGTATAATTGCAGCTCTCTTTCTCCCCACCTCCTCCTGCCTCTCGTCTCTTGCCTTGTCTATCTCTTTCTGTTTCTGTCTGTTTTATTTGTCTGGAATTGTAGTTTTAATCAAATGAATGCGAGGCGAGCATGTTGTGCGTTCAATTATGCAATCTGTTGCAAGTGTCGTTTGTTGCAGCTACGAAATTAAACAAGTGCCAGCAAGTCAAACAGCTGCTATTGCTCAACTAGCAGTTATTCTACAATTTGCATAAACGTGAAATGCAACTGGTTGCTCTTTATTAAATTTCGGAAATACCTATTTGACTTTTCAAATTAAGATCTTACTTTAAAAATTTTAATTTAAAAAAAATGGTTAAGATTCAAATTTAAGCTTTTTATAATTGTTTTTATAGTTGACTGTTTCAATTTAGTCTTGGAAATACCTTTAGTGTTATTAAAGGTGTTATTACATTTCAAAATACTTTCTTTAGCAGAATAGTTCAGATAGAAAAAAGTAAAAAAGCTTAATTCGCATGAAATTTAATGAGAGCAAAACAATGTGGTATTTTAAAATAGATTAAATTAATATACCGCATAAATACTAAAATATACCATTGGCTATATTTGGTATATTGTCTTATTTGGTATAGTACTACATTGAAAACATACCATAGAGTGCAAAATATATCATATTGTCAGATTATGTAGCCGGTATAAAAGCTATAGCTCGTTATTTTCAATTTTCTTCTTTTTAATTTGAGTATATAATATAGTAGATTACTGAAAAAATGCCATAAGTATATTTTTAATTAAAATTGATGCTTTTTAAATTCAATTTCATTTTGGAAATTCCTTTTACTCTTTTAATCTGTATCTTATTTTAAATATACTCGTATAATAAGTGTAGTTAAATTCAAACTGTCGCTTTTTATATTAGTAATATTTATGTTTTTAATGCAATCAATGCTTTCGTTTCACTTTCAATTCCATTTAAAAATTGTCATAAAAAAATATTACTTCTTCTAATCCCCTTCAGAAATGCAGCTGACATAATTTGTTTGATAAAAATTTAATATGTTCAATACGAACACATTCCCGCTGCCAAGTTAATAATAAATTAAAGAATTTAATACAAAAAGTAAAGCCATATGCAAATTGTATAGCTGCCAGACACACACACACACACAAATGTAGTATACGTTGTATGTTGTGTCTGTCTAATTAATGCAATTGATGCAAATTGTGTTTGCGTTGAGCGAATAGCGAGGAGAGCAATCGAATCACTGGGTTGTCTGACTGTCTGACTATCTGACTGGTTGACTGCCTCATTAGCCAGAAGTGCCGCAAGCTGCCAGCTGCCTAATTGAATTAAGATTAATGAGCAGCAGCTTAAACTATGGGGCAAACAGTTACTGCCATAGTTTGTGCCGCATCTCGGATTGCATCTTTATTGCATTGAAATTGTTAACACTTGACTGCTGACACAGTTCTAGACACACACACACACACACGCTCTCAGGTTAAAGCCCATTGCCATAGCTAGGCTGGCCTGATCTGGTCTGCCACACATCCTGTTCGTGCACTGACAGCTCAATAAATTTCCGGAAAATAAAAGAAAAAAAAAAACAGTAGAGAGAGAGAAGTAAAAATGAAAACGAAGCTGTGACCCAGATAGAGGCAGCTCTAAAAGCCAAAAACATTTAGAATTTGCACTCGCACACGAATACATTTAGATATAGAAATCTATATATATAGCGACAGATACAGATACAGATATAAATGCTAGAGCTACATGTTCAGGTGTTGAATTAGCGAACAGTTTCACATATCCCAAAGTGCTCGCCAATTAACCAATTTCACACTGACAGATACATGCTCTATAGCTCCTACTCCATAACATAGCTAACTGACTGAGTGACCATCACATTCGTGCTGCATTGGTTCGTTGCAGTTGCCACACTTGCCACCGATACAGTTATTAGCGCTTACTCTATGCGTATGGCATACTAATCAGTCCAATGATTTATTCGATAGAGAGAGAGAGCTGCCAAATTTCATTCGTTCAATTCGTTCTCTTGATTGCGGCGACTCTTTCAATTAGCGAGCCAATTAAACTTTACAATTACAAGTACCCAAAAATGCTGCAGCTCGACTCTAAATCAACATTTAATTGAGCTAAACTATAATCAGCACAAAAATGAAATACGTGCACTGTTATCCCAGCATTAACAAATAGCAATCAGTGCTGTTTGCTAAAGAGCTTGTAGTTGAAATTTAGCTGAAATAGTTTAAAATGATACCGCTTAGAATGGTTTATGACGATGAAATTTACCATGAAATTCACAAGGATATCAAATGAAAAGCTAAATAAATTCAAAAATTCATTAAACTACTTTTCCCAAATATATTTTTTGAAATGACATACACACGCTTGTTTGTGCATATTTTCAATATTTTCAAATGTATTACATTCTATAATTGGATATTGCAAGATTTCCATAATTAATTAACGAGAAATACAATAACTAACAACATAATTATGTCAACAATAGCTCAGTCTTTTGTTAATAATTTTATTAAACTAACAAAGAAAAAAATACATATTTTATGCTTTAGTATAGTAGCCTGAAATCATTCCCAGTTTCCGTTCTACTTTGCTATGCAATACAAGAAAAAGCCGCTTAATTATTATATATTATGAACACAATTAATAATATATAACAATAAATACAATGTTGCCGCTATTGACAACTGAATTGCAGCTCATTGCAAATTAAGTGCACATTGATTAGCTATAAAACAGAATACATAAATCCAGCTATATTAGTCGAATAACACACACTTCAGTTATTGAAAGATACACTTTTTTTTTATATTTCATTTAAAGTTAACTTTATTATGAAATATTAGCTATAAAACAGAATATATAAAGCTAGCTTTTTCAGCCGAATAATTCACACACACTTCAGTTATTGAAAGATACACTTTGTTATACCTTATTTATTGTTAATTTTATTGTGCTATATTAGCTATAAAACAGAATATGCAAATCGAATTATGTGAACTGAATAATTTGAAATTTAGCTTTGAAATATGTACTTTTTGACTTTATTAAAGTTTAATTTACTGTGCTATATATAACACACATAAATCTAACAATTTTAAAGGAATACTCTTAGCTCTTAGTTATTGTAAAAGATGTGCTTAATCTTCACTTAAAGTTAACTAAACTGTTCTACATAAATCTAACTATTTTAGACTCGATATATGAAAATAAATACCTTTCAAACTTTTCCCATAATCAACTTTATAGTGCCGCATAAAGTTTGTCAATTAGTTCTACTATTTTATCCCATCAGAGAACCAACTAATAACAGATGTAGTCATTGATTAGCAATCTTTGTCCGCACCCAAAATCCCGCACCTGTTACTCTACGTCAGCCAAAAAGCAAAAAGCGGGTACAAATCAGAATTTGATGGTTCTCACAAACAAATTGAAGGCAATCTCGAATTTCTTATTGGAAATTCGTTTTATTTTTTGGAGGGAGAGAGAGCTACAAGCAGAGTTCATCAATCATATGCTAGTCGCCGCATGACATAACTGATCCAGCTGCGAATCGGGCTGCCAAGAGCTGCTGCTGAGCTGCTGCCACAAACAATCAAATAACCAAAAAAATAACAAAAAAATCAAAGATTGAGTAGTGTATAAGTTGGTATGCATCAATTAAGCTTTCA
Organism: Drosophila albomicans; assembly: GCF_009650485.2. Taxonomy (NCBI): domain Eukaryota; kingdom Metazoa; phylum Arthropoda; class Insecta; order Diptera; family Drosophilidae; genus Drosophila; species Drosophila albomicans. The sequence continues at coordinate 19,863,407 of NC_047629.2, read as the reverse complement.
TTCTAACATAACAATTTGGAGTTTGGCCCAAAATGAGAACCGGTTTTGGGTCGCATGTTATGAAAGACATTCAGAGCCAACGGCAGCCTACACAAATTACGACGAAGTATCTCAAAGATACACTCGTACTCGTATTCGTACTCGTACTCACAGACAAACAGGGCTCACTCTGAAGTGTTTGCTTGGGTCAATTGACATCGATGTGGGCCGAGCAAATATCAAACTTTATTGTATACGATATCTGTATATATTGTATTTATAGGTATGTAAACATAAATATCAGACTTACCATTTATGCAGAGGCTGCCATGTGAATGGGCGAAACGTTGTCCTATTGGCCAACAGCTGTGTAAATAGAATGGAGAGAAGAGATGTGAGAACAATAGGGAAACCGGCTTAAACAAATGTATCTTGTATCTAGCCTATACATATACAATATAGAGTATACAATATCTAATTTAATAAATTTAACTTAACAAAGACCGTTGCTGATATTATGGGCTCACAGAATTGTGCATAAATCAGCGCGTGTCTGGCACGCAACGAGCCTAATCAGAGAGCCAACGACAACGACAACCAGAACGAGAACAAAAACAACAACAAAGCAAACTTTGTCGCATTTTAATGTTAATTAATGAGCAGTGAGTGTGCGTGTGTGTGTGAGCACAGAAACAAGTTATTAAAATGCGAATGAAAAAATGAAACCGGCCGGCTTGCGTTTTTCTTGACTGAGGTTAGTTAAGGTGAGTTGCCATTTCTCTGCCACACACATACACACAATGCGGCAAGTCATGTGGCAACCCTGCTTGGCTGTAAAATGTAACAACAGCATCAAACAACAAAAAAAATGCTAACAGCCGATCAAACAACATTTTGACAGGCAACCTGAGAAACCGGAAAATGCTGCAGCAGCACTTAAAACAAGAGATGATCTAAGCAGAAATATTTCTGTGAAAAAAATAACCTTTAAGCAAGGATTTCCTGCACCTATTATTTATTATTATTTGTACTTATAATCTGCAAATATGTCTCTTTGAGATGCATACTTATTATCTGCAAATATGTATCTTTCAGATGCATACTTATTATCTGCAAATATATATATTTCGCTTGCAAAGAAAGCAACTAAAGGTAGTTGGATTATGAATCATGCTTGTTATATTTTTGGTTTGCTGTTGCATTTTAAACTTTTTAGCATAGTTTGCTTGCTTTTCAACTGCTTACTCCCACTTGTACAGGGTCGAACAATAAAAAAGAGAGCTGAGAGCACAGGAAATCTTAAAGTTCGTCTGCCAAATTGTGGCTGGTGCCAGGTGAAAACCGGCTTAGGCGACAGGTTGCCGCTGCAATTTACAATAAGTATTTGCCACATAACACTGCGTCCAAGCAGTTGCCGTTGTTGTTGCAGGGGCAGGTTATGACCAGGATAGCTGGCAAGGCGACAGCTGCAACTTGAGCAGCAGCAACGGCAGCAACTCATTTTGGTGGCCAACTACGCACAGAAACGTTGCTCCCGGCCAACATGTTGTGGAAAGAGAGAGAGAGAGAGAGAGCACAAGAGAAAGAGATTCAGAGAGAGAGAGAGAGAGAGAGTGCAGGCCACAACAAGTAGCAAACAACATTAGGGAAGCTACAAAAGAAACAAAAAAAAACCCGTTTTACAACAAATTTGCTGCTGCTACTTGCAGTCCAAGCCAGCAGCAACATCAACTCAGGCAACTTGCCACAAAACTCCAAGCCGCAGCAACAGCAACTCCAGTCGGAGACTCTCACAAAGCCAGAAACTGGACTTGCCTTCTGATTGGCGCGACATTCCAACTAGAAGAAAAATACACAGACTGAAGAACAAGAAGCAGAGAAACAAGAAAGAAGAAGACGCAGAAGAAACTGTCGAAGAAGAGGAAGAGCAGGAGTTGGTATCTGGCAGTTTGAAGCAATTATGTTTTATGATTGCATGTGGCCCCAAAAAAATAAAACATGAAATGAAGTGAAATAAAATGAAATGAAATGAGCAGCTTCTGCAGCTCAGCTTCAACTAACTAAAACGCTCTGTGAATAATGTATCTGACAGATACAAGCTACAAGCGGCGCTGAAATATTTATGCAGATAGCGTGTAAATGCCGCAAATGCGCTCAACACTTGCCACTAAACGCCAAAAACGCAGCCAAAAACACACACACACACACAATAAGCTATGGCGCTTACTGTGAGATACATTTGTATCTTGTAGGGATACATTGGACTTATTTTGCTTTGTCTTTTCATTTCGAGTCTTTTTGTTTCGTCTTCTGTCTTCCTCTTTACACTCTCTCACACACATGTGCTGTTGTCTGTGTCTGTTGTTGTTTTCCACACGTTTTAATGTGACTTTTATTGTGTTGCTTGCTTTGTTGTCTCATTTCGTATTCAAGTTTGTCTGTTTGCCTTCGCTTTGAACCTGGCGAACTGAACTTTAGCTAACCCAAAGTGTAAATACAACCAGCAAAGATACAATTCTCAGTTCTCAGTTTTTTTCCCTCGACTTTTTTTCTTATGTTCATTTCTTTTTTTTCTCTCTTAAATGTTTCTTAAGTTTAGGCCACAACTAATTGGCCTCTGCGTCTTTTGGCTTTAGCTTTAGCTTCGGCTTCGGCTTTTATGTGTTTAGGATTAGTTGTCAAATTTAATTAGAGCCTCTCGAAGCCCTATCGAAGCAACAGTTAGCTTAACCGACCAAATCTAGACCAAAGCACCAAGTGTTTACACTGAAGAAAGACACAAAACTTGCACGATTTAGCTAAGAAATACTGTTAAAGGTGATTTGAAAGACGGAAATACTGAGAACTTAATCTGCTCTGGTAGAAATTGTCTCTGTCATTAGCTAATCTACTTATTTATTTTTACAAAAACGTTTCATAAGTATTCTAATAATACTCAGAATTGAATCTGATGACGAATTATTGATAATATTCGCCAAACTGTTGAATCATTACCTGACATTAAGATGCGCAATCTGATTGTAAGGTGAGATTATCACTGCTAACATATGTATATATGACATATGTATATATGAATCTTTAAAGTATTTAAAAGTTTACTAATAACAATCAAAGCAGCAAAAGAAATGAGAGCTATAAAAACTAAGAAATTATCTTTTAAATCTTATTTAACTTTTTTAAATATTCTAGAAATAGTTATAATTATGATTTTATTCCTTATAAGAAGCTAAGGAAAGGGTAAACTACAAAAACTTGAACCAATACATAACAGAATAATGTCAAAAGTCAGCTGGAATGAATTTTTGACATTTTAAATTACAATCTAGTAGAAAAGTTGTGCGGTTTCTCTATCAACCCCCAAAAGTAGAGAGTGCTGCACCGCTTCCTTTGTCAGCCACACTTTCAGCCGTCAACTGAAACTGTTGCAATTCTGTGGCATAATAAAACTGTCAGAATTTCTAGTTTGTGCTCCACATACAATATGCGTTCCCAATTTGAGTCTGAACTCTGTTTGTTTTTCTAGGCCAAAATGTGCAGCATCCGAAATTATTAACAATAATCGTTGTTGTTGTTGTTGTTGTTGTTGTCGTTGAGCAACAAAATGTCATGTGCCGGCGTCGAGCCTGCAACAACATGGCGCCCACAACCACAAACTCAGACACACACATACACCCACACCAACACAAACACGTACAGGGAGAGAGACACACACAAACATACACAGACAGGTTAATGGTGGAAACTTACGAGCTTTTGTTTGCTTTTGTTTGTATTTTAACGCGCGCCGCTGTGAATAATCCGCTTTAGAGATCAACAACGACAATAAGAAGAAGAACTACAATAACGATAGGTTGCTGCCATTAAAACTGTGCAAACTGCGAACATTTTTCATATTAAATTTATGATTTTTATGGCATTTAAATTGCGGCGAACACAGCACAAATATTTACGTATTTGTATGTATGATTATAATTTTGTAATATTTCTCTCTTTTCTCTTATTCGTTTCACTTTGCACTATTAATTTCTTGCTGTAAATAAACACACAACAAATATTTTGCATTTAAGCCGCTGCAATTATTTTACATTTTCCAATCATTTCTTTTTTGTTGCGTTTTTGCCAAGCCGAAAAGCCAACGCACTTTTCCAACTTGATTTTTAACGTTCGCCACACAAAGCAAAGTCGTAAAAGCCAAATGCAAAAGCAAAAAAAGACAAACACAAAGACAAAGGCAAAAACGTGCAATTATTTGCAGGCTGCGACGCGACGCAGCAGCGCGCTAAAATTCACAGCGTCGCCGACACTGAAACCGGTAATTTGAACGTCGGCGTCGCTGCTCTTTTTTCTCTCCTGTCGCTCTGCCACTGACCAAGAAATGCTACTGCCTGCTGCTGCGTCTGCTGTTGTTGTTGTGTTTGCTTTGCATTTGCAATTGGTTTTTGCTTTTGTTTTCGTTTTCTGCCTTTGCTAAGAGCGCGCGCACGCGTACCGTATGCAGTCGTTAGGTGGCGCCTTTTGTTATGCGCTCGCACATCCGAACGGCTCGAAGTCACAACGTAAACTAACGAAACGTAAGACAGCTGCTGAAGACAACCACCACAAATTACGCACCATGGTGAGTATGGCGTATGGTGAAAACGTAACGTTAAATGTTGCAGCAACGTAAGCGAAGTACTCTTAAGCAGCACCGCTCTCACAGCTCAGCAGGCTGTGTTTATTGTTTACAATTGTTTTTGAATGGCTGTTTAAATTGTGTACAAACATAAAATATACTTAATAGTTATATATATAAGTTAACTGCCTAAGTTACTCGCTAATGTAGTTAAACAAAAAAAAAGCTAACGATGCTATGTTGCGCAATATTATTGCTTAGCAACATTTCGTATAATTAAGTTAAGTTAATTAATTCATCTAATAAATTTTTAACAAATTTTTACAATTGTTGATTTATTTAATAATCATCACTACATCACACAATTGAACAAAGTCTAGCAACATTGTTGCTAGCAACATTCTGGCTTATCAACATTTTTGGGGTTTCATCAAACTTAAAATATTTTGTCCCCAAACAATTGTTGCATTATTTAATAATAATCACTCGTATTGATTACAGTTATAAAACCACATTAGGCATTTACTTTTGGGGAAATATGTATTGCGAAGCTATTTGGGGACTCATCTGTCAACCCACAAAACGAGAATTGATGTTTGATTAAATTTCAATTTGCCTAATTATTCAAATTAACTAATGCTATTTTAGTTTGAGCCTAGTTGGCTATGCAAACTAGCTCAATGATTGTGCAGCACGTGGCACACACACACACACACACACATACACACACTCACAAGTTGCCTGCTGACCAGAAATACAACATTTTGGCAGCAAACAGGGCCAACAAATTGCATGTGTTACTGTAAACACGTACGGACAACACAAGGGCCTAAAGGATTACAAACACACACACACACACACTTAGACACACACATGTATGCGCTCACGTGTGTTAAATTTATAGATTACTCTGCTGTGTTGTGCGGGTCAAGAAAGTGTTTGGCCAACAAGCGGGAAGGAAACAAGAAGGGGGAATGAAGCTGGCTTAGGTAGCAGCCAAATAGGTAACAGTTGTTGTTGTTGCTAGCTCAGTTGTTGTCCTTGCGGTTTATCTATGTTCCTTGTTGTGCTCGATTGTGTATGTGTGTGTGTGTGAGAGAGTGTATGTGTGTGTGTTTGTGTGTGGTTGCGCTGCCTGCTTGCAATTGACATTGGCCTCTTACGTTTGATTAATTGCATTCAGTTTCGGCTTCCAACTCATTGATTTAGAATAATTTAACAGCTTCTTGTGTTTTACCTCTTTTCACTCATTCCCCTCCCCTCCCCTTTGCCCTTAGCTCCCCTCTCACTTGGCGGCTTCGGCCATTTGTCTTTTTGTGCTAATAAATTCGTGTATTGACTTTCCCCTTGTCATGTTGTTTATCAAATGCCAAATGGCTTTCCAATTACTTAGCGTTGACATTAAACAAATGCAACAAATCAGCTGCTTAGCCACGTAACATATCAACACTGCACCCCAAGTCCAACTGCAAATTACAAACTATCGTCACCTTCTAAAATAAAGAAAGAGAAAGAGTCTAAGTATAAAGTGTATATGCAGCAAAAGTTTTTAGTGTCGCACAATAAACTTCATAAGCTTATGAAAGCTGCAAACTAAATTAATATAGTACCTTTCGGCTGCAACCATCAAGAAACTTTACAAGCAATGTATAATAATTCTTAAGACTATCCAGAGCTTAAGTAACATTTTAAAAACCATATATTTCTTAGGTTTTATTTAAAATTCAAATATTTTTATAAACTTTAATATTTTTAAATTTAAATATTGTAAGTCTTAAAATGTTCTTGTATTTTTAGTAATTGTAATATTCTTTTTATTTCAAATATTAAATATGATTATTATAATATTTTCAAGTGAATTTTAATATTTTCATTAAATATTTTATAATAATAATATTTAATAAATTAAATAAACGAATATTAGAATTACTTAACAATATTAAAGCTTAATTCAAGTTTACATAAACTGAATGTGCATAATAAAAGCACCTAAAAGCTAAGTCAATAAAAACTGTTAATGGTAATTACATTTTATAAGCTTCTTTAAGCTATATAAATATGAATGAACATGTGTTTCTTTTAAGAAGTGTAAGAACTAACACAGAATCTTTCTATAAATTGTATTTTAAAAAGAATTAAGACTTTACTCAAAGGCTTGCCACCTGAAGCTTTGTAGTCAACTACAATTTAAATAAAATCCGGCAAAACAGAAACTTGACTGCGCATATTTGAAGCAATATACTAAAAGCTTTTCGCTGCCAATAATCCTATAGCTAAGGCGACGCTTTCAGCCAGTGTCATTGCAGATGAAACATCAATGCTCTGGCCAAAAGCTCTAGCCGAATTGGTTGTCATTGCATTTGGTTTATGCAAGCGGTGACTGGCGGCGAAATAAATTCCATGAGACTACACTGAGACACAAAGAGATAGGGAAAGACACAGAGAGCAAACGAGAGTGTGATGGAGAGGAGATGGAGGGTGAAGAAAGGAAAGAGGAAAGTAGCTTGGCAACCGCTTGAGTGCAGCTCAATGGCCTGGCACACATAACTCAATACGAGATGGGGCAAAACGAATAGTTGCAGGCAAGCAAGCAGGCAGAGAGGCGGAAAGCAACAGCGACGGAGGCAACTTCTGCTTTCTATGCAAATAGTGTTTCCAAAGGATACGCAGGATATGCATAAATAGTTGTACACAGCAATCGAGGAACTCGAATTAAACCAACTTCAACTTGCAGCCCGAAACGACGACAGATAATGCAATGCACCTATCCTTAAAACAAAGCAAGATGAGAAGAGAACAAGAGTAGGAGCTGCTGCTCCATTTCTCGTTGCTGCTTTTTTTTTTTGTGAACTGCCACGAGGGTAATTTAAAAATCCATTTGTGTTTTGAGATTTTGCCAACGAAGGTTGCCGCCGTCCCATTGTCCCACGTCTGGGCGCTGGGCAACAATTGCGGTGACACCAAAAAAACAAAAAAATGAAATAAATAAAAAGAGGAAGCCAAAAAAAAAATAAAAATGAAAATAAAAATAGAACGGAAAATAAAACTAACGAGAAATGGAAATTGGCGCGAGCGCGAACGTTGACTAAATGTGGCGAAAAGAGGAGTTGAGTACGAGGGGGGTGGGGGAAAAGAGGAGTGGCGGGGAGTTAGCCCAGCTGCCTCAGTTGCCCGACTTGACTGCGTGACACAATTTCAATTTGCATTGACAGCATGAATTATAGCAAATAATCCTGGAGCCAAAATGCGATTTTAGTGGAGCTTCTGTTCGCGCTCCTCGTCTCGAGCTTCTCCTCCCTTATATTTTTGGACCTTAGCCTCCTGCTGTTATTGATATGGAAATGACTGGCTGTCCTGGTCAAAGTAAAAAATGTCGTAAAATCAACTAATATATTCACTGCGCGGCAAAAAAAAAACGAATTTTCATTTCAGGCGTTTGGTCAAATGAATGAAGCGCTTAAAAGTATGCTTTGAATTGCATCCAGAAAGAAGCTTAAATATTATTACAATTATTATTTAAATTGCCAGCAAGTCAGACATTTTTATTGCCAGACTTTTCTGTGCCTTTGCCACTGTTTCGCTTTTGAGTTACTTTATCCTCCCGACACTCGTTGGTTCACTTCCACTTGTTCCGCATGCAAGATATTCTATTTGCACAATTCTTTCATCTTATTTAAATTTCCAACAAGGCAGACACTTTTCTGTCAGACATTTTTATTGCCAAACTCCGCTGTGTCATTTTCACTGTTTCTCCTTTAAATTATTGTTGCCTCCACTACATTCGATATTTCAATTCCATGAGTTCCCCGCGCAACACTTTCCATGATATTTTCACAGTTCCCTTTCATGTTTGCCAGAGACAATTTAACAATTTTAAGTCTAACATTTTAATTGTCAGACCATTTTCTCTGTTTCGTTTCAGTTATTTTAACATCCCAACACACTTTGATTCAATTCTACTTATTCCTCGCATAACTGATTAAATTTTCACAGTTACATTTCATATTATTTAAATGACAAATAAGTTAAGATATATTTTAAGTCAGATATTTGATTTAGTGCCATTACCACACACTTCCACTTAACTTCGAGATCCCCACAACATGTTTTGAATTCCGCTGTTTCACTTTCATTCATTCCATTTGTAATTTTTAGCGACATATGAGTTCTTTTTTTCATTCACAGTTTTTCCAATGCATACAGCTGTCCCTTCATTTATTGTTTAGTCGAATCGTGTTTCATTTCCATAAAATTTCAGTGCTCTACTTCTATCCATTTGACATTTTCTTATTTGTATTCACAGTATTTCAACTGCACATCATACTGTTGTTTCACTTCCACTAGTTCCAGTTGTAAGTTTCACAACTGCATGAATTATATGATTCATTTCCATTCGTTCCAGTTGTAAGTTTCTTAATTGCATGAATTCGCTGATTCATTTCCATTCGTTCAGTTGTAAGTTTTGCAACTGCATGAATTCGCTGATTCATTTCCATTCGTTCCAGTTGTTATACTCTCCTCTGCAATTAATTTGTTTGTGTACACTTACAGTATTCCAATTGCATGCCATTTCCACTGCAGTGGTTTTCCGCTGTTTCACTTTCATTCATAGTTTTCAACTACATATCACTTCCTTTTTTCATTCACGGTTTTTGAAATGCATACAGATGTCCCTTCATTTGTTGTTTGCTCGAATCGTGTTTCAGTTCCATAAAATACCAGTGCTCCACTTCCATCTATTCCATTTGACATTTTCTTATCACAGTATTTCAACTTCACATCATTCTGTTGTTTTTCTTCCACTCGTTCCAGTTGTGAGTTTCTCAACTGTATGAATTCGCTGATTCATTTCCATTCGATCCAGTTGTAAGTTTCTCAACTGCATGAATTATATGATTCAATTCCATTCGTTCCAGTTGTTATACTCTCCTCTGCAATTAATTTCTATGCTTATGCACTTACAGTATTCCAATTGCACGGCATTTCCATACGTTTCGCATTTCGCCCACTGCTCATCTGTGCCACGACACGTAATTAATTAAAATTAATTATTTGCCACCTCATTATGCATATTGCAGCATAACCACTCTAACTCAAATATTGCCCCGCCCCTCTGCTACTGCTCATTGCAACTTTGGCCAAGTTTTCAAACACTTTTTTAGTTGGTTTTTTTTTTGTGCTTTGGCCACTTTAAGTGGCGCTGAGTTGATAAAAAATGCATGGGCGGGTGCATTACGCGCTACTTCCGTTACACGGCAATAACAAGATGAAGTAGAAGGCGAAGGTGTAGAAGAAGAAGAAGTCGTGGTGTGCAGCAGCTGCAAGTTGCAAGTTACAGCTAAAATTCAGCTCATTAGCCACCGTTGCGAGCGCTGCACTTCGAACTGTTTGTGCGTTGGGGCGTGCTTAAGTGGGCGTGGCAACAAACACAAACATGGCCGCAGCACAGCGAAGCGAACAGAACTATGTCAAAAACTTTAAAAATATTTGCAACACGCGGCGGCAGAAGAAGAAGAAGAAGAAGAAGGAGAAAAAGAAGTCTCAAGTCTGAGGCAAAAGAAGCAGCCAAGTTGCCGCTAGTCATCATCAGCAGAGCGTTAAAAGGTTTCTCTGTGGTTGTGTGTGTATGAGTGTGTGTGTGTGTTTTGGCCAGCAGGTGTGAAATATGCTTTAAAAGTTTGCCCGTTGTAAATAATATGCAAATTACGTTGAAAACGACAAATATACGAGTATCCGTGCGGTAAATCATGCAAAAAACAAAGTTGCTGACGACAGCTCGCATTTCGTTGTGCACGAAGAGAGCCAGAGAGACAGAGAGGGGTAAAGGAGTTTGCTGGGAGGGAAACTACAGCACTTGAGATACGTGCGAAACGTGTTCAAGACGCCGAAACTCCAACTTCAGCTTCCAACTCAGCGACGGATGCCGGCAATGCTGTGGCATGCTTCAGTTTGCGGATGCTGCCTTGGCTGATGCTTGGCGCTGCTTATATTGATATTTGTGGCACGTTGAAGTTGAAGTTGACGTTGCAGTCACGGCTGCGAGGCTGCCACATAGCGCCTAAAAGCATGCAGCATCAAACATCCCCTGACTCAGACTGAGACTGAGACTGAGTGAACAACATCGCAGGAGAGAAGAAAAAATTGAGAGGTGCAAAATGCATCACGTCAGCGCGCTGTCAATGAGCGGCACTTGTATTGTGTATGTGTATCGTCAGCGCCTCCCTCTCCACCCTCTGGCTCACATGTTTTATAAGTCATTTTTTCAGCATTTTCATGCCCTGCACGACAAATAAAAATAATTAAGCAGAGCTTGCCAGACTTAAAAGCAGCTTTGCAACAGCCAAGCAGCAGGCAGATACCTAGAAGCTGCTCTTAAAGTGCGATTATCTCACAGATTATAGCACCTAAAGTTGAATAATTCACTGCGGAAGTTGGCTTACTCAGTTCAACTCAATTTCATAGTAATTTAATACGTTATACCTAGAATATATGTTTCACAATCCTGTTCCAAATATTACTTCTGTATTATTATTTATTTCATTATTCAAATATCGCTTTCGGTAATTTCGGTCTTTACTACAAATCTTGTAAATAGCTTAAAATGGTAAATCACTTAAGTTGTCATATTTTGTAGCAGAACTCTAACATAATTAACTTTAAAATATAACAACTTTTCAATAAAAGAACAAAATAGTTATTATTTTCTTTCGAATTTTTAGATTCTTTAATTAACACCAAAATTTGAATACTTCGTTCTATAAATTTTGTTATTTATTTAATTTTTTTGTTAAAAACTTATCTGAATATTTGCATTTTTTGAATTTTAAATTATTTATTCAAACTAATTTATTCAAAATTCTGCATTTTATATATAATTTGTTTAATTACAATCGCAAAATAAATTTTACAATAGAATGTGTTTTAATTTTGAAACCTAATAGAGTCTGAATTACACACAAATTGTAGCTTTGCTACTTAAACATATTAATTTAAAGAACAATATGTATGGATTATAATAAAATATAAGAGTTCATAAACTTCATAAAGCTATTTTCTGCAGCGTTTGAAAAGTTATTCTGCATAGTCTGAAACTGAGTTCATTATATTCACTTTGTATACTTTTTAAGCCATCTTCAAACCAACTGATTCTAGGGTATTTTGAAGTCCTGTTATGGTTAAAGTTTGCTACATGCTTATGCTTCGCTTCCCGGTTTTTCTCAGCATTTTCCTGCTTATAAGTGAAGTGCGATTGCATTGCAACACAGTTCCCGTTGCTGCCACCGCTGCAGCTGCACTGTGTGCCTGAATGTATATGTGTGTGTTTGTGTGTTTGTGTTTTTTTAACCATTTTTGCTTGCCACGCGCATGACTTGATGCTAACAATAGCACTCCCGGATGCTGGTGCAAGTACGGCTATGACAGGCTCGTTGCCTCGTTGCCTCGTCGCTGCTGCTTGCCTGACTGCATTCTGTTGCTGCTGTTGCTGCGTTGGTTGTTGCAGCTTCTGGTTGTTGCCGCTGTTCCCTTGTTGTTGTTGTGCCGGGCAATGCAATGCATACACACAGATTGACAGTCTTTTAATTAAGAAGCCGTCATGGCGTCGGCATGCTCTTCAGCTTCAGCTTCAGCATCAGCTTCAGCGTGCCGCAAAACCCCCAAGTACAAGTGCGGCCATGTCACTGGCAATTATGCGGCAAGCAGCAGAGAGCGGGGGGGCGGGGGACACACAAAAGAAGCCTAAAGAGGCACACAGATGACGATGGCCCCCGTCAACAGTGAACGCAATTCAATTTTGCGTTTATTCACAAATTAATTGAATTTTTGGTTTTTATTGTGTGTGTGTGTGCGCGGGTGTAAAAGGCAAATGATAAGGATGCACCAAGATGTGGCACCATGCTGATTGCCTCGTTTGCTTGGTTGGCTGACCAATTTCAGCTCTTGCTATCTGGGACTCGGTGTGTTGCAACTAATTAACCACAAAAGCAGTGACAGCTTGACGTCAATTATGCTGACACCTGAATCTCCACAGAAATCAGGATACGTTCAGGATTCGTCCAGCTCTTGTCTGCATATACATTTTTCCCTCTACATTCGGAGATTTTTTTTTTTGTGTAGCTGGACTTTTCAGGTTTTCAGCTTCTACATTTTCCAGTATTCCCCACACACACACAGATACAACACACCCACGCACACACACACACATGCTGACGCACACCCACGCACAGCGGCAACATTTGCATTTTCATTTTGACTTGGCTCTGACATGTGAACTTCAACCCGTTTTTTCCTCTATTTGCCCAGCTGCTGAGCTGACAGTTTCTGCGCTTAAATTTCCACTTTAACAAGTTCGAAATTAAGCACATTTATCGTGTCAGATTTATTCATAAATTCACATTTCAAATGCCAAAAAAAATACGCTCCACTTTTTACAACTCTCTTCAATGTCACAAGACTTGAAATATTCATCTTTTTTCTGATTTGCATAAAATTGGAAAACTCAACAGTTTTCCCTATCATTAAATTGCTAAAGTTTTTACATCTACCTACGAACATATTTTAGGTTCATATGTGGCATATTATAGTCGTTATATTCACCCCTTTTAAGTTTACCAGGTCGTTTTCTTCTACATTGTTGTTTTTTATTTGATTTATATATAGCTCTAAAAAATTTTACAATTTTGTGATTGAAAATTTTCATTTCATATAGTCAGTACAAGAGTTTTTATTGTGGTTTTAACTGATATGGATAACTTCCAACTTTTTTATTTGATCCCAACAAAAAATCTTCATGAATCATAAAGACTGTTGTTATTTAGTTATTTATTGTAATAAAATTTAAGATTCGATTCCCAAGCTTTAAAATGGACTTTAAAAAATCGAAGATGAGCTTCTAGCCCTTTGTCTAATTTAAGACAGACAAGTGGAGGGTCATTTCCATAAAGTATCGACTATAGACGCTGATATAAATACAAATTATATCGGTCGAAGATGCCTTTTTTATTATTTACAAGCATTCCCTGTCATTTTGTCGTTTCCTATTTAAACATTTGAAAATATATAAAAACAAGCATTGATAAAAAATTTTTGAATATAATGCAAAGGAAAAAGTATTTACAAAAACCTCTTATTTGTTCTCTTATTCCTCTTATTCTTTAATTAAACAATTTCAAGCTTTTATAATAAAGCTATTTCAAACAATGAAAAAATTTTAATTAAAGAATACAAACAAAAGTGACTCAAAATAATATGTATTTATTTCAATTTTCTATTTACTTAGTGATTAAGGCATTTGTTGAAATTCACGAATTAAAAATTTTATTTTCTCGTTCTTGTATTTTTAAAGAGGAAAAGGAATTCCAGTCAAACAGATATAACTGTGATTTTGTTCGTAATTTTTAAACAAATTTTGTAAACAAGTCGTTCGAAGATGTTTTTCACGGCTGTATGTTTTTGCTATACTTGAAAGTTAAACTTTAGTAGTTAGTAGTTAGAGATAAACATAATTCATTATTTCGACTTAAGAAATGTTCTTGAAAACTATGAGCTAGCTCCTCGCAATAATTAATTCATATAATAAATATCGCAACTACTTAACAGCCGGTTTACAAAGAGTTGAATATACTTTCTTCTGAATTTCTATTGACTCTAGCGACGCTTTTACCTTTTTCGCTCTCTCTTCACTTTACTTTGTATCTAGTTTTTGATAATCTTTAGAGTTAATTAAAATGCAGATTATTATTAGCACTCCCTGATAGTTTCGTGTTTGGGCTGCCAAAGCGGATAACTGCTTGTAATCTTAGCGCCAATGCGGCGTATGCGCAACTTGCAAAGTTTGCGTAGGCTCTCAAAATAGATATGCTGCAATGAATGTTAAATGTCTCAAGCACTTGTGTTGATGTTAAGATAGTCAACTTCAGTGTGCACCTTGACAATTTTGAGCAGTGTCCTTACGCTCGCTCACTTATTAAATGTGTCTGTTGCACTCACCGAAAGTGTTTAACTTGCTGGAAAAGTTTGTTTGTCCCATTCAATGAGGAATCAACCGGACTGCAAATGCTTCACAGCACAAAGTTTGTCACTCACAGACAGACAGAGAAAGAGAGATGAATAGTGAGAGAGAAAGAGAGAATGTGTGTGTTAAGTGCTAGCAATGCTCATTGTGTTGAACAATTAAAGCAACACCAAGTTGCAGATGGAACTAAACACTTGCTGCACTTGAAGCAATCCACTCGAAGGCGGTCTCAGACTGTCGAGCATCTATTAGATACCTGTTTATTAAAGTGCTGTTAGTTGCAGTTGCCCCCAAAGGTGCGCCTTATGCAAAATGTGTGTGCCACAAAATACACACACACATACACACACAGAGACAAAAGGGACAGACATTGGGGCAAGCTGCTGGTTCTGCTTCTATTCATGCAGAGACAAAGTGCACTTACAGCCAACACATGTTCATATCCTGCCATCTTTCTTGTTGCAACTTAAGCCACAGTGCCACACACACACACACACAGACACATTCAGCAGCAATTTATGCAACAATTTTGCATGTATTTGCCTGCATTTACTTGGCAGTTGCACATTGGCACTTGCACACTGAATGGCCAGTTTGTAGTTGCCACTTTTTGTGGCCGCCGGCCTGATTACTTATGCAACTGCCACACAGCAAATGCTGCACGTTCTTCTTCTACGAAAATTCATTGAGAAAAGTTGACCGTCTTTAAGCCACACATTGCATCACATTGCTGCTGCCAAGCTACAACACTTGAGTTCACCAATATCTCAAATCGCTCTTCAATTTAAACTTCTAATTAGAAATGACCGCATTTAATTCATTCCACAAATAGTTTCGAAGATTCCACTACCAGTATTTTTGAGAGATCGAGTGTTCCCATCTCAGTTGTCACATCGATGCCCGGGATATGAAAGTGCAGGATCGGGATGAATTTGTCCGTAAACAACGAGACGAAAATGGGCAACAAGATCATGCCAACAATTCCAACCGCATACATGATGCTGGCCACAATCAAAGCAGTTCGTAATCTGCGACAATTCTGATGCAAATTATTTGCATATCTGGGATATGGATTTCAAATCTTACATAGATCTCAACTTCACTGTAATAGACCTGGTAAATTCTTCGTGAATGCCGGACTCCAACATAAAACTTGTTCAAACTCTGTAGAACGAAGCCTCAGACGGATCACAGTCGTAATTGTAAACCCCGAATAAGTAACAATAGCACCCAAAGTCATTGCCGTTTTCATGTTGATTCGATAATTTGGATCATAGGCGTCGACGCCTAACATTAAAGTAAGATTGCGCACAACGCGGATAATTCCCGTAAAGTTTTCGCTTGGCCGTAACAACATACTGCAAATTAATGACTGACTAGTAGTAATCTGAACAATGGGTTTTATAGATACCATTATGGGATATACGACATCTGCATTAGACAGTGTCATTGAGACTGCAGACATGACTTAATTAATCGCCTTCTTTCTCAAGGTTGTGTCACCTGTTTGGCTTAAGCAGGAACTGAACTGATACCTTGAACTTGTTGATAATAACTCTCAAAAGAAGCACTTGGCATTAATTCTATTGCGGAGTAGAAGACTTCAGGAAACTCAGTATGAACCGAAAATAAACTGAACAAGGCATACCTATAACTACTCTTAAATAATTAAAATATGTGTAATATTTCGAAGTCTTAGCAAGGTTTATCATTCAGTTTATAAGCCTTTTATTGGGCAGACAATTTAGCTAAAGTTCCTTGCTTCATTTTATAACTTTCACTAGCTCAGAGTTATTATTTTCTATAACCTGAACCTTATTTGATCGTCAAGCATTTCATGCATCTGTGATTCAAAATTTCTCAGAATTTTCGGTTGTATATCGACAACAATTTAAATAAACTGTAAGCGCATATAGTATATCGATATGGCATGTAACTTGCACTTTTATATACTGCAAGTAGATGCCTGCCACAAAAAGTTGCCAATTCAAAGTAACCTGCCACCAACTCCAAACATCCTCCTTTATGGCTGTCACATAATTGGTGTTTATTTCAAATTTAATAAACAATACTTACAAAGATGTATTACAGTCATTGTTTTCAATAAATTTGAAATTAATTCAATTCTGCATATAGCCTTAGCGTAAATCCTTGACGTTGAATATTTATTAATTATAAAAATTATGTTTGTTTTGCACATTAATTTATTTAATAATCAAGAAGTTGATCATCACCATAGTAACGCTATAAATACTTTTTGTAACCTGTGTTTTTAGAGAAAAATAATTTATTAATTATTAATTAATTATTTCTCTACATTAAGAATAAGTCACCTGCAGAGCTGTGCTCACATCCAAAGGCATTACGCCAAGTACTTGCATCATTTCAGTCCGTTGTGTTTTGCTCAACATAAATAAAACTTGACGTTGGTGGCGAGCTTTCAGATTGTAAAACGAGATATTGTAGACCTCATACATGATGGTAGCACTCTGAAGAAATTCATTTAATTTAAATACCAGTAAATGTGCTTGAAGCATGCTACTTACACAATTCTCTACAAATGTGCCGAGGATGCAATAAATATACAAGTTTGGAATGAGAACAATGGCAAAGCAATATCCACCGAGCCAATCACTGGTCATCAGAACGAATATAGTCATTATAATGCAAACTCCTGCGCTAGAAACTTGGGTGGATACAATCGAAGACAACAAATCGTTGCACCGAAAGATAAACCTATTTAATACAAATACAAATAAAAATATATTAAATTTACGGATATAAATTATTCAATTGATAAAACTTAAGCTTTGATGACAAGCAAACTCCTGCGCTAAAAACTTGGGTGGATACAATCGAAGACAATAAATCGTTGCACCGAAAGATAAACCTATTTAATACAAATACAAATAAAAATATATTAAATTTACGGATATAAATAATTCAATTGATAAAACTTAAGCTTTGATTACAAGCAGAAAT
Organism: Drosophila albomicans; assembly: GCF_009650485.2. Lineage (NCBI taxonomy): Eukaryota > Metazoa > Arthropoda > Insecta > Diptera > Drosophilidae > Drosophila > Drosophila albomicans. Next base: position 19,845,822 of record NC_047629.2, on the reverse strand, counting down.
ATTTGTCCTTGAATATAATGCATCCGGATTTTATCAACTGTAATCTGCTCAATACTACTAATATAATTAAAATACTATTTTAAATGCAAAGCCAATAGGCTTTGATTGACGATCCGGTATATTTTGTGCTCTATGGTATTGTTATACCCGGTAGCGGGTAGAAGGGTATTATAACTTTGTGCCGACAGGAAATGTATGTAACAGGTAGAAGGAGGCATCTCCGACCCTATAAAGTATATATATTCTTGATCAACGTCAACAGCCGAGACGATATAGCCATGTCCGTTTGTCCGTCTGTGTGTCTGTCCGTCTGTCCGAATGAACACCTAGATCTCAGAGACTTCGAGAGATAGAGCTATAATTTTTTTTCGACAGCATTTGTTATGTTTGCACGCAGATCAAGTTTGTTTCAAATATTTGCCACGCTCACTTCCGCCCCCTCAAATCAAAAAAATCAAATAACAAGCGTAATTTTAAAGCTGCGAATTTTGGTATATATAATAATAACTATAGTAGTTATGATTCCTGAAAATTTGTTTGCAATCAGATACAAATTGTGGAAGGTATTAAAGAAATACTTTTGTATGGGCAAAAACGCTTACGTACTAGGGGTCTGAGTTGCTTTGGCCGACAATCTGGCACATTGTGCTGTCTATGGTATATTTTGAATGGTGTACTATATCGATATACCAAACATACCATTTGGTATATTTTTAGTATTTTCGGTATATTTTGAAAATGATACCGCAATATTTTGCCTTTATTAAAAGTGGGTAGCGGGTATCTCACAGTCGAGCACACTCGACTGTACTTTCTTACTTGTTTTACAATCATACAGCACTGCTTTTTGCGTTTGTTGAAAATGAGTTGCGGGTATCTTATAATAGAGTACATTTGATTATTGATTGTGATTGAGTATGTTATTGGAAAGCATTCTCTGGTATAGACTCTCACCTCAAATACTCCTGGTGAAATTTCATAATATCGACAAGCATTCGCTGAATCTCCGATTCGGATCGAGTTCCAGGTATGTCCACAAACTGATTGAATACGTAAATTTTAAGTCGCAAAATATCAACGAATACAAACGGCTGCATCAGAAATACAATGATAGTCGAGTCGCCAGCCAATAATCCAAGTCCTGCGATAGCCATGCTGACGGCATGTACTGCTTGGGTGATCCAAGCTCCCATCTCAGTTGTCACATCGATGCCCGGGATATGAAAGTGCATGAAAGTGAATTTGTCCGTAAACAAAGAGACGAAAATGGGCAACATGATCATGCCCACAACTCCAACCGCATACATGATGCTGGCCACAATCAAAGCAGTTCGTAATCTGCGACAACTCTGATGTAAATCACTTGCATATCTGGGATCCGGGTAGTTTTCAAACTCCTTATAGATTTTAATTACACTATGATAGATTTGGTAAATCTTTTGTGAATGGCGGACTCCAACATAAAACTTATTTAAGCTCTGTATCACAAAGCCGGCCAATACCAAAGCTTGCAATGCGAACTTCCAATTTTTCAGACGGATCACAGTCGTGATTGTGAACCCAGAATATATTATAATCGCAGACAAAGTCATTGCAGTCTTTTTATTCACGCGATAATTCGGATCATAGGTGTCCATGCCCAAACATACTGCAACATTGCGCACAACGCGAATAATTCGCGAAAAGTTTTCACTTGGTCTTATCGACATTCTGCAAATTAATAACTTGCGTCGTAATATGAACAATGGGTTTTATAGAGGTCTACATGGGATATATGACATATGCTTTGGACAGCTTCTTTGATAGTCTTGAAATTACTTAATTAGTCGCCTTCTTTTTCTACGTTGTGTCACCTTTATTCTAATTGCTTGGCTTAAGCAGGAACTGAACTGACACCTGGTTCTTGATAATAACCCTCAAAAGAGGCACTTGGCATAAATTTTTTAGCGAAGGCTACAAGATGACATACATATAACTACTCTTAAATAATTACAAGATGTGTACCTAATACCAGCTACGTATACTTTATAATACGTAATACAACGTATACTTGATATTCAATATGCTCTAGTTTGGTAATTATTGAGTCTTTGAAGTTTTTCGTAATCTTTCAAAAATGTCTAAGCCTTTCAAGGGGCAGACGACTCAGAAGAAGTTCCTCGCTTCATTTTTCAATTATGTTAGTTGTTATTATTTTTAATCTCATTAGATCGTCACACACTTCAAGCATCTAAGATTCAACATTTCTTACAATTTTCTCTTATGTATCGAGAACAATACAAGTAAGTTGGAAGCGCATACATCAATATTACTTACAGCTTGCACTTTCATATACTGCAAGTTGATGCTTACCACAAAAAGTTGCCAACACAAAGTAACGTGCCACATGCACAAGGCTTCCTTCTTTATGACTACCACATAATTGATGTTTATTTTTGGTCTTTAATTGGTTATAACTTGCAATAACTTTTAACTTTTAATGGCTTCAAATGAACTTCTCCACTACAGCACCTTCTTTCTCTATCCTTCTCTCTCTCTCTCTCTCTCTCTCTCTCTCTCTCTCTCTCTCTCTCTCCGTCTCTCTATCGCTCTCGATAATGAACTCAGCGAGTGTATTTGTTAAGCAACTCAACAAAAAGCTGCTTTTCGAATTAAAAATTAAGTACATGAAAATTATGTTTATTGTCATGGTTACTTCTCCATCTCCGTCTCCTCATCATGCCCCACTCCAGTCAACCTCTCTCTAGTTCACCCCAGCCCTTGGAATTCTAATTGAATAATTGATATTATGAGTGAGTGTGGGCCACATGAGGGAAAAGTTATGACTACTCGTTTGATTTGAGCTACTTAGCGTTGTGTGGCAACTAATTAACTCGATTAAACAATACTCAATTCGTTATGCAACAATTTGTTGTAATCGCATCTGACACATTACGTCAAATAATTGAAGAATAGTTGAAGCCATTTGTGATGCCAATTAGTTTTGACATCATTGAATCAAATTACTACAACTCAAGCGTGCTATACAGATTCAATAATTAGCATAGAATTCGTCACGAGCTGCTCCAAGTAGATGAGGAAATTTATGTTTTATGTGCTAAAATTTGTCATCAGAAAGAAACAAATGGGAATCAATTCGAAGAATTCAATTCGACGACCACTAACAAATAAAAAAAGCATTCAATACCTCATAAATTTCTTACATTTTTTTCTTATTGATTTCTAACATTACTATAATAATGATTTATAAACAGATAATCGAAGCAAGTGAAATAAAAATAAATACAATAAATATTATCCCATAGACTCCAACTTGATAATACATTTATAGTAACTTATTCACGGAACTTTGTGCACATCGATGGATAAAATGGGTCCCATCGTGCGATAGGTGACTCTTGGAGTACGATCCACTGGAACACCATTGGTTGAGCGCAAAGATCGTGATAATGCATAAACAATCCTTTGCAGATGGGCTCGGCTCGGTAGTTGATTGCGTGGTGATTGGTCTATATAAATGCGAAAGTGGACATTAGATGGCATCAAATGACGACGACGACGTCGACGGCGTTGCCCCGAAGACTGTCTGTCTGTTGTTACTGGGGTTTGTGGATTAACCGGAAACGGCTCGTCGTCTGATGTCGGCGGAATTTCAGGATTGCGTATCTGTTCGTTGAACTCTATGGGATCAATATTCGATGAGCCAGTTGACATCTTGGATCCTTTGCTTGAATTGACACCAACTAGTTAAGATATCTGTGAATCGCAAACAACTTTTTTAGCGCACAACAATTTGGGAGTATTTATTTTATATTTAAAATATCTTGAATTAGACTATATAGACTATGTTAACTCTCTGACAATTTCTATCGGTTTGAAGTAGTTTTCCGATAAAATAAAAAAATGTTGCTTCGATAATTGAGAAGGGGAGCAGAGTGTCTACGTTTTTTGTAAAAAGAAAAAATGGAGAGCTGTCATTACTTCAAAGGAATGTGAAATCGTAGTCGATCAAATTGATTTTCAATAAGAGTTCCCAGTCCGACTCTTAAAAAAACTCCTTCAAAACCTCCTTCTTCTACGAATCTACCGCAAGTGTTTCCAAAGTCTTCCACGACTCTTCTACAAGCCTTCCAAGAAAGTCTTCTGCGAGTCTTTCGTAATTCTTCCGTAATTCTTTCGTAACTGTTCCAAAAAATTCTTCTACGATTCTAGAAAAATACTCTTCCGCCTTCATAACTATTTATTAAATTTCAAGTTTCTAGGAATATAAACATTGAAACTCATTATCTATAATAGTTTTATATAACAATAGTCGAAAGAGGTAGAATTAAGGGAACTTAAACTGTTGCTTTTCGTCTGCATTGAGTTTATTTGTGTAGCTCGAGTTGTGCATTAATAGATTGCCGCTTTTTCAGAGCCGTCGGGAAACTCAGCTTGCAATTATAAACATATTAATTAAATTAAGTGCACTTCCGATGCCATTAACATTCCCCACGTACACACACTAGCACACACAAAGTCTGAACTATAAACAGGTGCAATGACAAGAGAGACATCAACACTTTGAACTGAAGCCTTTCCCGGCAACATTTGACTCAACAGATGACTCAAAACAAGAGCAACAACAACAGAAGCAGGAACAGAAACAGAAATAGAAATAGACAAACAAACAAACAATCAACAGTCGAGAGTGAACAATCAACAATCAACAGGGCCTCCAAACAGTTGTGGCAGCAACTGTTGGGTCTGATTGTGGCGCTACAAAGCTAGTTTATGGTCAAACGGGGTGACAGCATCTGGCACCCCTCAAGAGAGCCCTGACATAGAGACATCATCAAGTGCAGGGCAACCACGCCGACAGCGCCAGTTTTACACAACAAACACAAAAGAAGTCGCTGAAAAATTGTTGAATACCCCAGTGGCATAAGACGTAAGTCATGTCGGCATGGAAACACTTTCATTATTATTAAAAAATTTGAAAAATTTATAACCAACCGCTAGAATTAAATTTAAATTAGAAAATAATCTGCATTCATTTTATGTATTGTTGAATTTACTGCTTACTAAAAGAGAGAAGTATAAAAGCAGATTTTCACTAAAATAAAGTAAAGTCCCGTTGTCAATGAAAACATTCTTATACCTGATACTCATAATTTTTGAATATCTAATAAAAACATCGAATTAATTCAAGAAATAATGTTACATAGGGAAGCCCTCTGTAACTGTCGTAGATTAGGTGCATTAATTGATTCTACGGCATATATTGAAATTAAAGGTATATTTCTGTATATTTATTTAGTATATTTAAACAATATTGCCGCTGTTTTGATTTTATTATTACCACACTCGTCTGTAGCTGTTGTACTTATTTTGTAAATATTATATAAAGAAAATGCATTTAAGAAAGTTTATAATTAAATATAGCAAACGTGGGAATCGGCTTCAATTATACTTAAATCAGAAAATACTCGTAATCCATATCTATTTCACGTGTTGCTGAATTGTCTGGTTCCCAGGTAATGAACACTCTGTTAGCTACCTGTCACCTGACTTGATTGCCAGCTGCTTTACAAGCGTCTCCATGGGCAACTCGTGCTGAATTTGTGTATGTCATATACTGACACATACACTGACACTCACACACACACACACATACACACACAATACATATGGAGGAAGACAGGGAAACTGTAGACAATGCACTCGAGCTGTCTGTCGTTGAGTGTATTTGTGCTTTGTTTCTAGTGTCGCTTTGTGTGCACCTCGACATTTGATGAACTCATAATTTGAACTTTGACATCGCACAACGTTGCCATCAAGCACAGCTACAAATACAGAGAGACCGAGAGATAGATAGAAAGAGATAGAGAGAGAGAGAGAGAGAGAGAGAAGGAAACACCGTGCAATAGAAGGACTATAAAAGAGTGAGAGCACATTAAACTATTTGTTTTAATTGGAAAAACAGCTTTTTCACTTAGCTAAATAATTGCTAAACAATTTGCATTGCATTGGCAAATAATAAATAGTCAATTAATGGTAATGCTAACGCAAACACTAATGCTAATTGCATTTATTAGATGCACTCATGCGTTGCCATTCCCCATGCATATAATATAACAATTTGGAGCAGGTCGTGCGATTGATGGATATGTTTGGCATTGCATAAATTACGATGTCTGTCTGCCCCGCGTCTCCCCAGACTCTATGCCTGTCTGCTTGTCTATACAAATTACATGACACGCATAATATGACAGCCCATGCAAAGTCCTTCTCGACAGTCATCGCTCACTCATGATGGCACAATTCAAGACGCCACATCGATAGAGGCAGAGAGAGAGCGAGAGGAGCCGAGAGAGATGAGGCAGCATGTGGCAAGGCGGTTTTGTGGCTAGAGGTCGCAGGTGCCGCCTTGCGCATAATTTGCGTCAAGGCCCAGAGGAAATGTCGCCGCTAAACTTGTGGTGTGCGGCTCGGTTGTTGTTTCAAAGTTTTCGCAGCCCTAGAGTATACTACACACACACACACAGACACAGCGAAGAAGAGGAAGAAACTCCATGTGCCTTATCGAAGTTGTCGGTGCAGTTGTTGAGCACAAGAATTTATTATTCTCTTGCCTGACTTGAGTTGCCCCGCGAATCGAAGTTACAAATATTAACTTAAAGGCATTTAAAGCGCACATCAGTTTCACCACAGCTTAAGTCGTTCTCTTCCTCGTCCGCCTCCGCCAAACTTCTTCGTCTTCCGCTTTCCTACCATTAATTTCATCAAGCCTTAAGTTGATTTGTATGCTGGCTGATGAAATTGCGTATACGCGGCGTTCGCCCCATTCGTCGACTGACAGCTTATCGCAGCTGCTTTGTAGTTTTCCAGCTGACAACTTCAGCGATGCTACAACAACAGCCAGCAACAGGCTAACCACATCAAGTAAGCATTGCCAACAGGACGCTGAGCGCTGCACAGCGGGACAAGTTAAGCAAATTGGTTGAAGAGCACGTCATAAAAAGCGACGACGATAAAACTGAGCTGCATTGCAATTTGCATCTATTAATTGGGATGAATTTTCCGACAATGCAATAAGTAATATGACAATATTAATATGATTGCTAATGGAAAAGTTCAAATTATTATTTTCGATAATGTTAATGATAATAGTAATGTCAATTCTAATGTTAAAACTATATATAAACAATACTAATATAAATATAAATTCAAAAATATAGTAAAACTTATTTAAATGCTTTAACTTGTACTACCTTTAATGCTAATGTATTAGATAAATACATAACAATAATAATGCTAAAACTTGTGGTAATTCTATTAACTTAATAATAAAAATAAATAATAAAATAATATAATATAATAATTATTTTAATTTCTGAATGCTAACACCAATGCTCCCCTTGATAATTTTTCCAATGATAATGCTTATGACGAGAACAATGATAATAATAATTCCAATGATAAAACTAAAAGTGTTCTCAACATTAATATAAATAATAATGATACTTCTGCCAATGATAATACTTACGATAATTTTCAATGTTCAAACTAATTGTTTTCTCAATACTAATATGCTTACAACAATCATACAATACTATTTAAAACGCTAATTTCAATAATAATATTGACGTAGTTAACGTTGGTAATGCTTATGTTCATCCTCGTTCTGATGCTAGACATTAAACATATAAAAACCTTTCAGCAACCCCAAAGCTTTCACTTGGTTGCCTGACTTTTCAAAGCCTTCCCACTATCCTTTTTCAATAACACTTTTTCAATCGTCACCAATAACAGTTGCAATGCAATTTCAATGCATTGATAAACAGATAGAATACAAATATGTTGAATACATATACGAGTATATGTGTTGAAAATTACATTTTAAAGTGCTAGATGAGTTAACATGCCATTGAGTGGAGTACAGATGTCAGATTGTCACCGCACACTGCACTCGATATTGATGTGGAAATGCATTCAGAACTGAAAATGAAAATGAAAATAAAAATGCATATTGTCAACAGCAAAACGAATGAGAAGCAGAAGAAGAAGAAAAGCAACGAATATGCAACCAATAAGGGAAATTGTAAATACTGAAAAATGCTTGTGGCGATTGTGATGTTGGGTAGGTAGGCAACAAATAGTGAATACAACATTCCACTTTTCCAACTCTCCTGTTTAAGGTGATGATGATAAAGGCGATGATGATGTTGATGTTGTTGATAATGATTTTTATGTTGAGCGCTTATGCTGTTGACAATACGCGATTTTTTCGTGTTTTGTGATGATTTTTCACGTTTTTTTTATTGTTGTTGACATTTACATTTACAGCTGCAATCAGACGATAGTATTAAAAAGCATATTAAAGAACAGGACAACAACAGAAATAGTGGACAAAGAAGTGTTGAACGCTCAACGCTTAAAACAATCAAATTGTTTTCCATGATAACGTTGTCCATGCACACGAAAAACAACAACAACAAATGCGACAATGATAGCTGCATTTAAGAACTGCATTTTTATTTAAATGTAAATTTAAAGCTCAACTATCAGTTAAGTAATTTGAAGAATGAAATGTTTCAAAGTAAATGCGAATCTTAATTTAATGTCTTTATAATTTTTATAAACACTGGTCAAGTATAAACTTTTCGAAAAGCTTGTTACTCAAATTGGAAGCTCAAGTTTTAGTCAAGATTAATCAAATATGGCAAGCTTTAAAGCATCTTAATATCTTAGATGACCCAAATTTACTGTCATTACAACATGTGTGGAAGTTTTCTAATGATTTCAAAACTTTATGATTTTAAAAATAGCAAAAGTCTCTAATATCTGCAATTAAATAACTAATCTGAAAAGCTTTCAAAAGTATCAACTTTTCTAAAAGCTTTTAAGAACTTTAACAGTTGTTAACAGTCTGTCGAACTGCAGCTAACTTTGCTCGCTTTCAACCAGTGCAATTGAGCCGTGTCATAAGTATTTGCAATTCATGGCCAAGTGCAGGGCCACAGTGCCATAATTTGGATTGCAGCCTAAGCTTTCCCCTCACTCCTGGCGACCTTCTCTCGGCGCCAACAATCAACCGCTGCCGCTGACGGTTTGTTTGTGTAATTAACGTGGCTCAGTCGGCAGCCACTGGCATTTGGCCAACAATTGAAGCCTGTTGTTGCAGTTGTGGCAGCAATTTCAGAACCATTTATTTTTTTTAGACTCTCTTGTTGAATCTGCACACAGACAGATAAAACATCTACACAAAAATACGATAGAAAACAACACAAAATAAAACTCAGATTCGTTACGTGTTTTTGCGCGAGTTTTACAATTTGCCAACAGTTCACTTTTTGTATTTGTTTTTTAATTTTTTCCTTCGTTTTATTTTTTTTGTTGAGCTCGCGTAATTAAAAATTCATCATACGCCACGTTGGCTGGTGTTGGTGTTGGCGTTGAGACAACAACATGGCACAAAAACGAAAGAATAAAATGCGCGAGCACAGAACGCGCAACTTAATGAACTTTAAAGTTTTTTTTTGCGGGCACGCTAATTGGAAAACAATTAAGGCGCAACGCCAACTTGCCACTGTAACAATGCCTGTGCCACAAAGTCAAAGGATTTAAAAGGATACAACGGCACATAAAGGAAACTTTTAGTTTTCAACGAGTACAAAAAAAATTAACTACTAGCGGAGGCTAAAGTTAACATTTAATAAACTCGACTCGACCAAAGTTTTCATACCCTGCAACTACTTAAGGTCTTATGGTTCAAATGGGATTAATAGTGATCAGCAAAAGTAGGCAAACTATTTGTAACCGTGATGTCAGCAGATATTTATAAGATATACAACAGAGTGACGTGAAATTTATCTTTATTGCTGAAAAGTAAATTTAAATTAAAAGCAAGCTTGTCAAATAAAATTTAAATTGCAAGCAAGCTTTACAAAGAAGAATCAATTTTTATTGGTATTTGTATTTCAAGTAAGCAGTTATCGATTTTATCTAATAATAATATGTTCTTTCTAAGTAAACTATTTGTATTGAAAGTCAGCGGATATTAATTTGGACATTTACTTTGCCTATATAACATTTCAAAACTCTACAAATGTAATTGATTTATTAATTAAAGACATGTCCAACAATAAAGGAAGCTTTCAGGAAACGTTTTACTCGATAAATTCTTAAAATTTCATTTATAAATAGCAACGTTAAGCTAACTTAATAATAGCTTATAATAAAGGTCAGCTGCACGCTGGCGCCATCTAACGCTCGTTGCATCAGTTCAGCAGCTTGTCGCAAGGTATTTTGAAGTCGAGTGCACTCGAATTGCTTTTATAACGATATCCATCATCAAAATGCATGCTGCAAACTTAGAATATAGCAAGAAACTTGCCCCTTGCCACCATGGCACTGCGCCACTAGCTGCTTGCCACTTGCCACTTTCGTTATCTTGTGGAATTTTGCTGCCGCACAGTGGGCGATTTGGTCCCGCTAGCGGCATTTAATTAATAACTTCTAAACTAAAATAGATATCTTCAGTCGGTTTTTTTTCACTGATCAGAAAAAAATCATAGAATTTTTTAAGTTAAAAAAATTTTTTTTTAATTTTTTTTTAAATTTTTTTTTTTAATTTAAAAAAAATTTTTTTTAATTTAAAATTTTGTTGTACTTTTATTTTATTTGAACTTCAATTAACATATTTCATATATAAACTTTATCTAAAAAATGATGGGATGATGGAAAAAAATGGGATGACTTCTGAGTGCAATACTAAAAAAAGATCCCTTTTTGGTACTAACACTGTTTCTAACAAGTACCATAGTTTCAAGGCTAGCAGATAATAGCAGTTGATATTACACATTTTGGACGCCACTGATTCACACTTTCGGCTAATAAAGGAGTTAGACTGAATTAAGTTGAATAAATTAAGTTCTACTCCACGAAAGACAGGTGTACGCTAAGCCGGGCTAGTTGTTAATACACTGAATTACCACTACGTTTTATGAGCTACACATTTATAGACCGATCACAAACATTGATTTTTTTGAAAATACATACCTTGAATATAATAAAAAACCAAACTTCTAACAAATTCACCAAAAATTGTACATTTCCGAGGAACTCAAATTCCATGCGCGCAAAGAGAAAAAATTTTGTAAAGCTCTTTGCGAAATCATATGGTGTGTTTGACCGATCACAGCTGATGATCAGCTGATCGTAGAGCTTTCAAAAAGCTTTTAAAAATCTAATCAAAGCATCTGCTATCGATATGTGAAAAAATATTAACGGATTTTTAAATTTGAAAATTTGAATTAAATGCCGCGGGACCAAATCGCCCACTGTGTGCCGCTGAGCAAGTGAGCCGCGCAAAAAGCCGTCGACGTGGTAGAAGTTGTTATCGTTGTTGTTCTTCTACTTCATCTTCTTCTTCTTCTTAGTGTTAGCCTTGTCTTGTTGGCCATGTTCTACAAGAACAAACAGAATGTGCAGCAAATTTTGAAATTTGTTTTGGGCCAAGCGAGCCAGCGAGCTGGTCAGAAGGCAATCGGTTGCAGCACACAGCGGTCAGGTAATTGAAAAACTTTGAACGCTTCGCTTTTGGCTCTTCACAAACTTTTGATTGCAACTTATTTGTCTAAGAGTGTGCGTGTGCGTATGTGTGTATGTTTGAGTGTGCAACAAGCCTTCCAAGTGGCAGAATGTCGAGTGTTTGGCTTAATCAATTGAGGCTTTAAGTTATCGTTACCTTTTGCCGTTGTCGCCAGCAAAGTAGGCCAACAGCCTTCGTGCCACACTGTGTGTCGCCTATGCTCATGTTTGCCCATGATGTCATGATATGTGTGTGGTTGCAACAGTTTTTACCGCTTCCTTCGCGCTTCCGAGCTAACGCATTCCGCTCGCTGTGCCGAAAAGCGGAAATGCACAAATCATGACGCGTGCAACGCGAAACGCGCAACGTGTAGCATGCAACTCTTTGTGGCACGCAGCGAAACGAAACGGAAATATGCGTGCAACATATGCTAGTTCGTTGACTGGTGCCAGCAAACAAAAATCCAGTAATAAACGAAACCAATATACGCCTAGGCAACACCACATGATGGACTAGCAAATGCCCTGTAATTTAATATAGTAATAAGTTCTTGACCAGCTTAGCTGCACTTGTATAACCACAAAGGATAGAGTTTAATGAAAGCAAGAGCTATGATCGACTGACAGTTACCCTGTAAATGTTTCACCCTGACTTTAAATATATTTTACAAGAAGTGTTAATTAAAATTAGCTTGCATTGTTTATAGCATGAACGAATCTTAGCTACCCTATATATATTTGCTGTACTGCTTAAATAATAAAGCAGCAAAGCTGAAATACGAATTAAAATTAATCATTTAACACAACCCTTGAGCAAATATAATATATAATGAAAACAACAAATAAATACATATTTTTACACAGAGAAATATTAATTAAAATCAATAATTAAATACAGCGCTGCAGTTGATGATCGAGCAACAAATGCTCAGCAGCTATGGTGAAGCTGTCGATTGTTTATAAGACATTGTTCCACATTCAGATACCCCGCATGAAATGTAAAATTACATACAGCAACACCAAAAAAAACAACACAATAAATCATTGCAGTATCCGCACAGAAGGAGCAAAGTGATTGGAGTGGAGTGCAGAACGTGCCGAGCTGATAAAAACCAGGGTATGCAGTTGGAAGTCAAACAAAAAAGCATGCAAAGCAAGGCAAAAGAGCAGGCAAACAAAACGAAACGAAACGAAAGCAAAGTCTACTACTGACACACATATGAATGCTGTCGGATGCCACGGCATCCGAATACGAATGCGAATACAAGTGAGAAACCGAAGCCATGGACAAGGCGCCAGGAAGGAAGATTGCAACGAGAGCAAGGAGGCGTGCCAGGACTTTCTCTCTACGTTTTTTTTTCTGTTTTTTGGTTCAGTTTGGCCTGTTTACACATGTTATGGCCAACAGCTCGACTGGGATCGGCTTGTGCCGTGTATGCGGTTTTTTGCTGCTGTCAGCAACTTGTGCGCAATTGAAACTTATGAAATGCAAAAATTGTGCACACCCCAAAAACAACAACTACAACAACAACAACAACAACAAGAAGAAAGTGGCAGCAAAAGGAAAACAACACGACAGGCAGCAATAACAAATGTGAAATCAAGAAAATATGTACACACAACAACAACAACAGCAACAGCAATGAAAGGAATGCAATACAATGAAAGTTAAACAAAAGTTTTATGCAACTTTTCAGCGGAAACGGAAACGCATGTTGCGCCAGAGCAAAGCTTTTGTTTGGACCAGCAAAAAAACAAAAAATGGATGAAAGAAAGGGAAGATGAATGCAAATGGGAATAAAAATAGATTACAACTCTTGTTGTATTCGGATTGTAACGACAAGTGGCCTAAATGCAATTCAATAGTTCACTTTTTGGCCCTATTGTGCTCGGCTTTATAGCGGCTTATGCGCGACGCAAGCGGTTCAACGACTTGTGACCAGATTTAAGCTGCAACCAAGTGGCAATCGGTGAGCATAATTAAAGTGCCAAAGCAAGATGGCAATTGCCCTTAGCCACAGCCAATTAAGCGCGTCACGCGCTTAGCCAAAGACACAGAACGTTGCAACACGAACAATGGATGCCACCAAACCAGAGGCAACGATGGCAGCCATGGCAATCATAAAGTCACTTGCCACACGGAAATTGCAAGCTGCGGTCAGCAATGGCACGTGGCTAAAACCAAAAGGGCGCGCGCCCGTAAGTATGCAGCAGTTTTGTGTGTTTTCTTTTATTGCGCAGTTTTCACAATTTTCAGCAAAAGTTTTCTACGCCGGAAATTGCAAACTGCGGCTGTGGGCTGTCTGTCTAGCGCCTGCCGCAGACATATTTATTTATTCTTGCTCCGCACTTAAAAAGCCAATTGCAGAAGATGATGCCAATTGCAGAAGAATTTGCGGGGGCGGAAGTGGGCGTGGCAAAAATTTGAAACAAACTTGATCTGCGTGCAAACATAACAAATGCTGTCGAAAAAAGATTATAGCTCTATCTCTTATAGTCTCTGAGATCTAGGTGTTCATACGGACAGACGCACAGACGGACAGACACATAGACGGACAGACGGACATGGCTAGATCGTCTCGGCTGTTGGCGCTGATCAAGAATATATATACTTTATAGGGTCGGAGATGCTACCTTCTACCTGTTACATACATTTCCTGTCGGCACAAAGTTATAATACCCTTCTACCCTATGGGTAGCGGGTATAAAATTCGAATAACACACGTAGAGCTGCGAATTTTGGGGTATACAATAATAACAATAGAAGTTATGATTCCTGAAAATTTTCGATCAGATAGAAATTGTGGATGTTATTAAAGAAATAGTTTTGTATAGGCAAAAACGCCTTCTATGTATGTGTTGTATGTATGCGTATACGTATAAACATGCTCGCCTCTATATTTGTATCTGTATGCATAGAGGCACTGCAAGCACAACATGTTGTGGTACTCGGGGTACTCGGGTTCGAGCCCGCTCGGGGTACAAACTTTTTTTTAATGGTATATATGTCGGAGAGTAAGTAATGCAGATTCGACACACTGACGTCACTGCGCAGCTGTGCGTGCGTCTCGGCGCATTGCTGCGTAGTTGAAGGTGCACTTTGGCATTTTGGCAATGCGTAGTTGCTTGTGCGTTTCGGCACATTGTCAATGCGTAATTAAGAGTGTGCATGTTAGATTGCATGATTCTTCATTTGCGCTTTGTCGGTTGTCCGCATTTTGTCGCTTTGCCAAGTACAGTTATTGCGGGGCGACAGCGTCGAGACGCTGTCGCCGAGTGTGGTTCGATGGCTGTGGCGTAGACAGTAAGACGATCGAGAGGGCAGTGTGCTCTAGAATTCGCCTGTGAAAGCATCGAAACTCGCTTCGCGATAATGAGTAAACAGACTTCGGTAGAACAGACTCCGACATCAGAAGTGGGATTCGGTCCTGACCAAAATACTTCAAGGGATGTCTTCGCGTTGATAGAGCAACAAAATCGGAATTTTTTGGCACTGATTAGAATGCCAGCGAGCGAGTTGTGACAGAGTAGTGAGATCTGTTTGCCGAATGTAGTCCAGACATTGCTGGTGTGGATGCCATGCAGTAGTCTGCAGCGGTCAACATAAATTTGCGAGAAAAAATTATTAAGTGACAGTGCTCTTATAATAGTGTTGAGTAAAGCTTTGGAAGGCTTAGCGGTCCAGTGGTTACAAAATGTGTTACCCTGTTATAACCTGGCAACAGTTCCGGCAATTGTTTGAGCATCGGTACGAGATATCTGAGACGCCAGAAGCCGTCTTTGTGAATATTTTTAAAAAGTCGTCCAAGTTAGTCGTGAAGTCGTAAAAGTTAGCCTGTTGTTGTGAGTTGTTGTGTGACAATACTGTCCACAAAACTGCGAAATTTAAATTTCGATTAAAATGCCATTGCGTTGGTTCTTGGACAGATGGCTAATTTCGATCGGCGTCTGCAGCATGGTACATACAACGCATGTAACCAATCGACGTGAATTGCAAGCGGAGTTGCAAGTGTTCTCAGCGATAAGAGAACGTCGTTTTATAAAAAAAAAAAAAACGAGGAACTAGAGGCCAAGCGTGCTAAAAGTGTGGGAATTAAATGTTATCAGTGTGAAAAACTTGGTCATGAAAAGCAAGACTGTAAAACTGAAATGAGTGTACAAGTTCCGGCAACTGGAAAGGAGTAGCGATCAGAGCAGTCTCGTCATGGAAAGGCGAATGTAACTTGCTACAGATGTGAGGAGCCAGGACACATTGCCACTAATTGTCTCAAAGAAGTGGGAGTACTATCGGCAAATGGAGTAGAGCTGTGAGCTATGGTGTAGCCTCAATCGAGTATGCGGGTGAGAGATTTCCAATTACATTTCATTTGGAGCTGAGCGCTCATTATTTGAAGAAAGCGTTTTTTGTAAGTTAGTTGGTAAGAGGCGTTTTTCCTTGATAGAGGATGGGTAGCGCCAGTACTTACAGTGCCGCACAGGCTGAATTGGTATCATGTTTAAGGTTGGTTCTTTGGTTGTTTTGTTTTATTAATACCAGTGGAAAAAAGTGAAATGACACTAGTATGAAAAATAATATTGTAATTGGTAGAGAAATATTGGATCAAGGATTATTAATTTGAAAATCGTTAAAACTAAAGTTGTGAACGTGTGTGAAACCGTTCTACATGCTAATTCTGATAAGATTGAGACAGAAATGCTCGGAAATTAAAAAAAAAAATAAATAAAAAAGAAGTTTCAATATTACTAAAGCAATAGTCAATATTTTATATTGAAGCATATTAGCGGTTGCAATTTGTATTGGATGTTCTAGTCAAGGCAGATTCTCATTTAACATTCAAAATGTTTTTTCTTGAGATTGCATTGGTTATGGGATGAAGGCAGAGGAGATGCATTCAAGGTTGGAGAAGGTAGAGTTGCTAGTGTCGTTGATCGTAGGAACATGGTGGAGGTCGCTAGATGCGAGAAGACAGAGTTTGATAAGGGTAAGACTAAGATAATTTGCTTCTGTGTGGGTGACTTTGTGTTGCTTAAAAACAGTGAGAGACAGCAAACAAAATTAGACCCACAGTTCAGAGGACCTTTTTTTGATGGTCGAGGTATTGGACGGAGACTGGTTCATTTTAAAGTCTACACAGAACAATAGACGTTACAAGTACCTACACGAAAGTTTGCGAAAGCTACCGGATGTGCAAATCACAGAAGAGTTAGATGTAAATCATAAAAAGAAAAGTCTATTGGAAAAATCTATTGGAAAAGTCTGTTGAAACAAAAGAGAATTCGTGAAGTCATGTGATTGGCGATGGACGAGAGTTGCTTTAGAAATGCGATTGTTGATTTCGTGAAGCCAAGAATTGGGCGATGGACGAGAAATATGGTTGATGAATTCGTGAAGCCAAGTATTGGGCGATGGACGAGAAATATGGTTGATGAATTCGTGAAGCCAAGTATTGGGCGATGGACGAGAAATATGGTTGATGAATTTGAGAAGCCAAGAGTTGGGCGATGTACGAGAAATATGGTTGATGAATTTGAGAAGCCAAGTTTTGGGCGATGGACGAGCATTGTGGTTGTTGGATTTCGTGAAGCCAAGTTTTGGGCGATGGACGAGCATTGTGGTTGTTGGATTTCGTGAAGCCAAGTTTTGGGCGATGGACGAGTAATGTGGTTGTTGGATTTCGTGAAGCCAAGTTTTGGGCGATGGACGAGCATAATAAGAGAAGTGAAGTCAATGTTTTTGGCGATTGACAATTTAATTTGTTTGTATTTAAAAGTTGGCTAATAAAAGCCTGGTTATGTATGTACTTTGGATTAGGAACTGATTAATGTAAAATTTGAAAATGTTTAAATGGAATGGAAATTAAAGAAATGGCTTATAAGAGAATATAACCTGAGATATGTTAAAGTAAAGTTATGTTATGGAAGACTACATGGATTTGAGATTATTTGACTGGGTTATTCTGAGGAATTGAAATTGGAAAGTGAGATTGAAATTGAGATAGTTATTATAGACACGAGGACGTGTATATGTCAGAATGGCCGTGTCGGAGAGTAAGTAATGCAGATTCGACACACTGACGTCACTGCGCAGCTGTGCGTGCGTCTCGGCACATTGCTGCGTAGTTGAAGGTGCACTTTGGCATTTTGGCAATGCGTAGTTGCTTGTGCGTTTCGGCACATTGTCAATGCGTAATTAAGAGTGTGCATGTTAGATTGCATGATTCTTCATTTGCGCTTTGTCGGTTGTCCGCATTTTGTCGCTTTGCCAAGTACAGTTATTGCGGGGCGACAGCGTCGAGACGCTGTCGCCGAGTGTGGTTCGATGGCTGTGGCGTAGACAGTAAGACGATCGAGAGGGCAGTGTGCTCTAGAATTCGCCTGTGAAAGCATCGAAACTCGCTTCGCGATAATGAGTAAACAGACTTCGGTAGAACAGACTCCGACATATACAATAATTACTATGGTAATTGTAGTGTGCGAGTTTGAATCCCGGTCGGTGGTTCTCGAGTTCTAATCCCGATCGAGAATATATGCATATATATAATTTTTTTAATATTTTGAGATTATTACCGCAATATTTTGCTTTTAATCAAAATGGGTAGCGGATATCTCACAGTCGAGCACTCTCGACTGTAGCTTTCTCACTTGTTTTCATTTAGTATGAATACTTTGCAGGGGTGCCCTAAAAAGTATGCAAAGCAAACGAATAATTCGGATTACAGAGTACGGTTTAATTGAAATTTAAATTCTCCGTTTTCATAAATCAAAATTAAAATATCGTTGTACATAAATTGACGCTAGTATTTTTTAATCAGATAAATTATGTACGTTTACTTGAAACGAGCCCTCGTCCTCTTCGATATACTGGAAATTATAATGGTCGTCGATGCCTACAAAA
This sequence comes from Drosophila albomicans, assembly GCF_009650485.2. Lineage (NCBI taxonomy): Eukaryota > Metazoa > Arthropoda > Insecta > Diptera > Drosophilidae > Drosophila > Drosophila albomicans. The sequence continues at coordinate 19,827,353 of NC_047629.2, read as the reverse complement.
TAGGTGGGCAAAATGCCACGCCCCTTAACAAAGGTTAGGCCACGGAAATCACATTTGATACCACATTTTCGCAGAATAGTAGCCGTCTCATCCGTCACCTGTATGTGGCCAACGACTCCAGTAGAGTCCATGCGCGAAGCCATATTCACCGCATTGCCCCAAATATCATAGTGAACCTGCGAAGCACCCACGACGCCAGCCATAACCTCTCCACTTGAAATGCCAACTCTCATTTTGGCCGAGAATAATTCGCGATCACATGGCAAATTCTTGTAATTGGAGTTGCACATATAAAGAGAACGAATTAAATCCAAAGCGAAGGCCGTTATCACAAAGACAACATCCTCTTTTTTGTGTCCATGCTGTTCGTAGAACTGCAGAGTGCGTCGGGCTCGCGCAACTGTAAAATGGAACATTCAAAACAGAAAAATCGAATCTAGAATTATTAGAATATTTCATTACTTACCCTCCTGGGCAATAGAACTACGAGTACTTCGTCGTCCGCTTATAGTGGAGGAGAGACGTATGTCCAGACCACAAGCAGCCATGTAAGTGCAGCCTACAATTTTGATTTTTTCCACCAAGTAATCGTCCTTGTAATAACTTAACTAATATACAAAATAGATATCGATAATTGTATATATAATAATAGTATACAATATGACTTACCACATTATCAAATTCGGTTATGATCTCGTTAAGAACGCGTAAACTGGACAAATCCAATTGAAAATTCATTAGGGTGGCGAACATAACGCCAACCATGGAGTAATCTTCGTAGTACAACTCATGCTTGGCCAAGGATGACAGATAGATGTTGACTGAAAGCATGATTCGAAGAAATATGAAATTAAAATAAAGATATTGCGAACTCACCAACATGAGCAGGCAAAATGTTGTGTAATAGTATGGATATAGACTGATCGGCCAAACTACCCGCTTTCTGTTTTTTCTTTAGCTCTGCTCGCCATCTAAAAACCATTTACAATTGTAATAGTTAAGACATTATTTGAACAAAAACAATTCAATTCGACTCACTTGAAGTTCATCTTGTCATTAAACTCTGTCTGCCGTTCCATAAGGCACAGACTTAGGAAAGTGATTAGAATTAATATACAATGCGAGTACTCAGCTAAAAAGTACGGATTCGTCGACAGGCTATGATGAACTATGTAATTGAACTGATAGAATATGAGCACCATATAGATGATGACCTCCAAGAGGGTAACCATCAATTTCATCACGAATGGAATACGTGAGAAGATCAAACTCATGCCCATGATCAGGCAGATCATGTTGGTCAACACCCAAGGCTGAAAGCACATGTTCGGTTCCGGCTCATAAAGATAGATTTTGCTCTCAATGTGCAGCATTTGATATTCGTCCACATTACATTCCATCTAAATGGAGGCAAACTTTTAAGATATGTGAACCTTTACGATGCTTTGACTACTCACCAGCATCACAGATATAATGCCAAAGTACGTTGTTACGGTGAACATATAAATGGCCACACGTTTGATAAGACTGCGCTGAATGTTCTCTGCGATACGGAATATTAGGCAGCTGATTATGCTGTATGTGTGTCCACCTTCAGGATAGCGCCAGAAGCAAATCTTCTTATACCACGTTATAAAAAGGAGTATGGTAAAGCTTAGCATCGCTCCAGAGCTAACAAAAACATATGTATTGGAGATGGTACGTTGATAGACCATTTCGATCACAATCAAACTGGTGCAAATGATCCAGGCCAGCAAGATGCTGTACTTGAGCATATAGTCGGGCTGGCGAAGAAAAGCATGCTCCATACGGGGATCTATAAAGTCGAGAAAATAAAATCGTATCGATGAAAAGGCGTGATCCGTGCTATTGTCATCGTCTTTTCGACTATAACAAATTCGTTTCAACCAGGATCGGAATCTAAGGAGAGCGAATGCGAATCAGTGCAACACGATCAAAACGTGATTAAAGTTACCCCATGGGTCCCACTGGCATTTGCTTGAATTCATTGTGCAATTCAACGGTATAGGTGCCAACACTCATATGGGACTTAGCACTCAATTGCAGACTTAGGGAAAGGGTTTCGACCTCATCACTTTCGTATTCACTGATTTCGTCAGTGGTTGTTGTGGCAGCTATGAGAAAGGTCACTATTTTGTATTTCATCAGATAGGGATCTTCAGTGGCCGCAACGGTGCCTGGCAGTATAGTATACGAGTGATCCGTCATCGAATTGAGGGTTCGCGCACTCAGATGAATATGGCCGGCCATTCCAGTGGCTTCCAGACGATTGGCAATTGTTACATCTGTACCTATAGGATACTTCAATTAATTACTGAGTTTGAAAGCAGCATTTTCTTCCTCACCCCATATATCATACTGCAATTTGGCGGCCCCAAGAACACCAGCAAATAAGCTGCCCGAATGAACACCCACGCGAATATCAATATCCAAATTTTGGGAGATGCTGCAAAGTCGATAAGCAGTAAGTGCGATAAGTGACATCTATCGATCCGTTACTAACCCCACTTGCTGTATTTGATTGATCATACAGAGGCCCAGATCGACACAACATTTGGCGTGGTCAGGATCAGGAACTGTTAGACCGGCCACACAGTAATAGCAGTCGCCCAAGAACTTGATACGTTGCACTGTGAAATGCGAAGCGGCTTTGTCGAAACGTGCATACAGATTGTGTAAAAGTGTAACCAGATGCTTAACGGTTAGTGTTGTTGTCAGTTGCGTATAATTGACAATATCTGCATACAGTATGGACACATCGGGATGGGTTTGAATCGACATTAAGCGATCGCGCGCCATGCTGACAATATGAACGTCGCGATGCTTTTCGGCCATTGCAATACGATTGCGAATATCGTCCTGAATGGGCTGTGCGATTTGCTGCGGCAAAATGCTGTGAAGAAATATCTTTTCCTGGGCACGTGCATTGCGCAGCGAGATATCCTCCATCACATACTGATGACGATCGAGAAACGAGGAGCGAACAACAATTTCACGCGATATGCGAAAAAATACACCGAGCATATTCAGGGAAATGTGTTCCGAAACTTCTGCCCACATTTTATTAAACTGGTGGGCATTGGATAAGTCATATCTAAATAACGCGGCTACGTAGTAGAAATAATAACAAACGTAAAGACATGACACTATGCTGCCAAGGGCTAGAGGTGGTAAAATATGGGGTATGGGTAAAAACATATAGGTCGTCAGGATAATGTAAGTGTCGTAAAAAGATCCTGTAACCCAATCATGTTTATGATAATGATACACATTAGTTGTTATATCTGTGAAAAATAAAAATACACAGTTAAATAGAGCTGATAACAAAACCCGACAACACACCAATGATCACCAGAATTAGTACTGTAATCACCGAGGTCACGTACATTACGCAAACGCGTCTGATCACCAGTTCCTCCTCAAAATTTATCCACATCACTGCTGTTATGAGGACAGATCCAAGCACGTATGCAAAAATATCAATATAAATTAAATGCGTCTCCTATAAAATCAAATAAGTGAACTGATTACAATAAAAATAAGTAAAAGAACTCACTTCGCAAGTCGCCAACAAAAATAAGCTATGCACAAGGATTACAATCCAGTGCAGCAAAATATATACACCTGTATAGTAGCTGCGGAGCCGACTTTGGTACAAGTTATATTCATCTTCTACACCAATTTCCATGCACTTTTTCTAAGAATATTTCAGTTAAGGAAACCTATTAGCAATAAAGTGTTAGGTACCTTTAAATAGCTTCCTTCCCAGCGACGCTCATTTGTGTAATCTAATTCGCACTGCATTTTTAAAAATAATAAAAAAAAACAATTGAAAAAAAAATTACACCAGAAGTGACAACATTAACAAAAACTTCGAAATGAATTTCGATGCATGTTCCCTTTCAAAATTCAAACATTTATCTCCAATGTGGCCGCAACTTTAATTTTGAAATAGAGTATTTTATAACTTATATCATATACAAAATGTGGTCACACTCAGTACAAAACCAACGCAATAATGCTCAATGCGCTGTAATCTCTGCATTGAGCATTTTTGCGTTAGCATTGTTAATAAAAAAGTAGAAAGTGCCAGAATATGAAAGAATAATATATTTAATAATAAATAACATCAAAAAATAAATCACTACATTATTTGGTAGCGAAAATAGTTGGATAATTGCAATAAATATCGATTACGTATTCAAGATTTTTGGAAAATATCTATTTATCGATAGGTCTTAAAGATGTTTTCCACCTCTAGTTGTTTTTAGAGTATTTCTCGGATTTCAATAATTGACGAAAAATAAGTTAACGATAAACAAAGCGCCTGCCGCAGACATATTTATTTATTCTTGCTCCGCACTTAAAACGCCAATTGCAGATGATGTGGCAGCATAACGAAGTCTTCATTTCGATGTGATGAGGCTCAGGACGCTGAGGCACTGCACTATGGTCCAGCCGAACACTTTACTTGGCATTAATACATTTTTTAAAAGTTAATTGTATATCATCAAAGTTTTGATCGCATTCTGCAAGAAACAGACTGACCATCAATGTTGCATACCAAAAATTTGCATAGATGGCGCCACTTTCGAGAAATCAGCTGTTAATGTAAGCTGTTCGTCAACAAAAGCACGTGCAGTAGAAAAGTGCATTTTGAGATGTACTTTTCAATGTTCAATAATTTCAAATAAAACATTAATCTGATTAAAATTTGTGATGAATTCAAATAATTGGGACTTGTACTACGTGTTTTGTAATGTGAAATGTCTCAAGTCAGTTGTGATGACTTAGTAGTTATGTCTAAAAGTATGTCTTCAAGGAAGTGCAAATTTTTACTTAAGTCTCATTTTTCAGAAGCTATACAAAGTGTCTCTGACCTCCTTTGACCCTGAAACCTATTGTGTGTCGTAGAAAAATTATAGAGAATTTATTTTTTTTTGTGACCACAGTTCGTGAAATTTGCATTTATGGACCATAACCTCAATTGCAAAAATGCAGAGTTATAGGTTATATGAAATCAATGTCGAGAAAAAAAAACAGTTGATTTTTTTTTTGTTAACTATTATGGAATGGTCAAATCGTACAACAAATTGTATGAAATGTTAGACATCTTAAGTCCGTTTCAATGAGCAAAACATGGCTCTGCTGATATTAGCGATCTTGAATGGGAACTCTATATAGTAAAGCAAATGAAATTAAACATGCCAAGTGGAATTTAAAAGTTAGCGAGAAGATTTTTGGTTACGTAAGGCGACCGCAGAGAATGTGTTTAGTTTTACTGAGCTTGATAATGCTGAAAATTATAATAATTTTGATTTTACAGATATATATAGCCTTATAATCAATAAACATGTTTTAATTAGAGGTAAACGCTTGACAAAAAATGATTTTTCATTGTGTCTTAACCTTTTAATATTATGGAGCGTATGTCAAGGAGCAATTTCTTAAAGCCAGCAAAAAAAACCAATTTTTATTTTATTTTTATTTTAAGGACCTTCCTTAGTTAAAATAAAACAAGTAAGAAAGCTACAATCGAGTGTGCTCGACTGTGAGATACCCGCTACCCATTTTAAATAAAAGCAAAATATTGCGTTATTTTTTCAAAATATACCAAAATACTAAAAATATACTAAGTGGTATATTTGATATATCGATATAGAACCGCATTCAAAATATACCATAGACGGCACAATATACCAGATTGTCGGCCAAAGCAACTAAGACCCCTTGTAAGTAGGCGATTTTGCCCATACAAAAGTATTTCTTTAATAACTTCCACAATTTTTATCTGATCGCAAGCAAGTTTTCAGGAATCATAACTACTATAGTTATTATTGTATATACCAAAATTCGCAACTCCAGCTTTAATATTACGCTTGTTATTCGATTTTGATTTTGATCTGCGGGGGCGGAAGTGGGCGTGGAAAATTTTGAAACAAACTTGTTCTGCGTGCAAACATAATAAATGCTGTCGAAAAACAATTATAGCTCTATCTCTTATAGTCTCTGAGATCCAGTGTTTCATACGGACAGACACATAGACATGGCTAGATCGTCTCGGCTGTTGACGTTGATCAAGAATATATATACTTTATAAGGTCGGAGATGCCTCGTTCTACCTGTTACATACATATCCTGCCGGCACAAAATTATAATACCCTTCTACCCTATGGGTATAAAAACCGCATCAAAAAATCTTATCTAGTTCAGGAGTAATTAATAAATGCCACAAAAACTGGTCTCCAGGACCACAGTGCGCTGATCTCCACATCGTCATAATGAGATCGATCCTGTGGATGTTCATGATCGAATTCCAACTCGAAATGGTGTGACTTCTGTTCGTTCTGCTAATCAATTTTAACTTTGCTGCTGATAGTTTTCGAACTCGACGTTATGAAGCTTCTGATGCGGTTGATGGTCGGCAGTCATCTCAAGCTCCAGTTTTTGTGTCGCGATTGCACAGTGGGCGATTTGGTCTCGCTAGCGGCATTTAATTCAAATTTAAAAAACCGTTAATATTTTTTCACATATCGATAGCAGATGTTTTGATTAGATTTTTGAAAGCTCTACAATCAGCTGATCATCAGCTGTGAACGGTCAAACACACCATATGATTTTGCAAAGAGCTTTACACAATTTTTTCTCTTTGCGCGCATTGAATTTGACTTCCTCGGAAATTTACAATTTTTAGTGAATTTGTTAGAAGTTTGGTTTTTTATTATATTCAAGGTATGTATTTTCAAAAAAATCAATGTTTGTGACTGGTCTATAAATATGTAGCTCATAAAACGTAGTGGTAATTCAGTGTATTAACAACTAGCCCGGATTAGCGTACACCTGTCTTTCGTGGAGTAGAACTTACCTGATTCAAGTCGATTCAGTCTAACTCTTTTATTAGCCGAAAGTGTGAATCAGTGGCGTCCAAAATGTGTAATATCAACTGCTATAACGTGCTAGCCTTCAAACTATGGTACTTTTTAGGCACTGTGTTAGTACCAAAAAGGGATCTTTTTTTAGTATGACACTCAGAAGTCATCCCATTTTTTCCCCATCATCCCATCATTTTTTAGATAAAGTTTATATATGAAATATGTTAATTGAAGTTCAAATAAAATAAAAGTACAACAAAATTTTAAACTAAAAAAAAAATGTAAAAAAAGAAATTTTAACTCAAAAAATTCTATGATTTTTCTCTGATCAGTGAAAAAATCCGACTGAAGACATCTATTTTAGTTTAGAAGTTATTAATTAAATGCCGCTAGCGAGAACAAATAGCCCACTGTAGATTATCGCGACTATTTTTGTGATTGTTGCGCGACCCCTCCTCGATTTTCGTCTACCACGATTGCTGCGAGTGTCGCGTTTTAATTCTGTCAAATCAGATGTGAGGTTTTGGAATTCAAGAACAATAGCAGCAAGGCATATTTGGCTGCATTTCTAGAACCAAGAATTCAATTAGTGGTAGAATGAGTTTGAGGGTTACTCCTGTTCCCCAATAAAGGTTTTGTGATGCAGTTTCTGCAATGCGCTATTTTTCCCATAAAAGAATATCAAATATTACTTACAGAGGATCAGCGATAGCTTTAATCTAAGCATTCGAAGGAAGTCGAATGTCCTGTAAGCAATCAAGTTTCAAGGACTTTACTGTATACAGAAGGTAGCGCCTATCTTGTAGTTATCACGTTGTTTTGGAATTTGCTAACTTTTCCTTTGGATTCTAAGATGACATGGTTTTTTGTGAATATCGATCCTGGGGATACATGTCCTTTGAAAATACGAAAGGATATGGCCAAGCTATGACTGATTTTTATTTAGTTTGAATACTTTGCAGGGGTGCCCTTAAAAGTATGCAATGCAGACGAATAATTCGGATTACAGAGTACGGTTTAATTCAAATTTAAAATCTCTGTTTTCATAAATCAAAATTGAAATATCGTTGTACATAAATTGACGCTAGTATTTTTTAATCAGATAAATTATGTACGTTCACTTGAAACGAGCCCTCGTCCTCTTCGATATACTGGAAATTATAATGGTCGTCGATGCCTACAAAATAGGTGGGCAAAATGCCACGCCCCTTAACAAAGGTTAGGCCACGGAAATCACATTTGATACCACATTTTCGCAGAATAGTAGCCGTCTCATCCGTCACCTGTATGTGGCCAACGACTCCAGTAGAGTCCATGCGCGAAGCCATATTCACCGCATTGCCCCAAATATCATAGTGAACCTGCGAAGCACCCACGACGCCAGCCATAACCTCTCCACTTGAAATGCCAACTCTCATTTTGGCCGAGAATAATTCGCGATCACATGGCAAATTCTTGTAATTGGAGTTGCACATATAAAGAGAACGAATTAAATCCAAAGCGAAGGCCGTTATCACAAAGACAACATCCTCTTTTTGTGTCCATGCTGTTCGTAGAACTGCAGAGTGCGTCGGGCTCGCGCAACTGTAAAATGGAACATTCAAAACAGAAAAATCGAATCTAGAATTATTAGAATATTTCATTACTTACCCTCCTGGGCAATAGAACTACGAGTACTTCGTCGTCCGCTTATAGTGGAGGAGAGACGTATGTCCAGACCACAAGCAGCCATGTAAGTGCAGCCTACAATTTTGATTTTTTCCACCAAGTAATCGTCCTTGTAATAACTTAACTAATATACAAAATAGATATCGATAATTGTATATATAATAATAGTATACAATATGACTTACCACATTATCAAATTCGGTTATGATCTCGTTAAGAACGCGTAAACTGGACAAATCCAATTGAAAATTCATTAGGGTGGCGAACATAACGCCAACCATGGAGTAATCTTCGTAGTACAACTCATGCTTGGCCAAGGATGACAGATAGATGTTGACTGAAAGCATGATTCGAAGAAATATGAAATTAAAATAAAGATATTGCGAACTCACCAACATGAGCAGGCAAAATGTTGTGTAATAGTATGGATATAGACTGATCGGCCAAACTACCCGCTTTCTGTTTTTTCTTTAGCTCTGCTCGCCATCTAAAAACCATTTACAATTGTAATAGTTAAGACATTATGTGAACAAAAACAATTCTATTCGACTCACTTGAAGTTCATCTTGTCATTAAACTCTGTCTGCCGTTCCATAAGGCACAGACTTAGGAAAGTGATTAGAATTAATATACAATGCGAATACTCAGCTAAAAAGTACGGATTCGTCGACAGGCTATGATGAACTATGTAATTGAACTGATAGAATATGAGCACCATATAGATTATGACCTCCAAGAGGGTAACCATCAATTTCATCACGAATGGAATACGTGAGAAGATCAAACTCATGCCCATGATCAGGCAGATCATGTTGGTCAACACCCAAGGCTGAAAGCACATGTTCGGTTCCGGCTCATAAAGATAGATTTTGCTCTCAATGTGCAGCATTTGATATTCGTCCACATTACATTCCATCTAAATGGAGGCAAACTTTTAAGATATGTGAACCTTTACGATGCTTTGACTACTCACCAGCATCACAGATATAATGCCAAAGTACGTTGTTACGGTGAACATATAAATGGCCACACGTTTGATAAGACTGCGCTGAATGTTCTCTGCGATACGGAATATTAGGCAGCTGATTATGCTGTATGTGTGTCCACCTTCAGGATAGCGCCAGAAGCAAATCTTCTTATACCACGTTATAAAAAGGAGTATGGTAAAGCTTAGCATCGCTCCAGAGCTAACAAAAACATATGTATTGGAGATGGTACGTTGATAGACCAATTCGATCACAATCAAACTGGTGCAAATGATCCAGGCCAGCAAGATGCTGTACTTGAGCATATAGTCGGGCTGGCGAAGAAAAGCATGCTCCATACGGGGATCTATAAAGTCGAGAAAATAAAATCGTATCGATGAAAAGGCGTGATCCGTGCTATTGTCATCGTCTTTTCGACTATAACAAATTCGTTTCAACCAGGATCGGAATCTAAGGAGAGCGAATGCGAATCAGTGCAACACGATCAAAACGTGATTAAAGTTACCCCATGGGTCCCACTGGCATTTGCTTGAATTCATTGTGCAATTCAACGGTATAGGTGCCAACACTCATATGGGACTTAGCACTCAATTGCAGACTTAGGGAAAGGGTTTCGACCTCATCACTTTCGTATTCACTGATTTCGTCAGTGGTTGTTGTGGCAGCTATGAGAAAGGTCACTATTTTGTATTTCATCAGATAGGGATCTTCAGTGGCCGCAACGGTGCCTGGCAGTATAGTATACGAGTGATCCGTCATCGAATTGAGGGTTCGCGCACTCAGATGAATATGGCCGGCCATTCCAGTGGCTTCCAGACGATTGGCAATTGTTACATCTGTACCTATAGGATACTTCAATTAATTACTGAGTTTGAAAGCAGCATTTTCTTCCTCACCCCATATATCATACTGCAATTTGGCGGCCCCAAGAACACCAGCAAATAAGCTGCCCGAATGAACACCCACGCGAATATCAATATCCAAATTTTGGGAGATGCTGCAAAGTCGATAAGCAGTAAGTGCGATAAGTGACATCTATCGATCCGTTACTAACCCCACTTGCTGTATTTGATTGATCATACAGAGGCCCAGATCGACACAACATTTGGCGTGGTCAGGATCAGGAACTGTTAGACCGGCCACACAGTAATAGCAGTCGCCCAAGAACTTGATACGTTGCACTGTGAAATGCGAAGCGGCTTTGTCGAAACGTGCATACAGATTGTGTAAAAGTGTAACCAGATGCTTAACGGTTAGTGTTGTTGTCAGTTGCGTATAATTGACAATATCTGCATACAGTATGGACACATCGGGATGGGTTTGAATCGACATTAAGCGATCGCGCGCCATGCTGACAATATGAACGTCGCGATGCTTTTCGGCCATTGCAATACGATTGCGAATATCGTCCTGAATGGGCTGTGCGATTTGCTGCGGCAAAATGCTGTGAAGAAATATCTTTTCCTGGGCACGTGCATTGCGCAGCGAGATATCCTCCATCACATACTGATGACGATCGAGAAACGAGGAGCGAACAACAATTTCACGCGATATGCGAAAAAATACACCGAGCATATTCAGGGAAATGTGATGCGAAACTTCTGCCCACATTTTATTAAAGTTGCGGGCATTGGAAAAGTCATTCCTAAATAGCGCGGCTACGTAGTAGAAATAATAACAAACGTAAAGACATGACACTGTGCTGCCAAGGGCAAGAGGTGGTAAAATATGGGGTATGGGTAAAAACATATAGGTCGTCAGGATAATGTAAGTGTCGTAAAATGATCCTGTAACCCAATCATGTTTATGATAATGATACATATTAGTTATTATATCTGTGAAAAATAAAAATATACAGTTAAATAGAGCTGATAACAAAACCCGACAACACACCAATGATCACCAGAATTAGTACTGTAATCACTGAGGTCACGTACATTACGCAAACGCGTCTGATCACCAGTTCCTCCTCAAAATTTATCCACATCACTGCTGTTATGAGGACAGATCCAAGCACGTATGCAAAAATATCAATATAAATTAAATGCGTCTCCTATAAAATCAAATAAGTGAACTGATTACAATAAAAATAAGTAAAAGAACTCACTTCGCAAGTCGCCAACAAAAATAAGCTATGCACAAGGATTACAATCCAGTGCAGCAAAATATATACACCTGTATAGTAGCTGCGGAGCCGACTTTGGTACAAGTTATATTCATCTTCTACACCAATTTCCATGCACTTTTTCTAAGAATATTTCAGTTAAGGAAACCTATTAGCAATAAAGTGTTAGGTACCTTTAAATAGCTTCCTTCCCAGCGACGCTCATTTGTGTAATCTAATTCGCACTGCATTTTTAAAAATAATAAAAAAAAACAATTGAAAAAAAAATTACACCAGAAGTGACAACGTTAACAAAAACTTCGAAATGAATTTCGATGCATGTTCCCTTTAAAAATTCAAACATTTATCTCCAATGTGGCCGCAACTTTAATTTTGAAATAGAGTATTTTATAACTTATATCATATACAAAATGTGGTCACACTCAGTACAAAACCAACGCAATAATGCTCAATGCGCTGTAATCTCTGCATTGAGCATTTTTGCGTTAGCATTGTTAATAAAAAAGTAGAAAGTGCCAGAATATAAAATAATAATAAATTTAATAATAAATAACTTAAAAAAATAAGTCACTACATTATTTGGTACCGAAAATAATTGGATAATTGTAATAAATATCGATTACGTATACAAGATTTTTGGAAAATATCGATTTATCGATATATAGGTCTTAATGATGTTTTCCACCTCTAGTTGTTTTTAGAGTATTTCTCGGAGAAATTAAAACAGCATTTCAATAAATGACGAAAAAATAAGTTAACGAGTATTGCATGCAAGTGATAAACAAAGATCTCACAAAATCGGTTCTGCAAAATTCGCTACATCTGGTTGCTCAACAAAAAGCAGGAACGAAGCATAACAGAAAACAGCTGTATAGTGGAGCTGTATATTATATTCAACGATAACACAAACTTAATGCGAGGCGTCCCAATACAAGCATAAAAGGTAAAAGAAGCAACTCTCAAAGTACAGCGAGGCTGCTTGGCCAAAGAAACAATATGGCATTTTGGGTAAATCCGTTTTTGGTACGCTGCCGCAGCTGCTGCTGCTGCTGTACTTGGTCATTGCCAAATTTCGGCAGCGATGTCGGATGCTGCCGTTGTTGTTGCTCTTGCTGCAATGGTCTTCAAACCTGTCCCAACTGCATCGTGTTTGAGGCCCTCCACCCCCAGGCTCCTCACCACCATCACGATGCTGCAGCGATGCGACGATGGAAACTGAAAACTGTTTGCCAGCCAGCAGGATTTCGCCTTACTTGTTTTGAGTCTCAGTCTCAGTCAGTTTCAGCGGCAGCAGCAGCGTCACTCTTTGTTCACTTTTGCGTTCCATTTACATACATCTCTCTGTATGTGTTCTTGCATATGGTGTCATATATGTGTATATATTAATATATGTTTTTTTTTTGTTGTTGTTGTACGTACATATATCCAGTTTATGCCTTGGTCAATTTCTTTGCATTTGCAGTGTGAAACTCATGCGGTGCAGATCGAGACGACAACTCGGTCCACATTCTCATCCACGTTCATAGCTCTCTAACGACATCAAGAAGTCCACGCGCTGTAAAACATCCCAAGTGATCAAATACAACGCACACACCAACTCACATTCACACACAGGCGGAGACTGATCAAAACATGGAGACGGCGTTGGACGTGCTATCCCGTGCTGCCACGATGGTGCAGAACAATGCGAGTGGTAAGTTTGCACATTTACTCAATTAGAAAAGTAATCCTTAAAACATTACTCTCTTTCCCTTACTCTCGTTCTCTATCTCTCTCTGCTGCCAACTGTTGTCGCCCCATTAAGCAATTCCGCCTAACAATTTAAGGTTGTTATAGTTTTGACACAGGCAGCGACATCGTCTGCAAGATCGGTTCTTGTCATGTTGTTGGCTTTTTTTGACAAACTTGGCACTCTTTTTTTTAATGGCTTTCACCTTTGCGCCGGCGCACAAATACACAACTCGAAAGTATTTCAACAATGTTGTCACTTGTCTCTGTCTGCATAAACATACACACATACAATGTACATAAAAGTACAATATTTTTGGCAGTTACTGTGCTAAAGTGTCACATTTGTAAGCAGCAGACATGTTCAACTTCATGACCGATTTTCTTTGAGTAATATAATTACATAAAATGTGTAAAAATATGGTCGCAATGTATGTTTCATAAACAACTTAACTCCTTTAATTTATGTTTGTAAAAATGCTGAACCTCATTGTACTCTTTGGTACTAAATGTACATACATCATTTTGTCTGTAGAGTTGTTGTCAATACAGTAGTTTATTAAAGCTTGCAAGTGCCATGCGAGTGTCGCCCCCTCACACCATTCGAGTATTCGCATCTCGCATGATTCATGCTGTTTGGCATGAAATGCATACGCTGCATATGCATTGCACTCCACTTCGAGTCTCCAAAAAAGATCTGCTGTCTCTTCCTTGCACGACTCTCTCAAACACACACACACCAACACACATTCATGCAGCCAGTCATGCTCACTTGTTTGTACACACACACACACAAACATACACAGTGACACGCACAGTTTTTGTTGGCGGTATCACGAGCAGCAGCAGCGCGCACTGAAAATGTTTTATTTTCAGTTTCAGCACAAAACGAACAAAACATTCCAATAAAATGAGTTTGCTGCGCATTCCGATTCCGATTTTCATAAATGTGTCAAATGCCGCATTTTTGACGACGTCCACGATGGCGACGATGTTGTTGTTGTTGTTGGTTTTGTTGCCCCTTGGCGCGCGGGCGTTATCAATAGTTCGAAGCTGACGTTGGCGTCGACGTCAGCGGCGCTGTCGCTGCGACATGCACGAATTGTGGATGGTCAATGTATTTATTATGAGCTTATGCACATGTATAGGTAAATACTTATGCACATGCATATTTGTATAAATATGTATGTGTGTGTGAGTATTTGCATATTGCATTTTGCGGCTAGTGACAAAACGCGTGACATGCCAAAGAAATGCAAAAAGAATATATCTAACGGATTGCCTTTTAAACACATGAGCTGAGCTAGTATGTAAAGCATGTACTAAGCATGTGCACACATACATGTTCACATTTTATACAACATCTTGTTAATTGCTCAATTTCATGCATTTCGCATTTAAACTCATTCGCAGTTTTAATCGCTGTTTCTTTCGCAGTCGCAGACGCAGCGTCGCTTGCTGCTTGCCGCTGATAAAAAGCGCATGGATTGCAGCTTCCCCTAGGGAAATGTGATTGTATGTGTGTGTGGGTTTGTAAATAAACTGTTGGAATGTGCTGTGATAAACCATTTGGTGGGCAGCCACCCATCTCCACCCCCGCACTCTTCTCTTTGCCTACCAAGTGGCTTATTTATGTTTGTTTACTTTTGTCGCTGCCCATTTGAGATGTCTTTATCAACATTGGCATACAATATGCATAAATAAATGCCGATATGCCTTACATACATACATTTGACAAATTCTTGAGCGCAAAACATACATACATACATACAAATATATGTACAATACATATGCGTTCAGCTGTCAACACAGCGAGGAATTTTATTTATTAAATATACTCGCCAACACTCACACACACACACATACATACTTATGTACATATGTTTGGCAATAACAATTTTCGAGAAAATATGCGAATTTTTCAAAACGATTTCAGATTGAGTAATGTGCGCGATTTGTGCGCGTTTTTTGCGCGCGTTTTTAAACGCACCCAAAATAAACCTTTGTCACATGTCAGCAGTTCATTCGACTGTCTGCTGCTGCTGTTTGTGTGTATGTATGTGCGTTTGATAGTGTGTGTTCGTGTGTGTCATGTCTGCTGTGTCTATGCCTTTTCTTTTGCTGCCACTGGTCATATTAATGTGTTAAGCAAGCCCTTTGCCTTTTTATACCCTTCCACACTGAGGTACTATCACTTTGTGCAGCATTTTGTTAAGTGTGCAAAGAACTTTTGTTTTGTTAGACAAAATGTAGTTATTTGCAACAGATCATTCGTCAGAACTTCGATCGTTTTCTCTAAGATGTAATGCACCGTTTAATTTGTTGGCTTTAATTTGCTAAAGACATATGTCAGACAAAATTTTAAATCTGCACTTTTAATTGCTTACATCTTACATTTTTTAAAACTATTGACATTATGAAAGAAAGCATTATTCGTGTACTTTGCTAAATAATTTATTGGAAACTGTAGCTATCTAAAAAAATATAAATAACTTTGAAAATGTATTAGTTTTATGAAATCAGATTTGTATTTCAACTTGGATTTGAAATGTTCATCCAATGTAGTTGCATACAATTTGATGTATTTTCTCTGAATACTTAAAAGCATTGCACATATTCCCGAGTAACTTTTTGTATTGTTTGCGACACTATTTACTGTGGAAAAAAACTTAAACTGAAGCAATTAAAAAACTTTCTATAGTCTGGGTGATATTATTAGAGCTAAGATTCATTTTAGGAACTTTTTCTGTTTTGTGATAAAATACTATATATAAAAATTCTTACAACAGATGATTCCAAAATCAATCAATTAAAGTGCCAATCAAGAGCTATACGATTCAGAATTATTCAATATATGTTTGGGTTACCCTTATATGTCATACCCATTCATATCTTATATAAAAATATTTCATCTATTTGTGTGTGCATTATCAATATTTTAGTACTAATCAAGTAAAATGTATTATACAACGCAACACTCCAAAGATCTTTAGTCATTGTGTTATAGACACAAGAATATAGAGTTCTATCTATACGACGACTTTGTTGTTTGTCGCAGCATTTTAGGGTATTTCATTTTCATTGTGTCCACGATAGTTGTTCTTGTCATGATTTCTTGTTGCTGTTGTTGTTGTTGTTGTGTGTGTTGTGTTCGTCACATTCAGTTTGATTGATCAGCCAAAATGTAAATGCAAAATGTCGTTAACCTGGCCATGATTAATGGAATTTGTCATAATCGAAATCATCATCGCACGCCAGTTCAGGCCAAGCACAAGCACAAACACAAGACAGAGCACGCATTGCCCCATTGTCGTGTCTTGTGGACTATGCAACAAGTCGACGAAGAAAAGCGGGCCCCATAGAGACCCGTTAATTAAGCTAACCCAACTCTTTTTAGCCACTAGGCAGCTGCTGCTGCTCTTGCTGCTGCTGCTGCCAGCCCATAATTAATAAACGAATACTTAGTTGATATAACACAATTGTGTGTGCTGGAACCTCAAACACTGCAACAACAAGAAAAAAAAACAAAAATGAAAGAAAAATTGTGGCAATTTGGAGCTGGGAGCGAGCGAGCGAGCGCTCACCAGGCACAGCTGGATAACGTCAGCTCATCAGGTAATTTACATGGCCTTTCAATTCTCCATCCAGTTGTGTCCAGTTGCTCGACGAGCTGCCTCTTTGGCCAAACAGTGCCAAACACTCTCTTCCTTTTACTAGCAAACGGTGCGCATAATTGCCGTGAATCTCGACCAGAAGAAAGAAACTCGTTTCGTTTCTCTGCTCTCCTCTCAGCCCATTTCCATTCCCTGTGCAACACACACACAGTTGACCGCTGCCTCATGGCTCTGCCCCAAAACTCGCAAGCTCTACAACTTTAACTCTGACTCTGACTCTAGGCCTCTGCCTTTCTTTTTGCTATTTATTTATTTATTTCAACATCAACATTTGACTATTTGCCTTTTGCCAAATCGATGGAAAATTGCGCGCGCGCCATTTTTCCAAGCAACACAACTCAAATGGAACATTGTAAACTGCAAAGTCAACCTTTCAACCACATACAAGTTATATATATATGTATATACTATATATTTGTATTTGTGTGTGATTCACATTTGATATTTTTTGGGCGAATTTCTTATTGAATTTTTCTCACGCTTGATTTAACACCGGATGATATTTTATAATGACAACTATATTTATGTTATTGTTATTCAGCTATTGCCAGTGTATGTTCTTCATGTCGACTGTAGCTGCTGTTGATCTTGTTGTTATTGTTTTTGTTACCGTTGTTGTTGTTGGTGGTGTTGTTATTTTTGCTTTTGGCCAATAGGCAAACAGGTTTCCAAACAGCGCGCGCACGCTCGACTTTTATTTAAATTTTGAACTGGTTTCTGCTGATTTGTGTGCTTTGCCGCTCTGCGTGTATTACATATGCCACTCTGCCTTTTATACATATATGTATGTGTATGTGTATGTATGTGTCAGAGGTGTATATATTTAGATACATATACCCACTTAATATCCATCTAGTATCTTATTGAATTTCACAAAATATAAATTGTCTAACGCCGCCGTTTGTCTGTTGTCTTGTCTGTCATCTTGTTCTGGAAATTGACCGCTATCTTTGCCGTCCATCCGTCCATCTATAACATACATATATGTTGATTTGTCATCTACGTTTTTTATTGAATTATGAATGTGGAGGAAATCTTATTGACTTGCCATTAACACTTCCGTGCCCAAAACCAAAACCACGATTACTTGACCCAATTCATATTGACATTTGCTACCGCTCATTTAGAGCTCTCACATTTCTGCACTGATTTCTAAACAAAACAACGAAATATAGAATAAAAAGTGCACACAATAATATTTGCAATTAGCCAAGCATTTTCCGGGTTGTCCGAATTCAAACTTAAGAATGGCGTAATATTGCATTATTGTTGTTGTTGTTGTTGTTGGCACATTATAATGAACTAGATCGAGTTGCAATACCCTTGATTCGCATACAGAATCACTTTTTAGTTTTGTCTTCTTCATTCCGTATTTACACTGACGAGCAAAACTGTAACACGAGTTCATTGTTGCAACTTCAAAGGTCTGTAACTTTTTTTCTAATGCACGCATTTTAAAAATCTTAGTCTTGTTTTATTGGTTATATCATTTACTATTAATAAGCAAAATTTTAAGCCATTTGTTAACAATTAAAGAAAATGACACGCCAAACTGTAAAAAAAGTCAAATGTTACAGTTTTGCACTCACAATAGCAAAGCTTGGGTTTTTAGCTCTAAAGCTAAGTTAACCGTTAAAGTATATTTGTTTACATTTTACTCGGTGAGCTTTGATATTTTAAAGCCACATGGTAATTGAATTTGTAATGGCTAGTGAAAAAAAATAAGATCATTCTTGATTTACTAGAAGCTGGTGAATCTGTCCGAAAAATGGCTAAAAAATTCGGTGTTAGCCATATGACTGTGCAGCGACTAAAAAAACACAGTCTAGGAAACATTCCAATAAATCCAGGAGGCCGACCCAGAGTTTTGAGTGAACGTGACACACGCCACGTCGCTAACTTGCTAACGGGCAATCCTGATCTCACACCAATAAAAGCGGCGTCAATGCGTAATTTGAGTGCCAGTGCTTGGACAGTTAGCCGTAGCCTCAACAAATTGGGTCTAAAAGCTAAAGAAATGAAAAAAAAAATCAATTCTTACAAAAAGACACATAATGCTGCGTCAGAACTTTGCCGCAACATACACAAATTGCACATTAGCGGATTGGGATACTGTAAGTCATTGCTACCAGTGTCTAAAAAGCAAAAAATTCCAAAATATTTTTGTTTCCAAGTTTATATGGTCGGATGAAACCAAAATTAATCGGTTCGAGTCAGATGGACGCTCCTGGTATTGGACTAGAGATCCTACGATCCAGTCACCAAGGAATGTGCGACAAACCGTCAAGCACGGTGGCGGTTCCATCATGGTTAGGGGGTGCATTAACTCAAATGGAGTTGGTCCCTTGGTGCTAATCGATGGAATTATGCGAAAGGAGCAATATCTAGCAATATTGCAAAAAAATCTTCCGAAAGTTATTGGGAATATGGGTCTTTCTGTCGAAAAATGCGTTTTTCAGCAAGACAACGACCCGAAGCACACGTCCATATTAGTTAAAAATTGGATTTCAAAACAGAAATTTCAATTTATGAAGTGGCCACCACAATCTCCCGATATGAATCCGATTGAAAACTTGTGGAGTCACGTGAAATCGCAGCTGGCGAAGTATGCAGTTCCTCCAAGTGGAATGAAGGAGTTGTGGGAACGGACACAGGACGTATGGTATGCTATTCCCCCGGAAATGGTACAACGGTATACCCAAAGTATGCCCGATCGCATAGAAGAGTTGGAAAAATCCAAGGGGATGTGGACTCATTATTAAAAAATCATTAATAAAAATATTTGTTAAAAAAATAACCAGAGTGCAAAACTGTAACATTTGACTTTTTTTACAGTTTGGCGTGTCATTTTCTTTAACTGATAACAAATAGTTTTAAATTTTGCTTAATAATAGTAAATGATATAACCAATAAAACAAGACTAAGATTTTTAAAATGCGTGCATTAGAAAAAAAGTTACAGACCTTTGAAGTTGCAACAATGAACTCGTGTTACAGTTTTGCTCGTCAGTGTATATCTTGCAAATTGATAAAACGAGAATAGAATATTTGAGTTGTCTGTCGAATGGGAGATTAACAGAACAAGAGTCTTTATAGGAATGTCGGAATTCTGTGCACAGATCAAATAGCTTATCTAATTTTGATGACACATCTTATTTGCATTTAAATCCAGCGCAATTTTAAAGCTTATGACTAACAAGAGCAAGTATCATGCCATAGTCCTGTTATATGCACATCATTTAATTGTTGATTCACAACATATTCAGAAGTTGTTTATGAATAAATTTGCAGATTAAAGTTTATGGGGATTCAACTTAAATTTATATGGAATTCTACTTTTAATAAATTTAAGTATTGTGCTGGTTTTTTATTTACTATTAGAACTTTTATATTTAAACGTAAATATATTATGGCCAATTAATCAATTTATTTTTGATTTTACATTATTTTCAATATTAACTAAAAAACTAATAAGAATGCTTTAGTCGAGTGTTCTCGACTGTGAAATACCCGCTACAGATTTTGAGTAAAAGAAAGACAGTGCTGTATTATACTTAAAACATACCAAATTGATATACTGCAACAAAAACACAAATATATACCAAGGCAATATTTGGTATATTGACATAGAACTACATTTAATATATACCAT
Organism: Drosophila albomicans; assembly: GCF_009650485.2. NCBI lineage: Eukaryota > Metazoa > Arthropoda > Insecta > Diptera > Drosophilidae > Drosophila > Drosophila albomicans. The sequence goes on along the minus strand of NC_047629.2, from coordinate 19,806,628 downwards.
AGAGTACCATCGAGTGTGCTCGACTATGAAATACCCGCTTTAAGTAAAAGAAAGACAGTACTGTAGTATTCTTAAAAAATACCAAATCTATATACTGCACAAATACCAATATATACCAATATATATTTGGTATATTGACATAGAACTACATTTAACTATATAACATATAGTGCAAAATATACCACATTGTCCGCCAAAGCAACTAAGACCTTTAGTACGTAAGCGTTTTTCCATAAAAAAGTATTTTCTAAATGACCAACCAAATTCAGGAATCATAAATATAGTATTTGTCATTGTAAGTACCGAAATTCGCGATTGTAACTTCAAAATTGCGCTTGCTATTCAATTTTTTTCCATCTCTTATAATTTCTGATAGTTAGGTGTTCATACGAACGGACAGACAGACAGACGGACATGGCTATATCGTTTCGACTGATCAAGAATATATATACAGTAAGAGGTTGGAGGTGCCTGCTTCCGTCTGTTACAAAGTTATAATACCGATCTATCCTAAAGGTGGCGGGTATAATATAAATAAAAGGCCTAAGTTTTAACTATATTCATACAGATTGCTAAATAATTAAACATATAGTAAAAAAAGAATAACTCATGGCTATTTACATTGTCCATAATTAAAATAATAATAGCTTGCGCCCTAATTCATATGCTATGTAGGAATGCTAATCAATAAATAAATACTATGAGTAATCTAACATAATGAAGCGCAGAATGTGAATGCCATTCGATGATTATCCTTAAATTAAGGGAAGAGGGGCGGAAGAGGAGTTTCAGCATTCTCTGTTGTTTTTATGCGCCGCTTTGGTCTACTCAATGCTTTGGGTTGCTGTAATTTACTATTGTTGCCTTTGTTGTTGTTGTTGTTGCTATTACTGTTGTTGTTTTTGTTGGCATGATTGCCATTCGATTGACCTCGTTGCGCATGCGTGCGCATGTTTCACGCTATACTAAAAATTTTCGCATATACAAAAAAAACAACAACTAAATGAAGACGAAGACGAGGAAGAAGCAGAAGGAGATAGACAGATAGACAGAGACAGAGGCGAAAAAAACTCGTGCCGTTGATGAGTAAGCAGCAATTGGACGACGAGTCTCTTTGGCTTGACTGCGTATCGTAGGTTTTTGTTGATTGTCTGCCTGTCTGTCTGTCTCTCTGTCTGTTTGTCCGTCTGTCAGTCAGTCAATTCGTCACTAATTCAGTTCTGATTTTTGTTTAATTTTGCAACAGCAAAGCTTTGCACATTTCAAACGCGAATTGTGCAAAAATATTCAAGTATCAATTTAAGATACATATGGAAAAGATCAATAGATCGATAGATCCAGAGAGATCGAGGCGAGAGATTGCCATTGCGATTGCGATCGCGATTACGATTACGATTGCCCCAATAATGTGCGATTGCGATTATGCGCGACAAGCAACAACAGCTGAGTTGTTGTCGAGTGTGAAGCAGCAGCAGCAACAGCAGCAGAAGCTGGCTGCAATTGTTGCTCTCTGAGTAAGCGCGACTTCGATTGCTGCAGCTACTGTTGTCGTTGTTGTTGTTGTTGTTGTTGCTGGTGATGTAGCTGGTAGTGTTGGCGCTGGGACAACAGTAGTAGTTGTACTACAAATCGGGCGTAAAATTTCATGGGCCTGCTATTGAATTAAAAACGAGTTTGTTTCATGTTGTTATTTGTTGTTGCTGTTGCTTGCTGCTGCTGCTGTTGTTGCTACTTATGGTTGCAGTAATGGCCGTCGCTGTACGGAGAGCCAGCGCCAAGCCCCAACACAACAACGTGCCACAGCAATAACAACAACGACAGCAAGAAGAGAAACACAACTAGCAGGCAACAGTCACTTTTTAGTTGTGTTGCTTTTGTTGTCGTTGCCGTTGTCGTTATTGTTGTGGTTGTACTCTCGACCTATTGTTTGTTTCATTTTGTTGTCATTTTCGCAAGCGAGTTTGCAGTCAATACAAATGCAAATACACACACACACACACACACACATACAGTCATATGCATGTACTTATGTATGCATGCTTGTAGGTGATTACCTAGTCGGAACTTAGGGCTTTTTGGTGCCAAAAAAAAAAAAAAAAAACCAACTGATTCATACAGGAAAATATTACGAATAAATCACCCAAATGCGACAGCTCAGTTTACAATTATGATTTCAAATACAAAACATACAACACAGTCACGATTTCGTTGGTATTAATTTCAGTTGACAAATTTTTAGAAATACGATAATAAAAATATGTGGAAAGTATTTCAAAAATTGTTATTTTCCAGTAATGAACGAATTACAGATAAGCACACAATTAGTATGCAATTAAAAATACCCCCGGGAGAATAAAGCTATTTGTTATCGACTTGGTTTAGCTTAAGCACAATATAATAGCATTCTTTGTCGTAGAATTTATTAAAGTCGATTGTTCCTTCGCATTTTATATTGAATAAAAAATTCATTCTAAAACCAGTGAGAAAGCTAAAGTCGAGTGTACTCGACTGTGAGATACCCACTACCCATTCTAAATAAAAGAAATATATTTTGCGGTATTTTTCTAAAAATATACCGAATATACTGAAAAATACTAAAAATGTACCAAATGGTATGTTTGGTATATCGATATAGTACCGCATTCAAAATATACCATAGACAGCACAATATACCAGACTGTCGGCTAAAGCAACTAAGTGCCCTAGTAAGTAGGCGTGTTTGCCCATACAAAAGTATTTCTTTAATAACTTCGACAATTTTTATCTGATCGCAACCAAATTTTCAGGAATCATAAATACAAAAAAAATTATAGCTCTATCTCTTATAGTCTCTGAGATCCAGTGTTTCATACGGACGGACGGACAGACGGACATGGCTATATCGTCTCGGCTGTTGACGCTGATCAAGAATATATATACTTTATAGGGTCGGAGATGCCTCCTTCTACCTGTTACATACATTTCCTGCCGGCACAAAGTTATAATACCCTTCTACCCTATGGGTAGCGGGTATAAAAAGAATTCTCTAAGAGCCGCTTGAAAGCTCAATTCCCACTGGGATATGCGTCCAAGTTTGTTTGCCAGTATGTGTGTGTGTGTGTGTGTGTAAAAGTAATAATGAGCTTCATGCAATGACCGGGCCCAAAATCGCCCACGCGATGTGCTGGAGCAGCATCGTCCAACCTCTGGCTCTGCCTTCAATTTCAACTTTAACTTCAACTTCGGCCCAACCCAACGCCAACGCCAAATTCAACGTCAACTGCAGCAGCGACAGCGACAGCCAAAACCCAAAAAAAAAAAGTGCAGCAGAGGAGAGCCCTCGACAACAACAACGACAACAACAGAACGAATGTGGGTAATTTTCAATTGCTTGGCATTTCGTTACCCTTTTTGGTCAATTTACTGCACGTGCTGAGTAAAAGGAAGTGGAAGTGGGGACTGGGTAGGGAGTGAGGGAGAAGGGCAGGCCACCATCCTGCTGGGGTCTCAAGATAAGCTGCGCCAATCGCTTTGCGCTTTCTTGTTGCTGTTTGCAATTACAAAATCACCAAAACTAACCGAAATCCAAAGAAAGCAGCGAACGCGACAGACAATAACTGCAAACACAAAAAAAAACCGTCAACAACCAAAACGGAAATTGGTAAGAGAAGGAATATAAAAAAAAAAAAAACAACAGCAACAGGCCAAAGCAACAACAACAACAGCAATGGCAACAAAAGCAATACGAGTGCCAACTGTCGCAAGTGCAAATGGCTTTTAAGGCCAGAAGTCTACACGGGACGCGTCGAGAGCGGAGAGAGTGTGTTGCCGGTGAGAGGAGAGGAGATGGAGACTGGTGGCTGGTGACTGGAGACGTCGCGACTCGCGACTTGCGAGCGGAGAGAGAGACGACGCGTCGTCGTCAAAGCCACAGATTGCAAAAAAGCAAAAGCAAAAACAAATACAAAGGCAAAACAAAAGCAACAGCAAAAGCAAAATAAAAGAACACGATAACAACAACAACAACAACGTTGTCCCGTAGGCAACTTTTAGCGAGCGAGCGCGAATTGAGCGGCGACGACGACGACGACGGCAACAACGACTACGCGACGACGAAGCTTTGGGAGCCCCGAGCCCCAAAAGCACGCAGTCTTCAAGTTGGCGATCAGTTCAAGTTTGTCCGTCGAGCCACACAGAGCTGAGCGCGCGACACAGAGAGACGAAAGCAAAGCAAAGCAGAGCCAAAGCGCAAGCGCTTGCGAGTACAGTACAAAGGCGAAAAACAGAAGTAGAAGAAGCAGCATTAAGCAGACGTATAAGAACAAGAAGAAGAAGCAAGAGCAGCCGCAGACAATAAACGAAGTTATAGAGTTTTGTGTTGCTGCTCGTTGTTATTGTAGTAGTTGGTTGTGTGTTGCAGTAGTTGAAATACAAAAAAGAAGTAGCAAACACAGTTAAAGCTAAAAAGTCAAAGAATCAGAAACTGAATCGCTGTCGCGTATTCGTATTCGTATCGTTACCTGAAAGCTGAAAGCGAAACTGGCGCTCAAGTTCAGCGAGCGAATCGACGTCGCTGCCGCTGTCGACGTTGTCGTTGTCGCCGTTTGCCGCGCTGTCGCCGCCGTTGTCTCCGTCGATTTCTATGCAAATTATTACTCAGAAACATATATAAAAAGCGTGCTATTTTTATTTCGCTAAATGTCGACTTGAAGCGCCGCCGCCGTCGTCGTCGTCGTCGTTATTGTTGCTGCTGCAGTGGCAGAAACTGTGACGGGAACGGAGATTGGAACGGGAACACCGCCGCAACAGGGAACGCGGGGATTGTAACCCGAGACTCGCGCTAAGTTGAGTTGACTTGAGTCGAGTCGCTCTCCTCGACAAACACAGATTGTATCTGAATCTATAGTGCTTGTGTCTATGTGTGTGTGTCTGTGTGTGTGTGAGTGTATCTGGCGCAAAAAGTAATCATAAACTAAGCGAAAACGTGAAATGGAAAAAGTAAGCAGCGCTAAAAGTCACTCATAAAAAAAGAGAAGCAAACACAAAAAAAAAAACCAAACAAAACAAAAGAAAAAGAAGAAAAAAAAACGGCCGCTTGCCGTCGCCGTCGATCGACAATCGACAGACAAACAACAAACGTCACTCGTCAACGATATCAGCTCGTGTTGTCGTTCCCCCCCACCAACTCCACCTCTGCCAACTCTGCAGCTCCATCAACGCGATTGTGATTTGTAACTGTGACTGAACGAAGGATTAGCAAGTAATCGATATCCTCTGAGCACGAACTTGACCAGTGCAAATAAATCGATTTATATCGATAGACGAATAATTACTACTATGGATTATCTGTGCATACTGAATGCCTTCGAGCAGAATTGTTATCGCATCAGGGAAATCGAGCGATTGGCCACCGCTGTCGCCTCCGTTTCCCAGCATCCCGCATCGTCATCGTCATCATCATCGGCCAGCAGTAGTGGTGCCTCCGTCTCTGCATCATCATCGTCGGCAGCATCCTCAACCGCAAGCTCGCCCACATCGGCAACAGTTGCTGCCGCTGCCGCTGTGGCTGCTGCTGCTGCACCATCATCGTCGACGTCGCGCCACTTTCCGGCTTCTTTTGCTCACGCAGCAGCGCTGGCGGCAACGCAACAGCAACTGCAGCATCGTCTTGCAGCGGCTGCCTATCAGCAACAGACGGGACAGACGGCCGAGTTTCCTGTCCAATCGCCACTCTTTTATCAGCAACAGCAGCAACAACTTCAACAGCAGCTGCTGCCTGGAGCTGCGCATCAGCAGCAGCAACAGCACCAAGCGGGAATCGTGGCTTCATCTCAGCTGCAGCCAAACTCGAACTCCAATATGGCCAACAGTTTGCTATGGCAGCCTTGGCGGGACTTGCAACAAGCAGCGGCCATGCATCATCAGCTCTTCAAGCAGCAGCAACAACAACAACAACAACAGCAGCAGCAGCAATTGCACAAAGGTTCGTGTTTAAAGAGGGTTGACGGGGGGGAAAATGCAATGAAAATTGCATGAAAAAACTAACTTGACCTCGCTGCACAAGTTTTTGGCAAAAATGACAATTTGTCACATACTGCGATAATCGCGGCAAACAAGACTTTCTGTTGAAAGACGAAACAAACGAGGGAGCCAGAGAAGTGTTTGAAACGAATATTAAAGCACGAACCCAAAGAATAGTCGCAAAAAGTCGTTGACTCTCAGCAGTTGGACACGTGAAGTGATCGCTGATAAATATTGGATAGATGTTGAAGTTCAACAGGGATTGGGATGGACACAGTTGAATCAAGCAGGCAATAGAGCATTGTAATAACAAGTCAGAATACGTGCCTTTTTCATCGAATCAACTGCAGATAAGAGAGACACACTCCAATTGCATGGGAGCCAAACTAATGTAGCTCAGAGTGCAACTACTGTTTTGCTAGTTGCCACCCAGATTGGGTCAAAGTATCGTTGGCTGAGCAGTTGATGACGCCACGTGTCGCTGCCGTGCTTCGGCTGTGTGTGTGTGTGTGTGTGTGTGTGTGTGTGTGTGTGTGTGTATGTGTATATTACTTACGTAAAATGCCAACAGTTGACGTCGCCAAGTGACCCACTTCATTTGTCCATTAGCCATTAGCGTGAAATTACCAATTGGTAATGAAATTGGCCATACTTTTAACACAATCTCAAAACTCCCTTTACATTCAATTGGCTTCGATCTGCTTCCGCCGGCGTCATTAAGTCGTCGACGTCGTCGTCGTTGTTTCTGTCGCTGTTGCTTTTGCTGTCGCCATGCACTCTTTGTACTTAATTGCTCACATTGCACAAATCACACAAATGCTTTCAATTACATGGCACAGGCGCCGGCAACAACGACAACAACGACGACGATGATGGCGATGACGTTGGAGACGAGACTGCGGCGACGTCGTCGTCGTCGTCGTGAAACGAACGCCTGGACAAATAGAGAATGAGCTGAGCCAAGCAAACTATCAAATACGATCCAACTGTTGCGGCTGCTGTGCTCAGCTTTTGGTTCAGCTTGAGTCGGCTTTGCTTCTATTTCACTTTTTTATACCAGGTATCTTTAGGGGTAAAAGGGTGTATTAAGTGGCTTATAAAGTAAGCCACCAAATGATTGAAAAATTTCAAATAAATCATTTCTGTGGAAGCTTTAGCTGTCTGTTCGTATATGAGTTTAAATCTTTAAATTTTAACAGCTAGAAAGATCCAACTTGGGAATAAATTGTTATTGTTATTTCAACTTTTTATCAGATTGTATTCTATGTTCACAAATGGTTCAATGTAAAAGTTGCACTTCAAATTGCGACTCAACTGATAGTCAATTCTAGATGTATCTTAAAACTTAGGCGAAAACCATATAACTTAGGGAATTATTCTGTTAACTAGCTTTAAAACTTTACTAAGTACAATATTATTTATTTATTACATTGTATTAAATGCTACATTTAATTATACAGTAAAGAGAGTGCTGGAGCTTATCAAATATAAAGTTTAGTTCTTATTAGAAAACTGTATATATTCATTATGTTTTTCTCCGAAGGAGTTCGTTAGCGATTGGGAGCCAAACTATTATTATTTAAACAAATTTTTAAGGATTAAATATCAAAAGTTTCAGTTCAAAAAGCGACTCAATTGATCTTTTTGATATCCCTACAAAATATCAGATTAAAATCGCGCCATAATCTTGAAGCTTATACAAGAAAAGTTCTTGCAGCAGCAGCATCAGCAACATGGGGGAGAAAATGATTGTTTATTTGTTTAGCTGGCGAGTGCAAAACTCGCTGGTGGCACACTTGTTTATTATTTCATTTAATGTACCGAGTACCTCGAGAGTCGAGCACACTCGACTGTAGTTTGCTTACTTGTTCTTTAGCGTGTTGCTGTCGGTTTATTTTTTCTTTTTGTTTAATTTGTTGACATATTAAAACCAGATTTGCAATCAACTCGGGCATAAGCATGACTCACAAGCCGGCGCAAAAAATAATACACACAAAAGAAAAAAAAAAAAGAAAATAATAATAATAAGAAACGCCTGCGTCGACGCCAGAGGCGATGAAAATAATAAATACACAAGCTAGCTAGAGCAACAAAAGCAATAGCAAATGCAAAAGCAGCAACAACAATAATAATAACTTGTTTGCATAAGCAACAAATGTTGTGTGTGTATGTTATTGTTATTTGTTGTGCAAGTTGACTAAGTCGAGCGATCGACTGATCGACGACAGCAACTCTCGCTTAGTTCTCGACTTAGCTTTGGCTGCTGCTGCTGGTTGTTGTTTGGGTGATTAAGCAAGAGTTTTGCAAAGCAAAAAAAACACACAGAAAACAGAAAAGATGAGAGGCCTCTTGTCATTATCACGCACTTCCCCCATTTCTTCCAATTAGCTGCAGAGGCAGAATTGATTTAGCTGCGTCTTCTGTTTGATTAAAGATCACGTTGCGACCAAACCGACAAAAAGCGACAAGCAAACAAACAAACAGCAGCAGCAGCAGCAGATTCAACATAAATAAATAAATAAATAATACAGAAGAAGATGGGCAGCAACAGCAGCAGCAGAGAAGAAAGCAACTGGCAACAGCAACAGCAGCAGCGGTGATCTTCAGTTACTCCCTCTCCAACTTTACTCTCGACTCTCGACCGGAAATGTGCAATAAAATTTGAATGTTTCTTTATTATTATCATCATCCCCATCATCATCCGCTGCAGCTACAGCAACAACAACAACAACAACAGGCCAGTCCCATTACTGTTATTGTTGTTGTGGTTCGGTTGTGTTGTCGTCCGTCCAATTTCATGTTTTGCTTTCGGTTGCAACTGCGCGTCCACTTCACTCCATCTCCACTCTGGTGGAGGCTGCAACCAGTTTGTGGCTTCTCTCGTGACGCAGGCGCACAATATAATAAATTGCAGCCCGCGGTGACGTTGCCAAAAACAGGACAACGATAACTGGTTCCTCCGCCACAATCGCAATCGCAGTCTCAGTCGCAGCCGCCTCCACCAACTCGAACTCCAAACGGGCAAAACAGCAAGTCCAACTCAACGCAGCTCGCATCTCCTTCACTGCTTCATTCATTCATTCATTCATGCGTTCGCCTCGCGATGCCTTGGCGGCCAAGGGGAGTTCTCTGGATCAAACGCTTTGCTCTCTGCTCGAAATGTGCAGAAGTCGCTTGACTGGTTTGCCTCTTGCCTGTTCCCTGTTGCCTGTTCCCTGTTGTTTGCCCCTTTCAATTGGGCACCTCGGCACAGCTCCAAGTCCAAGTCATTCTCAGCTTTTATTTTTAGCTTTGTTTTTCGTGTGTTGTTGTTTCCTGGGGGCGCAGCAAATACAAAAAAAAAAAATCGAATGATTAAACTAAACTAAACCATACAAACTGCACACTGCACTGCACTGTACGTAAATTGGAGTAGGGCGAGAGTCTTGGGTAGAGTATTCACAAGCATTTTGAGTTGTGTCTCTGTGTGTGTGAGTGTGTGTGCGACTCCATGTGGTCGTCAACGTAGTCGCTGCCCACGCCAGCAGCAGCGCCTTTGCGTCTTCTTCCCACGCCAAAAACTCAACTCAACTGAAGTCGCAGCGCGATATCCATTGAGATTTGAGATGCCGGGCACGTTTTGTCCAGATTCGCGCTAAGCGTTTTGCTCAGTGTAAACACTGCACACACACACACATGCACGCAGTCAACGGCACACATTGACAAATTCACATGATCGTAGAAAAACTAGTTTTCTTAACCAATTTTTATTGTGACTCTGAGTTTCGATTGTGTGTTTTTGTTTTGTGGCGACAGCGGTGTCTTCGTTGCTGTTGCTTTTTCGTTGGGCTTTTATGCATAATTTTCTTGTTGTTGTTGTTGTTGGTGGTGTTGTGTGCCCACCTCCTGACCGGGTCTTGAGTCTGTCGCCGTCTCTCACAAAAGTAAAAAAAAAAAAAATAAGCTTCATTCGCTCTTTGAGCGGAAATTCATTGAAAAACGAAAGACTTAGGCAACAAACTTGAACGTGACTGCGACGTCGACTTCATCTGCGACGACGAGTGTCACACTGCCCCTCCCTCTTGCACCGCCCCTCGCCTGTCGTACCCAACTGAACTCCAGGTGATTCATGCCGCCCACTTCGCGTTTGCGCTTTGCTCATAATCGATATGGAAAAAAAATATTCAAGACAGACACAAAAACAGAGAAAAAAAAACGAGTCGAGAGGATTAGTGGTGGAGCCATGAGTCCCACAAAACCACAAACATAATCAAATTTATGGTTTTAATTGAAATGCGATTTGTTGTTTTGTTGCTGCCTTTGTGTGTTTGCCTCTTCGATTCGAAAAAAAAAAATGAAATAAAAAAAAAATACTTATAAATATCAAACTAATTCGAAAACACAAAAAACTTGTTTCAATCATTACAGAAACGCGCCTGACGTCAAAAGAGCTGCCAACCACCAAGTGGCGTCGTGAGCGTCGTCAACGTGCCGCCGCCGTCGAGTATCAAGTTCACGATGCAGGCCAAACAGAGCGGGAACGAGAGCGGGAAAGGGAACGGGACAGGGACTCTTCCGATATGGACAGCCCGATTGACATGTCTGTGACGTCCAGCACGGTGAAGCATCAGCGAGCCTCACCGCCGCCGCCGTATCGCGAACCCCTGGCGGGTGCGAGTAGCCAATGCTATGCGGCGAGTCGTCCCAGCGTCATAACCCAAGCGCCGCCCAAGCGAGAGCCTCTCGAGCCGCTGCATGCGCATTCGCATCGCGAGCAGGAAAATCGCAGCACGGGTAAGAAAAGAGCTTAACTAGTCGCAGTCGCAGTTTGTTAATAAACGCCACACCTTTTGCTTGCAGAGTCGGATCCTATTTGCGACATCGATGAGCATTTTCGGCGCTCCCTGGGACCGGACTATGCGGCGCTACTGAAGTCGCCAACACCCAGTTCGCCCACACCGTCGCCGCAACCACAGCCACAACAACAACAACAACAGGCACAACAACAATCACAGTCGATGTCGGTGACGGGCAATGGAACACCCATGCAACAGCAGGCGCAGCAGATCTCGCCACATGGTGGATATCGTCATCAGCCAGCAATTTACCAGCAACAACATCACTCGCCATTGTCACTGCCGCTGCCGTTGTCGTTGCCATTGCCGCTGCCGTTGCCGCTGACCAAGCTGGGCTTGCCCACCGTGCACTCACCCACCGCATTGCATTCGGCACCAGTATCGCCGCAGCAACATGAACTGCCGCCACCGCAGGAGGAGCCGCTATCGTTGTCGCCGTCACCAGTTCGCGCAGCATCCGCTTCGCCGCCTTCTCCGCCACCGCCGGCGCAGCCACCAGCGCAGCCGCCGACGTCGGGCGGTGCCGGTCAAATCTTGGATATGCCGATACCGAAACGTGAACGCGCCCTGGACACACCGCATCATACTCCTCCCAGATATAATACGCCACCGCCAGCCTATGGCAGCGTGCTGGCGTCGACGCCAACGCCGCCCACAATGCCAGCGATTATTCGTGTGAAAGCCGAACCGGGATTGGCAGCTGCATCATCGACGCATACGCCTCCCGCCTCACCCACCTCTTCCACGAACATTTCGATATTCACGAAGCCCGAAGCATCCGTTGATGACCACTTTGCCAAGGCGCTGGGCGACACTTGGAAAAAGTTGCAGGGCCACAAGGAGTAAGCTAAGCGGACGTGGTGATTAGGCGACTTTGTTGTGGCGCACGAAGATGAACAACTCAAAAGCTGTTTTTATTAATTTTTTTTAATTTCAAACTACACAATTTATGTTTAAAGATCTCATTACAATGTGAAAATTCTTCAAATGCGAGTGTATTACAAGTTTCTTATAATGATTTTACTATTTGCTTATGATTATGGATGTGGAAAAAGCGTATACGTACAAGTGACAAAATTGGTATTCTTAATGCATAGTTGCATAGATAGACTAATCCTTAACATATATTTATATGTAAAAATATATATATTTACCTACATATATTCATAATATTTCATAATTCTAAATTATGAACTTATTGTTAGCTTATGATTACCCAAATGAATCCTATACAAATTAAATTTATCGAGTGACAAATACACAGACTCTCTAATAATATATGCACTCTATTACCACCTAAGCGCAAAATCAACAATAAAAAGATATTGAAAATCTAAAATTGCACATTTCGTTTTTTGGCATTTTGAATTCATTCTTGTACTAAACAAGAAGCGCGCGCTTACAGTTGGACGGTGTGTCAACACCACTTTTGGATAGGGTGGCATCACCACTTTTTGCACTCAATGATTGACAACTATCGTATGCGCAACTATCGGTTGCCAGTGTGACACCACGACCAAAAAAGTAAACAAAATATTTGTGCAGCTGTGCTATAAATATTTGTTTACCAATCGCATTAATTACAAGAACAATATTTTTTAATATAGAAAATTATAATAAATGTATGCCAACTGCATTTTTTGGGTTTTTAATTCAAAATTGCGAACATGACTGCATGCCCATATTGTAAAGTTATCGGTATCGATAACACAATGATTGGCTGCCAGTGTGTACGCGTATTCGGCGAGAACGTACCATTGCAAAACTAAACTTTCTGCATAAAACATACAAAAAAACATTAAACAAATGAAAAACATTGCATTTTAGCAGCTCCTTAATGAGTTTAAGTAAACGTTGTGGTGCATGCGTAAAGTTTAAAGCGAGCAGCTCGTAATTGTGTGTGTGTAAAAAGCCAAAAAAAAAAAAAAAACGTCCGTCGTCGAAAGAGGGGCGAAGGCGAAGAGAAAATGTCACGCAAAGCAGCAGCAGCAGCAGAAAAAGAGTGAAGAAATTACATTTTTTGGGGAAGGAAAAGCGCATGAAAACTCAACAATAACAATATTCAAAGACAGTGTGTGCAAAAAAGGCGCAATTCGCATGACAATGCTTAAAACCTAAACACAAAATTACTACATTGAACACTTCAAACGCGAATCGCGAACGCATAAAAAAAGCAAAGCAAAGGCAACAACAACAACAGCAGCAACAACAAAACGAAATAAGAAGTTGTTGTAAGTCAAAGAGAGGCAGGCAGACACCTGCAAGTGCACGGAGGAGCGATGAAAACAACTGAACTGGTCCTGGGGAGGCGCCTAACTACAACTGCAACAGCTCTCGTACAGTTCTCGTTCTTGGATTTGGGCTACTTGAATGTCGTCGTCGTCGGCCACTGAATTCTTGTTGTTGTTGTGTTGTTGGCTCTCAGTTGCAACAGGAACAGGAACTGGGGTCTTTGACGTACTCCTCTCTCCACTGGCACAATGCAAAGCTTGGACTCATCATGTCAAGAAGCAGACGTAAGTAGCTCTTCACCCTCCCCTCCCCTTCTCACAAAAAAAAATTCGTTCACATGTCGCAACTCATTTTTGGGCGCATTTCTTTATTCTTTTCTTTGTGTTATCGCCGCTTGCAGTTCATCATAAATGACACGCTTAAGAAGCTAAAGGGCGACAATCCACTAAATGCGAATGCCCAAGGATTGGCGCACGCCGCTGTTCAACAGCAATTCGTTTACCAAGCGACGCAGAGTTCGCCCCAGCCACAAACACAGCAGCAACAGCAACTGGGACAGCAGTCGTATCATCAGTTGCACACAGTGCTGCAGGCCGCATGCTCTCCCACGCTCTCCATCAACAACAATCAGCAACAGCAGCAGCAGATTTCCTCTGCTCCAGTTACGGTTAGCTTCCCCACCAGTAGCAAATCGTTTCTGGAGACAAGTCTGCTGCAAGCGATACCTCAGATACCAGCGCAACCGCCAATCTGCATCTTCGACGATGATGATTCACCCACGGATTTACCGGCGGGCGGCGGCAACATTGTCATACTCACAGAGCAGCAATCGCATGTGCCGCTGGCTGCCACAACGCCGAGTGGTGGATTGCCGTGCACGGCAATTACGATAGCCCCATCGCCATCATCGTGCTCCTCGTCCACAACGACGTTATCGAACTTCAATTCGATCACGTCACCGTCGCCGGTAGTTCCTGACCTGCTCTTGTCCACGCCGCCGGGCATTAATTCCAGCTTGAGCAACAACAATAACAATAGCACGCCCTCCAACACTTCGCATATTTTTCAACACCTGCAGCAATCGCACAGCAGCAGCAGCAATAACAATAATAATAATAACAATAATAATAATAACAATAATAATAACAACAATAATAATAATAACAATAGTAAGAAGGCTGATAGGCGACCAGCGTCGAGCAGCTCGAACGCTTCGTCGGGCAGCAGCAGCGGCACCACCAGTCATCACCAAAATCATCATCACTTGCATCATCAGCTGCATAATCATCATGTGCTGTCATCGCCTACATCGTCGCCCAGCAAACGACAGAAAAACAGCAGTAGCAGCAGCAACAGCAAGGAGAGCAGTTCCTCTAGTCGCAATGCAGCTCTAGCGTCTGCATCAGCTCGCTCCAACAGCATTGGCAGCAATACGCTCAGCACCACCTCCGCCACATCCTCCAACTCGAACTCTAGCAAGCGAGAGGCGACGCCAAAGTTCTTCAACATACACGACAAGATCAAGGAACTCTATCTGCAGCTGCTCGGCAATGACCTCAATCATTTTGCGGAAACGGGGGTAAGTTTAGAATAGCATTGTTGTTGCTTCACATAAAAATATCATTCAAATGTGCTTCTTTCTCAGCTAAAGCAGCGCAGTCGCTCGTTCATCCTGGAACGCCTGGTGGAATGCGAGCGTCTCAACACCATTGTGGTCAACCTGTATCCCGGCAACAAGGGCTACTCTCTGGCGCTGCATTATGACGAGCAAGTGGTGCTTAATCCGCTGACAAACGATTGGATTGTCACCGAATCGAGCAGTAACTATCATGAAAACACCTCCGACAAAAGCAGCACTAGTCGCAATAAGGCGCTGGCCGAGAGTGCCAAGTCGCGGCTGGCCGACAGCGATGGCGATGCGGCAACAACAACAGCAACGGCCACTCAACCGGTGTCCTCAAACTATGGCCTGGTGGAGGTGTTGCGTTGGCCCTATGAGAATGATTTGCTGTTGCAGTGCATCGATCGGGAGCTGCTGCCCGAGTTTCTCATGGATCTACTCAGTGCGGAGACGGTCAGTTTGAATTCGCCGCAGGATGGCAGCGAGGGATCGCGTGTGTATGCCAAACCGAGCGTCTTCTATGCGGGCTGTGTGATTGCGCAAATACGCGATTTTCGCCAGACCTTTGCCACCTCTACGAATATCTGTGATATGAAACACATCCTGCTGCGGCCCAGCAATGCCACGCTCTTTGCGGACGTGCAACAGCTGGGCAGTCTGCTGGGTTGCGCTGCCGCCACCGCCGAGGATCGCCTGGCGCTGGAGAGTCAACTAGTGCTGGCCACCGCCGAGCCGCTGTGCCTCGAACCAGATCCCAGCATTGGACGGCAAGCGATCAACGCACAGCACGAACGACAACGCTTCAATTCGCATGAGATGCGACGGCAGATGAACAAATTCACCCAGGTGGCCATCAATCGCAAGCGCAAACTGGATCAGTTCACACATCACAAGGGTCTCGAGTTGTGCGACTATCTCACCCGTCTACGCCAGCGACCACGGAGCTCTAGCAGCAGCACAGCAAATGCCACGCCCGCCACCGCGCCTAGCAACAATCCCTTGGTGGGCGCCATGCTCTCCTCATTCACATCGAAGGTGCCGCGACGGCCGCTTGAAGTTATACGGCCCATACGGCCGCCGTGTATCGAGTATCCGGCCAACATAAAGGTGCCCGAGCATGTGATTAGTGTGGAGAAATACGCCAAGACTTTTGAGCCGTTGAACGAGTTTAGCGATGCGTGCAAGGAGGGCTGTCAGCCCAACTGTCGCCACAACTTTCAGCCGCAGCTCATCGAGGAGTACGTGCTGGAGACGGAGCGAGAAGCGAGCGAGGGTCGGCGCGCTTTGTACCACATCAAGTTGTCCATCTATCAGCGTCCCTCTGATGCGGAATACCTCGGCGAACTGTATGTGGATCGGGATTATCGCGAGGGCGAGCGCAACGGCGAATCGTGTCGCTTTGCATTGGGCACGCGGGTCCATGCGAATCGTTACATTCAGCAATTCCGCGAGATATTCACTGAGGAGGGACGCAAGGCTGTTAAGATTACGCATCTGATACCCGGACATGTGCCAATTGTTACCCACACTGGGCTGACGAATGAGCAGCGTTTGCTGCTGCAACAACAGCAACAACAACAACAGCAGCAACAACAGCAGCAGCAACAACAGCAGCAGCAACAACAGCAGCAGCAGCAGCAACAACAACAGCAGCAGCAACAACAACAACAGCAGCAACAACAACAACAGCAGCAGCGACAGGCACAGTTCACTCAACAATTGCCGGCGACAGTGCATCATGTGGCGCAAACGCATCCGCTTCCCCGACAACAACTTGTGGCCAAGACAGTCAACAGCACGACGATCAACGCACAGCAGAACTTTCGCCAGCAACAACAGCAACCAATTGCCGCAGCGCAGTTCAACGTTGATGGTCAATTGCAACTACAGCAGCAGCAACAGACGCAAATCGTCAGTGGCAACAACAGCATTTTACAGCAGCAATCGACGCAACAGCAACAACACCCGCAACAGCAACAGCAGTCACAGCATATACAATTGCTGACGTCTAGCGGCAATGCTTCCAATACGACCACTCACCAGGTGAGCTTAAGCAATGGCTCGCTAGTGTTGGTCCAGCAGCAACCGCAGCAGCAGCAACAACAACAGCAATTGGCCACAACGCTGCAGCACTCAGGAATCACAATACAGCCAGCCAATATGCAACAGCAGCAGCAGAAAGTAACAACTGCTCAGCTGAACACTGCCATTGGCGCCAATTCCGCATTGCGTGCCCAGCTCAACTCCAATGTGCCAATTCTCGTAAGTACACCTGCAATGAATATATAGTTTGCTTACTACAAAATAAAAAAATGGGCAAGATGTTAAAAAGAAATGATTCGCCAGAAATATCAAAAAATATTTATATATTACAATCAGATATTTTAGATAGTTATTCATTCTATTTGAACTAAAACTGTAATGATCTATAAATAGAGTATCTTTTGGGTAAATGGAACTCTATATGAACTTGAATGGTTAAGTCATCATTCGGTTTTGCTTATCATGCTAGACTACGATTAGATTCTATCAAACAACAAAAATATGAGCATTATATAAGTTCAAAAAATGTGTGTGAATTCGAATTGAATTTATGACTTGATACTGAACTTTTAAAGAATATATTTATTTTCATTTGTTTAACAGAGCTGGTATATCTTTCGTATAATAGTATATCAGTATATTTAGTATGTCAGACCGTTGATATTACAGAATTCAAGAGTTTATAGTGTTTTAAGTATTATACACATTTTAATAATACAAAATGGTATTATTCATCTACATCAAATTTCACTCTCTTTTTTCCGCACAGCAATCCCAGCTGAAGGCTGCACCGATTGTGAGTACACAACATCAATTGCTGCAGAAGCAGCAGCAACAACAACAGCAGCAGCATCAAATAACTGCCGCAACTAATAACAATATGAACAACAATAACAACAACAGCAACTCGTCGGTGCATCCAAATCCTGCGATCAATGCCATAGTGACCAGTATCATGAACTCTGCCAATCAATACCAGCAGCAACAACATCATCCGCATCCGCACTGTAAGTTACACTTCATAATCAACAAGGTACTCGAAACACAGATTGACTCTTTCCCATTTAACAGCTGGCACGCCGACACCTCCAGGTAACAGCAACAACAATGCGACGACAACGATCAATAGCAGCAATAACAACAACAGCGGTAATGTGACGACAACAACGTTAAAGAATTCGAGCAATGCGTCCATACTCAATCTGCTAAACAGTGCTCCAGCTGCCATGACTAGCACACCTGTGGCCAGTGGCACCTTTACTACTTCGGCGACGGGGCAACAGCAGACGCTGACACTGGTGCAGCATCAGCAGCCAAATGCGCCCAACTCCGTGGATGCCACAACGGCCACCTATGTGCAGACAACACGCGGCACACCGACGTTGGTCACAACACAGCGCAAACAGCCATCGAGCGAAGTGCTGCAGAATCTGCTGAACACCAATCGCAAGATCAACATTGTGGGCGCCGGTGGAGCCACAACGTTTCGCACCAATTCCGCGGGCAATCTGATAGCCGTGAATTTGAACCAGGCTCAAGCCCAGGGTCAGCAGCAGGGCGGCGATGGTAATCAAACGGTGCGCGTGTCCATGTCTGCACTGGCATCACAGCTCGCCTCGCCGCCAGCGATCATGACGAATCCCACCACCAGCTATGGCGCATATACAGTGAGCACGGGCGGCGTCTGCGGCAGCCTCAAGATACTCAATTCGGGTCAGCAGCAACAACAGCAGCGCATACTGAGCACACTGCGCAGAGATAGCACAACGGCGCCACCAAATGCAATTGTTGTGGGCATGGCGGCGCCTTCGCCGGGCAGCGATTCGAACGCTTCGAATGCCAGCGGATTTGCAGTGCCCACGAATCTAGCGTCATCGACTGGCGGTGGCAGCGGCACGCTGAATGCGCTGCTGACGAACGCAGCGACGCCCTCGCCATCTGGATCGGATCATTCGCAGTCATCGCAAACGCATCAGAATCAAGTGCTGCTCGATAGGCTGAGCAATGTCACCTCGAATGTGTCGTCAGTATCGGCTGTGGCCATGCCACACATGTCGCCGCAACAACAGGCGCAGTCGACGCAGCAGCAGCAATTCATAACCAAGACTTTGGTGCACTCACCCGCCCCGTCATCGATACACTCGCCAATGTCTAGTCCGCATCCGCAGCCGTCTGCGTCGCCGCAGCAGCAACAGCAAACAACCACCACGCTCAATCTGCAGGGTATCAATCTGTCGCAGCTGCAAGGAGCCATTTCCAATTTTACTGGCCTGCAGAATGTTCAAGTGCAGATACCCGGCTACGCTCAGCCCATTTCACTGCAGTTCTCTGGCAACAATCTGCATGCACCTGTGCAAGTGCAACAGCAGCAACAACCACAACAGCAACAGGTCACGGCTGGAGGCGGCAATGCAACGGGAACTTTACAACAGGCGCAGCCCCAGCAGCGAAGTGTGCTCGTCTCGGTGCCCGTGTCGACGCAGCAACAGCAGCTGCCCCATACGATAACATTAACGCAACCGTCTGCTCAGCAACAACAGCAGCAGCAACAACAACAGCAGCAACTACAACATGCACCACCCACGGGCACAATCGTTAGTCTGCCGTCGACGGTGGCTGGGACACAAACGGTGGTCATCACAAACAATGCAGCTGGCAGCGCTGGAGGCGCTGGAGGTGGCGGCAATGCCAGTAGCACAGGCGCCACAGCAGCCATGCTCACGCTACCCATTGGTGAGTTTGCCAAGTAGAAACAGTCGTTGCTTACAATGCGTGTGCAATGCGTGCTGCTGGAGCCGACTTTGGCAGCGATTTAGAGACTGAGCAGAGAGATCGAACTCGAACTTGTCCTTAAATGATGCTCGCATTATTCTATAAGTATATATATTTTTTTTCGTATTTTATTCTATTTTATTTATTGAACTTGCTTAATTTGTGTTCTTTTTCTGTTCTCTGTTTTCTCAACTTCAATTTCTGTTCTCTGTTTCGTTTCTCGTTCTCGTTCACGTTTACACAAACCCCATGTTAACACCAATCGTTTCGATCCAAAACTCATCTCAAACTAAAACATTTTTATGTGCCTTGTATCTAACTCATATGCCATCAGTTTGAAGGCGTCTCCGTCTAACCAGGCTCCGCTATAGTTTATAGCTGGTGGCCTAACGGTGGCGCTTCGTTAGCATCTCTTGATACCATACCGAACAAACAGACAGCAGATTCATTGTAACCTAAAACAAAACAACCAAAAAAATCTCCCCGCACACTCGTTCTGCTCTCTTTGCTTGCAGCTCAAATAGTCGGTCCTGGCGTACAGAAAATCAATCCTCAAACAATACGTACCTCAAGCGGTGTTGGTGGTGTGGGTGTCGTTGCCACAACAGCCTCCGCAGCAATGCAGCCGCGAGCACGCAACGTTCAGGTTGTGGGCACCAAACAGATGGCCAGTAACAGGCAATTGCTCACGACGCAACGCCAGATCGGTGGCTCCACCTTAAAGATTGCCACAACGCCCGTGAATGGTAAGTCAGTTCGATTAGCTAGATTTGTCAGTCTTACACATTTATTAGAATTCAATTCATCTTAATGCAGCCAATGCCGTTAGCAATAGCACAAATCTGAGTGCCGGACCGATTGTGATGTCAACGCAAAAGTTGCAGCTGAAGACAGTCAAGGCGTCGACGCAGCAACCACAGCCAGCGCAACAACAGCAACCACAACAACAACATCGAATACTCAACCAGGGCACTGCCTCGGCCTCATCGCAAACACTGCCGAGTCCCAGCCAGGTGCAGGTGCAGCATCAGCAAGTGCAGCACATTCAAATCGCTGGACGCAATGCTGCCACCAGTGCTGCTGTCATCAATCAACGCACACTCTCAGCGCTGGCGGCAGCAAAACAGGCAGCCGTCAATCGACGGCGATCGACCACCGATGTGTCCAAATAAATGTAGGGAATAAGCTCCAAGCCAATATCCAATAGCCCCTAATTATACGAGTTGATGTGATGTGATGGAATGGGCCCAGTACTTGCTAACACACAAAATACAACTACTGAAGTGTGCAATCAACCATACAGGAGCACTATTCATTTTTCGTTAATTGAGTTCATTGAGGAGAGAAGACAAGTAATAAGGCTACGCGTTGTGTATTTGCATGATATTATAGTTTATGGTTACAACTTAAATAGCACTCTACTATGTAGCATACATTGTTTATCCATATATCTACATGTATTTCGATGTGTATAATCGTTAGTATAAATTTCATCAATTATGTGGACTAAACTAACGTATGATGCTGCTGCCGAGATGAAGATGATGCTGAAGCCGTATGTGATCAATCGACATATAGCAGCTCATTAAATACAATATGCAAAAAGACCTCTCAATAAGCTGGAGTTGCGTCTGCGCTTAAGTTTAAAGTGTCCCCCATTTGCAGAGTACTCTGCAAAAAATTACAAAACGAATTAGGTGTAAAGCTCTTATTAATTAATATTTATCTAATTGTACATAATAATTGTTTCAAATATATATATATGTATACATTTATATATATATAATCGTGCGCTGAAACGCCATGTCAACAATGTCTATCAATTTGGCTCTCCAACTCCAATTTGTTACACCTTAAGTCTAGTTACATAAGCTTGCGTGCTAACTTTAAGCCTAAAAACGTAAGGCCCTACAATTAGATGGCCCCCTAACGAAAATAAAGCAAAACAAAATCAAGAAAACAAAACAGAAAGCAATAAGATGAAAAACAAAAATTGTAAAATTTGATTGTAAAAGAGAAACTTGGCTAATTATTACGATTTGGATTAGTTACAAATATGTGAACCACTATAATGGTTCACGTCAATCTAAATATAAATATACATACATATGCATATTGTACTATTATGATTATTATTACAATTATTATATTATTATTAATATTACTACAATTATTATTATGATTATTGCTTATTATTTAAATGCTTAACTTAATTTTATATAAAATAAAAAGAATAATTTTAGTTTGTATTGCGAAACAATATAACAACCAACAAATTAAACAAAACAAATTAGTACTCGTACTTCCAACTGCAATTTACATT
Source organism: Drosophila albomicans (assembly GCF_009650485.2). Taxonomy (NCBI): domain Eukaryota; kingdom Metazoa; phylum Arthropoda; class Insecta; order Diptera; family Drosophilidae; genus Drosophila; species Drosophila albomicans. The sequence goes on along the minus strand of NC_047629.2, from coordinate 19,784,802 downwards.
TTACAAACGAAACAAAAACTTAAACAAAGAAATGTAAAAAATTGAACGCTAAAGTCATGCAAACCAAATTGCAAATTGAAATTAATTTGTAATAGCGCAATGTAATACGAAATTGAAAGTAAATAGGCATGAGATAGTTACCATTTTGAAGGTAACTAGCTCCGATCAACAAATTATACGATTATACAATACATATTTTGTTTATTTTTTTAACTGAGCCTGTTTTTTGTAGCATGAACTAATTTATTTAAGTAACTATTTTAATTATGTTACGACTTTTGCTGTAATTGTAATTGGCATCGTTTGCTTTTGCTGTACAACAAAAATGCCTATATAATACAAAATACCCTATAAAATAACGTAAATTATAAAAAGGAAATGAAAGAAAAAACAGAGATCCCCCAACTATACACACGCATACACTCAAGAATAATTTACTCAATGTTAATATTATTAATAATAATAATAAATGTGATTTAAGAAAGAAAACATGGTACTACCTAAAAAATTATAAATGTTACGATAAAAGAAAAGAGAACCAGGTAGTCAAGGCTGGAATTGCGTACGAGTCCGTATCTGGAGCAGCTCCAGAAAATGAAGACAGAAGCAAAAATTTTAAATATATGAATACATAAGACGAGTAATACAGATCAATCTGAAAAAGCAGCATAAGCTATTAACTACCTATTAACATAAATGTAACTTCAATTCAATAACTGCTTATCTAAATACCTGACGTAGAATCTTTTTCTTTTAAAGTATACATAAAGCAAAAACTGATTACGTTTAAAGACATAAAGAAAAAAAACGATACTTACTTTCGAGAGAACTGAAATTAAAGCGCCGATAAAAGTCACTCGATGTCGTGGATAGTAAGTAAAATGCATCCATGAAAGACTTCTAATAAATCAAATATAAAAGTACTACTATGTATGTATCAAATTACAAAATGTGTGCTACAAATTTAGGAACTGCACAGCCGAACCCACGTTTATATTTACGAATGAAGACAACAGAAACATTTATTACATAAACTGATATTAGCTGAGATACATTATCAGTGTCCGGCTAGCCAGTGCTGCGTTCAAGCAATAAATTGGGATAGAAACGCAAACCCTCAACGGACTCATCACGGCAAACTTTTCCCAATCGCTCTGCCACCAAGAAACGCTCCTTGGCCAAAAGAAGCGAAATGCCCAGTTGTTTGGCCAGCTCCTCCACTGCCAGAGACTCGGCCGCCGTAACTTTCTCCAATGTATCAATGGCAATCAGTTCGTCATCGTGTGATTCGAGTTGCAGGACCATTGCTCCGCTGGGAAAACGACGAAGTTTGATTGGTCCACGCAGTTGCTCACAAGCATGCAACAGATCCTCTGGAGAAAGAAGCTCCAGACCACGAGCACGATTGACACGACAATAGACATCGGCCAGCGACATCATGCCACCGTGTTCCTGGATCAAAAGCAGATTATTTAGTATTCATTATTACTAAGATTGCTTATTACTTACTTCAATGGGGTCCAATAGCATCTCGCAAATCTGCTGTGCCAAGCTGTTAAAGTAGGCTGTATTGCTGGTAAAGTTGTCTCGAGTTACAGGATCATCAATTCCTAGGCTGAGCAGATATGACTTGAATCGCACTGTTTCGTCATCAGATATTTCACCTTTTTGTTCACGTATCTTGCTACTAATACTTTTCGATATTCCAACCATATCCTTGGCCATGGCCATTAGAACACTGAGATCCTGGAACGCGAGCGCTATATTCTCATCTGTTGCCTTGGCTTTCGCTTCCAGATGACGTTCTATGCCACCAATACCAGTGCGCTTTTGAATTCTTGCCAAGCGATCGTTGACATTGCCCAAGGGTGCCGGACTCTTTAGTATTGTCTCGTTGGTTAGTGAAATTTCCCAAACCTTTGCCGTCAATGTTTCGCGTAGAGCGCTGTGAAACTCAACGCTTAGTCCGTTTTTGCCCGAAAGCTTAATATGAGCCGCACGACTTGTGTCCAAAGGACCAGGTGCTTTGTTGACGTCTGGTGGTCGCAGATGCATTATAATACGCGTTTTGCGACCAAAGAAATTTGAGGTAGTTTCTTCTTCGCTGAGTGACAACACATAGCTAAGTGGCAAGCAAAGTGTAACGGCTGCTCGAGCTATCTCACCAGGGCGTCCCCAGAAGAGTCTGTGAGTAGTTAGCACCACTTCTCCATCCTCGAAATCCGTCTGTAAGCAAATGGCGTCATAGGAGAAGTGAATAATAATTAATGAGTGCTGTGATGATGTGAGCTACCTTTTGGTCACCATCGTAAATCTTCACATTACGGTCACGGCTAACAAAGGATTCGCTTTCCACAAGTCGGGCTTGCTCATAGACAAAGCGATTCATAGTTTCCTAACTAAATCTTTAGTTACTACTGTTTTTGTTTTGGATTACTATATATCACAATATTGGAGCTAAATGGCAGTTTTGATTCACGGCCAGGGTGACCGTAAGTGGGATTTCAAAATATGGTATTTGATGTACAAAATATACTACTTATCTAATTACTATATTGGTCACTCTTTTATAGGGACGGAACAATTTTCGAAAAAGATGTGCGTTATTATAAGTACTAGTTAAAAAAAAAAAAAAAAGTTCGTAGTCGTCTTCTTTCTTTGAATTTGTTTTTATTGAAGTGTTAAACTTCAATAAGATTTTTTTACATAAAATAAGGATTTAGATAAAATTACTTACAAATACCAATATGCGTGATAAAGTGTACGAGCTATAAATAGTAAACACGATATATCGAAATATTTCCGACAAATATTAGTATATTTTGCAATTCGGTATGCGGTCACGTTGTTCCAATAGCAAAATTTTCAGCAACAGATGGAAATCTGTGTTTTCGTGCTGTTTTTTTTGTGATAAATTTATTAATAAACGCTTTTTGGCTTTTCCAACGGGAAAAATGACGTGCCTAAATTGACGGGCTTATGTAATAATAATGAAGCAGTGTGCGCGCATTGAGAATTGAATATTCTGCCTTACATCGATCACCGGATACGGATTACAACAAACAGTAAAAGCTTTGAATATTCATTTTATGAATTATTATGACAGCCACAGCCAGCGAGGCAAGCAAAATGCTTGAGGCAGCATTGCAACAAATGGATGGCATTATTTCAAATTCGACAACAGCGAGCGTTGGTCCGACAACTCAGATACAGGCTCAAATAATACCGGGAGCAGCAACGGCAGCCTCATTAACGAGCTTTTGTGAGCGTAACTTGATTTCGGCCACAAATGTTTTATCAACAGCCAAGACATTGGCGCTGGCTTTGCAACAGGTGAGTCAGTGTAGTTGTGATTTAATCGCTACCAATTAGTTACTGTCGCATCGTTGTTGTTTTAGGTGGGCTTAGCGGCGCCAGCACCTGACCCCGTAACCGCGGCAATCATAAGCGATTGGTTGGAAACGCATATTCCACGCCAGGATTCTGATGAGCGAATGCGACGTTTGCAACGCGATAAGGAAGGATTGGCGCTGCAGTATCAAATGCTTGCGGAACGCGTCTCCGAGCAGGCAGACAGAATAATCGAACTAGAAGGCTTGCTAACTGACAAGTCGCAACAATTGTGCACCAAGGAGGAGCAATTGCAACGTCAAATGATATCGAGATCGGCGTTGGAGACTCAAAAGCTGGAATTGATGAGTGCCTTAAGTGAACTCAAACTGCACCGCGCTGCCTTGGAGTGTGAGAACGAGCTGCATGCCAATGATAGTACTACGATGCCCTATGGCAGTATGGGAAATCTCAATCAAAAGGGATACGCAGCTGATGGTTCAATGGCACCGAAAACTCCACCCTCGGCTTTGCGTCATCAGATCAAGCCGCAATTTCATAGTTTACCACGCTCACATGGCGCAGCCAACAAACAGCGTCTGCCACCCAACAATAATAATAACAATAGCCGTGTGCTGGATGTCAATGCCAACAGCAGCGGGAAGCAGCGTAATGTGGCATTCGCTTCCAACGAACAAATTCTAATTGACGACAGTGTGCTGAGCGTTGATGGTGCTGCTCCAATTGGTGACGATATGTCCATGTACTCGAGCTTTAGATCGCAATCACAGATGACACCATCGCCCAAGCTTCGGGATCGGTCTGTGCGTGGCATTCGCAATATATTGGGAAAGCTGCGACGCAGCAACAGCAGCAATTGTGAACTGACTGCACTGGAGCAAGCAGAACCCGATGAGTTTCGACGTGGTGGCGCGCGAGCAACAGCAGGCGGTCGCATCGAATGGAGCGCTCAGACGCCACTGTTTAGCGACGCGACCAAACATTACAGCAGCTGGAATGCACAGGAAGTGTGCAATTGGCTGACGCATATGGGCCTGGGCTGCTATCAAGATAATTGCAGGTTAGTCTTCTTTGTATTTCCGAGCAAAAGCAAAATTATTTATGAATATCATTACTTGCAGAAAGTGGCTGAAGAGCGATCCAAGCGTGTGCTTCTTTACCGCATCGCCCGTGGACATTGAGCGTGAACTTCACCTTAAATTGCCTTTACATCGCAAAAAAATCTTGTTGGCCATTGACGATATAACAGGCAAGGAGTTTGATGAGCTCACACTCAAAGCGGCCAACTTGGATGCTGCTTGGGTGCTACGCTGGCTAGATGACATTGGTCTGCCCCAATATAAGGACTACTTCCTACAGGCCAAAGTCGATGGTCGCATGCTACATCGCTTGACCCTCGAAGACCTCTCGCAGCTGCATGTTAGCTCATGCTTGCATATTGCATCCCTACGCTGCGGTATTTTGTGTATGAGGCGCTTATCCTGGGACGCAGAGGGATTGATTCGCCGCTCCACGAAATTAAACGATAGCAACGATGAAGCCACTAGCTCAGATAAGGAGAGTGTTGATCTATGGACTGCACACCGCGTTATGGAGTGGTTGAAAACCATCGACTTGTCGGAGTACGCACCAAACTTACGTGGTGCTGGTGTCCATGGTGCATTGATGTTGTACGAGCCACGATTCAACGCTGATTTGCTCGCGGATTTACTTTCGATTCCGCCGAGTAAATCGTTGCTTCGTCGCCATTTGGCAATGCATTTCAAGGAGCTCGTCGGACGTTTGATCATACATAGCAAACGTGATGCCGAATCAGCTCCTGGCTATTTGCCACTAACGATTACGGCCAAATTAAAGCCACCAAAGCGTTCGCAGTTTACATTGAAACGTCGTAAGAGTACCAAGGGACAGAGCGAAGTCGATTGGACTGACTTAGTATGTCCCATGAATGCCGTTGTGCCAGTCACTTTTACTACGGATTCGGGAAAAGATCACGAAGGCTCGTTGAGCTCTAATTGAGCGGATGCAAGAGCGACACTGGAGAGCTATGTATGTAAGCCAATAATTGCGGATATCGCAACATATTGTTAATCTAGTTTTAAGCAAACGCCAGAAACTGACCCTGAAACGGATAAACTGCCCCGATCGATAACGAAAAACCAAACATACCGACATACTAATCAACAACACGACAATAAACTGTATTAGCAAAAGAATTTAACTTCCCACTGAAAGCAATATATGCATTAGGACCAAAAAACAAAATAACGAAAAACCCGAAACGATCAATTACGTATTAACCATGCAGGTTGCTAAACGCACAACATTTATACTATAATTAACATTTATGTATACATTTTGATAAATGTGCACTTTTATATACATATTCTATATACTAACATAAGAAGACTGGAACTTTTTAACGTCTTCCAAAAGAAAAAGCATATTGACGAGAACTGAAGTATTTGAATGAGCATCTATAACCAATCTGGAAAACAAAGCCAAAGTCTGGCATAATGCACAAATTTAGAGTGTTTTTTTTTTTATTATTATTATATACTAACCATTAATTGTACGTATTCAAAGGATATTTCTAAGGTACAAGTAAATAACGCCTTATACATTTTGTACGGAAGTTTAATTTCCCCCATTGTTATTTCATTTCGAATGGGCTTGTTGTTGGTGTTTTTTTTTTGTCGTGTGAGAAGTACATAATTAGTTAACAATAATAACATAATGACAGTAAGTACTAGAGTTGATGAACGACTAGAGACGTTCCAGCCAGCATGGACGGAATCAACATACTTCGATTGTCTTTGGCAAATCCGCGACAATCCAAAATTCGTAAATCTATCAATCTTTGGCAGTGCTTTTTCGGTGTTAGACTTATTATAAATTCGACTTAGGTGGCTTGATTTGCAGCCGTTTGGGTTGCGCCCAAACCCTCAAGACCCAGACCAATTTGTCCGGCCAACATATTCTCAATGACACGTGTATCGCTATCCTTGCCCGCATGCTTGTCCAGATCGCTTTCGGGTATATGATCCTTCCAGTTGCGGAAGAGGTAGCGCGTAAACTTCTTCAGCTGCCGGAACTTGCAGTAGGTGGCTCCCTCAGCTGATTGCAGTTGCTGCGTTTGTATCAGAAATCCCTTCTCCTTGAATGTCTTCTCTAGCTTCTCGCGTTGCTTGGAGCGTCGCGATGAACGTCGCTTGGTCGCGGCAACCACAGCAGCCGGAGTTGGACTCGAAAATGTGCGTTGTGGCAGTTCTTCGGTGCGCTTGTGATAGTCCTCCGGATGTGGTGTTGATAGTCGCATGGGGCTGTGCGAACTTGAGTAGCAGGAAGGGCTTTGCGGCTCAACGGGCACCAGACTGCTGGACATAAGCAGTGACGAGGTGGGCGACTCTGGTGGTATGTGCAACAGTTCCAGACTGAGATCCGTCGACGGTGGTGGAATATCGATGTAGAGCTTGTTGTCACTGCTGCCATTTGAGGATATTGAATGCGACTGCGATTGTGTCTGTTGTTGCTGTTGCTGCTGATCCCGGGAGATGAACTCGTAGCCACGCATGCTGCGATCCCCGGTGCCGTTGTAATAGCGATAATTGCCCTCCGCATCCACAGAGAGCATTTTCTTCTCCTGCAACGTCGGCTTGGCACCGCCCGTAAATTTAAACTTGCAAATGCTGACCTCTGTCGATGGGCTGGACGAGTGTTCAGCGGGCATGGGTGGTATAAAGATTGCTGAGCGTTTGCGCTTGCGCATGGCAGGTGGTGTCACCGCTTCTGGTGACTGTTGCTGTTGCTGCTGTTCCAGCGGCTCTCGCTTGGCAGCTGGCGATGCAGCGGCAGTTGGTGCTGTGGGATTCATGTTGGCAAAGAATCCATTTGGTATGGGTATCTTAAGGGCTAGCTGATTGTCTTTTTCAATGGTCTCCACGGGCAAACCCAAGCGACAGGTTTCCATTATCTGCTGGTAATACAATCCCATCGGCTTCAGCAGCAGCTTGGCGGAGATTCTCGACTTTTTATCCTCCGTAAATTCCAGCGAGAAAGGCTTGTTATCCTCTGGCCTGTAAAAGTCGGCTGTTGCATTGAGGTCCGTGGAGGGTCGCTCGCTGTCCCCACTAGAGATGGAGTAGCGATCGCTGGACTGATCTCGCATGCACAGATTCAGTGGCTCATCCACCAGGTTGACAAATCCCGCAGCTGGAAGTGTGTTAGGTCCGCTGCGCTGGGAAAGCAAAGCCGGAGTCGACTTCAAATCAGCAACAGCTGGAAAATGTTGAGCCGACGTTGTTGCTGTGGTTGCAGTTGCTGGTGTCGCTGGTATAATGGTGCCATAGTTCTTGTAGATCAGATGACAGATGTCCGCCTTCTTGGGCTTGCGTCCGCGTCGGGGCTTGTAGTTGTCCAGTGTGATCTCGCCCATGTACGGCAGATCGGCATACTTCATGGCGCTCCGCTTCGGATTGGGAAGAGGCACCTCTCGCAACGGTTCCAGCAACGTGACAGCTGGCGGCGGAGGCGGTGCTACAGAGGTGGCTACCGCAGTTGCCACTGTGCTCTTCTTGGCCTCCTTGCAGTTGGCCTGCGCCTGCTGCTGTCGTTCCGCGTTGCGCTGAATCTCCGCGATCTTGCGCAGCCAGCTGCGCACATTCTCATGCGAATGATTCGTGGTCGGTGGCGCCGCTTTGACCACGGGCGCCTCGACTGGCATTGTGCGTGCCGCCGACACTTGGCGACCCTGAGTGGCCTCGTAGTGGGCAGCGTATTCGGCGGGCAGAGCTTGATGATGGAAGCGCAGCTTCATGGCACCATTGGCATTCGAACGTTTCTTGGACTTGCTCTGACGTGTGGCTCGCTGTGTTGCAACCGCAACAGAGACTGCTGCTGCTGATGGCGATGAAGCGAATTCATCCAGTGGCTGTGATCGCTGTTGCTGCACTTTGCGTCCGTTCATCAGGTTCGCCTTGAGCTGCTGCTTCGTCAATGTGCTGCATTGTGCTCCATTGTGCACTGCCACTGGGACTGCCTGTTGTTCCTCGGTCTTGCGTGCCAGCAGCGTCTTGAAGGGGTAATCCTGATCCTCATCGTGCGGATCGTTGCTGGCTCCGTGCGAGATTAGCGGATCATCGGAGCCCTGCAGCAGCAGTTTTGTGCTGTTCAACTCGAGACGCAGACGTTCATTCACTGCCGTTTGCTGCCACAATTCCGACTCCAAGTTGCTACCGCTGTCCACCTCCAGTTTGATGTTGGTAAGCAGGTCATGTGAGAGCTTCTGGAACTTGGGCACCACCATGCTGGTGCACATTTGTGCTTTATTATTGTTGACTGCAGTTGTTGTGTGCCGATTACTGATGTTGTTGTGGTTGTGGTTGTTGTTGTTGTGTTGTGGCTCACAAGCATTGAAGGCGATGGCCTCTTCGCGCGTTAGATCCTGCATGCTCCTCACTGCCAATGATAAGAGATAAGCACAATGAATTAATCAGTATTCCCAAGTTGATCACACACACGCACACTTTGCTTGTTTTCGTTGGTCAAGCACGCTACGCCGGCAGACACTTTTCCGTCGTATCCGTATCCGTCTCTGTCTCTGTCTCTGCCTCTATATCTCAGTCTATGTCTCTATTGGCGGCACCGCGGGCAATCTATTTAAATGCTCTGCGAACTGGCAAGTGGCGCTGTATCTGACACACACACTCTCTCTAGCACACACACACATACACACACACACACACACAATCGTAGAGAGAGACAGCGACGCATTTCGCTCTGAAATCTTTGAGATTTTGTTGTTGTGCATGTGAAATTCGATTCCCGTGGGGGGAAAGTATGCCCATAAATGGCTTAAACACACTTGGCTATTTCAAGATTCGCATTTTCAAGGGACACCGAGTCGAGGCCATGATAACAACAATTCCTGGCGACGTATTTAATTACATGAATTTCATTCTTAAGATTACATTTTTCTTCTCCATAATTGTATTGTAAATATTACCTTTTGTGTGTGTTGTTTTGTTTGTTTGTTTTTTTTTTATTTTTTCTTTAAATTTATTATTATTATGGTTTGACTTTTAGCCTGAGTCAGAGAGTCAGTCCAACAGCTACGCCCGCCTATCGAAATGGCAACGGAAACGACAACTAACGGCTAACGCAATCGCAGCATCGCCACCGCACGCGTACGAGAATACATCGTGTTGACATCCAAAACTCAACTAGTTGTGGGAAAGTCACTAAAAGCATCTTTTTTGTTGAAAATATGCTCCTTAGATGGATCGCAGCCGGAGACGGACGCAGACGCAGTTACGGGGCGATGACGATGACGCTGCGATGCGACGGAGAGCAACAGCAAAAGCAAAAGCAACGGCAAAGGCAAAGCACACACACCCCACACACAATAGAAGAAAATAGCGCGGACGTAGACGTGGACATAGACATGGATGTGTGTGTGTGTGGCTGTTGAGCAAACCAAAATGAAAATCAAATTAAATTCTTCTGCCGCTCTTCGCATGCTTGTGTGTTATAGTACTAGGTATAGTAGTCATCGGGCAGCGGTGCGTTGTCGTGTCCGTATTTAACGCCAAACACGAAGATAATTTCTTCGTGTATTCATTTTTTAGAAAAATTCAACTTGTTGCCGTCGCGTTGCTTTTGCGGCCATAAACCAACAAATTCCAACCTTCCCTCCTCCTTGGCAGCACATCCCCCCGAACCTGACAATAACGTAACGCCAAAAAAATAAAATAAATAAAAAGAAAATATAGAGAAAATGTGGAAAATTCATTTCGATTCCGCACGATCGTTTCATTCATGAACTCATTATTACTATTGTTTTTCTTTGCGCAATCCATACACCTAAGAATTTCTTAATGGAAATCAACAGCTTAAATTGTGTTAGTCTGTCATAGCCTCCAAGTTGCAGAGTCAATTTGAAGGGAAAATTTATTGTTGATTTGCATTGATATCCAAATTAAGTGATTTTGAGGCGCAAAGAACAATTCTCACTCTTCACCCTCATAAATATTTAAACAGCATAGTTTTAAGCTTGGCGTAGGCATAGTTAATTAACTGCAACAATTAATTAATCATAGAGACACTATGATGTGGCGCCATCTAACAGACGTTGCCTATATAGTTTAGTTGTCTTCAGCTAAACGAGTAAGTTTGGTAAGTTTTTTAATTCACAATGCAGGAAACACGGTATATCTTTGTCGATCACTCTGTAATCTACACTGCAATATTCTCATTTATTTATGTTTGAGATAATTCTCTTAGTTCTAAGTAAGATGTACAGCAGCTGCGTTGTTCAAGGTGTGCGCGATTCCCGAGTTCGTAATGCTGCTACGCATAGGTGGATCGCTCAGTTGATGGCGTTTATTAATAGCATTAAATGTCCGAGACTTCTGGTTAGGGCAACTCAGATTTGCCTTGCGTCTGGTTAGGTGTGATTGGCCGTGTGTGTGCTTGTGTTTATGTGTGTGTGCAAAGAGAGACATAGTAGGAGTATTTGTGTAGCGCTCAGCTTATTAGTTTCGGATAAGGAAAAATGCCCTCAAAATAGATGACTCTTTGCGTGTATTTATTTCGGGATGTTCCAATACACATGCTTTGAATTTCAATACGGGCGCGCATCGGAATATAGGTCATAGTGGTTTAATTCGATACGAAAATACACTCATAGACATTTGTGGATATGCAACTAAATGCAGGCAACATAATCCTATCTCGCTATTTATTTATATTGTCGGGTCATGCTCATAAATTAATGTCAATTGTATTCTAATTTTATGAAAGCTCATTTAATGAAGGATCTTCAAATTGCACGTCTAATTTATCCGCCGACTGGTGCACTGCTTGCATTGAAGTACAAGCAGTCCACATAAATACTGCTTGGGCCGAGCTTTAATTGTTTGAGAGTAAATGAACGTTAAAATAAATCTTATTTATAAATTGGACTTACTTTTTATCTCTCATGTTCTCTGTCAATATTTATATACATAACTTACTAGTCCACAAAATTCAAAAGTATTTATTTTCACTATATACATATGTATATAAAAAGCAACGATTTAGCTTAGAAAACATGTAAAGTTCTGATGCCGTGGGAATGTAATGCGAAATTAGCTCAGCGACCACTGAGACTTGCACATGCAGTGAGTTAACCAGAAAAGTTAAGCATTGATAGTAGGTGGGCCAGTTTACAAAAGTAGTGTGTGCATTGCATGGAAGTTGGCTAAAAAAGTGAGCTACTATTTGCATTCTACGAGCTGACAGCAGACAGACCGCAGACAACAGCCGGGCTTACATCACCATCACCATCATCACCAGCAACAGCAACAGCAACAGCAATAACAGCCAACGGCAACAGCAGCAGCATCAGCGGCTTTTCAGTCGTAGGTTGTGGATTGTTGTTGGCCAGAAGTTGCGCCTTGCGTTTGACGCACGAATATTGCACATCTATTTGTTTGCTGCTACTGTCTCAGTTGTGGAATACTACTCACACTAGCACACAGTATGATGAATGTGTGTAGTAGGTACATAACATACATATATTTATAAATGACATTCAATAGCATTTTTATTCAATACCTGCTTACGGGTACGTACATATTTGTATTTATGGCCATAACTGCCACTTTGGCCGCCTACGCGCTGTTAGTTCAAAGAACAGCACAATCACATGCACAGAACAGCTCAGCACAGCACAGTTTAGCAGAAGCACAACAACACGATCACAGCCTCAGCTTCAGTTTTCAGTCTCAGCACATTCATTAGTCTGATGCGATTGTGTCACAATTAAATTAATTGCTTATGTTATCAATAAATTTCAATAGACAAATTGGCTGTGAATATTATATGTGTATTTCTCTTAATAAGGTCTACATTCATCATCAGTGTCTAATAGATGATATCAAATTTGAAATTCTCTTCACGCAAACTAAAAGCCCGCTTCATTTTGCAGTACCACAATGCGCGTCAGCGTACATTTATTCGCGGCGTCGACATTGCGACTGCGACTGCGATTGCGGTTGCAAAACATCTGACGGACGCGAATTCGCATGCGCGCGCAGCTGTTCTGGCCAAACAGAGTTGTCGCCCAAATTAATAGCCATGATATTAAAATTTTTTGAAGAATTGAAATTTGTATACCTCTAATATTGTACATATAGTTCCCATTTAAATTATATTTCTTATTTACAATTTAAGAATACATTTCAAATTAAGCATTCAAAATTACACAATATGCATTCAAAAGATGCATAAATGTAAAACAAATCATTACAAGACCTTTGCATATATTACAGTTTGAGAAGCATTGTATATTGTCTAAAAGTGAATTGTCTAGCTAACGAAGCAGTGCACATAAAGCGAGCAAGCAGTTAACACCCAATATCACTAGCCAACGAAACCTTACAGAGCCAATCAAAGACAGAATGGTTGTTGTGTTTAGTATTTATTCAATGAATAATTTTATAATATTTTTCAAATATAATATTGTACACACCACTATGTGGATAGGTAGTGTTTGTAAATATATTTGTAGTTATAGTGTACAGATTGGGCTAATTTATTTATAGTTATTCAATCCTCAAAAGCATCATAATATTCATTATTCATTTAACACATAATTTCTTAGATTTCTTAAATAACAATCAATAGACTGTACATATGTAAGAATACATTTTAACATTTACACAATGTAAGTAAAAGCTATGTATGTAGACAGGTATACATGCCAGAGAATTTTACAAATACAAATTTAGTTAAATCGGAGGTATTTCAGCATTATATTGTTTGTGTTTGTGAGTTCCCCTTCTATTGAATTAGGCTTTATGCTATACATTCATATCCATTTGATTATTTACCCACAACATTGATCTATAATAAGTTTATTTCCACACATACATACATTACTTTTTACTGCAATTAAGAAGTATATTTTATTTAATTACAGGTATGAAGACGTTAGAAAATATGAATGAATATTCTTAATATTTTTATTTTTTCAGACACTTAGAATATGTATATGTATATGTATATGTATATGTATATGTATATGTATATGTATATGTATATGTATATGTATATGTATATGTATATGTATATGTATATGTATATGTATATGTATATGTATATGTATATGTATATGTATATGTATATGTATATGTATATGTATATGTATATGTATATGTATATGTATATGTATATGTATATGTATATGTATATGTATATGTATATGTATATGTATATGTATATGTATATGTATATGTATATGTATATGTATATGTATATGTATATGTATATGTATATGTATATGTATATGTATATGTATATGTATATGTATATGTATATGTATATGTATATGTATATGTATATGTATATGTATATGTATGGAAATGAATGTACGTACTATACATTAATATACATATTGTTCCATTTAGTGTATTTTACATATTTAGTACACTTTACAGTAAGCTTTGGCAGTATACGTACATGATGCCTGCTCCATATATCGAAAAGTACATAGGAATTATATTTTTATTTATTTCAGAAGTAAATGAAAAAGAGTTTATCTTATACGATATACATGTGTGTATATAACTGTTAATATTTATATATAACAGTATAAGTTTTTCCACAAATAGAAAGATGAAGTAATGTAATTATCGTTGTAGTTTATTCACAATTATTGATAACTCTTGTGCTAGCTCCGTTTTTGCAGATGAACATTCGTATTCAATAATCAATGGAAGGAACATTTAATTAAATAATTAGCATAAGCTATTGGCGTTATTTTCTGCTAAGATTTCTATAATTTCTTTACACAAACACACACACTCTCTCAACGCTCGCTGCAGACACACACACACACTTAAATACAAATTCACATACATACATATATTGTGTGCGTGTGTGTATACGTATTATATTGGCGCATTGAAAAGGACAACATCAGCAATTTGTCAACTGTCGCCAATACAAAGAGTCCCTCTTGTCTCCGCCGTCAGTCAGTCGTCCTACTTCGTCCTACCTCTTGAGGCGACTGTGAGGGTTAGTCTGGGGCTGTGCTGTATGATTGACGAGCATTCAGCGAAAGGAAACGTTGTTGAAATGTTTTATATTCATAATTATTTAAGAAATGCACACTTGAGTTCTTTGCGTCAAAGGCGACTGAAATGTCAACAACTCGGTTGACAGTTGTGCTTCTTCTAGTCATATTATGTACGTGTGTACTACTCACAGTTCCTTCACTTCGTTCGCTCATTCAGTGTATAAATGGACAACATACCGTTAAAATGTAGTTCTATTGTATGATATATTTTTTAAAGGGGGTTTCCTTAACACAACACGCACTTAACCCCGGAACATCATAAATACAATTCGGTTGCTCGCTTAAGCATTCATTCATTCGTTTGTAAGTATGTCATAGGAACTTTTCATTGAGCTTGTGCATTTCTCATTAGCATTAGATAAATACGAAGGAAACTAGCCTAACAAATTATAAAGTATTTGCAAAAAAATGCTACAAGCTAATACAGACGTGCCATACACAAGTACGAGTATATAAACGTACATACTGCAAGTTTTGGTATATACGCGTAGATATGGCTTAAAGTGCACACTATTTTGGCATAGACTTAAAGAAGCTTGCAACTTCATCTTCGCTGTTGCTGCTGCTGCTGCCTGATGTTTGTTTAACAATTTCTCAACGTTGCTACTCCCCAGCTAGTTGGCCTAGCGGATGTAGTGCCACATGGCCGTAGGCTTGCGTGCATTGTTAATCATATCATGCCAGTGCTGGCAGCCCGTGCCACTTTCCTGTGGCCCAAGGCCACAGCATCCAATTTCCGTTGCTTCGCTGCCAGCGCCAACCACATAGATCTATGGGGAAACGGAAGCATATTTGATTGATCAAATATTTAATTGATTGTCAATTAGTCAATTGGTCGGACTCACCTCGATGGCAGAGTTGTGTAGATAATTAGATTGTAGATTGAAAGTGAACGCCTCGTTCCAGATGGGATTGGTGGGGTCATCGGACTTGGTAATGCTTGTCTTCTTCTTCTTAATGCGTTTGCCATTTTGAATAAGATAAATCTTAAATAATAAATTATTACTCATTAAATGTTTTCAATTAAATACAACCATCTGCACTTTACCTTGACATAAGGCTCTGTCAGCGTATCCAAGTTTCTTGCCTTCATTATGACAATGGTCAAGCGTTCCGCCTGTGGCAGATAGTTCAAGGAGCACAAGAGCTCCGGTCGGTCCTCCTTTGGCTTTTTAGTGCGCAACAAATCGCCCCAGATCTGCGTAAACAATCCTTAGTTGAAGTATCTTATGTTAAGAAGAATTTAACTCACCTCAACTGATTTGGATAGATCGAGACCATCGACAGAAATGCGCACTTCTCCAATGATGTCATTGTGCGAGTAGCGATCGTAGTCGAGCACCTGTAGAACCAATTCCTTGCCCTGCAGTTGATCACGAGAAACCGGAAATTTGAAATGCTGATCAAAGTAAGGATTGGATTCACCACGATGTATGTGCGTCTGACGTTTGCGATTGTCCACATCAGGTTGTAGCATGAGGCGAACATAGGGATCCCGAAAGCCGCCCTCCTCAATGGGGCTCAGATTGTGGGCTTCAAGAGGGATTATTTCTTTAATTATGTATTTCATAACTTTTTTAAATTAATTTACACTAAGCGTTTAATCGCGATAATACTGCAGCTTTTAGGAAGTGCAACTAGAACTCAATCGGATAGGTGTATTCGATAAGCTTTCCACATTTTCTTAATAGATAATCGAATTATCATATTCAATCGGTTTTCCAACACCATTAATTTGAACGCACAACGGACTTTGTTAACGAACAGAAGAATTGTCCTATAAAATCTATTTAGTGCTTCAATATCGCTTGGGCTTGAGTTTTTATTTCACTATTCAATTTTGTTTGATTAGGAGATACAACTTATAAAATTATATTTTTAATTTTAGCTAAGCGTTTTAAGAAATTTCCTATACTCTGTGTCCAATAAAAATGAGCAGACCTATAAACCTACAAACCTTATTAAGTATATCAACTTTTAATGCTAATTGTCAATGTAAGATCGTGATTGTAACTACAAACAAAGTAACACAGAGTCTCTCGCAGTCAAGCTCTCTCGACCAGAGGGTTTAAAACACTATAATAACTTACCTTCAATCAAGTGAACTGTCAAATCGAAGAGATGATAGTCGTATTTAACCCGTAGGTGCAGCCGACCTACAGCATGGCTAGTTCCCGGAGCCGTCAAGTAGACTGGTCCATCAGGCATACGATAGAGATCGGGCTGTAGGGCGCCGAGAGGCGAAGCGGGACCCACAGTTGGATCGACGCCAGGTTGAGCTCGCGGTGGTATCAGCAAGGGGGAGAGACAACGACCACCAGCCACTCCAATGCCACCAACACCGACACCTTTGCAGCCCACAGATCCACCAGCTGCACCCATCACCATGTTGCCAGATGATCCAACACCGACACCAGGTCCAGCACTGGCCAACGAGGCCAAACTGCTCTGAGAAGGACTTGGCGTTCGCAAGTCACTGACATCAGTGGAAGCCGGGCTGCCACAGCGTGCGTCCAGTGAAATCGTTCGCATGGGACTGGGCGAGCGAGCGAGGTGGTGGGGAAACGCCGGCTCACTGGGCAGCGAGCTGCGTCCATCGGGTCCAAAGGTGCGTATTTGGGGAGAAGAGCCACGATGTCCCTGCAGTGAAGGTAAACGACATTGCCATTAACACAATTAAAGTGTTTAAAGTGTGGCAACCAATGCTGGGAATTGGAGCACTTACCGACTGCCTGGACGGAGCGCTGTCCACACTGCTCTGGCTGGAGATGGAAGGCGTGCGCTGCAGACGCGGCGGAAACGAGCGGCTCTGATGATGCAAGTGCAACGGGCTGTGGAACACCTCGGCGGGGCCGCGCATTACGTCTCCCGGCATCGGATGGTTGGGCACACCCGGAATGCCATGCAGCTGCGTGGGTGGTTGTATGGGTTGTGACTCCTTTGAAATGTTCACCTCCTAAAGGAAACAGACAAAAAAACGAGGTATAATTAGCCAATTAGAAAAGCCAACGAGTTCGACTAGTTGAAGAGCACCTCTGAATCTGTGGGCAAGTCACAGCTATCGCTGACACTGCCAGCCGAGACGCTGCCTATGCCGCTGGTGGTCGAGGTAACCGACGAAGCCGATGGCGGCGGTGTCATTGGCTGCGGTGGCGGTGGCGTCGTTGACGGCACACCATCGCTTCCGGGCAGCGTTGGTGCGCAACTGACACCGGCGCTGGCACTGCTCCCCTCGTCGGCCGAGTTGCGGTCAAGAGTTACGCGACGCACAGCACCGACGCGTTCCTTGGCCATGCGGGACCACGACTCGATGCGCTTGTGTGCCAGCCAGCAGGCTGCTGGACCTAGGCCACTCATTTTTTAACTTTGTTAACACGTACTCTTCTTAACGTTTTTTATTGTTGTTGAATAGCGTTCACCGAAGTGTTTGCTTAATCTAGTCTCTAATTGGTCTGCCCTTAAAAGTAGACTATGATTTTGTTACTCATTTTGTGTTGAAGGCCACAGCCACACGCATTTGTTAATCAGCTTAAATTAGACACTCTACACTAATATATTATCATATATTGGAGTAGAGATATGCTAGAGTGCAATGACATCGCAATCACAATGATTAAGTTTCGTCGCCTCCAAATCGTATTAATTATACGCCATGGTAACCACACTGCCAAAAACCAAACTAGCTAACACTCCATTTCGGAGTGCCATCGACCAAAAGGTGGGCAGCTAATGCTTAATTATGGACTGTGGCCATAAATATGCAGACGAACACATAGTTATTTGCCAGCCTGAGTACATTTCGTTGCTTGGATCGATCGAAGGAGGCGAAACGGAGCAAAAGACGCCGAGGCATCAGCAGATGAAACGAGAATCCCCCAGAGAACTGCGCTCGCTAAGCAGCGTGTCGAAAGCGAAATGAAAATTCATTTGTAGTCACACCCAATCGTGGAATCCTACTTTGCTGTCCATGCCGCTGACGTTGCAAGGGGGATGACAATTGAAATGGCAGAGCATAGAACACACAGAGGGTAAAAGAGAGAAAGAGAGAGAGAGCGGTCCAATACAAAAGTATACAAAAATGTATTTTCAAGTATTAAATAAATTAAATGAATTTAAGCACGTGTAGCAAATGACATCAAAACATACACCCAGAAAGAAAGAGAAAGAGGGAGAGTCAACTGAACAGCAAAAGAAGAAGATATGGACAATGTGAATCAGAGACCAACCCTCAAATTAGTTCGGGATCATAAGAATACGTTTGTTAGCTGCTGAGTGCTGTGTGAGTAGCACTCGCAACAAATGAATATTCATGTGTTGTAATAAGGTTTGTTATTACAGAGCGTTGTGGTTTGAGAAAAGTATATTCAATTGAAGGAAGAGTTTGCTGACATACAACAGTTACGGAGACTGGGAAGCCATGTGGACACAAGTTTATGTTTAATAATAAGCCAAACTCATAATTGCATTGGATGACACCTTCAAAGCAAATCCTTGTTATCCCTCGCCTAATACAAATACACCCCCAGGGCAGGATAAGAGAACTGCGAAAACATCAATTTGGTATCATTGAAATGCAGCCAACCGCACCGTTGCTAATTGACACCTAAACTGCAATCAAAGCGACAACGGCCAAGCCCATTTTTCAACGCCAATGCACAAGCATGACACCAACAACATACACACACACACACACACACACACACACCCAACCACACACACTCGTTGGCATATGCTTTGAAAATCCCTGCGAAATGCGGCAAAAACTAACGCAAAAGCAACCCAAAAATAAAGTGGAGAGTGGCGAACGTTGAACGGCGAACGGAAAGCAGTCCTTAAACGTACCCTCAACGCCTTTGTCATGGCGTAAAATTGCATGCAAAAGGCGTTTTAATAGCTTGGCATTTTTCGCAGCTATCATTGCCATATGAATGTCAACCCCCCTCTGAGAAACCAGAACCTACTACTCAACTGCCTGGCCAGGGGTAGTTTGAGTCGAGTGGAGTGGAGTGGAGTAAGGGCTTGCGGCACAATATCAAATTGAAATTTTCCACTTTGTTTAATTTGTTAAGCCTTGATTAATGGCATTTTCATTGTATTGCACTCCAGTTGAATTTGTGTCGTCGTCAGCCATTTGCAGTTACACGATTCTAGTATTCATTACAGATTAATGGACTGCACAACAAAACATTTGTGCAACATATTTTGCACATTAAAGTGATTACCTCAAAAGTTTTTGTCAGTTACAAGTTGCAATGTAAATGTGATTGGAAAAGCTTCGTTGTGCTTATGCATTGAGGCATAAATCGCATCTTTTGGCCAGATACCAACCACAGCTTAGATGTTGTAATAACCTTTTTGGGGTTTAAAGTGCTCGAGTCAAACAAAGCTGCAACTGTGGCAGCCAACTGTAAATAATTAGTTCCGCAAAGTCATTGCAAGTAAATGCAAACTTCTTCCCCCACTCCCCCAGCTCTACCCTTGCTTGCTTCCTTGGCGTTCTGGCGTCCTTGCAACATTGCAACAACAGCTATAAAATAGAACAGCAAAGCTCACTTTACTGTCGCCCGCATGTGTATGCGTGAATGTGTTCAACTTCGAGTATCTGTGTCTGTGTATGTGTATGTGTCTGTGTGCTGTGTTGCACGACTCGTCGTGATATGCTTGCGAGATTGAAGATTTAATGGGAATTCTGTTGGTTGGTCTTGCGGTTTACCAAAATCCTTAAATTACATCTTCTGAGCTTCCTTCCCAAACATAACTCAACCAGCTTGCTATTATTATTATTATAATTACTTTGGTTCATAACATAAAAATAGCTAGGAGACAATATTATTCGGAAATTTGACAATGTAATTATAATTCAAATGAATGCATTTGTTTATAGCTTTGAAGTGTCTTTTCCTAGAATAAACAATGCAAGTTTATTCATTTCGCATTGCTGCTTGCAACGGTCCTTTCTTCTGCTTTAAAATGCATAAATGGAATATTATAAAATTCTATATTGAAGTGAAGCTTAAGGAAGGCGATGTCCCCAAGCAAAGTGCACAAAGAAATGTCAAATCCCCAAACACCTAATTACCTATTGCTACTTTTAATTTCTATAAAACTATCCAATAGGCTTTGAAAATTATTTCGTTCTGACTGAAGCTTGAAAGATTTATGTGTAAGTCATTTTAATTCAGTTTGCTTTTAACTTTTAGTTCGTCAGCATCAAAATTTTCTGATTTTATGTTAGCAGGTCGTCTGCTGTTTAGTTTATTTATTTTCATTTTATATTTAATTCCGTATTAATTATGTCGTTGCGTTTGGTTAATCAGCCGGCGAAAGCCGCATTGCGTATTAGTTCTGCTTTAATGTCGAGATCCACAAATCCAAAAAATATCACACTAATCCGAAGCATGTGCAAGAAGAGCGACAAGAAGACTGATGGAACATGCAAGAATGAAAAGTGTGGTCCATCTGGCGATAGTCAGTTCTTCGCTGGCTGCTTTAAAAGTATGCAAGACGAGTCTTTGAACTCAAAGTTAACTAATTACCAAGTCTTATATCATTTATAGCAACCCCAACGAAGCCTTGTCCTGAGAAGAAGCAGAAAGGAGGCCCCTGTAAGCAGGGCTGCAATGGCCGTTGCAAGCCAGGAAAATAGAGGCTAAGCAACAAACGACTTGCTGATATAAAATAAATAAATGAGAAAAGTAAATAAGAAGATAATAAAAGAGCAACAAAACATTTTCAATTTGATTTGTGTCATTTTTTAGAACATTCAGTTTTAAAAATAGCTGCTGAATAAAAAGAGGGCAACAAAATTCAATTTAAATTTCCAATTTCAAAATACTTGCGACATGCATTTAAGCTGTTGCTTTCAAATAACATTTCCCTGCTTTTTGCATTGGGGAGTAGGTGTCGACGTCCTTTAAAAAAATGTTCAACGTCTGCTTGCAGAGAACCTCGAGCACAAGCATATTGTGTTCAGTTGTCTGTTGTGTTCAGTTGCCACTGCAACAAATGGCAATCCCCAACGGAAATTTTAATCCTATTAGCAGAATAGTTGCTCTTGTTTCGTATTGTGGCCATTTTTCTAGTCACAGTGTTGACGGGTGCCAGGCAGCTTTTGTCCTTGAGCTTGCTGTCCTACATACATATGTATATGTTATGTGCTCCATTCTGGTAATGTTATTTGCCATAAATGGAGATGGAATGAAAGCTGTTTGATTATATTCGCGCCTTGTTTCAGTTACCTCAATGTGTGTATGTGTGTGTGTGTGTGTACGTACAACCGCTTATGATGGATGTGGTATTGTTATCGCAACGACTTCAGCATTCAACTGACAAATGCAAATGCGCATTAGTGTCAACCAATCCGCATATCATAATATACAATATCAGTTGCCGGTGTGGGTGTAATCTCAGCAGTAGCAACAGCAGCAGTAAACCGAGCATCACAACAAAATAAAAGCCGTAAAAACAATTAGCAAACAAAGCGAAATTGGCTCGTCAACTTTTGACACACACGCACACAATGAGAGCAGAGCGCAAAACAAAAAAAGAATAGGCGATATATATAGTATAGAAGAGATATATGAGTAGGATGAGCAGGTTGGTCAGCAAAGGAGCAGCAATAATGGCATCAGGCCAAGTTTCATTCAGCAGACGATAATACAGATCGGGCATTTCCGCTGCGTAAGTCCTCGTAATCTTGTTTAAATAATTGCGGCACAACAACAGAGACCCAGGCACAGGCTCAGGCCCAGGCCCAGCACAAAACATAAAACACATACCACATAGCAAAGCCGTAAAATCCGTTCTGACCATGTCCGACAAAAGGCCAACACACAGGTACTATGGACCGTGGCCGGAAATTAAAATGCAAAACAGCAGCTCATTATACGCTTAACTACACATTGAAAACTCTCCGGTTGCAGTTGGAACACGTTCCTGAAGCTCCTTGCTCCTTGCAGCTCCTTTCAGCCTCTTGACCCAGTAGCATTTTCAATTTGAATTGTGCAGCTTGCACCAGAGGCTTAAACAAATTGTACGTGCATATAAAAGTGTTTATACACACTATAAATATTATATATGTATGTGCACCAACAGAGGCAAAGCAGAATATGACTTTGAAATTGGCTTTTAAGTTAAATGGAAAAGAGCAGCAGCAGTAGTTATTTGCTGCTGCTGCTCTTTTTGTGTAGTCAAGTGCTAATGAAAAGCTTTATAAATTGAAAAATGCATTTCCATATTGCTGCAGCAATTGATCATTTGGTTGTGCAACAATTCATCGTATGTGCATTTGCTTTTATTTTTTCCCAGCACACACACACACACAGACAGAGTTCAAATGGCAACCGCAACCACAATAACAATAACACTATTAAAGCAGCAGGCATCAGCAGAGCAGTCAAAGGTCCTGTTAATGCGCAGCAATATGGTGAGAATCGTGCAACACTTGTTGGTCTGGCCATATGGAATACTCGAATACGAATACTGAAAGCCTGGACGGCGGAAAGGGCGGAAAGGGTTCGCCGATAATCCGTTCATCAAACGTCAATAGAGCTCTCATCGCTGTCTGTCAACTTGTTTACCAAGCATTCGAGCCCGAGCTCGTCCTCTGTGTGTTGTTGCGGCATGAGATCGCAACCAGACAGAGAGACAGACAGACAGACAGACGCAAAAACCAGGCATCCGACTCCGCAGGCTATAAATTAATCACCAATACAATGGAAATTGTGAGGCAGTTGCACTGATAGCTTTCCATTGTGTGCAAGTTTACGTACTTGCTCGTAGTTTTCGTTTTCGATTTTGATTTTGATTCGCATTCGTATTCAAGTGAAATAAGCCTTGGGGCCACACGCATTCCGACAAAAGATTTTCCTTAAATGTGTTTAATGCTATTTGGCATTCATAAGGAGTTCTATCTCTGAGTTTTCTTTCCAATCAGAGCTGACTTTGTCCTAGACTATTGCTAGTAAACTGAATGCGAAAAGGAATCTTTGCGGTTCGGATCAAAATAAATCAAAACAATGCGCACTTTTGGCAAATTCGCTGTGTGAAAAGCAAGCAACATAAGACTGCAAATGCATCGAGAGGATCGATAGCACTTCAAAGGATGCTCCGGCTCTGGCAATTTGACCATTTAACCCTTTCCTTGCATTGCGAATTGCAGCAGCCATTGTATCAATCGGGCAAAACATCTATACATTTGCACTCATGCATTGGCTTGATCCGATTTGCGCATCCTTTATGCTGGCATTCTCACATACGAAAAACGTATCCTTGCCAGCAGCTAGGATTTGATAGAAGCGTTTTGTGTTTTGGGCACTGCGTCAATCTCGTTAGTAATCAATAGATCTATGGTAAACAAACAGTTCTGTTTATATTGAATCTATTTGCGTTTTTTTTCTCTAAGTTTTCAGAACAGAAACTAACTTCGAATATCAATCATCCAATGTGTTGTGGAAATAAATATACATACATATGTATATTTTGTTCTCTTAATGGAAGTAATAAGGAAAAAACACATCTGAGTGTCTAAATATTAGGTATATTACCCATAGGGTAATATAATAAATAATAATCTAATAGCAAATGTAGTTTTAAAGAAATACCCAGAAAATTTAGCGGTGTTATTTAAGAAATAGTTTTGTATTCTTTGTCTGGTATATTGTCTACTCTGTGGTATATTTTAAATAAGGAATAGCCTCGATATACCAAATATAGATTTAGTTATATTTGAGCAAATTTACGGTATAATCTTGGTATATTCTAAGAATATGGTTTTATTGAAAATGGGTAGCGGATAACTCACATTCGGGCACACCCGATTAAAGCTTTTTACTTGTTTATTTTTATGCATAACTTAAAAGATATTAAAACTTATAATTTATAATCAAATTAATTTTTTTAAGCTTAGAGCTAATTGTTTGGTTATTCATCAATTACGCGTATTGTGCGCTTTTAATATGTTTTGAGTTTTGCGCTGTTTTTTTTCTGAAATGGCGTAATCGAAATGTGCCACTGCTCGCCACTTCGCCCACTATTGATTTCATTTGAATTCATATGTATAATCCCACAAACATGTGAATAACAATTCGCTGAATGGTGTTTCTCTGTTTTGTTTCGACTTTATTATTGGTCAGCACGCAATGTGCTTTAATTGCATTTGCATATTGTACTCTGGCCATAAATGCATTACGCATATCCTTAGGCCATATGCGAGTACATATGGAGTGTGTCCTACATACGTACATTCATATTTTTTATTGACATTTCTCACACAATGTTGTTATTGTTTATTGCTCTTTTAATTAATAGTCAGGATTATGGGCTGCCTTAACCCGATGACGTAACGAACGACCCAAACCAAAATGAAACTTACTGCTTCCTGTGGTATTGCGAACCGAGAATTCAATTAAAAATTAACCAAACTAAATGCGTAACGGAAATCAAATAAGCTAATTGATCCCGCAGTGAAATGTTGCCACAGATTCCGGAGCGACGGGCTAATGCAGCAAGTGGCGTAAATGTATCCGTCAGATACACAAACTTGTATCTATGCGATACAGACTGAAATGCACTTGTGCATGCGTGTGAAATCGTTTGAATGTGTGCGTGTTGTGTGTGCTTGCAAAATAAATTGAAATTTACGAGTGAACCTCAAAGCCAAATGGTAGCGAAAACATGTCGAAATGCATTCAGTACTCGTAAAACCAGCTGAGACTTATGGTAGAGATTGTATTTAACCTTAATGCACTCTCGAGCTAACATAAATCTTCAGGTATGCTTAGCACTGGAAATCATACTTCTAAAATATCAGGATAAACTTCTTTGTTGGCGATCGTTCTACTATGAAGCAGCATATATGCTACGCCTCGACGACAATTTTTATTAGCTAGCAAACTCTAATTGTAACAAATGCCTCACATTCAATCTCAAAGGTGCGCAGCATTGGGATTCTCTCTGCTGCTGATGCTGATACTGATTCTTACACGTGGCCACACGTTCTTTGCCTTTTGTGCCGTTTATTGTTATCATCATCAAATACTGAAATATTTTTCTATTTTCGTTCTAGAACTTTCAATTGACATAGTTTAGGGACTTTGCTTGACGACTGCTCAGCAGCAGCCTCAGTGAAGCCTTTTATGGGACTTTAATGCGTCGCGTGGGTGATCAACTTAAAGCTGCCATCTGAACAACAATAAACAGCTGCACTGGGACCTCACTGTCCCCATTTTTATCGTGCTCCACAGCAGCACTCCTTCGACTCTACTCCACGTTATCCTCATCGTCCTGCTGTTGGGAGCGCACGCACTTTTGTTGCTTCAACAAGCGAGTCAACATTGGAGGAGCCTCTGCGAAAAATTGTGCACTCGCATGATTCGTTATTCGTTATCTAAAAATAATTATATTAACTTTGCTTTTTGGTGCCGATGTCTGCTCTTGCCTGGCAGCCAAGCTGCCAAGCTGCCTAGCTTCCTAAAGGCCTTGTTGCTGCCTGTCTGCCTGTCTGCCTGCCAGCCTGACTGCTTGGATACTTGGATACTGTGGATACGCAGGATAATCCTGCAATGAGTGCGCTCCCTTCGCTGTTGCTTAAAATTCAACTTGAAGCACCGCCTAGAGTCCTAGGGTTACAACCAATAGCCACAGGAGCAAGCAATGTGCATACTAAATATTTAAAGGCACTCGGCGAAGATGAGTTTAATTCAAGTCGAGTCAGAAAAGAGAAAACGACAGGCGCAAAGTCAATGCCAAAGCCAAAGACAGAGTCAAAGCAAAGAAGCGACAGATGAGAAAGCCGCTGAAAAAAAAAAAACAAATTGAAAACTTTTACAGCCACGAGTAAGGAATACTTATGGATATAGAGGAGAAGGAACGAGGAGGAGTAGGAGGGTCCTGCGCAGTTTTGTGGCCGAATCGTTTGATATGCACATCCCGCCCATCTTTTTGGGGGCAACAGGCAAAAAAGGCTACACGGCTGACAGCGACTGATTGCCAAGAATTTCATCAAAATTCCTTAAATGCGAAACTACAATTTGAGAGCTGAACTACAGCTCTACAAGGATCTGAAAGTTGACGCAAAAGTGCAAATTTACCTACAACTTTCTTCGCATACACCAAAAAAACAATCAACAAATTGTTAAACAAAAATTTAATAATTAATAGATTGAAATAGAGCTGGAGGCGATATTAGCTTTCCAATTAGCTTAAAATAAACAAACATATTTCGAGTACTTACACGCTCACACACACTGATACACATATAATTACTATGTATGCATGAGACACACATGTGTGCGTGGCATGTACGTGTTAGCACCTTGATTTGATTCCAGCTCTATGTTGTGTACACCTAAAGCGCACAACAACAAAGCAGAGCAGAGCAGAGCAGAACAGAACAGAGCAACAGTTTCGTCAGTCGTCAATTTTGACGCAGCCACAAAGACGACACACAGGAAAATCCATAAAACACCTTTCCGAATGTGCGAATGCGATTTGTCGAGGAAACTTTTGATACCTACTTGGGCGCTGGCCTCTAATCAAAATATGATACTTTGCTTACGACAACGACACATTGTCGTTGACAAACATTTAATTGGAGAGAGCCAAACACTTGAAATTATGCTCAATTATATTTTTGGGAACATTTTCGATTTTCAATTTTCAATGTTTTATACTCTGTTTTGTGTACAATATAATTTCCAGTAATTTAACTCGGATTCGGATTTTAAGCACGGACTCCGACACGGTTTCCTTTCCGTTCTACTCAAAGGAACTGCGCGCGTACTACTGAATTTGATTTTCAGCTTTCTCAGACACGACGACAATGGCGGCGACAGCGACGATAACGACGTCGAAGCTGCCACAACGCACAACAAGTTGCAAAATTCGAGTTGGACGAGGTCGACAGGAGCTACGTGAACGACGACGAGGACGAGGGCGAGGACACATCGGCTAGGGCGACATTGTTCGGCAATGGCAAAGCTTTTTGGCATTGAATTATGAGTTGGCAACTTCGAAAGCTTTTTCGCAACTTGTTGCCTAATCAGCTGTTGCGTCTTACCTGACGACTATTGAATACTTTTTTAAATCCCCCTTTCTAGCATATTGTTAATTTCTTTTTCAATTATTTCGATTATAGACTTGAATTTCACTCAACTGTCAAGTTCAGTAAGACTTGGTGCCAAATTATGTTTTTTAATTGATTACCCCCAAAAGGAATAAAATAGTTTTTCTGACTAAAAAAAATCAGTATCTAAACCCTTCCATTCCATTTGCTAGTGCATTGAACTTAACACACAGCTGCGAATGATTTTAGCGGCCACAAGGACAATCAATTAAATGGTAGAAATTTCGAAAAAGCTCCAGAAGCTTTCACTGTCTTTGAAAATGCTTCCATCTGTATATGTTTATGTGTATGTGTGTGCGGCTTCACCTTGAAAGCAAACAAAAAGATAGAGCAAGATAGACTGAGAGATAAAAGCCAGGGGGAGAAACAAATACAAATACGAGTACATATCAAAACACAAATACATACATGCATGTGTCTATGTATGCGTACATATTCGCATTCATTTACCGACGTTTAATCTGTCTGTATTTGTCAGCATGTCTGTCGCGTGTACTATTCGTACACACACATACACACAAACATTAAGAGATTCGTCGTACATTAGTATTGATGTACATTCTGTTGTGCAAAGCTCGAGTGCTTAAGTGTGAGTATACTAAATTTTGATTCAATTTTAATGGCCCCACAAAACTTAATTGGCAAATACCTTCGCTACTGAATGCCTTCAAATTCTCTTTTTATTCATGCTATGCACCTATTCTTGAGTTTGTCTTCTCTGCCTTGTTTATCCATTCTGCCAAACCAAACGTACATAATACGCATGCAGACAAAAAAGAGAAGTCAAAACACACTCTGTACCGAATGTACGAATACATAAGTAGTTCATACGTGTATGTTAGTATGTACATATGTTATCGGGCCTTTTCGAGCTTATGCCCAACATGAGTGCAGCAGACAGCTTGTTGCTTCTTGAAGCCACGCATCGCTTCTCTGCAACAAGTTACTCGAGCCACGTGCAGTTAGCAAACAGAGGTTGTTTTATTCACCTATATATTTATACCCGCTACCCATAGGGTAGAAGGGTATTATAACTTTGTGCCGGCAGGAAATGTATGTAACAGGTAGAACGAGGCATCTCCGACCCTATAAAGTATATATATTCTTGATCAGCGTCAACAGCCGAGACGATCTAGCCATGTCCGTCTGTCCGTCTGTGTGTCTGTCCGTCTGTGTGTCCGTCCGTCTGTCCGTATGAACACCTAGATCTCAGAGACTATAAGAGATAGAGCAATAATTTTTTTTCGACAGCATTTGTTATGTTTGCACGCAGATCAAGTTTGTTTCAAAATTTTGCCACGCCCACTTCCGCCCCCGCAAATCAAAAAAATTGAATAACAAGCGTAAATTTAAAGCGAATTTTGGTATATACAATAATTATTATAGTAGTTATGATTCCTGAAAATTTGGTTGCGATCAGATAAAAATTGGGGAAGTTATTAAAGAAATACTTTTGTATGGGCAAAAACGCCTACTTACTAGGGGTCTTAGTTGCTTTGGCCGACAATCTAGTATATTGTGCCGTCTATGGTATATTTTGAATGGTGTGCTGTATCGATATACCAAACATACCATTTGGTATATTTTTAGTATTTTTTTAGTATTTTCGGTATATTTTGAAATAATACCGCAATATTTTGCCCTTATTAAAAATGGGTAGCGGGTATCTCACAGTCGAGCACACTCGACTGTAACTTTCTTACTTGTTTTCTCTGCTCTTTCTCATCATCTGGCAAAAGCTACCAGCAAATTTTTTTCATTTTGGCTTTGTTACTTATGCATCTCTCTTTGTGGAAAGAACAATTGACTTTGCCAATTTTTCTCAATTATTTGTTAAACCAAGTACAAGTACAAGATATAAATATTGCAATTCTAATTACAATAAATTATACATTTTAGCATTAAAATAAAATCATATATCAAGAATACATTTATAAATGATTTCATCTTTTGTGGACATTAATTTCTAAGCCAACACTTTCCTCATTTCAAACAATTTTCTCCAGTTCATGAGCATATGTTAAAGTATGGACTGCAATATCATTGGCTGGCACTCTCTCCCGCTGAATAGTATTCAAGCCAGCGTAGTTGTAGTTGCCATCCGCATCGAGTATCCATTTACGCCTTGCTGCCAAGCTGTTGAGCTCAGGTCCTCCAACCTTAAGACCGAGTCGCAATGCCGCCTGTTTCTGTGAGATCTTGTCATAGGACTTCTCCATGCAGGAAGCAATCTCCTCACGAGCCGTCGTCACCATCAGATCCATAAAGTTAGAGTACAGCTCGGTAGGCATGGACTTCTTGGCTTGCAGTATCTTATTGTAGCGTCCCTCCATGAAGTAGTTCTCCAGCGCTAAAACAGGCGAGATGAATGCGTTCTGCAGCAACAAAGCCGACGGCAAACGCTCCAGTTCAATGTGGAAATCGGCAATGCGATTTGTGGCTAGCAAATAGAGCAGATGCAGACCCATAAACTTGTGCATTTGAGGCGAGGATGTCAGATACTTGTCATAGTCGTAGTAAAACATCTTCAGTTGTGTCATGTAACGTTCAAAGGCAGCGTTATCCTTCACCTTAATGCTGTACTCGATGGCAATCTCTAATAGCTCACGGGTCATGCTCAAGTCCTGTGTCTGCGTAGTGGGTAAGGATCCTTGGGAGTTAACCGCTCCGAGTCCGATGCGAACCATTTCCAACTTTAGTGTGTCCAGGAGCTGAGCACAACGGCTCAGATTCGGCGTGGTCTTTGCCCACTCGCTCTTCAGTTCCTTGTAAAAGTTCAGCATGATTTTAATTGCAATTGAACAGTAAATTTATAGTGATAATAATTTTACTTGCACAGTTGCTGTTGCAATGGGAAAATCGTGTGGTTTAACTATTGCTCAAGGGATAATTGAAAATAACTTGAAGCAAAATGCAGAGTCTACTATGATTTTACGATTATTGTATTCATATTTTGCAGTATCTCTCAAATATATTATTAAAGTACTGACTGAAGTTTCTTGAAAATCAATACTTGTTAGCATTAAAACAAAATCACAGAGCATAAGTTATTAATAATTCATTTAATCTTTTCAAAAATAATCATTGTTTACCTTCTTCGACAAAGGCGAACTTATTAAATTTTCATGCATGTGTACTTACATAAATACACAATTTACAAAGTCTTTTCAAAATATGTTTGAAACATTTATTGCCATCCATTTATGCCATTCTATGGCTAAAGGGTATGCATCAAATATAAGCAAGTAATATATAAACGTCCATTGCAATGTAAGTATTTAATGAAATTTCCACAGAATTTGTCGATTTGCTTTGCTATGTAACTGAGGGTTTGTTTTCTCTTAAGGTCGACGGCCTTTGAATCTTCGAGTAGCAGCCGTGACATTCTTTTTCGAAGCTTGTTACATTTGGAAAAAATAAATAAAAAAATAACGTGAAAAGCCACCTCGTTGAGATTTCTTTTGGGGTGTGTGGGTGTAAATAAATCGCTTTTAAGCTCATTATATAATTGTAATCGAAGCACGTGCCTACCTAGATTTCTATATTTTTGATTTTTTTCATATTTCACAAAGCAAAACATTGATAGCAAAATACTTTTGCTGTGCTTCAACTTAGTTTCCATTAGTTTAGGCAAACATCTTAAGTCAAGCTATGTGCACACACATATGTGTCCACGTATCAATTACTCTCATGATGTATTCGGTCCTTAGACACGCGTCCATCCCAGAAGATTGTCGTCAAGGACAAAAAGGCGCCTTAGCATATGCCACAGCCGAATAATCGTAATTAGATCGACATACTTGCAGGCACATTACCAGCAAGAAGCACCGAGAAGCCAACTGTGCGTATGGAGATAGATGCCAGCAGATATTGTGCTACGGTTCCATATTCAGATACTATTATCCCAGCTGCTCCAGCTTCAGGATATTGCATAACGAAGCGGCAAATACTCATTTTAAACAGGCGCCACTCGCAACTAGGCGCCATGGAAATTAAAATGTGTCTGGCACCGCGTGGAGAGGCTACGTGGGGCCTACAGGAATCAATGTGACTCGTTAATTTGTTGCATGGAATATACGCTGTGGCGACAAATACTAAACGTACGTGTGAATATAGAAGTATATCAGTGTTACCTAACAGGTCACGCAGGCTGTAATCAGGCAAGAAATGGAATCACAATGTTCAATGTACTTGAATATTGAATGTATTAACCTGATGACACAGACAAACAGATGAATAAATATTCGCATTTATGAAAGCGAGAAGCGAGAAGAAAAATATTCGCTTCGTAGTATTGACAAAAGGAAACAGAAGCTAAAGTCAATACAATTGTGAATAACAAAGTTCATTATATGATTATTCGTGGTGTATTTTCTTATTCCAAACGAAGCCTCTGCTTATTAGTTTCACAGGAAAATTAATAAAATACTATATTTCAAATATAATTAATTACATTTAGAGGACCTATTCTATAACTACTTTATACAAAATGTTTCCTCAGGTGTATTTATGTTTTTGATATCTTTAGTATAGAAATGTTATTAAGGAGTGAAAATATCTATACAAAATGTATTTTTTAAATATTTTCTTAACAACAAGTGCGCAATATTCGTATAACAGTTGACAAAAAAGCTACGGCAGTGAAAGCTTTGAAAGCAAAGGAAGTCGTATAAGTGCAAATAAGCTTTGTGTATAGAGCTTATTGAAACTTCCGGGTGGACTTTCAAGCTTTATCGAGTTAAGAGGCAATTTAAAAGTAGTGTAGTTAAAATGACATTCTCTGTGCATTTCCCAGTAGTTCAAATCAAAATAAAACTGCAACTACAAAAGTATAACCATTAAAGCTGAAACTCACATTCAAATTATACACTTGAGACCACAACCGTTGCACGGCAGGACACTTCTACGGCGACAGACTGTCTGGGCAGGACGAGACTGCGCAGTGCGCACCTGACAAATTCAAAAAGTATGCACTCCCAGGTAGACTTCAATACTGTTTTGGGCAATTTTCTATAGAATTTCTCGATGCACACAGATATAACAATGCGTCGGCTAATGATCTTCTAACAAGGCACTGGGAATGCCCAGATGTGAAGGACTACAGGTAATATGTATATGTATGTAGTGGACGGCGTAGCTAACAACCTTGCACCGTTTCATTCATAAAACGAGCGAGAAAATGTTTGTAAAAACTTGTACCTTAGACTTTCCCATTTTCGATTCTCAAATGAACGCGCGAAAACACTTCAAACTGAAGAGGTTTTGCACTTGAGTTTGTATTCATTCATGAAGTGCTGGTGCTTTTGTTCTTAAAGGACTTTCTGAAAGCGAATTCTGCACACAGCGGGCGTTAAAACAGGCATGAATTCTGAACATCTGGATATTAAAATTAGTGAAGAGATATAGCAATGGGAATAGAAAGAGAGCAGAATGGTCGAACTATTTCTGAGATATTGACAATACTTTTAAAATATTTCTGAAAATTGTTGTGAGTATAAAACATTGAAATAAAACTTTACTATTTCTTTTACTATTTCTAAAAAGAATTTTAAAACTAAACTCCAAAGATGCCAACTCTTTTCTCTCGCTCAAGTAGTCATCGTTATTGCCCAATTTTCTTTACTACATCAGTAAATTTTAATCTATTAAATTTTATCTACATTTATCGATCACTTGTGTGTATTTCAATTGATATGAAACTCACACACGTTTGATGATTTTGCAAAAAGGAGAAAAAGTACACAACAGGAGTCAACACCACCTACCTGAGCACTTGAGTCTCAAGAGCTAGATCTTGAGCTCAAGTGGGCGCATACTTGAAACACCATGGCAACTTTTTGTGCACGCCACTGATAACGATCGAGCGATCTTGCCAAACTACCTGAAGCGAATTTTACAAGAATAGCTCAGTGGAAAAGAACTGGGAAATTCTATTTAAAACCGCCGACTGTGCCATTTACCCCTCGAGAAGGCGACCCGTAGGGGCGTAGGTGCAATTGCGTTTATTAGCACCGCACCCCTGGCCTCATTCATCTCGGAATGTTCACAATGGAACCTGGAATACGTTTGCCCTACGCACATTCATTGAAGAATCGATGTCAATTGTCGACTCTTGTTTGAATGCAACTGAATGAGTTTTGTGCCATGCAGGTTTCGTTTAGGCCTTCTTGGCATCTTCTAACATTTTTTTACGCTAACGATAAACATCTGAGTTGGCGGATTTCAAGGGCCAACTCTTCGTTACATTTTAGTAATTTTCATTTCGGCTTTTTTGCGCTCAATTTGTTAATTGCCGTTAGGTTGACATTCTAAAGTGCCGTGGGAATGGGAGACATGATGGCGCAAATATTTGATTAATTATCAGTGCAATGATTATGCAACTTTCTTTAGCATTATGCTTTATTCTTGTGGTTTGCACCGCAGACCACACAAATTGGTTGCCGCTAGAGAGTCGAAAGATAGCAGCGAAGTTCGGCTTGTTGCCAAATTTCTATCGCATTGCTTACTAAATTGATCTAAATGGCATTCTTATAGCAGACATTACCAACTAATTTCGAAAAGCCTTTCAAAACCTACAGCTCTATCCGTACATTTAAAACGCCTGTCAGCTTAACGCAAGAACGAACTACATTTGTGCGAAAACCTTTGAGAAGTGTGCAAATTAAATCTGACAAATTTCCGGCACATTCAACTATTCGACTGCTTTTTCCTGGACATCATTTTCTAGGCAATGCGATTAACGGCAACGCTTTATTTGTTCACATTTCAAACAATTTTCTCCAGCTCATAGGCATAGGTTAATGTATTCACGGCAATATCATTGGCTGGCTCTATTTCTCTATGTCTAGCATTCAAGCCAGCATAGTTATAATAGCTATCCGAATCGAGTGTCCATTTACGCCTTACTGTCAAACTGCTTATCTCAGTTCCTTTTACTTTAGTCTGCTTCTGTGAAATATTTTTCTGTGATTCCTTTTTTAACGAACCAATTTCCTCACGTAGTCATCATCATATCCATAAAGTGAAATGCAGCTCGGTAGGCATGGATTTCTTGAGTATCTTAGGCAGCTGCAGGAATATGATCAAGGCCTGCATCTGAGTAGTGCTGCTTGGGAGACAACTTCACCGTATCCGATGCGATACAAATAAAAATTTAGTGTGTTCAGCAGCTGGGCATAAATGCTTAGATTCGGCGAGGACTTTACACACTGGCTCTTTAGCTCATTTTAGAAGTTTAGGTTGAATTTTAATGCAATGATAAATAGTATATTTATAAATATACTTCCCGAGTTGAAATTGGAATATGAAAGTCTTTTAGACTTTCAGGACTAGTAGAAGTAACTTGATTCAAAAAACAGAGTCTTTTTGTTTTGCATTATTATAGTATTTATTTATATTACAACTAAGCTTAGTCTATGATCGCAACAACTTAGAACTACTGTACAAATAACGTGCTAAAGTGTTGGCGAATTCTACGCACTGATCTTGGTCGTTGGTGAAGTCTGTGGGCTGGTAGAGTTGGCTGAGAGATTGAAAGTGGGACTCTCGGAGCCGCCCTTCTTCTGCTTGACGCGACGGTTCTGGAACCAGATCTTCACCTGCTTCTCCGACAGACGCAGCCGATTGGCAATCTCGATTCTGCGAAGACGGGACAAATACGCATTGTGCGAGAACTCACGCTCCAGCTCCAAGAGTTGAGTGCTGGTGAAGGCGGTGCGAATGCGTTTGCTGGAGTCGGCATAGTCATTGATCAGCGGTGTAATGTCCACGGCGGGAGTCGCATGTGTTTTGATGGGTGAACTGGCTGGCGAGCAGGAGGATTCGTGTTTGAAGCGTTTGCCTTGCGGCTCATCAGGATTGGCGAAGTCCAACGAGGCGCTGGAAGATGCCGACGGTGAAGTGCAGAAGGCACCGGCATCGGGAAGCGGCAGACCGTAGACAGCTGACGATGGCATTGCCGGCAATGGCAGCTGTGCACTCACGCCATGTGCAATGGCATTGGCAGAGAGTGGCGGCGATGGATAGCAATCCTCATAGTTGATCAGGCTGCTCGATTTGCGCTTCGTTGCGAAGAATTGGGCATAAGGATGGTAGAGGGAGGCGTGTGGCTGTTGGAGTACGGCGGCAGCAGCTGCAGCCGCTGCTTGTTGCTGTTGTTGATGCTGCTGTTGCTGTTGTTGTTGCTGCTGCTGTTGCTGGATACCCAGAGAGAAGAGGTAGCTGCCCACATAGCTGGCTGGATACGGCAACATGGGAATGCCCGGCAGCATGGCAGCTGCTGCGGCTGTGGCAGCCACAGCGGCGGCGGCTGTGGCACTGGCTGCAGTTGGAGAACCAATTGATTCCTTGTTCGATGGCATATCGCTGAGCAGTGAGTCCATGAGGAATGAGCGCGACATTTTTGCTGTAGCTGAGTTGAGATTGATGTTACGTTGGGATGAGCACCTAACACGATCGCTGACGGAGTGTGACTGGTTTGCTGTTGAGCTCTGCTCTTCACTTTATATAGACAGCGGCATTCTTAGGGGTTGTTTCTGCACCACCCTTAACGCTGAGAGTTGAGACAGCTTCGCAGCCGCAGGCTGGTGCGAGCGAGTGAGCGAAACAACCCTCGAGTTTGCTCTATGCATTATGCTCTATGCATCACCATTTACATTTCGTCTTCCTCAAATGGCAGCAACTGTAGCCACTTAAGCTCCGCCCTTGGCACAAAGATCACTCACAATGGCAGGTATTTTCAAAGTGTATTTGTTGGTATAGTATCTGTATGTGTGTGAATCTCTTTATGAATGACATTGCGAAGAAATCGAGGAATTAATTCAAGATCGTGCTCATCTAGAGATACTTAATATTTATACACTTCGTATTAAATAAAGTTTACACCAGCTAGTTTTCATGTAGCTTCACTCGTGTTTCAATATTAAGTTTTCAACATAAATTTGTTTTGCCATTTGTAGTTACAGCTTTAAAATTTACGATCTGTTGCTACCCTCTAGCTCCTACAATTTAAGCACTACATTGATATTCCTCTTAGCTTGTATTAATAGATTTATACAGACTATTGAATATTATACTTCCAAGTCTAGAGATTAATTATTTACACGCTTAACATTTGTAAAAAGAAATCCAGGTTATTAAAATAATTTATTTTATTGTACTTTTCTATCAGTCTATCAGGAAATCATGTCAGATGTCGTTTGAATAAATGGGAAGTTTGCAACTTTATACTTAGTTGCATAACATTAAAAGCTTATTTTCGAACGCATAATACTTCCAATTGATAAAGAAACTTTAAGCAATTTGTATAGAATTTAACATTAAATATTCAAAGAATCTCTGCAGAATATTTAATATAATTTGGCATTAAATATTTAAGGAATCTCTGTAGAATATTCAAAGAATTTAGAAGCAGTGAATATCACCGCCAAGAGACCAAAGCATTTGAATGCCAATTTCATGGCTTCAATGGCTGCAACGATTTGTCCTCTTAACGCATTGTCAACTTTCTGTGAGCACCTTAACATGTTTTTATTGATGCATTATCTGTGTTGTGTGTGCGTGTGTGTGACTGTTTGTGTGCGTCTATGTGTGATGCCAAATCGGTTAACAATGCTCGGGACATGCATCAACTGAGCCCATTCAGCTTCGACCTCTTGCCATTCATTTGCGAAGCATGTTGCGTCTTTGTGCCTGGCCAGACATTGCGTCGCCTCACCTCAGCTCAGTTCGACCTGAGTTGAATTCGAGCTGAGTTCGAGACCGAGTTTTTGGGTTACATTACACGGAATTATGGCGGCAGTTTTATCGTTCGTTAACTGACTTTAAGGATTTGCCTGTAATTGTCCTTTTCACGCCATTGTGACGATGTGTGCGTAATGCCAAGGTGTCTGCCAGACTGCTCCTTTTGTCCCTGTGTGTGTGTGTGTTTTGTCAATGATATTTTATCATATGTTAAGTGGCTATAAAACTCGACACAATTGCTGACGTTAATTGTTGTCGCAACTCTCACAAAGTCACAAAGTAGTTTCAGACACATTATTGAATGCAGTTGCATAAGTGATTTTCGATCAATCGCCTTCTACTTCTTGGGCAACATTATTGTTGGTTTTGGCTTCTGGCTAATTGCTGGGAGCATCATAATTGTAATATATGTAGCATGCAAAGGCCAAGAGGTAGCCTGGTGGCAGCTGCCGTTGATGCCACCTTCGATTTTGGATTTTTGCACCAGATTTTTGCTCATGGGCGTTGCGTTGGCCGCGTGCTTGGCAAACTGCAACTGGACCTGAGCCAATTGTAAGTGCCTTTTGTAATTGTATTCAGAGAAGTGCCACGGCTCACCTTTGACCACACTCGTTTTTTTTTTTTTTTGTTTTTTGTGTGTATTTTCTTCGTTTTTATACGCTCGATTTAACTGGGCATTGTTGGGAGTTCTTAAACTCGAGTAGATCGTGCTGTTCATTCAGTCCGTTGTCTTGAGCAATAAAAGGCAAATATCAATATACAAATCGAACTGCATTCGCCACGTGTGCGAGACTTTTCTTTTATTATGTCTTACGCAGAAACTTCATTCAAAAATCTGCAGTGGTTTCCTGCTGAGCAAACTGGAATCCAAAAAGATACAAAGATGGCAATTACGTATGTATCTATGTATCTTTAAGCTCTCCCCTTCTCAAGTGTGCATTCGAGTGCGCAATTTACTTTTAATTGTGAACAAAAGTCTGATAAACGCTAAACAAATGAAAGCTGAGAGAAACAAAGTATCGCCATGGATTCAGGCAACGACCAGTCCATTGGCAAACCGGATTCCTAACTGCCATCCAACAAAGGGGTGTGCGCTTAATGGCGGCCATGGAATCACCACCACCACCATAAGTAGCAACAGCATCTATAGCACCACTATCACCACCATGAGATTTAAAAATGTACGAGTACTTAGCTTATGAGACTTGAGTTTCTGCTGCTGTTTGTTGGGTTCATCATTTATTGACATTAATTGGTTGTGACATTTGCATTTGACTGATTGTTATAGTTGCCATTGTTAATAAGTACGACGAGCAGTCAAAGGAAATGCCGGTCCTTGGATCGTGGATCGGGGTTTGTTTGGCCCCAGGGAGAAACAGAGAAACACTCGTTGTTGTTGTTGTTGATTTAACAAATATGACTTCATTATAGCTGAAGCAGGCTTATGAATAAATTATGAATGAGCTTTGCCACCACTAAACGATTTGCGTTTGGGTTACGATTGCGTGTTATTTTTGAGTCATCAGACCTCGGGCAATAAATAAGTGTGTGCGGTCTAAGTATTTTGTGAAATATTAAGGACATTTACAATTCATACATTTCTCCTATAAACACAGACTGTGGGCCATTGAAAAAATATATCAAAGTGGCCTACCGACAGTTTTTTGGGACTCGAGAAAAAATTGAAAAACAAATATATAATGCCAACTTTATACTTTGTATTCGCAGCACATTCATGAATGAAAGTCAGTGCTGCACAAAGGGAACTTCAACTATTGTGCTGCACTTGGTCATTGTGCCGAGCTGCGAGCACTTGCAGTGATCTGCAGATGTCTTTGTGCCCGGCCATTCATACAGACCGAATGTCCTTTGTGTCCTGGCCAGGTAACAGCGTACTCTCTGGCATTCCATTCCATCTTTTATATCGAGCTGTTTTTTAGTGGTCAGTGGACCACGTGGACCATCGTCCTGGACGTGGTCAAGGACAGCACAATTAATCAGTGCACTGTTTTGTTGTTTCCTTGTTGTGGTCAATATTGTGGCTAGTTGAGAGAGGCACAGAGGGAGTATACCAAATAATGGCATCCATTTGAGTGGGGGATGCAATTAAAAACGCTTGAAATACTTGACCACTAATCAAATTATACGAGTTTGTTTTTTGTACAACAAACACACACTCGATCTACTTATCGCCCTTGCCACCACCTCTTGACTCATGTCAACATATTCAGCCAGTTAATAAAATCAACATTTAAAATCATCAAATGGTTCCCTTCCCCCTCCTTTCCTTTCCCTTCCATTCTCGAGTAGAGGAAAAGCGCGCGCGTTCTTTCAGGCAGCCGTCGGATTGTGCGCAGAAGCACCCGCTTCTTGTGTTGCGGCACGGGCTGATGGATGCGATTGAATGTTGCAACCCCAAAAGCAGTCGACTGTATAATGATGCGTATTGGATACGGCTACCTTATAAATATGAAATTGACAGCCAGACGAGGGAAATCGTCTACACCCTTTTGCATTCGTTATTCTCATACGAGGACTCAGAATCAAACTCGTATGTCAAACGCCATTATTTGTCAGTAGTTACATTTGTTTCTTTTGTCGAATTTTGTGGTCTTTTGTGATATTTATGATTTGGAAATTGATAAACAGAACTGCGGCACACAAAACAATCAAACCATTCGCATTGTACATATCTAAGTAAATATAAAAGTGTGCATACAACTAAAAATGAATACTCTTAAAATGGCAGATAAATCAAGCTAACATAATTATTCAGCTGTAGGCTTGTCGTCTGCCAAATATTTGATAAACCTTTGAAGTCTATTTGCAGATTTTTTTTTACTATTAACAATTTTCTTTATGCGATTAATTAGTAAATGCTTTAATCACAAATAAAATAAAATAAATATTTTGGTCTTATTATTGTCATTATATTTGACAACCATTTGTTTTAACATAATATAAATAACATTTTTCATGAAAAAGACAGTAAACAGTAAAAAAAGCAAGTGAATAAAATAATCACAGAGTTAATATAAATAATACACTCTTAAGTAAAATACAAAACAATACACAAAACAAAAATAATGTAAACTGAAAAAAAATATTACCAAGTTTCGACTTCTAATAATTATGACGTCGAGCATTGTATGTTGTCACATTTTTAATTTTCTTTGATCTTAAGCGAGCAAAAGATTTATTCTTTTTATTAATTTATAAAGTTTTTAATTAATATAATAACTATTCAGTAAATTATTTTACTACCTAAACAGCATCATTGTCATTTATATTCATTCAATGGCTCTCAAACTGTAGCAACCATTTTTATTTAAAATTTCCCTGCTGGACCATTTAGCTGAGACACAAACCCAGACAAAGATGACCTACTCAAAGTATGCGCTTCTTCAGCAGCCACCAAGTGCAAGCATAAGTTTAATATGCGCAAGTGCATATACATATATTTATATACTCATATTTATCATGTTTTGATAATAATATAAGTAGTTTTATTAACTTACTTTCAGCTGCAGTTTGCGCATGATGCGTGTCTCTTCCCATCGATCCAGTTCGTCCCATTCCTTGCGTAAACAAAAAGTAGTTAAATATTTATGGTGTTTTTTTGAAGAGCACTGAATACTCACCTTACCGCGCTTGCGAAGCAGATAATAGCGGTACATTACGATGGTCACAGCCAGTATCAGAGCTAATCCGGTACCGGCAGCGGCACCTAATACCGCTGAGCTAACCATTACCATTTTGATAGCACAGTGTTTTCTTTATTTGTGCTAAAAATAGAAGAAGATTCGTAAATTTCCTTGACGTACTCAAAAAATCAAGCAATTTCATCATAAATATTTATTATTAGCTATGCAAACATTCATCATATTCATTTCATCATAACTCATTCTCTTTAAACACCAATCAGAATAAACCACAACAACTCAGTTTAAAGTTTAAATAGTAAATTATTATTTAAATGTGTCACAGAAAATTGTACAGCATGTGGATGGATTCATTGTTAGGTTATTGACTTAGAGACAACTGTGCAAACTCGTCTAGCTCATGGCTTCAGGTTCTCACTCTGTTTATGATCTTGAATTCATAAACAAGGAACACGTCAGTACTCGACAATCCTAAAGTAAATCATCAGAATACCGAAGCACGTTCCGTTTGAGTATCGCAAAACGGGGAAACTTTGGAATAAATCTAGGTTGCTTAGGATATCTGAGAAAGTTGTATGGCGTTGTCTCTTCAGAAGAATCGTCACTATTGGAAGTGTCATCAATGTCGTCTTCGTAATTTTCTTGTTCTTGTTCTTCCTCGCTTTCCTCATCGTTAGCACTGCGATTATTTCCGTCTTCAGCACCATCTACGTTGTTATTATTGTCATCTAGGTCATTGTCTTCAGCCATTTGCTTGCTCGTGTAGACGCAAACACTCCCCCAGCAAACGAAAATGGTTAAAATGATCAATGTGCGCATTTCAACGTTCCAAAAGACACTGAACAGCATTCATAAAAATACAATTTATAAAAGAATGGGACAATATGTTTTGGGTCTCAAGATAAAACTGGTTTTGTAGAAGAAAACATATTTGGAATTGCCCCGATGGAATTGAAATGAAAAGAAAAGAAAAGCAAAACAATTTGGGTATAGCCATTTTATGTAATTAAAATTATTCAAACACCAATTAATAAAGTTGTAAAGAAAATATTCTATTGTTGAAGAAATCCTTCTTATTGTAGTTTTCCAGCCAAATAAAAAGTATAAACGAAGGACGGACTAAAGATAGGAAGAATCGAGAAGCTTTAGCTTCTATTGAATCCAATATGCTTATTCAGGTTGGCTCTTGGGCTCCTCCTCCTCGTCGGCTTCCTTATCATCCTTATCCTCATCATTATCGGCCTTATCGTCAGCGCTTTCATCGCCATCGACATCGTCATTCTCTACAAGAGCCTCTTCTTCCTCTCCTTCCTCAGCGCCGCTATCGCCCTCGGCTTTTGGCTCCTCATCCTGGCTGACTTCTTCACTGGCTGAGACGGTGGCGAACAGCACGAAGCCGAAGAGAGCAAGAAGCAAAATGGTACGCATGTTGATTATGTTGGTCGATTTCTGGACAACTGATATCGAGTACACTGGCTTACAACTTTTTATACGATGAAATCCGTTGAAGTTGTTTGCGCAACGCCATATGTCAGGTTCAATGCGAATCGCCCAAAAAATTATAGTCGACGAATGTAAATATTTAACTATATACGTCAACTCAAAAAAAAAAAAAAACCGTTCTCTTGTTTTGTTTTTGGTGTTTTTGGCATGATTGTACACGCGTTGATATTTTCTGGGAACTTGGTTTAGTTTGCACAATTGCTGTTTTTTATTGGGGCTGTCATAAAAATATTTGTCTTAGAAATTCATACATTTTGTATACCCGTTAGCTCTTAGCCTTGATTGTTGTTTGGAAAGTGTAATCAAGGCCAGACTCAAGTGAAGTTCAACTCTGGAAACATTTAAGTTCACCTTTATTCTTTGCTTGCAACTATTTTCCACTACAATAAACTTGTTTGGCTTTTCAATCGTTATAGACTCGTTAATTGTTTGGCAAGCCAGGCAAATTGTGGTTCACATTATCCTTTGCTTGGCACTGCATGTGGTCCACATGGCCCACAGAGTTTGCCCACTGTGTAATGTATAAACCACAATGGGAGACCTTTTGGCTACACCTCTGTAGCATACTGTCAAGTGATGGCAAATAATATCAACATTCAATTAAACATTTTCACTTGACATTTCGATTGGTACACATTTTGTTGCCTGCTTTCAGGCAGACACAACAGAACTGTCTTCATAGAATTCCATTGCCTTTTGCCTTTTTCTCTTTTGTCAACGCTTCGCAGTAAATTGAAAAAAATAAGTGCACTTTCTGTGGGTCAGTTTGAATGTCAGTGGATGCACTCATAATTAAAAGGGAAACCTTTTAGTGAAGGAGACTTTAATTGACCATCTCTATATGCTATCAATAAAATAAAATGTAATATTGAATTAAATATAATATGATAATAAAAGTTTCGTTTGTTTGTAAAGCTTTCAAAGATGATAGTTCACAAACAAATTTGCGCACCTTTTTTTTTAGAGCTTTTCTCAATTATAAACTGTTGATTCTAGATTCAAAAAGAACAATACGAGTCTAACAAGCAGCGCTACATGCTTTGTTTACATGGTCAAAACAATGGCAAAACAATAGGGAATAAATAGAGAAACCTTTTATGGACCCAATCGATATTTTGAAATGCTGTAAACAATCGTGATGTGGACAAAAT
Organism: Drosophila albomicans; assembly: GCF_009650485.2. Taxonomy (NCBI): domain Eukaryota; kingdom Metazoa; phylum Arthropoda; class Insecta; order Diptera; family Drosophilidae; genus Drosophila; species Drosophila albomicans. Next base: position 19,741,152 of record NC_047629.2, on the reverse strand, counting down.
GAGTCTGTAAGGAAGAAGTCTGAGCGCAATTTAACAAATTACTACAATGACAAAATAACGAGCAACTAGCAGACGCAGCTTATTTAAGCAAATAAACATACAAATAATGGCTTAGTAAATCAACTCGAACCAGCAGTCTATATATGTATGTACACATATGTATGTGAGGCAGCATCAGAGTTCATTCAAACATGATTACAAAGTATCTATGGGAGCACATTCCACCACGAGTTGATATATCATTTTGCAGCTTACAAGTTGTTTATTTGTATTAGCCAGAGACTCAACGATGAGCTTACAACTCTATTTGTACACGTTCCATCTAGTACCTCCTCCTGTGGTCGTTATCTCTCATTTCTGTCAACAGAATTGGGCGCCCGGGCGAATGGGCGACGGGGCGTATGAATTGGCGCCAGTGCCAGAGTCTTGGGGGTCACAGTGAAAAACCCTAAAAATAAACACGTTCCGAAGCTCTCGAGGCGCATGCTTTTGTCCGCTTTATGCGTGTGCTACACAGAGAGTGGGTGGGATGGACATTGTTATGGTTTTTTGTTAGTCTGTTTAATGAATCAACAAGTGTAATGGCGCTCTATGGCAATGCGATGGCCTCCTGCTGATAATTCCCAAAGGGTTCACAATTCCATCGAAGCGCAGCACATCATCACCAACACCATCGTCATCACCATCATCATCAACATCAACATCGTCATTCGTCATTGGGCTGCTTTTACTTAGGCGCATTTGCATGCTACGCATTTGCATAAATTTCATTTAATAGCAGGAGAATTCGTGCATAGCACAATATCATAATGATCAACAGCATCATCATTATAGATGGATGAGAGCAGGTTCTCCTTCATTGAATTTGTAGGTACGCGCCAAAAAGCCCGAGCAAGCGTCCAGCTTTGGAGCTGGTTAGGTTGGCCAACGAACTTTACATAACAATGGCAAATGTTGTTCGTACTTCGAGCCAGAAGTACTAACAACTTTTCGCGGGCGGCATTAAGCGTTGCAGGCTTTTAGCGTTTTGTTGTGGCATCGAATTAACATTTTGATTGGATTTTCCAATATTGCGCCATATGGCAGGTTGGTGGTTAGCGCGATGACGGCGTAGGAGGCACAGCCCATTGGCAATGGCAATTGGGTGTTTACGTTCTCCTTCAATGCTAGAACATAGACAAATTGTCCGATAAGATAAACAATTTTTTATTGTTTATGCAACACGGCCCTAAAAGCAGACCGTATGAAACATCTCAAAAAACAAACGTAGCTCCTTTAACAAAAAAAACTTTTGTTTATTAATCCAATGCGCAAAATGTTGCATAGTTTACCACCCTTCGGACTGCACTTAGACAATCGCAATAGAAAGCTTAGGTTGCAAAGCAGCCTTAAGTTCAGCTTCAGCTGCTGCCAAATCAGCGTCGACATTAGCATCAGATCCAGCTTCAGCTCCAGCTTCGGCAGGAACTTCGGCAGACACTTCAGCGGCCACTTCAGCAGGCACATCGGCAGCCACTTCAACAGGTGCTTCCACTGGTGCTTCTACTGGAGCTTCAACTGGGGCTTCAACTGGCGCTTCAATTGGGGCTTCAACTGGAGCTTCAACTGGAGCTTCAACTGGTGCTTCAACTGGGGCTTCAACTGGACCTTCAACTGGGACTTCAACTGGGGCTGCAACTAGGGCCTCGACGGGTGCTTCCACCGTCAAATCAGCAGGCACATCAACAGGTGCAACAAAAGTTTCTGCGCTGGGCTCTACGACGGCAGGCAGAGGAGCAGCCTGGACAGCAGGACGAGCGCGGCGAGAACGTTGACGTGGACGCCAGAATGCGCCACCAAATGGACTCCAGCTTCTGGGATTGTAGCCACCCCAGAATGGAGCGGGATTATTCCAGCCGTACCAATTGTTGGGTGCACCATATCCACCCCAGTATTGGGGAGCACCGACATAGGGTAGAATTGAAGGAGCAGCAACTGAAGCAACTCCCCCTGTGGATTGACTAGCAAGAGATAATGGAGCACCTACGTAAGGCAGAATTGAAGGAGCAGCAACTGAAGCAATTGGAGCAACGGCAGCAACTCCCTCTGTGGCGTCACTGGCGATAGCTGGCTGTACGGCCAGCTTGATCAAGGGATTGGCGAAGCGAGCGCGACGCACAGCGAAATTTGGTGTCTCCGACACGACCAAAGTGGCCAGACCAACGAGTGCCAATGAGGTTAACCAACGCATTATGGATTATGAATTCGGCATTCAACTGAGTCCCAAGCGCAGCGTTAGCTCCTTTTATTGCGAAAAAAGAAAATGGTGATGGAAGATCACATTTGCTAAATATTGATTTAACTTTATTGCACAAAGCACAATTGTGGCAAAAAAAATGTTGTGGATTTTGCTTCGCATGTCATGAGCTCTTGTTTATCCACATTTCGGGCGTCAAAGTCAGCGCTAATGATGTCGTTTCCCCCATTTCGGAGAGTCTGACTTATTTGCATAGCTTGAAGAAAGTTAATAAAGATTTTTGGATAGGACACAAGCATGCAGCCAACAAGTGTTTCATTGTGTACACTCCACATAGAAGGTAAATAACCCAAACACTAGCTGCGTTAAAGCTGTGCAAAGAAATGTGGAAATTCTTCTTCTACTTTGGCTAATTAATTATGAATCCAGAATTTGATACAGAAATAAACCAGTGATGATATCTACATACTATATATATATGCGTTTTCTGCTTTGGCATAATTTGTTTATCAGTATCGAGATCACACACTGCGTATACTTATTGCTCCCAGCGGCCCACGAGCAAAGCGAACTGATTGCAAAGTGTAACATTCTCAATCTTCAATTACACTGGTCATGGCCAGCGCCCACATAAAACTCAAGAACAGAAAGTAAATCTGTCGCAGACAGCGACACATTACGTGAATATTTATCTGCGAATGACAAATGTAAGTGAAGCATAAAACAAAAAAAAAACCGAAAATAATTAAGTATACGTTACATTTGATTATGTGCGATTGTCATTTTCATAATTGATGTTTGACGTCATCGTTTAACGCGCTAGTTAGAACATCACCGATGATGGAGCATAGCCTGGATGCGCTGAGTAGCGTAACAAATACCAGTGTCCAAAAAATAAGTATTCCCTACGCTTGAGCTCGATAAGCCAGCCGTCAATCCCGGTTGCCTATCTTATCAGTTATTCCAATTTCAATTCAAGTAAATATAAATAGATAGGTGCTGGTGTGTAAGGGTAAAGGGTATGCAATATGTTTATGTATTTAATTCCACACCAAACAGAACGCAAGGGAAATGCACAGCCCACACACTTGTTGTGCACATACTTGGGTACAGTGCGTGTTCGTGTGTGTGTGTGTGTGTGTGTGTGTGTGTGTGTGTGTGTGTGTGTGTGTGTGTGGGAAATGTATATGGCCCAACCCCAAGAAGAGCCAATAAAACTTGCCACTTTACATCTCAGGAGTGGCCGATGTCCGCTTGTTACTGTGATTGCTTTGTGCCAAGGCCAGCAGCAGCAGAAGTAGCAACGACACTAGGCAAACAATCGCACTTTTAATAACCTCAACGCCGGGATAACGAGCAGCGAAAGCAAAAAAGAAATAGAAATTCTTAAGGATGCCAAATAGCAGTCGAACCGAAGAAGCCAAGCAACAGGAGTGAAGCTTCACTATTTTTGGGGTACAGCCTCATTTAACGGCACTTTTGTTTTGCTTTTCCCCCGAGTCAAATAAAAATCCATTATCGCATTGTGGAAATAGAACTTTCAACAATAAGCTGCTCCAACTTACCTGACTAATAATTGCGATTTATCGTTTCAACACGGCACTTTTAAGTCGTTAACTAAAATGGTTACACAAAACTGGCTTAAAGTTTGCCTTTGCACTTGAATGTTTGAGTTTCCGTTTATTCGTTTAATTCAAATTTCTACTTGCAAGCAAACAGTCTCGCTTGCTGCACAAATAAATAGAAAGGCAACGGTAATCAGCGCTCTGCGTGACAGAGATTGCAACAACTGCTTGCCACAACGACAGGATAACCAATGGTAGACGCTACGCCGTAGTGATTGCCGCAGCCAGAATGCTACCATATGTTAGCAATAATGTCGCCGTCGCCGTCGCAATCGCAGTCGCCATCGTCCCGTGGCTCTCGGGTTCGTGCATACTCCCAAAAAGCTCCTCGGGGCATAGCCTCGCGTCGGGTGCGAAAAGCTTTTCGCCTGTTATCAGTCAGAGATTACGTATACGGCCGGTATTCGTGGTACTCGTGTGCAGTGTCTGCGCTGATAACACGACAATGCGCTGACCACCAGCTGTAATAACAACACAACCCACAACTACAACAATGACCCAGGCTCAAGCAGCAACAGCAAGTCTGTGGCAGGCAGCAATCACCTTGAGGGAGTGAAAGTGGATTGACGTTCAACTCGAGAGCCTAGAGTCGTGAGCCTTTGCGTGTTTCTTTGTAGCAGCCTTCAATTTGCAGCTGACACCGAATAGAAAGTTTATTTTATGCCGGATTAGGTGTCCTCCCCCTACCCGAAGCGCGACGCGGATTTGTGTAACCTGTTGCAAGACAACACCGCTGTCATTCGCACTTTGTTACCCATTTATCACCCTCTCTCACCTCGCGCCTGCAAAATAATGACAGCGCAGGAATATTAAGCATACGCTACGTTGATTATGGAATATTGAAGAGTGTAATTCAATTTAAATTTCAACGTGTTTACTTTTATTGGGACTTTCGTCGTTAGTCAACATTAAATGCTTCCCACAATTAAGGCACTTTCCCTTACACGATTCGACGCCTTGTCAACAAATTTAAACGAAATTAAATCAAAAAGTTGTAATGAGCATAATTGGGCTTTAATCAACTTAAAGAAAAGATAATTAAACAGTCGCATAGGTGTTAAAAAAAAATTTAAACAAACTTATGGTAATACACATGGCGGCTTCTTAAACAAACTTAATCAAATCAAAGGCTTAACAAATAATGTATTTTTTTTAGAAGATAATAATAATAAGTATAAATACTGGGATCGAAACAAGGTCCGGGTGTGTCCTATGCTACAAGATTATATTAAATTGTTACAAGGCTGCGAAACATGTACATATAATATAAAGATTACATTTAAGTGTTTGGGGTTTATAGTTTTGGTTTGAGCTTAACTAATTTTATAGTACAAATAGTTGTTGTTGGGACTACAAAACATCTTAAAACGTACAATTAGCGGGAATATAACATTAACACTAATTTATGGTTCGTACTTGTACTTGTACATTAACTATCATATATGTATGGCTGCTGTCTTCCGTCTGATTAAATTTAATTCAAATACAATATTCTTTCTTGAGCTTGCTTGCTACAACTAGTGGTATTGTTAATGATGCCGCGATTGCACGCGCTTTGGTGCCTTTTGTGCTGTCGACCAGTCCAGACTGGCCAGCGATGGCAGCGCGTGCTCGTTGTTATTGTTATTTGTGATAATATTGTTGTGGTTGCTGTTGTTATTGTTGTGCTTGTTGCTCTGGCTGTTGATGTGATTGTTGTTGAGCAGCGCTGGCGTCTGTAAGCTGTAGTCATGGGCCAACACAATGGGCTGCAAGGTACTGAAGTTCACGGCTGGCACCAGGGACGGGGAGGGAGGCGCGTAACTAAGACGTCCTGCCAGGTTGGGATTGGTGGGCATGTTGAGGTTTTGATTGGCCACGGGCAAAGGTGATGTCGGCACGTTCAGATTAGGTCCAGGTCCAGTTCTGTAAAGAAAATGCGGTCAGTATAAGATTAAAGCAAAGGTGCAGAGTGTAAAAGAGCCAATGAAAAGAGTGTGGGAAAAAAAGTTCTATCTAATTCCGAACTACGTTGCATCTGTTTGCACAAAACAATTTTATGGGTGTTCAGTTTGTGATATTTTCTTGGTGCTATCATTATCGTAACGTATGCGTATTGTGGGGCAGACCTTTTGAGCAATTATTTTTTGGCGGAGTCGCCGCCTTTGCTCAGCTTAACTCGCATATTGACTGTCACTAGCGGCAGCTTAGTGCTATACGGGGTAGAACAATGAAGGCAATTAAGGCATATCGATGATATGATGCATATATACACAAGAAGAACAATAAACATTTAGCACACTCGATGATGGCAAACTCCTCCTCGCTTCCTTACCTCTGCTGTGTGATTGTGAACACAGATTTGCTGACAATACGCTTGCCAGTATGCCAAATGCGGCCAATGTACTTGATGCGTTGTATGGCAATGATGGCCAAGGCAACAGTCCTGCAGCGAAACAAAGCAGAGTTAGTAAAATTAAGACGTATATTCAGATTTTGGTTCACTCACTTGAACAGCTTCTTCTTAGTGAGGCGGGGAGGCGTCGCCAGCTTTGTTCCACCCGCCAGTTGCTGCAACGCTAGCTGCTCACTCGCCTGGTAGCCCTCCAGCGTAAGCTTGAGATAACGCTTCTGATACACCAACGCCTTGCGATGACTCTCGACGCGCAGATAGCGACCGAGCAGCTGCCGACAGCGTTCCTCCAGCTCAGTGACATGAGCGTTGCCGCCATTGTTGTTGCCAGCGCTAAGTTCCTCGCACTTCTTTTGCAGCGCAATGCGTTCGCCAACCAGATACTGCATCGTCTCCGCCATCTGGCGGTTCTCTTGTGTGTTCTCCTCCAGCAGCGTATTGATCTCCTTCATCTTCTGCATAAACTGCACAGGCACGGTGTCCTCAGTGCTATGCGCCAGACGATCGTTGGCATTCGCTAAGGCCTCGCTCAACTTGGACTCGCGTTGGGCAGAGCGCGTCACATCGAAGCGCAGCTGGTTGATCTTCTGCTCGAGACTCTCGCGTGTGGTTTCGGCTGCTATCAGCTTGGACTTCAGCTCATGAATCTCGGCCTGCAGTTTGGCCTGCTCCTGATGCTGTCGCGACCGTGTGGTTGCTCGACGCGTCTCCGTCTCCTGCAGTGTGACCATTCGCGTCTCCAAGCTCTGTATTTCATTCGCCTGCAGCGTGAGACGCTCGTTGAAATGCTCCAGTTCCAGCTCGGCGGATTCTTTGTCTCTTGCCAGCTTCTCCATTTCCTGCTTGAGGCGTTCACAGTAGGCAACGCGTTCCTGCAGCTCCTTCTCATAGCGCTGTCGCTCGCGTTCGCTATTCCTTTGAGCATCCGCAGATCTCTCGCGTTCGCGCTCATTCTGAGCCGTTAACAGCTTCAGTTCGCTGCGCAGTCTGTCGCACAGCTCGGACTCGAAGTCAGCTCGCGGCGATTTGCGTGGCGATTCCGTGGGGGATTTAAGCATAAGACTGTTGCGCCGACTCTCGGCACGTTGAATGGCTGTTAGCTGCGTCTGCAATCGCTCGCAGCGTTCACGTTCCATGTCCAACTGTTTGTGCAACTCGTCCTCGGCATCAAGCACGGCTTCCAGGCGCTTGCGCATAGCCTCAATGATGAGCACATCCTGCTCTTGAATTTCCTGCGAGTGCTGCTTTTCACCCAGCAACTCCTTGCTCAACTTATCGGTTTGATCGCGCTCCACAAGCAACTGAGCTCTGACTGCCTCCAGCTGATTCAACAGCTCACGTTCGCCCGTAAAGTTTTCGTCATCGGTGCCATGACCATTGCCATTATTGGGTGAGGTTTCAGCATCCGTTTGCACCTCCTTCTGGTGCAGTTTCTTATCCAAATTGTTCTCCTCCTCGCTTTCGATGGCTCTCAATATGTTGGAGTCGAGTTGTGCCGAGTAGTTCAGCTCCTTTTCCACCTGCTGTGCAATCTCATCCACGGAATATTGCTTAGAGCTGTGCTCGCTGTTCTTCAGTCGCTCCAGCTCCCGTTCCAATGCATTCACCTGCTGTTGTAGCTCCTCGCTACGCAATTGGGTTGCTTGCAAGCGAGCTGCCAACTCCTTGTTACGCTCCGTCTTCGCCTTGATCTCTGCATTGAGTGTCTCCACTTCGCGCTTTCGGGCTGCTGTCGTATCCAGATGCCGCTGCTCGCACTGTGCATGAGCTGCGCTGATGCAGTTGATTTCTCTGCGCAGATTATCTCGCTCCGCAGCCTCCTGGGCAACCGATTCGAGCAGCTTGCTCTCCAGCGAATCTATGCGTAATTGATACTTTTCTTCACTCTCTTCGTGATCACGCAGCAACTTTTGATGCCGTTGCAATTGTTCCTTTTCACGCGCCAGCTCCGCTTGTAGTTGTTCTAGATTGCGCTCCAGTTCACTCTTCTGCTGCTGCTTTTCTCTTTCTAAGGCATTTAGCTTTTGTCTCAGCTGCTGTAGCTCAGGCGATGCCACTGCCTTGGGCATATCTGGTGTCTGCATCATAAGACCCGGCGTCTTCAGCTTGGAATCCTCGGTTAGGTTCGAGAAATTAATTTGTCTTGGCACCAATTCAGGCGTCAGTCCACTGCTGCTTTGCGCCGTCAAACCCAAAGCATTGGGGTCCTGGAAATAGTGTGGATGCTCAAAAGTATTGACTGGACGTGCCACCACAAAACCACTTAAGTCATCGGTGCGTTTATACGTGAGATTGGCGACAGCTTCCTTGGAGGTATCCTGCAAGCAAACACCCTCAATTAATGCAAGCTCTTTAGTAGCAAAAAAAACCTCTTGAACTTACCATTGTCTGATGCAGGAAACCGCCCTCGTCCTCGGGCAACTGCAGCGGAGCATTGAGACTGTGCACTGCGGCACGACGATCGACTTCCGGCTCGGGGAACTCGGTAATCGAGCCAATGTCGCTGAGTGTGCGTGCGCTGTGCTTGGTGCTCGCATCCTGTCTACCGCCTGCGGGCGAGGATACTTGACTCATCTCCTTGACGGCCTGCAGCTCGCGTTCCCGGGCCGCCAATTGCTGCTGCAGATGATCAATCTCATCGTTTTTGTCCGCCAACATGGTGTCCATTAGATCGGGCAGCGATAGACGATTAACCATTTCGGTGCGCATCTTTTCCCTTAGTTTCTGCAGTTCGTTGTTCTTCAGCTGCACATCTGCCTCCAGACGCTCAATATGGCTGCGATCTGGCTGACTGCGTTGTGCCAAATCCGATTCGAGGCGCGCAATTTCCTCCTTGCTGCGCTGCAGCTGCTGTTGCATTGTGGCCATTTGTTTATCCCGTGCGGTCAATTGCTCATTCAGATCACGCAACTCGCACTGCAGCTCATGGACACGTGTGTTCAGATCAGAGGTGCCTACACGATGCAGTTCCTCTGCGCGCTGACGTTGCTCCTCCAGCCGCTTGTTCAAGGCGGAAATACGTTGCGTCTGCTCATCAATGCGCCCCTGCAGCGAGTCGCGCTCGTGCTGCAATTCCTGAAAGGCACATAAATTAGAAAATTAGAATTCAGTCTGATATCAATTTATAAATAGTATGACTGTTATATTAGATCGACTGTCCCACTTAACCGCAGCTTAATTTCTTAAATAACTTGAAACTCAATTCTATTAGATTCTTTTGCAAATTGTTTCCATTAATATATGTTTGTCTTTAAAATTACGCTCACAACAAAATGATATGACAAACTGGACTTTGTATCTAAACCTTTTATCATTCCTGTATTATTTATAAGTTTATAAGACAAACGAATGTGTAAGCCTTTTTAATGCTGTAAAGAAAACAAAGATGCTTTATCGCACCGATGCATCTAATACACTGCGCTCTTCAGATAAAGATACTCTTTCTTTTGGCTGATTAAAAATATTTTTGCACACACTTCTTATACCCCTTTACCTAATACGAAGCGAGTAGAAAACCAATTAAATTGGCTGAACAGTCAACGACCGACCGATTGACCGCATCTATAGCTGCATCTGCATTTGCAACTCCCTCTTGAACTCCCTCCACATTTGCATTTGCATTTCTCACTACTCCGACAACCCTTGCCGGCGACTTCAATTTAAGTAAATTGAGCCCATTGAAATGATGCGGCACAGTTGTTGATGATGGAATATATACATATATCTCGCCACAATGTATCTGTATTATCTGCTTACTGTTTACAAAGTGCATTTAATGCGGGTGCTGTCTCATCAGCGATGAGTTGATGCCGCATACAAAGAACGTTTATTCTGGCACACGCTGTCGAGTAGTATCATCATATATTGCACTTATGTGCGTTAGTCTTTCAATTAGGCGCTTGTGGCATGCTGCAAGTTGTAAACAAATCACAACATACACAACTCAAGTGCGCGCACATTATGCCTGATTGAAGCAGGTGCGCCTCTGGGGCGTCAACTGATTTATTTTCGAGGCGACAGATAAAAGATACATTTTCTGTGGCACAATCTGGGCAACAAATGGAGCTTGCTAGTGATGACGAGGACATCTATTTTTGACTGAGCCTGTGCCATTTTCCAACGCTCATTCAAGAACTTTTTGCACTGAAGGTAACAAACACACACACACACACACACACCCACGATATAGGGAAACGTTAAACGCTGCAATTGAATACAAATTTGCGGGGGATTTGATGCGATGTGCAAGTGCTCTTGTCTAGCCTTGTCAAAATATATGAAAACAACAGATACACAACGAACATACACACATCCATGCCAATTGTGTTTCAATTATGAGCCACTTGTCAATGTCGAGCAGCGACGAAAATATTAATTCAAATGTCCACTTTCAACTCACTTGAATCGGTGCCATGGTGAAGTTGAGCGCATTTTTGGAGCGCATCAACATCTCTTTTTCGGCACACCCTACACTTGATTGCGGTTTATTAAACAATTAAAAATAAATATTTATATTCAAATATATAGAACGTGCACTCTTTCATGTGCGTCGCGGGAGACAAACAACAACCAACTGAGCGCTACCGAAGAGCAAGCGCGGCTGCACAGCGCTTGAATTGAAATTCATCATTTTTAGAAGAGTGCTGATCGCGTGTAAAACTGTGCACAGGAACAGTTACTCGCAAACTGTAGCGACAGCACAGTAGCAACGAAACTGTACCTACGTGCAGATGCTGCTTGAAAACATTGTTGGCAATAATAAATATTTATCGTATAGTTCTTCTTCTATAGCTCTTCATATAGTGTCAGTTACTATAATTAGTTGAACTTTAATAGGAACTTCATCTAATTGATGGTCATATTTTAGCAAAGACCGAACAATGTTAGTCGGTTAAAACAGCAAATTGTCTCACAAGCTATTAACATTGTTGTGGCAATAAAAATGTATAAATATCCAATGTCTACAATGCTTAGCATATTGTTCTGGATATATGTTGCTGGCATCTATATTTAGCTAAATTCCATATGCCAGCTAGCTGCCATTAAAACCCTCTTAGACTCAACTCATTAGCGAGGACAACAACCAATATCAAAGCATACATTTTTAAAGCTTTTTGTCTACTCACCACACAGCCAGTCCGCATCTGAGTGACTTGCATTTCCAGGTCACGTATGCGTTTGATAGCAGCCTCCTCGACACGGGTGTGCTTGTCCAGCTTCTCGGCCACGCGCTGGACACCTTCGACGGTCAGCGAGTGGAGGCATGAGGGAGAACCTTCGGCAGTGTGAGATGCCGTTGGTTGTTTGCTGCCACCATGGACAGAAACATCCTCTGTGGCACTTAAACTACACGAGTTGGAGGCCGTGTTAGAATTGTGCAGGGACTCGAGAGTTTTTGTCTTCTGATCGAGTGTGGTTTCAATGTCACGCAATTGTTCTGCAACCTGGTTGAGCACGATGCTCTGTTCCGCAGAGGGCATTCCTTGCTGCAGTTTCTCCTCCAACTGGCGTATACGTGATTTATAGCCCTCGCCAATGTCGGTCTTGAGGCTGTGCACCTCCTGTTGTAGTGCATCCTGGGAGCGCATTTGCAGTTTCACATAATCTTCCAGTTGCTTGGATTTCTCTTCCATCACCTGCTCATTGAGTGCTTTCGTCTGCACCTGAGTCTCCAGATCCGAAATGATTTCGCGCAGCACAAAGATCTTGTCTATCGAGGCCTTTAATTCCACCTCGAATTTGTCGCGCTTTGCGTTGGACTCGCTGAGCTGTTGATTGACTTCACGTAGATGCGACTCCAGCTGGGCATACTATGGAGAAAATATCACAGCATTAATTAACGAGATATTGAAGAGTTACATGGGTATGACAATGGCGTGTGAGAGAGCGAGTGAGAGTGGGCGTGGTTTCAAGTTAGTTACAACTTACATGCTTCTCCTTTACTACCCTCAACTTTTGTGATTTGTGGTGCAATTCAATTTCAATTTCAAAGTCAATTGCGGGTGCATTTTGTTCAGGGATAGATTAGATTACAGAGTGCATGCAAGAGAGTTACAGTTAGATTATTTACTTATTATAGAGCTTACAATTTGTATATATGTTAATTAACGTGTATGTAAGTGTGTACATGAGTGAATGGAAGCATTTTGCCCCTCGAAATATGGTGGCTATAAATACGTCTGCACATGCTTACGAAATCTTTGTTCTCATATGCATATACATCAGTTCGATATATGTTTTGTGTGTATATTGCGAGTTCATCTGTTGCCCTTGAATATAGTATGTATATATACTATACTACTATACTATACTAACACTCAAGGGGGCGCCAGTTTCGAGAGAGAATACTTTTCTTGTAAGGCCTAAACAGGTGCTCTTCCAAAAGTTTACAATTCGCTTAGTTAGAATGTAGTGCGTCAAAGATTTACTCAATTCAGCCAATAAACATTAGTGTAGTGTGTTGTGTAGGGCAAGTGTAAATGTGCAAAATGCGCGCAGTTCATAAACAGGCCATTAAAAAAGTATTTTTGTTAATATTTCATATCGTGCATAAACTTAAAGAGTAGAATAACCTATTTTACATAGTACTGCGAATATGGGTTATATGCTTCACTAGTTTTTATGTTGAATTTAATTGGAATGCATAATTTGCATAGCTTGAGTCTAAAAATAAAAGTTTAATTTAGGTTTACGATGAAACTTTCATAATCATTTCCATGGGAAATGCAAGAAAAGTTGTACATGATTAAAATTAGAAGTTATTTACTCAGCCAACAATCAGTTAAATAAAAATTTGGCAACACATTTAGATGCAATTTTTATAATTCGCATATAACCAATATTTGTATACTTCAATTAAAATAAAAAAAAATAAGATACTTAGTCTAGAAACAAAGCCAGCCCAGAACAAGAAAAACCAATCCATAAACGAAAGGAAAGTAAAGGTAACGAAAGGAAAGACAACAAACCAAACGAAAACAAACGAATCCCAAATCAAAAAGTAGAAGTACGATCAATTATAGTAAGACCAATGAAAGTTTCTGACTGAACTTGGTCACTCACCTCCTCGGAGGCATTGGCAAAGGAGCTGCGCTCTTTTTCCTTTTCGCGTAGCTGCATTTTAAGCTGCTCGATCTCACGCTGAAATTCCTCGCGTTCCTGCTCGCGTTCGGCAGCCTGTTCTTCCAGGAACAACCGCGTTGCCTTTAGCTGTTTGTCAGCGGTGTCAATCTATATTTGTATGTATATTATAGGTAGGGGAAGGTAATGAACCAACTTCAAACTTTGGCTTACAACTAGACGGGGTCTTTAGCTTGGGTTTTAGGTTTTGTGTGAGTGAACATGCGTTTAGCACACAAGTGTGTTTGGGGAAGGGGTTTCGATATGATTACGTAGCTCTAGCTTATTACTCACCTGAGATTGCAGATCCTTGCGATCCTTCTTGCCGGACTCAACCACTTTGTCACCCTCACGGCAAAAGTCCTCAATCATCTGCAACAATGCAACGGTGGCATTACCAGGATCTTGTGCTGACTGCTTCGTTGGTGAAGTTAGCAAATGACGCGCTCGCTCCTGAAGCTGAGCAAAGCTGGCGGATGTCTGGTCCTGGGATTGATGAATGTTCATATCACCCAGCCCATAGCCCTCGGCATAGTCTGTGTGATTCAGCGAATTGAGCTGCGACAGCTGATCGCGTAGAGCTTGCAGTTCCTCGCCTAGCTCTGCATTGCGATCGATGGTGTGCGTGAGCTGTTGTTGCAACTTTTGGCGATCTGTTTCCGATTTGATGAGGCGATTCTTTAATTCCACCAGCTGGAAGCTTAACTCGGAGGCATTGCCCGAATTCTGCTGTAGATCAATGGGCAGCGAGCAAAGTGGCTTGCTGGGCAGCACACCTTGAGCGGTCTTGCGCTGATGAGCCACGCCAAGATGCTGATCATTCAAGGAATTGGTGCGCATTAGCTTGTGCAACAGTTGTTGTTGTGCTGCCGGCAATGGCGCTGTTGTTTTCAAACCATTTTCAGCTTCGCAGCACACTTCGTGCTCCTGTTTCTCGGGTTCATCCAATGGATCACCCGATTCATTAGCATGTTTATCGAGATCCTCAGACAGCTGCAGCAAATATGCAGCCTCTGACTTTAAACGCTCTAAGCAATCACCCAGATCAAAGTCATCGTTATTATCGTCTGGACTTTTGTTGTCGATGAATTGCACAAGACTGGGATCCTCTACAACCTCCAGCAGACTGTGTACATCAGGAACAAGTCGCAACTGTTTTGTGGCATTAAACGAACCCTGCAGCAGTGAACTGCTGAGCGTTTGCTCCAAATCCTCGCCACCCTCTTGATTGCGACTTTGCGCTAGAATGCGCTGTACTTCCTCGGAGAGTGTGGCATTCAAATCATCCTCGCAGTTGGCCACGCACTTGGCCAAACGGCAGAGCACACTGCGGAAACTCTTTGACAACTCCCGCAAGCCATCGCGCTCGTTGATGATGTTCTCCAAGTCACGACCAGAATCGAACGTGAGGTGCCGCTTGGTCTTGCGGCTAAGTTGTTTTTCGTATTCTAGCTTCATCCGTGACATCTGTAGAAGAAAGTTAAATCATGTTAGCGTTGTTTGCTAGCATAAATTGGGAATCAAAAACTCACCTCTTCAGCATGTTTGATATTCAGTTGTGTTATCTCCAATTGACTCTTTGCTGTAAACTTCTCGCGTAGCAATATCAGCTCCTTTGGCCAGTTGTGATCGTCCACTGGACTTTCCGACAGCAAATTCTGAAAGCACAAACGCAAGAAAATGAATATTAATGATAGCTGCAGACTGATGTATAAACAAAGTCCATCGTAAGCTGTAAAAAGCTGTTGCAACAGACGAATGCAGCCGGATTTTGATTCCATGAAATGGTCAGAAAAAACAAAAAAAGCTCGCACAACCCTTTAAGGCGAATCGAGCTATAAATATTGATTGTTTATCACCCACATTTAGGGAAAATATTTACATGTTTATGCCGGGAAAATTGTTCTGAAGCTCTCTGACATCTGCTTGACAAGCGAAAAGGAAATCGTCGACACGGCCCGCCCTTTATTTGTTTATAGAAACCAAAATGCGCTCATCTTCAGCGTTGCATGCAACCAGGCAAGAGTGTTGCACATAAATCTTAATAAACGTGCCACTTCGGAGAGACATCGAGAGTGAGAACTCAGCAACTCATGCAAAAGTTTGCTTGCAACAAGAAGGGGCCAATGTTTTTTACTATATTTATTTTTGAAACAGCTGTATAGCAATTGCTGCGTTATCTCTGACGCCGGGGTCGCGACTCAAACTGATTATTGCTTTTCCAACCGTCATTTCACTGACCGCTGTTTGTGCGTAAATATAATCTAAAGTTCCTCTTAACGAACGAAAGAGAAACTGAGAGACAAAGAGATTCTCACTATCTCTCTCTCTCTATTTATATTGAAAGTACGTATGATGACTATGTCGGCTGTCGGTTTTCCCTGCGATGCAAGTAAACACATCATTTTATTTTCGTCACATGCATTTTGCATATTGCATTTTTTGCGTCTAACAGATTGCATAATGTATGCGACAGAAATACACATAAATTTATATTTTTAGTTGAGTATACGTATTGTGGAGAGCAGCTGAATTCAATTTTTTTGGGATCTCTGCTTGATTAAGATTAAAACATTTCTTGTTGGATGTACGCATTCCATGTCAGAATCTTTAGTTTTTTCTATACTATAGCTTAACGCTTTATATTCAAATTAATCAAGCAAATTTAAGAAGTATTTATAAGAAATTTATTGTATATTTTAAAGATTATTTCCATTTCTTGATTTAACATTTTTGAAATTCTTTATTCGACTCATGAAATTCCCCCAGATTATTTAGGAATAGCCCAACCACCGGGAATGAGTTTTAAAATGCACATGAATGGAAGACATGTCAGGAATGTACTATAATAAATGCGATGTGATGTGAAAAACGATATCAGTATCAACCGAATGCAACCCGTAAGTGCACAAAGAACTACACAAGCCGCAGTAGTGAAGCAAAGTGACGTAGTATTAAAATAGACCAAGTTTCCAAAATAGGCGGCAAACAGCTCTACAGAATTTTGCGCCTTACACAAAAATAACATCACATGTTTCGAATGGGACGGGACGGGATGGGATGGGAGGGAATGAATGCCGCAGGAATCGTAGTGTTTATGGTTTTGGAAAAGGGCAACGACTTTTCTAGTTTTGGAACACAAATTGCCCCAAGTTTGTTTAGAGTATGCTTCAGGGACTTTGACGTATTGAAGTGTCATTCGTCTATTTACGTTTCCAATAACATTTCTCGGGGACAGCGTACATGTGTATTTGAGATATTTCTTACTTTTTTGGTAGTATATTCAAATCCGAAAATCCCCTTTAAATGCATTTACGTATGCTAAGATATTTGTTTATCATTCAGACGCGCACTGACCGTTAAATTGTTTTGAATTTGTTTTCGGTTGAAATGCGCGCAAATTCACACACAAATTAATGTTTTGTTATACATACATATAGACATGAATCTTTGTTGTCTATGACAGTTTCACTTGATATTCACAATAACCATTCAATTTATTTGCAATCGTTGATTTATGTATTTTCTCTTTCTCTTCCGCACTGTTTTCTTTGCACATTATTCATTTAAATGTCTCTTGAACGCACATGTGTTTTTATACGTAGTCATGTATATTTATTCACACATACATATACATTTGTATCTTAAATTCGGCACTAACGACGCTGCTCGTGGCACGCGCACGACTTGAAGTAACGGAAAAGACTGAGCACACTCCTCGGGTGTGCAGGCAATTTAAGCAACGAACGTCTGCGCGTTTGGATCGGGAGAGTGAAAGAGAGACAACGACCGTGCACGCACTCGCTTGTAGGCAAAGCAGTGCCAATTGCACTGCTTGCCAATGCCTTTGTAGTTGTGTTCGTATTAAGATTAATTCAAATTTATGTTCGTTAATTTCGGACAGTGAGCGGGAGTGCGATAGCGTCCCCTGCTCATTGTTATTGCACTTAAGTATGTTAGCACTTGCATGCGTTTGTGTGTGTTTGAGAGTAATAAGCCTGGGTGCGAGCTCCACTCGTTTGTCCACACTTCCAAATATTCCAAACTGAGAACGTTGCCTGCGCTTCCGGTCTGACTTAATTAACTTGAGCCTATCTTCAATTTTATGAAGCAGTTTGTTTATGAATTGGAGCACATGTTTTGTCTACTCAAAACAACGCCATACAACGCTGTATTGGCCAAGCACATGCGTTTGGCTGTGTGTGTCTGTGTATAGAATATATACACAAATCTGCCCCAGTCTGAAAACCAAAAGAAAACACGCAAATTGTCAAGCAACAAAGCAAATAAACCCAACAGCAGAATGTCTGCTAAAATTTGTTGGCAAACAGACAAAACATACGTATAGTATATTTGTATGTATGTATTAATATATATGTATATGTATTAATATATGTATATAGCTATTATTTATGTAGCATGTGCATAGTACATATTACAGCATATTTAAGTGGGACACTTTTTGAGAGCAACATTAAAGTTTGCTACAAGAAATATTTGCTTATGTGCAACCTTGGCTGAATATAAGTAAGCAGAATTGCTTTAATAAGTACTCAAGTATATTAAGTATATATTTTGAAAAATATCTTGTGCCCTTTATACAAAATAAAAAATATATCTGAGATCTTAAAATAGTCTAAATCAAATATACTATTTCTACATATTTCAAAATCGATCTCACATTATTTTCTGTGCTTCTGCTTATTTAGTCTTATAATATAATATATATTTTTTCAAATATTACAAAAAAATCTACCTGGAACACTTTTCAGTAGAAAACTTCAGCATCTTTAGTCTAAGAATCTCCTCAAAAAACACATTTTAAATAAAACCTCCATTATTATTTAAAAATAATATCACTTTCAAGGTCTTTAATCTATTCTGCTATTTATTTCTGCTTTATGTTATGCTTTCGTAAATATTTTTTATCTTGAATATTTTACATCTCATTTGTATCTTCTATGACTTTGGCTTAAAGTATCTTTTACCTTAAGCAATCCGTCATAAAAATCATATGCCTTAAATAGATTTCATTTTAAAATAGCCTCATTAATTTTAAAGAAGCCAATTAGTATCACTTCATGCCAGAAATGAGATCTCTTTTAGCACGGTACAAAGTCAACGTTCGATTGAGAGCGTTGACTTTGGCCTTTCAAATATCTTATGCAGCTGGGAGTCAAGTCAAAGTACAGTCTGATGCCGCTAACGAAATCGTTGATAGCAACGGAAATTGAAATTGCAAAATTCTATGCTGAATCTATGCTGCAGTTAACTCAATTCCCCACCAAGTGGCCAAACACATACATACATATATAGATCCTAAGCAAACGCCGCTTTCGTTTCATTTTCACTTTCTTTTCTTTTCTTTTTTTTGGCAATCTGACAAAATGTCGCACGTTTCAGACTCACGGTGCGTGCCACAAAACGTAGCGTTTTCATTGAACAAGTACGCCAAAAGCAAAAAACCAAAAATAATTAACAGGGGAAGCTTGGGTGAATCACACAACATAGAATTAGGAGAGCATGCACGCAGAGAAGCAGTCACAAAATGGCAAAATGTTTAGTCGAGAGGCGGCGGCAATCCCAAGCACTTGCCACTTGCCACATGCCACACGACACCTCACCTGTATCTGCTGCTCCAGCTCGGTGGCAATGTCCTGGCGTGCCAGCGCCAATTGCTCTTGCAGCCGACGCTCATACTCCTCGATGATGCGCTGTATCACTTGCGATTCGTTATTCAAATTCAGTTCGTCCTCGTCGATTATGATTAGCGATGCATTCGGATTCTGGGCAGGCGTTGGCGGCGCCTCCTCTTTGTTGGCTGGGCAGGTAAGCGGTGATTTGGGTGTTGTTGACTGTTTGTTTGTGCGAGTTAGTTGCAATATTTCGATTGCCAGGTAGTAGTTACGATGCGGGTTAACAAGTTTATTGTGGGTGGGTTATAAAAGTATAAAAGACAAAAGAGAACATGCACAGAGTTAGCTGTTAGTCAACACAAGCGCGCATAGGTAATAAATGCAAATGCAACAGGCGAAGTAAACACGTTTGCTCCTGATCAATTGCTTGCTTACCAGGTAATCATCATCCGCCTGACGACGCTCGTAGAAACGCAGGCGATCGGTCAGCTTGCGAACCTGATCCTCGTTGGCGCGTTTCAGCTCGTGAATGTGCGTCTGATAGAACACCTTTAAATCGGCAACCTCACGCGACTGTAAGATAGAAATACGGTTAATATTTTGATGTATAATTCAATGCAATATAAGATTGTGAATTGAATTGAATAATCCTGTTCTAATTCGATAAGTAAAATGTTGCTTATGTGCTTATAGAGTTTATTGTTTAGTTGCTAGCTTTAGTTGTCATAATTATCCTTAATTTTGTTATATTATTGTTTATAGTAATTAATAATTATTATTTGATTTTGATTTGATTCTTTTATATCGATATAAAAGTTAATTTGTTCATTGACGGTTTGCAAAAGTAAATTTGATTTTTTAGATTGATTGGCAATTATTTTTAATATCAAATAAAAGGCATTTAAATTTGTTCTAATATCTGATGATTTAGATTCTTTTTGACTGCGTATAATTAATAAAATTTATTCAAATATTTAAGTGCGTGTAGCTAAAAAATATACTTTTAAGCTACGTTTACTTACATGATCTTTGCTATCCTTTGCAGTCTCCAGGGACTCAACACCGCTAGGAGTTAGCTGTCGATGACTGGGACTCAAAAGCAGCTCAGCGCGTTTGCGCTTGCGTGGCGAAGGCTCCTTGGACGCCACTTCCTCGGGCAGCTGCTCCACCTCCGAGCACTCGGATGAACTGTCGCCACCCAAATGCTGCGACTTGTGCGAGAACACATCATCAGAGAACTGTTTTTCGAGATCCGCACAGCGATGTTCGAAGTACTTGCGCAGTTCCTCCATTTCCTTTGTGTGCGCTGCCTGTTGGGTCTGTTCGCTAAGAAGTTTCTCGCTCTCCCAGCGATCCTGACTAAGCTTGTGCTCCTTCTCTGATTGCTCGCGACACTGCAACAACTGCTGCGACAGGAAGTCATCGAACTTGCGCTGCACCATCAGGAATGGACGCATCTCGCCGGGTAGCAGACACTTTTGGAACTGTTCGATCTGCTTGCTGAAGGCAGCTGGCCACTCGGGTGCCAAGGGCTGCACGCCCAGATCCTCGACTGACGTTGACTGTCGTGGAACCGAAAGCTGCCGCTCCCTGGAGCTGCGTGATGCACGCTCTTCGTGGTCATTGAGATAATTGCGATCGAAATCATCATCGCTTTCGCTTATCAGATCCATGGATATCTCAGAGATGCGTTGCACATGGTCCGGATCATGCCAGGCGCCACTCGTGCGCTTCACCGTGTCGATGGCCTCGTGAAGTTGCTTGCGCAGCGTCTGCACCTCACCGCCCAGACGCTCTGCATCCGTCTGCAGCTGGCCACGCACATTCAGCGAGTGCTGCAGGGACTCGGTGAGCTTGGCAATGATTTCATCGCGTCGCGACAGCTCCACATAGATATCAAGAGTCTGTAAACACGTTTGAGATTAAGTTGTGAAAATAAATGAATCTATGGTTAAACTTACGGGTGCTCCAAACTCATCCTGAAATGTGCGATACTCCGTCGAATTGGTGACCAACGAGCTGCTGTCACGTGCTGACACAGAACCTCCCGTATTGGATTCGCGACGTGCAGCCTCCAGCTGTAAATTCAGCGAGTTTAGGCAGCTGTCTTTCGTTTCCAGCTGCGTGTATAGATCATGCACCTTCGCCTCCAGTTGCTTCAGCATATTGAGACTGACCACACTGGAGCTGCTGCCAGGTTTGCCTGCCAGCAGCGTCTTGGACTCCTCCATCGATAACGACTGCGGCTCCTCGACGGTGCTGAGCGACAGCTGACGTTCGCTCTCCTCCGTAATATCCTCAAGCACATCCTTGCTAAACTCGGGCAACGCGACTCGCTCCATTTGCTTCAGTTCGCCGCTGGTGGGATTCTCATTGGAGTTGGCTGATTCGGTGGGCGATGTTTTGCCCGCACTTTCGGCCAGCGTCTGCTGATGCATGGCCATCAGGCGCAGCTTCATCAGCTGCAGCGAACACTCCTCGGCAGCATCTTCATCGTCCTCGTCCATCTCTAGGATAGTCAGCTCTAAAGGCTGCTCTGGCTGCAGCTGCAACGTTTCCAGCATTGTTGCATGCTTGCGTTCGATGATTTGCGGCCGCTTCAACTGTGGCAACTGCAACGTTTTCACCTGTTCCTCCTCGACAACATCCAGATCGGTCACCATGCCTATATTAGGCGATGTGGAGCGCATGGAGCTGCTGACAGCGGGATCCTCGGGATCGTAAGTGATCTCTACAGATTCGTTTGTGGCCATGATTTCTTCTAGCGAATGATCTTGTTCGCTGTGCGCATCCAGCTCACTTTGGTCTGGCTCCAGTTGCGCCTCACTTGGTTGCTGCTCTGGCTCCAGGCCACTTTGCTCCTGCTGCTCCAGCTCACTTTGCTCCAGCTTTGACTGCTCTTCCGGTTCCTGCGAGTTGGCTGTCTGTACCACACTCTCGCTGGCAAGCTGCTCTTCCGTCTCTGTGGCCGTTGCATGCTGCGGTTCATCGCCAAAGTCGGACACATCATCGGTGGTACTTTGATTGCTAAGACTTGCGTCTGCCTCGCCAGCTGGCAACTCCAGGTTATCCTCGTGTCGCGAGTGCACCACTTTGCGCTGCTCCAAAGGCAAACTTATGTCAAAGTCATCGTCATCTTCATCCTCATCCTCCTCATCTTCCTGTTCCTCTTCATCGCCCAACTGCTCTTCATGCTCCTCAGAATGCACTGTGTGTTCTTTTGGCTCCACATCTAACTCGTCACTTTCGTCGTCATCCACAAGGAAGTGCTGTGCCAACTGTCCACCCGAGAGCTGTGCATCATCAATGCGAAACTGTTCCGCCTCCTCACTGCTCTCATCCACTTTGGCACTTTGTTGCGATGGCTTCGCTGCTCCCGACAGCGATTCAATGTTGGACTGCAGCAACTCCTCCTCCACTTCACTCAAATCAATCGCCTCCTCAATGTCTTCCTCTATGCTGCTGCTCGTCGTGGTTGTTGTTGTTGTCGTATTGGCAGCCAAGACATCGCCACTACTTGTTGCCTCACTTCTCGTCGTCGTGGTTGTTGTGGTTGCTGTTGTTCTCGTCTGTTGTGGCTCCGCCATGTCAATGGTCATGGAACTAGTCGGTGGCTCAATGCTAAACGACGAGATTGTTTGCTCGTCCTCAGTGAGACTAAGTTGATTCTGTTGCCGCAGCAACTCTGCGGTGTCAGTTGATGTAACCGCGTATGGTGTGCTGCTCGAAATTGTCCCACTTCCACTTGTTGTTATTGCTGTAAAGCTGCTTCGTGAGATTATGTACGTATGCGTCGAGGCGTTATCATCATCATCATTGCTGGTGTCAACATTATCATCGCATGTTGCTGATGTCTCAGCGGCAACATGTTGCGATTGCTCGTCGCTTGTGCTCGCTGTTGTTGCTGCTGCTGGCGGCGCTTTTTGGAATACGAAATCTAATGTTGGTATGAACTCGACCTCAACATGTTGCGCGCTGCAGCGACGGGCAGCTAAACCAGCTGTGATTGCTGTTGTGGCTGCTTCGGGATCTTCCTCCTCCGCCTGTTCTGGCGCCTCGATTGCTTTGTAGAAGGCGCTGCCACTGCGAGTGCGTAGCAATGATGTAATCTGCAATGAATTTGTTTATTAGAAAACTAGCAACAATAACTGCAGTAGCGGAAAGTGCAAATGCTTTAAGAATTTAGTTTGATAAAAATAAAATTTAATAAGGAAATTTGCATTTACATTTAAATTACAAGCTTTTATTTTTGAGTCTGTAGATTTATTTTTTATAACGAAGAAGTAAATAAAATGAAATTCTTCTCTTTAAACGTTATCTCATCTACGCATTTCATTTAGCAACTTGTCTTGATTCAACTCATATTATCTTTTTATGCTAGGTAACATCTTTTAGACGCATTCTTAGACCCACTATCTATAGGGTAGGTAACTTTGTGTCTGCGGGAAATGTATGGAACAGGCAGAAAGAGTCATCCCCGACCTCATAAAGTATATTTAATCAACCAACATCCGAGACGATATAGAAGTATAAGTTATTCAAGAAATACTTATGTATGGCAAAAAAACAGCTACTCCAATAGAGTCCCAGTTGCTTGAACTGTCAATCTGGTATGCTTAGTACTCTACAGTGTATTTTGGATGTAGTACTATATCAATATACCAAATATAGCATTTAGTATATTTTTAGTAATTTTTAATATATCCATTTGGTATATTTTAAGAATATATATAAGAATATATACTACACTGTTTCGCTCTTATTCAAAATCGAGCACACTCGACTGTAGATTTCTTAATTATTTGTTTAATAAAAATGAAGAAATGAAACTAAGCAACAAATCATAAAATTTAACTTCAATTAAACTTTAATCCCAAATGTGAGAATATTCGAATTTTGGGGTATTTTATTTGAGAAATATAGAAATACGCTTCATATAAAGCTACGAAAACATTGACAATACTCAGAAAATTTGATAAGGTTTTTAACCATTCTAAAAGGAATCTGAAAATTGATAAAGAAAAATTATATTCATTTTGTTTTAATATTAAATAGGTTGTTGTATTTCCTAAATACTAACAGCTTAAAACTATGTTCCAACTGCAAGTGCAACAATACAAAGAGCACGATTCTACTGTAAAATATAGTAGTGTTATAAGGTGCGTTGAATGAATTGAATTCACACATCAACTTATGTAAAGTGTGCATCTGCCTGTGCGGCTGACCGAGTTGGCTGGCACGCTTCTGTGGGCACGACAGAAGAAGACACGACGCCATAAATTCATTTCGATTTTCATTTCATTTCGTAATGATGTCACCTCATTGTCAACGCCAAACAATGCGACAAAGACAACGAAGACGGAGACGAAAACGAAGACAACGTTGTTGGCGCACGCATTTTCAGGATTATGGGGTTATGCGGCACATTAAACTTGCCCCCAACACACAGAGAGATGTGGGTAAACAGGCTGCATAAACAGCACAGCACACAGATCATCATCATCATCAGCATTGATTAGGCAATCGTGTTGTGGGCTTCAACCAATTGACCCATGTAGCTCAAGTGATTATTAGAGCATCGTGTGCCCACGTCGTTTTCTGAATCACCGTGAGGCGCAATTTGATGGATTGCAGCTGGTCGAACTCGAGCATCAAGTTGCCTGCGCACCCTTTTATAATTAGAAACGTTTGCGAGATTTTGTAATAACCTGGCGGGCGTATCGTTGATCGCATAGCGCATAGCGATCACTGCCTGCAACTTATTAGAGTTTATTTTTATACAAAATGCCTGGCAACGCCACTAATTAAAACGGTGTCGTCCACTCGACAGATCTCTCTCTATTTCCCTGCCTCCAGCATGCCACTCGAGACTTCTGGCTGGCTGGAAATTCAATTAGTTTACGAAATGAACTCAACGTATGCATTATATTGACATTAATTGAGCGCATTGTTGCTGCGATCTGTCTATAGTATGTTTATTGAGAGAGATGCATAGTTGAGCATTGCGCATACGACATGTAGGTCAGAGACGGGCTCTGGCACTTTGCGAACTCTACTCGAGTTAAATTTGAACGTCCTTGAACTTGTCAGGCAAAAGCGAACTCGCAACGGCACGAGTCCTTTTTAGCCGTATCGGGATAACAATATTTGACATCGTCATGGCAACTCAAGTAGTTCCCGATAAAAGTTTTCTGTTTTCGCTGCGTGTCTTTCACCGCCGCTCCTCCGACATACATAATTCCTGCACCTACGAGTGTTGCGCTTCAACCAATTTCTGTTGCTGTTGTTGTTGTTGTTGCTGGTTGGTTTCTTGGGTGTGACACACATTTGAGGGCATTGATGTCGACTGAATTTTAGCAGCAAAAATCGTAATAATAAGAACGCATATGCGAGGAAGTCTCCGCTTTGGGGCACACCCACCTAGACCACATCATCGATGGCATTTGATTTAGCCAAATGAAATATTGCGTAAATTGACACGACACCATAATCGAATGGAATTCATTCGTATCGAAGGCTGGCGTTAGCTCATAAAAGGGTTTTATGTCACCACTCGAGCAGATCATTAATTGTCTGCCTCTAACTTCCTCTACAATTTTGGGTGACAACTTCCTCTAAACAATTTCAAATCGTACTCACTTGTGTCTTGCCCATGGTTAAGGTCGCACAGTTGTTGCACTTTTGCCCTCACTTTCTATTGATGTAATTATGCATTACACTTTTTTTTCATTGCATTTATACAACTTTTTTAAATCACACACAACACTCGCTCGACTTGACTCGACGTTTTTTATTTATCTCTCAATTTTACAGTTTGCGACCGACGTCGACCGCCTGCAGTGCAAGTTATGTTATAAATAAAATGCCGCGCTCACAACACACGGCCAGCCGGTGCAGGCATTGACTACGCGGACTCCCAAATTCAAAAAAAAAAATCAAACATCAGCAGCAATAGTAGCAGCAGTCTGTCAATCCCGCAGAAATCAAAAGAAAACGGCCAAAGAGAGCGATAGTCAGCGGGCAAATGAGCTGAGCGAGAACCAAACACACAATATTTTTGCAATGGTTCCAAGCGGTTCCGTGCACCGAATGCGCTCCCAATTTCTTTTCTTATTTATAAACAAAATCACTGTGTGTTTGTGTGCCGTTGTGTGTCTCTGCCTGTATGTGTGTGTGTGTGTGTGTTATTTTGGTGTGGAACGCAAGTCGTAAATCGTTCTACGTTTTGTGGGCAACATGTTGGTTGGCATCCAAATCAACAACATGCTGCTGCCTGCTTACGCCCTGCAGATAAGGCGCGCACTATTTGAATTTTGTTTATTTTTTCGTGGAGGGTCCACAGCACCTTGGCTGACTGCCCGAACAGTTGGAGCGGGCTAAAGGTCAAAGGCGCCTTTAATTTCCATTTGGCTTCTATTACCAACACGTGCGATAAAGACGAGCATAAACGAACACAGCGAGAAATATGATGATCTACACTGTTGATAGCAAGTCGAATTTGTTGCCGACAAATTCAGCGAATTTGTGTACTATCTATTATGATTGTACTCAGATTACTTATTTTATTTTATTATTCGACTTTTTGTATATTCCTATTGAAATATAATTATAATAACTCCAATTTTTAAACCCATTGAATTCTGTTAGAAAAATATCTGCCTTAAAGCTATAATTGCTTAAGTGTATTTTGTTTGATATACTAATAATTATAATAATTACATTCCCTCATAGATTTCATTGCTGATTAAAAAATTTGGAAAAATTTCTGTAGTGAATATCATTAAATAAGAATTTCCAAAATATTCATCATAAAATAAACAGAAAAACAGTCAAAGGTCTCAATAGCCAGTAATCTCTTTACTGTATAATTAAATGTAGTATTAAATACTAGATTTAATATAATACCACTTTAATTACTACTAAAGTAAATTACTTTAAAATATTCAGATTTTTTAAAATACCTTTCTTCGCGAAGCTCTTCATTTTCAATCTCGTTTTTTTAAGTTTATTCAGTGTTAAAGTAATTTTTTTAAAGTATGAAGAATGTTGGTGATTTGAAAACCAAAGATTTTATTTTTTGCCAATTATATTTTTGTTTTTTTTTTTTTTGAATGTACAAACAAAATACTAATTAATGAGTACTAATTTAGGCCTTCGAATCGCCCTAATTTATTTGTTTTGATTTGAATTAAAACAACAAAAAAGGTTTTTCTTTTTTAAGAACAATATTTTAGTACTTTCAGCTTGCGCTTTTCTCTCTGTGTATGTGGATGGCAGATACTATAGCTTTAGCTCATACATACCCAGTCGTATATTGTGTAGAGATTCATTTTGTCTGATGCTGCTCTTCATGCACTCAACTTGGCCAATTCGGTCATTATCAGTGGCCCAATTCTGAGACATTTGCCACTGTCAATTTCACTCATACATATTGTTGATAGTTGTCTGCCACAAAATACTTTATATTTTTGTCTATTTCGGGTTTATTTGTTTTCAATTTAAACACATATAGACAACGAGGTTATGTTGGGAGTAAAAAGATTTACGTAAATTTTGAACAGACAATGCACTTGACTAAACTAAAAAAAACACAAGACAATTGGAAGCTAACTACGCGATTCACTAGACTATCATATTTGTGGATTTTGCGGTTCCTTTCGAAAAATACAAGTTATGAACCCAATTAAAGTGCAACCGATCTGTAGCAGAGTTGCACGTAACCGCGCGCTCCTCATGCAACTGAATCACTTTGACTAGCTGCGGCAAAGAGAACCAGAAAGCGATTTGTCTTTTATTTTTGGTTGTTGGAAACTATCGAAAAGAGCAACGGCAGAGGAGAGACCCCCAAAAAAGAAATGCTCACTCAAGCACAACACGATCTGTTTTCAAAATATATACACACACACAGTTACAAATAGATCTATTTGAATTCGGATATGTTCTAGCATTCGGATAAACATACGACTTGATGTAAGAGAACCATATTTACAAGACCTCTGAAGCGAAATCTGACATTAGAGTTCTCTTTAATACTTCAGTCGATGTACATACATGTTTACTTAGAAAAGATCATAAAATCTCAATTTCAAACAATTCATTAGAGAGTAATGAAATTGAGTCCACAAAAATCCAGCAGGCTTAATAAACATAATTAGAAACAATCAAATCCAATTATAAAATCCATTTACAATTAGTTAAAATGGATTTAAAACTAAATTCCCTTAGCTTATATTACTTTAGGAAATAAAAAACAGAAATGTTTTAAAATTTTCAAATTTATTAAAGAAAAATTTGGGTCGCAGATTATTTATTTAATTTCTTACTTAAATGTACATAAACAAATATTTATTTATGCATGCCAACTGGTGTTAGGTATTATTTTCCACATGTAGAATAAAACAAAAGATTTCCTTAATTTGTAAGTAGAATTATTAACGACCAAAAATACCGCACAACATTCAATTTAATTGTTACCCACTAGCAAAAAAATGAACCAAATAGTAAATAACTTTTTGTGGTAAATTTAAAATGAATTTTGGTAAATTTTCATAAACCTTTTCCATGACTTTCAACATTAGTTTCTTACATCGATAGAATAGAAAACATTTGTACTTATGTAATTATTTATTGAATACATTCAAATCGTTTTTGTTTTGTTTGTTTGTCTTATATCGAAAAACAAGTTAACTATACCAAATACATAGACTATATTAATATTTAAATTCAGTGTACAAATTTGTGTGGTACACAATTAACAATTGCTATCAATTAATATCTATAGAAATCGTCGCATTTCGAGAAGTTTTTCAGTTTTTTGTTGTTTTAAATGCAATATTAGTAATTGTAGTCCAACTATTTTTGGAAAGGCTTATTGCAAAGGCATTAGGTCAACATAGTAATAGTAGTAGTAGTAGATTATTTCCATTCCACAACATTGTTATATAGTATTCTGTAATATCGTTTAGTGTATTCGAAACCGATTCGATTGGCAAATCCATGCGATTAAATAAGTGTCATAAAATAAAGTTAATGCTAAAAAAAAGTTGATGTCATTCGGGTCGTCCGACTTCTTTCTGCTTGAACTTGGTCGAGTACTTGTAGAAGTCGGACATCTCAAAGGGTTTGGTCACCTCCTTGTACGGCTGAAATGTGGCCTGCTGCACCACAGTCATGTTCTTCGGCGACTCGATGCGAATGTCGGGCGACAAACTGGCTGCCGCTGCAACTGTCGCTGTGACCACAGTCAACGGTGGCGACACCAGCGCAGTGGACAAGTTGTTGTTAACATTCGGACTGTTATTATTGTTATTGTTATTATTATTGTTGTTGCTGACTGGTGGCGGACGAGGCGGCGGCGTTGGCTGCTGGCTGTGATTGGGCTTGGGCGGCAGATGCCTAAATGGCGGTATATCAAGTGGCTCCAGTGCATACGACGTGGATATGCCCACAGTCTGCTCCATGGCATTCAGATACGAGGTGGATTGACTGAGCTTGGCAAACCGTTCGTCCGCATGCTGCAACGCCTTGGCATTGCCAGCTGCCGCATAGCCTGCTGGCGCATAATTGTGCGTGCCACGCTGCCCCGACATCGAGTAGTGTCTGCCGGACACCGACATCGATTGCGAGGAGAGTTTAATGCGCGGCTTGGCGGCACCAGCTGAGGCTGCGGCGGCGCTGCTGCCATTGCTGCTCACCGGACTGTGTGCCGAGGATTCGATTTGACGCACCACTGCTGGCCCGTCCAGTGACGATTCCAGCCACTGCTTGGACTTGGGCTTCTTCTCGATGGTCGTCGAGCACAACGAGATCTCATCGAGTGGCTTGCCAGCCTTGCTGTTGTAGCGTTGTAGTGGCGCCGCCAACATGTCGCTCGAATGGGATTTGGTTTCCGCTGCCATGGCGTTCATAGCCTGATTCTGCGACTGCTGCTGATGTGGATGCGGTGGCGTCAAGGCGGCAATGTGCGATTGTGAACGCCAGCGATATTGCTGCTGTTGATGCTGTTGCACGCTCTCCATCTCCACAGACATGTAACTGGGCGCCAGCGAAATCGCATCGAGTTGTCGCTGATGCTGTTGATGCTGCAACGAGGATTGCTCGTAACTGATGGCGCTGGGCGAGGCAAGGGGCGACACATACTTCTTGATGTTCTGACTCGATTTGATGAAGCCACCCTCGTTGTAGCTCTGATGTGTGGGCGACAAATAGTACTTGTCGCACTGCACAATAATGGGTTGTTGCTGGGGCGCCACATGCTGTTGCCTCAAGGTGGCCACGTTCGACGAGTTGGCCGAGTACATCGAAATGACATCGGTCTGCGAGCGTTGCTGTTGCTGCTGCTGTTGATAGGCAAAAGCATCCATGTGATGCAGCAGCATATGTTGTTGTTGCTGCTGCTGTTGTGGCAACTGTTGTCGCTGTGCCGTCTGTGCTGCATACTGCATCTGTATCTGGGCGGTGGGCGTGGGTGTGGGACGCTTCTTGAGGGCGCTCTTCACATGCGGATGCTGCTGCGACTGCTGCTGTGCCACGCCTATGACCAGCATATCGCCCATGCCGCCACCGCTGCCAGCTGGCTGATAATTATCATACTCGGAGCTGCGATTCGAATGCGTCTCCGAGTGTCGATTATTGTTGATATTATTGTTGTTATTATTAATGGTGTTGTTGTTGTTGATGTTATTATTGGTGATGTTGTTGTTGCTGCTTGTGCTCTGTTTGCGCCGCAACAGAGCGCTCCCGTTGTTGTTGTCCTTGCCCAGTTGTTGCAGCTGCTGCTCATGCTTATACTGCTGCGCCAACTGGGCAAAGAACTCATTGATCGTCATATGCTCATAGTTGCCATGGATGATGGCTGCTTCATGCTTTTGGATCTGCTGGAGCAGCCAGCTCTTTTCGCTTAGGCGCAACTCAAGGTTTTGCTTACGCGCTTCCAGCGATTCTCGCTTACTGCTCGTTCCCCGTTCATCAGGAGCATGTGCGAGATTTCCGCTAGACGCGGAAGTACTACTTGGGCCAACATTATGATTGTTGTCAATACTATTAGCGTAATTGTTGTTATTGTTGCTAGTGTTGCAAAGGGGGGTGATTCGGTTATGCGTTGCCAGTTCCTCATTTTGAATACTGGCCATAGTCCTCGTCCGTGGCGATTTTAATTGCATTGCCCAGCACTGGACTCCATGAGTAGACTGCTTCGTTCAAACATTTATCGAGAATAATCGCTTACATTTATCGGATGATTAGCGGTGGTTGCGGTGCAAATGATTGGTTGTTTGGTTGGTTGGCTGATCCTAGAAAGACATTAAGCAGTCTTCATTCAATCAAATGTTCTCGATCAGCATCACAATTTAAAACATAGTTTGGAGTTAGCATTAAATTTTGTAATTTCTGTTTTTGTTTTTACTTTTTGTTTGTTAGGGAGACGTGCACAATATAAAGCTTATTAAGAGTCGTTCGTTGTGTACAGCTTCAACATCAAGTTGCCTTTACCACCTGCACCACAACCACTGCCAAAAAAAAATAGAGAGTTCAATGAGACTGTTCCCAGAACGAAACATACATAATGGGGAAATATGTATTTTATACCCACATCCAAAAAACACGCGAGAAATGTACATAAATACATACATATGTAAAAATGTGACGTATAAATTTAAATACGCACAGTGGTATATTTTTAATTGAAATGGTAAACTGTACAAGGTGATAAGAGCCACACACACACACAAAGACAGGTTCCAAGGGCAACAACTACATTTAAAATGCTCCCAAAAAAAATGCAAATGCAGCATTCAAAACATAATTAATTCCAAACAAATAATAGCGAAAAGCAAATGAAGGTATTTATGTAAGTATTTACATATGCAGCTGTGTATGAATTGATGCTTATGTATTTGTGTACATATGCTATCATAGTATGTGTCTACTCACCAATAGACGCCGTTGTCTTCTTCGTTGCCTTGTTTTTGTTGCCCAGCCTTAATTTCGATGTTGCTGTTTACAAATACTCCGCCTTTCTTTTTTTTCTTTCGTGTTATTAATGCTGTATATACGCCATCTGAGCAGAAAAAGCAGCAGAGGCCAGTTGCCCACAGTGTGCACACACCTGGTGACCTGGTGAGCACTTTGTTGTGTCTTTTGTTTTTATATTAGACAAAAATGCGGTCGCATAGCGTCGTCGCTGACGACACGGCGTCGTCACTTTTTTTTCGTCTTACACCAGCTTCTTAAGCAATTCACGAACACACTAACGTTTGCACATGTTAAACTATTTTATTTCATAAACTTTTAAACGAATAAACAGTTTAGCAAATACGTGTCGCTTTTAAATAATTGAAGCAATTATTTAATTGATAAAATGAAGTTGAAAAAACGAAACGAGAAGAATGCTTCCTGGGGGAGCTAATAAAGAACAAAAACTGGTGCTGGAGAAATATCGATGACAACTCTTATGTGCATCGATTTTTCTCCAGCTCGCTCATTGTGATCACATGCTGCTTATCGAATAGTGGTATTTTATTCGCCTCTTTTTCAAAATTGTTTACAATTATTTTCCTTAATTAACAATTAAAACTTATTAGGTTTGCGCGATAAATAAAAGAAAATCACTATATGAGTCTAGTTGTATTTTTAAATAATATACCATAATTATACAAAGCTTCAAATATTTTGTTTTTATACCAAACACCAATTGGTCAATCTGATGAAAATGTATCGATGTATCGTAAACTGATAAACAACACTCAAAAGTAACTATTTTTTACAAGATAAAACAAAAAGTTTAATGGTAATTTTTAAGCAAATAATATATAATTGAGCTAATAATAATAATTGGTAATATAATTGCTTCAATTATTATTTGCCAATAACCGCTAGTAATATATTACCCCATAAGAACAAATGCCCACACACGTCAAATTTGGCTACTATTGAGCTGCTTGAATATGAAGTTGTAGTGTTGTTAATAGCATACAACAGCAACCGTTACGACGGGGTCAAATTTAAATGATATATACCATTCAATATGAGTATCATTCGGCTTCAAACTATGCAATGGGAGTTACTAAATAGCTAAATTTGTTATTTAAATAAATGCTATTGGAAAAAAGAGAAAAACACAAAATGCCCACACACGACACAATTGACCGGCGTTGCAGCACGCCAGCTGTTGGACGGTGAAGTTGTAGTGTTGTACAACTAGCCGCATTCTATTGTGAATCATCCAACAGGCAAGTGAAGGTATTGTTCGCGAAGCATTCTCCTAAGTCTTCAATCAAAAATTACATAAATTTACGCTGTTAATTGTTTAAAAAATAACATATGTCATTGCAGTTGTTTAAAGCGCTCCCCAACTTGCGTGGCGCACGTGGAATTCTATCGCAAATTCAACGACAAACAAAAACGTGGAGTTGGCGTGAGACAATTGCCAACCAAGCAGCTTTTTCAACCAGTTCATTCGTCTCCTCCGCTACCCCCAAAGTCTGGGGCACCACAAAACAAAAACGCAACGTTAAATTACGTTCAGCAACAGCAGAGTATATCATGTCAAATCCAGAGATTGAAAAACAACTCGCTCCACTCCGAGAGCGGGTCCAGGAGCAGGGCAACCTAGTGCGTGAGTTGAAGGCCAATGGAGCACCTGAATTGGATGTGAAGAAGGCGGTGGCTGAGCTCAAGGCTCGCAAGAAGGTGTTGGAGGACAAAGAATTGGCTCTGACGCCCAGCGTGGTAAGCTTCGATCGTGCCCGCATGGAGGATCTGGTGAAGCGTCGCTTCTTCTACGATCAGAGCTTTGCCATCTATGGCGGTATCACTGGCCAGTATGATTTTGGTCCCATGGGCTGTGCCCTCAAGTCCAACATTCTGACGCTGTGGCGTCAGTTCTTTAGCCTGGAGGAGCAAATGCTTGAGGTTGATTGCTCCATGCTGACGCCAGAGCCTGTGCTGAAGGCTTCGGGACATGTGGAACGCTTTGCTGATTTGATGGTCAAGGATGTCAAGACAGGAGAATGCTTCCGACTCGATCATTTGATCAAACAGGCGCTTGAGAAGCTCAGCAAGGCAAAGGACGCCACGCCAGCGTTGCAAGCAGAGTGCGAGGACATCATCATCAAGTTGGATGGTCTCAACAAACAGGAACTGGCCGATGTGCTGGCCAAGTACAACATTAAATCCCCGCTGACTGGCAACGATTTGACCGAACCCATCGAGTTCAATCTGATGTTTGCCACCCAAATTGGACCCACTGGTCTGGTGAAGGGTTTCCTCCGTCCCGAGACGGCTCAAGGCATCTTTGTGAACTTCAAGCGTCTCCTGGAATTCAATCAGGGTCGTCTCCCATTCGCGGTGGCCCAAATCGGCAATTCTTTCCGCAATGAGATCTCCCCACGTTCTGGTTTGATTCGTGTGCGTGAATTCACGATGGCGGAGATCGAACATTTCTGTGATCCCGCACTTAAAGATCATCCTAAGTTCAGCAATGTGGCCAGCGAGCTCTTGACGCTCTACTCCGCCTGCAATCAAATGGACGGCAAGTCGGCACAACAAGCCACCATTGGCGACGCCGTGGCGAACAAACTGGTGGCTAACGAGACGTTGGGCTACTACATGGCCAGGATACAGCAGTTCCTGCACGCCATTGGCATTAAGCCGGAGTGCTTACGCTTCCGCCAACACATGGGCAACGAGATGGCGCATTATGCCTGCGATTGCTGGGATGCCGAGATCTTGACCTCTTATGGTTGGGTTGAGTGCGTCGGCTGTGCCGATCGCTCTGCCTACGATCTCAGCCAGCATTCACAAGCAACAGGTGTGCGTCTGGTGGCCGAGAAGCGTTTGCCTGCTCCCAAGACCGTCGAGGTCAGCGAAATTGTGCCCAACAAGCAGACACTAGGCAAAACGTTCAAGAAGGATGCTAAGGCCATCACTGAAGCACTGGCCAAGCTCTCGCTGGACGATATCAAACAAGTGGAAACACAACTGGCAGCTGGTGGAC
Organism: Drosophila albomicans; assembly: GCF_009650485.2. NCBI lineage: Eukaryota > Metazoa > Arthropoda > Insecta > Diptera > Drosophilidae > Drosophila > Drosophila albomicans. The sequence continues at coordinate 19,706,150 of NC_047629.2, read as the reverse complement.
AGTATAAACTTACCTTGGGCGATGGTGCCACCCACGAGCTGGGCAACGAAACAATTTCCGTGAAGCATGCCACAAAGACGGTGCACGTTGAGGAGTTTATCCCCAGTGTGGTAGAACCTTCCTTTGGAATTGGCCGCATCATGTACGCGCTGCTGGAGCACAGCTTCCAGTGTCGGGAGGGCGACGAACAGCGTTGCTACTTCACGCTGCCACCAATAGTGGCACCTATCAAGTGCTCTATCTTGCCGCTGTCCAACAATGCCGAATTCCAGCCGTACACACAGAAATTGGCCGCAGCCTTGACGAAGGCGGAACTGTCGCACAAGGTGGATGACTCGAGTGGCTCGATTGGACGTCGTTACGCGAGAACCGACGAGATTGCCATTCCCTATGGCATCACAGTCGATTTTGATACACTGAAGGAGCCGCATACGGTGACGTTGCGTGATCGCAACACCATGAAGCAGGTGCGTTTGGCCTTGGATGCTGTTGTGGGCGTTGTGAAGGATCTGGCAACAGCGCGTCTCAGCTGGTCGCAGGTGCTGGAACAGTATCCGGCTTTTGAGCAGCAGGAGACTACCAAATGAATGACAACCATTTGAATACGCAACATCAAACTCACGCTCACTTGTTACATATAGCTGCTATGTATTGCATTTAAAATACTCCCATTTTTTATCACTTGCTTGAATTTTGGAAAATAAATGCTTACCCTCGCTACAATTGTCCCAAATTAAATGTTTTATTTAAAGAAAAAAAGAAACAATCATAATATAGCTCAACGTTTTCAAAATACAAATGTAACGGCTGAGCGTTGTTTACCAACACTGTAAGCTCAGTGCACAGCAAGTGAAAAAAACAGACTATGAATTAAAATTGTCACAATTTTAAGCGTAATGAATATTTCCACAATAGCTTAAATGAGTTTGCATTGTAAACAATTTGAAATTCACTTAAATAAATAATGTTTGCTTGCTGTATTTACTTGATATATTGTGACCTATCGTGTGTGGGCCGCATAAACACATGGCGTTGCTGACTCGTGTGAGTGGCAAATTGTTGGTTAACCTCCTTCTGCAGCAAGTTAAGCAGCAGCAACACCAGCAGCAGACAAGAGTAACCATCTCTGCATATTTCGCGCCTTCTTTAATTGAATACTATGTAAAAAAAGAGAAAATTGTAACATCATGTGTTTGTAAGCAGCAGCAAAACAGCAAAATCAAATCAAATCAAATACACGCAAGTTTTTGTTGTGTTTTATTGTGCGTGTGTGAGCGTGCGCGCTCAAATAATAAATTTGCAAGAGCAACACCGATACACCGTCGTCGTAGTCGTTGCCGCCGCTGTCGTGATTTGCCGCGTGGTCAGCTGCTCGTTGAACACTCCACCAGTTATAATAATAATAAAGTGAATCTAGACAAAATGAAATACATTTTGGTAACAGGAGGTGTTATCAGCGGTGTCGGCAAAGGAGTTATCGCCTCCTCCTTTGGCACATTGCTTAAGTCCTGTGGCTTGGATGTGACGTCCATTAAAATTGATCCCTACATTAATATCGATGCAGGCACATTTTCACCTTACGAGCATGGTAAGTTTATTGCAACATATTATACATGAATACATAAGTAGTAGTAGGTATATACGATATGTGTCTAAAAACAAAAAAAAATGCTATAGGAAAAGAAACGGCGCAATACTATTTCAATACGTATCCGCATCATAAACGTGGGCAAATTGTTTGGCACTTTTTCAATCTCTTTTCGATGTGTGTGCGTGTGCTTGTGTAAGTGAGAGAAACGACGGCAGCAAGAAGAAGAGTTTGTTGTCGGTTTGCAATTTTGTTGCTTAAAGGCTGTTACGTTACGTGACGTTACGTTGTCTCTACAACATAACGCATACAAGTATAGTCAAACTACATAACTACACACGCACATATACATCTGTGTTCCGGGAGCACACCAACAACAAATGTTACCCTAACACGTGTTCCGGCTGGTGTTATTTGTTTGTGTAAATTACCCAACAAACCAAAGTTCTCATTAGTCTGTGCCCAACAAACAAAATCTTATCGGCTTCAAAATGCAAACAGTGGTTGTTTTTTTACAAAAACACTTTTTACTACAAAAACACTTGTTACAATTACCTTATCTTAGTTTATTGTAAGCTACAAATATTTGTAAGCTAAAAAACTTATAATATAACGATAAATAAACATTGAGTCTGAAGTAGTTTTATTGCATAATTTATATCATAATAAATAAATACAAATATACTTAATCGTAGTTATTTCATTTATATTGTTTCAAATTTAACTTAAAAATTGAATTATTGGCTTTATTTCTATTAATCAAATATAATTTAAGTGGCAATAAAATTGTGAATTGGTTCATAATTGATAGAATAATATACTATTATTTATTTTATTGCTTTAAAGTGCAACAATAAAAATCTAGATAGTCGCCTAAAATCAAAAGTACACGTGCTGATAAGTAACAATAGAACCTGAAATTTATATTCAGTTTCGTAATACGGCTGATCATCAAACATTTTCAATTACTATCGCACTGTAAGTACATAATTGTACTATGTATGAATATATGTACATACCTATGCACATTGTGCAGCCTGGCAACTTTGTAGCAACACACACAAATACTATTATCGCTGCATTCCTTTTGTCGGCGTCTTCGTTATTCGTGCTTGACATTGAAAACGAAAGTTTGTATTTTCTTTTCAGTCTGAGTTTCTCTGCAATTTGCTCTCTTTGCTTGTGTTCGACTTGTTGTTGGGCGAGTCTGTCTGCGGATGTTTCCTGTTCAGTGTTGAGTGGGCTGTGTTTGCGGCATTTGTGGGGCGCTCTTTCTTTGAATGACCACATGCACCATATGTACATAAGTATATAAGTATAAGTACTTGGCAGCCAGACAATTTCTTCAATGAGCGCATTTGTTCTTTTTGTGCTTCGTTTATTTCTCTCTTAAATTCAATTACAGCAAGACAAGTTTGATTATTTCGCTCTTTGCTTGCTGTGATCAACATCATCAACAAATCATATAATCAAAATAAAAATGTTAAAGTTTTCTGCAAACTCGAATAAAACTGGCGAGGGTTATTCCATACACTAATCACACATGCTTAGAACCCTTAAAAATACACCCGCAAAAAAAAGGAAACTTCTCCCCCAAGTTGATTGAGTGATTGAAGATTCCAATTGTGTTGTATGCAGCAGTTGCCAACTGCAAAGAGTCCTTTATGGTTTGGTGCAAAGCGACAATGCAATTATTACCCCCTGTTAGTATTCGAATACACACGTGTGAGTCGCGTGTAGGGCATTCGCTACAATTCGGATATGTATGTATGCGTGCTTTTGTATTTGTTTGTAGGTGTGAGAGAACTGTGCGTGTAGGTTGCATATACATATGTATGTGTGCGTGTAGTGCAGGCGTCATTGGGGCTTACTGCACGACGCATTTGGCAACGCATCAAATGCATTGCACATTTAATTTGCAATGTGGATGCTTTGCGTGTATGTACACTATGCTCCGTTTTAATAATGAGATTACATTTCACTTATATTTTATATTTTTATCTCTTAAAATAAATTTAATATTAAAAATTTTATAAATTGCGCTATTCAATGAGTATTATATTCACATTATTACATTAAATATTAAATAATATATACACATTAAATACATACAGTTTGTAACTGCATATTTCAGATGCGAATTTTGGCACGTTTTATATATTGTATGTAGAGTGGGGGTGGCAGAAGCGCATCAGCCACATGTTGCCTACCACCGTTGTCGTCATTGATGGTGGGTGGTTGTTACGATAACCAATCCAACCTCCCGCCCACCCGCATTTTCTCCAATGTCCAGCACGGATTACTGTCTGCTGCCTGTCATTTACATTTTTCGCTTGAAGCAACTGTGCACTCGGTCCCTCTCGCTCGTCGAATGCATGCTCTCTGTTTTCGGGGGGTCGTTTGAATTGCATTTTGTGTGCAGTCTTTGCTCATTTATTGTGAGAGCTTTGTGCTCTGGAATGGGCTATGGAGTTGACTGCGCAGCCAACGTCGACAGCAGCAGTGGCAGAGCTCATGCGTGTGTGTGCGTGTTGTGCTTCATTTGTTTTGCGTACATTGCGAGAATGACAGTGGAATGAGTGGGAGGGGGACACACGCAACGAGCATGGCAACCCTGCTGTTACCCATCGTCATCACCATCCGTGGTCGCCTGGCAAAAGTTTGGGCTTTTCATCAACTACATCACCAGCAGCCAACATTGTTGTTGGTTATCTTTCGCTCGAGCTGAAGCTTTTGTGCGTATTTGCTGCTGCTCCTTCTTCATTTTTGCAATTCCCTTCTGTCGTCCATTGGGCACCTAAGCGTTTTAAGTCTCTCGCTTGCTTGCTTGCTCTTTTAGTTGTTGTTGCTGCTGCTTGGCCTCCATCATCGTCGCGTCAACATTGTTAGCAGCTGTTGCTCTTTGCGTTCTGCTGCCCCCCACTTGTCCGTTGTCTCTTCCCTCCCCCACTCGCACACACACACACACACACACAGAGACCGTTGTTGGTCGGCATATGTTGTTTCTTTCACTGTTCGCGCATTCCGTTTTACTCACGTTTTTCGACTTCGACTTCAACAACAACAATAACGACAATAATGTGCAAAAAATTAAACGGAAAATACAATTTCGCTGCTGCTGCTGTTGTTGCTGTTGCGGCAGCAATTTCAGCAGGATGTCGCTGCTGCTACGCGTTAGCCAAGCGCGCTCACTCCTCTACCCCCACTGCACTCCCCCTTTTGCAATTAGATGTGTGTATGTGTGCACATTTACATATATACACGTACATACATATGTATGTGCATATGGCTGCTTACATAAGTATTTCAGTATATTTGCGGCGAGTTGGCAGCGCTGGTCAAGCTGTGGTGCTGCCAGGCTGCTGATGAGCAGGAGCATGTTGTGGAGAAGATTGGAAAGGGGCCGAGTGCGGCATTTAAGCTACTCAAAATGAAAGCTAATGCTTCATTTGCTATATGCGATTCTGCAGCTTCTTTCGTTTCCATTTCCATTTGTAATGCCACTTTCCCATTTGTCTATGGGAGTGGGGGACATAGGGGGACATGGTAATTAACGCCCGACGCCTGCAGCAGCCAACTGCTGCCAGGGCTGAAGAGGCGAGGCGAGGCGGAGCAGTGGCGAAGCAGGCAGGCAGTCAGTCAGCCATTGAAGCAGCTTGCTGCCAAGCTACCAAAAATGTTGCCACGGCAAAATGTCTGCGTGCCACAGCGACACAGGCCCAAAAAAAAAAGCAACAAAAAAAAAAAAAAACCATTCGCTATTCGCCATCGTCGTCAGCCGGCGATTCATTTCAGCGTTGCACGCTGGCTTTGGCTGCCTCACTGCTGACTGGCTGGCTGGCTGCCTCATGCCACATGCTTTTGCTGACTGCTGCCTGCCTCCTGCCTGTCTGCCTCCTGTCGCGTGATTTTAACGAGCCTCCCATCTCTCCATGGTTTATGCTTTTCGCTCGCTCGTTCGCTCGCTTCCGCGCGTTGATTGTCGTTGCTGTTGTTGCTTTTACTGCTTCTGCTGCTGCTGCTGTCGACATCGCGTCGTCGTCGTCGTTGTCGTTTTTGCGCATGCAGCAGCAACAACGGCAGACCGGGGCAGACCAGGCCAGCGACACCTCACACCCGCTCCACACACACACACACACACACACACACACACACACGTACACAGCGAGACAGCATGTGTGTGTGAGTGTGTGCGTGCCTGACTAGCCGGCAAATGCCGCGCGCAATAAATGCCCAAAAGCAGCAGCAGCAACAGCAGCAACAACAACAACAGTAACAGCAGCAGGCTGCCAGACTGCCAGTCAAGTCAGCAACGACGACGGCGGCTGTTTTTAGCGTTTGTGCGCGCCCCCCAAAACACATTCGAGACACACACACATACATACATATATATATATATATATATACAGCTATAGCTGTATATGCATGTGTGTGTGTTTGTATGTCTGTCGCAAAAGCTTGTGGCGTGGCTTTGGCTCTGCCAGCTCTGCTCTGCTCTGCCTGCCTGCTGCTGCTGCTGCCTGGCGTTTTTTGCGTTTCTGTTTTTTGCCTGCCTGCCTGCCTGCTGTTGTTGTTGTTGTAGTTGCTGTTGCTACTGCGTTGTTGTTGCTGCTGCTTCTGCTGTTAGTTGGCACGTTTTGTTGGCTCGCTGGCTTTTGGGCTTGGGCTGGCTGGCTGGCTTGCTTTGGCTCTGACTCTGACTCTGGCTATGAGACTGCTGCTGTTGCTGCTGCAGCCTGTCGCGGTCGCCATGCCACGCCACGCCACGCTCGCGCGCTGCGACGGCGGCGGCTGTTGCTGTGGCTGTGGCGGTGGCGGCGCTTCGCACTTTGCTCTGCTGAATTTTCAATTTCAGTTGTAAGCTGACTGCAATCAGCAGTGGTTCGTTCGCTTCGCCCCATTTCGCTGTCGCTATCGCTTGCTCGTCGCTCTTTATTTTTGTTGTGTTTTGGGTTCTCGCTTCGGTTTTCTCGTTTCGTTTACGGCCGTTTTTCGCCGGACTATCGACGGTACACCAACATACAAACACACGCTCTCTCACACACTCACACACAGTCTGTCGAACTGTCGTCATCGTTAGTGTCGTTTGTTTTTTTTTTTTTTGGGCAAATATTATAAGCATGACACCCACTGTCCTTTGTCCGCCGCTTGCTACTGCTGCTGTTGTTTGTTGCCCCTGCCACACCGCCCACGCAGCAAGTTCGCGCATTTTGTGGCTCGCGCGCGAATTTTGCATGTGTGTGTGTGCCACACACACACACACACACACCTTTACATGGCAGCACACACTGTGCGTGTTTTATTGATTTTGTGGCACAACAAAAGCCTGCGTCAACTTTTCCCAACTGCAGTTGAGCCGACCCCATCTATATACACATATGTACATACATACATTCACCTAAACCTGCCTGCAACATTTTGCTGCAGTTGCTGCTGCAACTGATTAACAACAGTTTACGGCAAATTAAATGCTCATCATTAGCTGCAATTTCGATTTCGGCTTCAAGAAGTGTCAGTGATTAATACAATACAATACAAGTTGATTGCATATCATTGTTAATTTACTGCAGTCAAGAAGCTGCAACATTTTGCTGCAATTTAATGTGATTAAAAACAGATAATGAAGAATTTGAAAGCTTCACTTAGTGGTTGCTACTCAATTTGCTCAGCTGATTTATTGTGCTATGTGTTAACTTGAAAATACTTTAAATGCCAATAATGCACAGTTTTATTAACTACTGCAAATAAGCTAAATGAGGATTTAAGTGTATTAAACTGAAGCAACTTTCGACTGAAATTATCATTGATTAAAAATTAAAAGGTTTTCTAAATTAAAGCTGCCAATTTGTGATTAAACTACAATATTAACTGATTGATACATTCAAACATGTTTATTGAAACGATTATTAGGTATCTTTGCAACTTAACTGCACTTATGTGTAATCTAAAGGAACTGCATTTAAATCAAATTCTGCATTTAACTGCATTCTTGTATTCTTAGTCTATGCATAGCTTATTCATTTTAGCAAGTGACTTAATGTGTATGCAACATGCAACTATTTTGGGTAGTTGCAGTTGTTAGAAATAATGAAAGTCATAACATTTCATAATTTAGCACAATTTTAATATAGCTGCCACAAATTAAGACACATTATTCTGCCTACTCATTTAGCTGCAGTTTTTTGGGAAGTTAACAGCTAAATATGAAAAATTGGAGCTAAATATTGCAGTAGCATTTTCTGCTTAGGAAATTCATAGTTGCAGTTGTCAGAAATAATGAAAGTCGCAGCAATTAATAAATTAGCTACATTTTAATATAGCTGCCACAAATTAGGACAAATTATTCTGCCTACTCATTTAGCTGCAGTTTTTTGTGATGGTTGAATATAAACAAATTGTAGCTAAATATTGCAGCAACAATTCCTGCTTAAGAAATTCAAAGTTGCAGTTGTCAGAAATAATGAAAGTCGCAGCAATTAATAAATTAGCTACATTTTAATATAGCTGCCACAAATTAGGACAAATTATTCTGCCTACTCATTTAGCTGCAGTTTTTTGTGATGGTTGAATATAAACAAATTGTAGCTAAATATTGCAGCAACAATTCCTGCTTAAGAAATTCAAAGTTGCAGTTGTCAGATATAATGAAAAGTTTTCTCATTCTAGCTCTAAATGTTAACTGCATTTGTAGCAGCAACTCTTGCCTGAAAACATTTTGTCAGGGATGATTAAGAGCCTTATCATATTAAGTAGTAAAGTGGCTGCACTTTTGATCCAACTTCAATTGGAATTGCAACATATGCGATCTTTTATCATGCCACATCTAGGCGCACTGACCCATAAGCGTACAATGTGTGGCAGCCTTAGCTGGCAACGTTATAACTGCTGTGCATTATTTTTGAGGCCAATTGGCCTGAAACTGAACTGAATGGAACTTTTGCCTGCTCATAACTTTATTGGCGCTGTGAATTTCTTGGCATTGGAGCAAAAGCAAGCAAAGCACCTCAGCAGTTGGAGCAGCAGCTGGCCCAGCTCATTCTGCACACACCACACTCCCCCCTCCCCCCTCTTCTGTCACTGGCTCTGCCTGCACCTCCTCCCTCCCTCCCTCGCTTGCTGCTGTTGCTGTAGCACATAAAAACGGCAGCAGCGGCAAACGGCAACGACGAAAACGAAAATTTAACGACTGCGCAACGTGACGCATTATTTGTCTGCGCTGCCCCGTTGCCTCTGCCTGCCCGCTGCTGATGCCTCTGTCAGTTACTGTTGTTGCTGTTTCTGTTGTTGTTGTTGTTGCCGGTTCCCCGGTTTGGCGTCTGGCCTGCTGCCTGCTTTGCTTTTGCCTCTGCTGCCTGCGTCTCTTTCAGCAGTTGAGCCGTTTCAGCCTGCAGCAAGCTTGCCGCAGACTCGCGCCGCCAGAAATTGCTTTTGCTTGCTTTCAGGCTGGCTGGAACTTGAACGATCTACTAGCTCCCCTTGCTCCCCCTTCCCCCTGTTCGCCTCACGCTGCTGCCGTTTTAGTATTTCGCACTCTGTGCACGCGGCGGCGACAGCAGCAACAAAAACAACAACAGCAACAACGACTGCAAGCATTTTTGCATGACTGACTGGCTATGGCTGAGTCTGACTCACTCACACACACACACACAGGCGCGCTCACTCACTCACACACAAACACAGACAGTCGCAGAAATGCGCCAGTTTGTGTCGAACTGTTGGAAAGGGGGGTAAAGAAGAAGGGGGACAGGGGCTGGAAGGCTGGCTGGCTGTCGCAGCCTGGCGTGTGTTTATAATTTGATTTCGCTTCTTTCTTTCTCCGCTTCGTAGTGCTGTCGCTGTTGTGTGTGTGCGAGTGTGTGTGATGGCGAAGCAGCATTTCCTGTCGCTGTCGCTGCTAAAAACCGCTGCCTAGGCCTACGAACGACTTTGTGGACGATAGCGAAGCACACGCACACCAAGACACTGGAGAGGGGGACAGTGCGGGGGGTTAGCCGTCTGCCGCATCTGCTGCAAAATTCGCTGGCAAGCCAAAAGCAACAGCAACTGGCAACTGGCTGCAGCAATGGCAACCTCGCAGGCCACGGAATCTTAATGAAGTTATTGTGTTGAGTCGCCCAGTGTTGTTGTTGTTGTTGCTGCTGCTGCTGTTGCGCTTGTCCAACTCGTCGCTTTTTTTGTTGCCATTTACATACAAGTATGTCTATCTGTGTGTGTGTTTGTATATAAAGCGTTAAGCTGTTGGCTCGTTGCAACTGCAGCCGAAGCAGTTTTGTAGACGGACTGACCACCCAATTTTCCTTAGGATATTAGCTCAACTGCATTTGCATTTCGCATTGAATTTGAATTCGAATTCGATTATTGAATCAAGTGCCGATTATCGCTTTCTTTTTTGATAATGCATTCGCCAGACTTAGACACACACACATACATACATATGTAAGAGTGGAATGCGTGAGAGCTTTATATCATTTACTGCTCAAGCTTTTGCTGCACAAAGAGCAATTAGTGCAAAGCACGTGGCCAGCAGATCGTACTCTTTCTTCAATAGATAAACATTGTAAATGCAATGTAATCTCTTTGAGTCAACTTTAGTTGAAGAGAGCACTGCTACTTAAAGAACTTTACGTACATTCAATGAAGTTCGCCTTCACAGACTAAACTTTGGCGAGAGCAATTATGCGAGCGTGCGTGAGTGTGTGAGAGTACCGATGTGAGTGTGCAAGAAGGCGAGCGGTATTTTGAATTTGCATTTCGCATTCGTTTTCAACCAGCAGTTGCGAACGGGCGTGCGTGGGAGCGAACAAACAAACACGCGTTAAAAACGGAACAAAAGCACAAAAGCATAGGCCCGTTAAAATGGCGCCAAAAAAATCAACAATTGTCTTAAATGTGGAGCAATTCATACACGACATCGAGGAGCGGCCGGCGATATGGAATCGCAACTTCCATTGTAACAAGGCCTTCCTCGAGCAAATGTGGGACGAGCTAAGCGGCACCCACAAGCTGCCAAGTAAGTGCGAGTGCAACAACAACAACAAAAGCACTGAGGAGCCACAACTTTTGTACTAGCACAAGACGAAACAAAAAAAAAAAGATCAACCATGTTTGTATTGCCTGCTCGTTCTTACGCAGAACATGCCAAGCACACTCTTCGTCTCTACCATGGGAAGAGAGTGTTGAGAAATAGTGCGCTCATTGGAAGTTGTGGCTCTAAAGTAGCTTTATTCCCAGAACGGACACGTGACACAACTCAATATGTGCTCATTTCCAGAAATTGTACTCAAAGCCAAGTGGAAGGGACTGCGTGACAACTTCAGAGTCGAGTACAAGCGCATTCCACGTGCGGACAACGGCGACTTTATGGTTGATCCTGCCACCTTTGAGTCCAAATGGCTGCATTACTATGCTCTGCTCTTTCTGAGTAAGTAAGCTACATTTCTCCCCATATTATTTGACCAATAAGCAACGCTTTTGGCCTTGCAGCGGATCACATGCGTCATCGGCTTCCAAAGAATGAGCAGGATCAGTCCTATTATTTCAACCAGCAGAGCGAGGATTGCGAGAAAACGGTTGTGGAGCCGGATCTGACAAATGGACTCATACGCCGGCTGCAGGACAGCGACGAGGACTACGACGAGGATGACATTGATGGGGATGCAGGCGATGCTGGAGGCGATGTCAGTGACGGCAGCCTAGATGGGATGCCCACGCCACCTGCGGCTCATCAACAAACTCAGCTGAGCACCACACCATTGGCCACCGGCGCCCTCAAGGCTCAGGAGGAAGCATTTGCCGCCTCCCATCAACATGCGTTGCTCAAGGCGGGACTGCTGCGTGCACAGCTCATGGAACTGGAGTTGGAGAAGGAGGCACAGGACTTGAGTACGAAGTCCACACAAGTTGCACCGCCTATTGCAACGCCAGCAGCGTTGTTGCAGCTGCCCGTTGATCTGGAGCTGCATGCGGCACCGTCGCTTTGCTCGCCGCCGCCCGTGGTAACCACAACCACAACCCACAGTGCACTAACCACAGCAGCTCAACTGGCGGGCACAGTGCTGGCGCCGGCAACCACAACATCGAGCACCTCAAGCAGTGTGGGCGGCAGCGGAGGAAGTGGAGCGATGGGTGGCAAGCGATCTGTGTCTCCGCCACCATTGTACAATAAGGCGCATCATCCGCTGCCCACAGTGACAGTGGGGCATCATTCGGCATCTGCGGCGGCCAAAGATGACTTCACTGGCGGCGCAGTTAGCGGGGGAAATGAGCATCTCAATTTCACACAACACTCCTATGCCAACGGCTTGATACCGGCGCTCAAGCTTAAGCGTCCACGTCTGTCGGAGGACAGCAACTTTAATGGTTCCTCGACGATGGATGTGCCGCTGGTGCCAGAGGATGATGACTACCATTACTTGCTCAGCCTGCATCCGTATATGAAGCAACTGACGGCGGCACAAAAGTTGCGCATTCGCACCAAGATACAAAAACTCATCTTTAAGGAGCTGTACAAGGAGGATCTCGAGGAATCGAAGTAGTTTTTGTTGCCACACAGCTCCACACAATGAATATAAAAAGACTGTACATAAGCATCTCCCATTTCCCTATTTGTTCCCCACTTAATTCATAATAAGCAGTTTGTAAGCAGACCTTAGATTTAGTCCATAGATATAGATATCTATGCCATGCGACTTTATCCATTTCTAGTTGAGCGTCGACACCTTGCAACCAGCTGCGGTGGCAGCTGATCTTGGTGTGCGCCATTTAGCTTAAGCTCAAATACAAAAGATTTACAAATAAACAATGCAGAAATCTTTAATACAAATTTTGCGTTTCCTCCTTTTCCTGTAGTACTTATAGTTCTTTTTTTTATCTTTTTGTTCCACTAATTTAATTATTTTTTCATTCTTTTCTTCGCAGGTGAAGTCTACGTGCTGGATGATGGCGCTGAGGTTGATCTGGATTTGGGCAATTACGAGCGCTTCCTCGATGTGACACTGCATCGGGACAACAACATAACCACGGGCAAAATCTACAGACTTGTCATCGAGAAGGAACGCCGAGGCGACTATCTCGGCAAAACTGTGCAGGGTAAGTAAAAACTGTTCAACTCTCTTCAGCTTAACAAAACTCACTCGTTGCCATTTTAAACTTTCAGTTGTGCCACACATAACCGATGCCATCCAGGAGTGGGTGGAGAATGTTGCCCAGACGCCTGTGCAGGGCTCCTCGAAACCGCAAGTTTGCATCATTGAGCTGGGCGGCACGATTGGCGACATTGAGGGCATGCCCTTCGTGGAAGCCTTTCGTCAATTTCAGTTTCGCGTGAAGCGCGAGAATTTCTGCTTGGCTCATGTGTCGCTGGTGCCGCTGCCCAAGGCCACTGGTGAACCCAAGACAAAGCCGACTCAGAGTTCGGTGCGTGAATTGCGTGGCTGTGGCTTAAGCCCTGATCTAATTGTTTGCCGCTCTGAGAAACCTATTGGCTCGGAGGTTAAGCAAAAAATCAGCAATTTCTGTCATGTAGATCCGGATCAGGTTATATGCATACATGATCTGTACTCCATCTACCATGTGCCGCTGCTAATGGAGCAGAATGGCGTTATCGAGTTCCTCAATGAGCGTCTTCAGCTCAATATTGATATGAGCAAGCGAGCTAAGTAAGTAGAAACGAATACATTGCTATTCCTAAAATCATTCATAAGATAGATAGATACAAATCACTATGTTTAAAAAATATTATAAATTCATTATTCATTTTGCGTTTAAAATTTAAATCTGTGATATCATTAATATATTCGATTTTGATAATACAAAGTAGTTAGCTTGTCCAACATAGTATTGAAACTTCCCTTCTTATTGCACGATTTTGTAAACTATGTTTTGTAGAAATGCAGCCTCCTAGCCTTACCGTTTAGGCGGTAAATTATTAGTTCAGTCAGTGTGTTAGTGGAAAAAGTACAACTAGAAAGCTTGACCTACAAAATTTTTAATAACTGCTTCTTAGTGCACTATGAAATGTAGTTTTATATTGTGTACAAGTTTCAGCATCCTAAATCATACCATTAAAGTTGTAAGTTAATAGTTCAGCCTATCAGGAGAAATAGTGTTATGAATACAACAAATATAGCAAAATAACAAAATAGAAAATATAACAATTATTTTTGTAAATTTATAACAAATTATGTTATTTTGTTTAAAAAAATAAATAATATGATTTAGGTTAAATATGAATTACTAAAAAGACGCATATCCCATTTATTTTTTTGCTTTACCAACAATCTTTTAACATGTAATCTAATCTAATCTCCTGTTTTTTGCAGATGCTTGCAACATTGGCGGGATCTGGCACGTCGCTCGGAGACTGTGCGTCGTGAAGTGAACATCGCCATAGTCGGAAAGTACACCAAGTTTACGGATTCGTATGCATCAGTGGTCAAGGCCGTTCAACATGCTGCACTTGCCGTCAATCGCAAAGCGAACTTGATCTTTATCGAGTCATGCCTCCTGGAGCAAGAGACACAACAGAAGGAACCTTCCAACTATCACAAAGAGTGGCAGAAGCTCTGCGAAAGCGATGGCATCCTCGTGCCCGGTGGCTTTGGTTCACGTGGCATGGAGGGCAAGATACGGGCCTGTCAATGGGCTCGAGAGAATCGCAAACCTTTTCTGGGCATCTGTCTGGGTCTGCAGGCGGCGGTCATTGAGTTTGCACGCAATGTTGTTGGCTTGGAAGATGCCAACAGCACAGAGGTTAATCCCGAAACAAAGAATCCGCTTGTGATTGATATGCCTGAGCATCACAAGGGCCAAATGGGCGGCACAATGCGTCTGGGCAAACGTACCACAATCTTTACGGACAAGCCGAGCATTATACGACAGCTGTACGGCAATCCCAAGTCAGTTGACGAACGTCACAGACATCGTTATGAGGTGAATCCACAATACGTCGAGCAACTGGAGAAATTGGGCCTAAACTTTGTGGGCACAGATATTGAACAAAATCGTATGGAGGTGATTGAGCTGCGCAATCATCCGTACTTTGTGGCCACACAATATCATCCGGAATACTTGTCGCGTCCTCTCAAACCCTCGCCACCCTTCTTGGGTTTGATTTTGGCGTCGGAAGGTCGACTGCAATCCTACATCGATCGCGGTTGCCGACTATCGCCACGTCAACTGTCGGACGCATCGTCCGATGAGGATGATGTCGTCAATGGTCTGACACGTGTCACAAAGAAATTTGACGCCCTTAAACTTCCTGGTACCGAGGAGAAACCATCGCAATCAGGAATCAAGACAAACGGTTACAATGGCAGCGAAAGTACATCGGACAATGATTTAGGCGCCGCAACTGATAGCGCCTGCGGTGGAGCCATGAGCGATGCCAGCGTTTAAATTAATTCAATCCAATTACACAGTGATAATGATCCACTATTTTAGAGTTATTTTCTAAAATTTGCTTAATCTCCGCAAATATTCTTCAAATTAGTATATGAATAAAATATGTTTGAATATTCAGAAATTTGTTAATTTGCCACAAAGCTATTTCAAATAAATACATATATATTTTTAGATAAAATATAAAAAATGACTTTTGTGTTTATTTTAAAATATGTTATATATGTTGGGACGAATGAAATATGGTTATGCTAATTCTCTTTTAGTAATTTTAAAATTGAGGTTTATAATCTTGTCAACATAAATAAAACACAGTTCTGTGGATAATGTGAGATGTATGTGCATTTTAAAAGGCTGTAAAAGACTAAGTACTTAATTTTGATGCGCTCCAATTAGAAGAGTTTATTTAATTTGACTATGAGACTCAGTATTTAAAATGAAAATAATGTAAGTATGCATAGTGCCCAAGATCTTTAAATTAGAAAAATTGATAAAAAAAAATATATCCACTCCTGTTACGCTCAATTTGACGTGTTTAATAGACCCACTAACTTGTCGAGTACTGGGTCTATAAATATAATTCCTATTAGACAATTCCATTTTACAATTCCAACAACAAACACATTGAGCGATAGGCACGTGACTTTAATACTTTGAGTTTGTATCGACTGTAAAAAACTATGTTCTTTTATTTTAGTGGACTTTCAGAGACCCAGTACCTAAATTAAAACGGATATACGAATCGTGCTAAATTCACTGAAAACTTGATGAAAAATATATCCGCTCCTGTTACACTTAGTTTGACATGCTTAATAGACCTGCTAAAATGCCAAGTACTGGGTCTAAATATATAAATTCTACAAAATCTTTTCTTTACCGCACAATTCTATTTTACAATATCGTATTCCAACAACAGACACATTGAGCGATGGGCACGTGGCGTTAATACTTTTAGTTTTTATGTTTCATGACAGCATCTTCTACTATGTTACGAAATCGCAGATCAAGTGCGGCACGTGGCCAAGATCTTTTAAGATCTATGTAGTATATGTGTTCTAAAGGTTTGCCGACATGATGACGACAGTTTTGTACTCAATATTATTATTGTTATGTACGAGACAAATAATACTATGTAAATGCGACACTCAGCATATATGTACATATATAATATACATATATTTATTTACACACACAATGTACTATGTACGAGTAAATAAGAATTCACATTGTGGTCTTGTTCTGCCAAAAAAAACAGAAAAGGAAAAAGAAAAGAATGTGCTCTTGTTCTGGTCTAGAGCAGAGAAATTTATCAAAAAGCGTTCGTGATAATACCTAAGGAACCCATGCCGGCTGCAGACATCGTACATCGGCGGTACTCTGGCTGTGTCTTATGTAGTAGGCATGCTAGCCAAGTCTACAAATAGACGGGGTATGTGCCTGTGTGCTGTGCTGCTCCGTCTACAATTGTACTGGCTAATTAGCTTGCTTTCTTGACGATCGTTGCCTCTGTCTCTGTCTCTGTTTCTATCTCTGCTCGCCGCCAAATCTCGAGTGGACATGTATTGTATTCTCATTCGTTTCATTCAAAGAAATAAGCTCTGACCCAACAGACGTATCTTGTTTTATTGTTGTTGTTGTCGAGCGGGTATATAGCTAAGGATCGGAGATGCATGTCAATCACAAGAAGAAGACACGACAACGTAATCGACCCAGAAATAAATGCAATCGCTGCGATGATACAAAAGAAGATGAAAGTTTGCCCGAGAGTCCTTCAGTGCCGTGCACTCTGCAGGATAAACCTCAGGCTGCAGATCCATCGGATGCCATCTACTTGATACAGCAGCTGCTGCGCAAGAAATTGTTGAACAAGAAGAACACACCAGCAACACCTAGCTCGACACCTAAAAAAGTAGTGACACCTTCCACTCCCACGCCCAAAAAAGTGACTGCTCCCTCAGTAATTCCCTCGAGCTCAGCAACGAAAAAGATGACAGTGCCCAAGGATGATACAAGTGATGAAGTGAATGCGCTGTTGAAATGCTTGGGCAGCAAATTGCAAAAAGGTAAAAGAGTGAAGCAATTTATATACAAATATATTCTTATGGATCGATGTGTTAGGTGCTGGTGGGGAACTACCGGAGGCGCTTTTCAGCAAGCTGGGCAAAATGTTTAGCGCGGAGCCGTTGACGGACACCACATCGGATGACGAGGAGGCCGAGTACATTGAGTACATATACAAGCCGCGGCAATATTTCATGGCATCGCTGTGCAACGTGAGTGAAGCAATTCTTTCGGGTTTGTTTTTTGTTTTTATTGTGGCAATTGGTTCAATTACAGCACTGCAAGTCGGATCTTTGCGGTCATCCGGCGCTTCCCTGCAAGGGCTGCGGCCTCGTCTTCTACTGCAGCGTTGGGCACATGCGTGATGATCAGGAGCATCGACAGCTTTGCTATGGACTGCGTCAGCTGGTGGATCGCAATGGTAATAGATACAGATACATTCGGATACAGATACTGTATCAAGCACATATGTATGTTATGCATGTAGATACAAAAAGATACACAAAATAAGATTGAGATACATAATAGGACAAAGATTTAGTTGCAGATTCAATTATAAATACAGATACAGATTCTGATTCTGATATATATAAATTATAAATGAATTGAAATAAAATTTGTAATAATGATTCAGATATATAGCTACTTCACAATATAAATCAACTTAAAGATGGAGGTACAAATTCAATGACAAATACAGAGGCAGATTGAGATACACTTTAAAAGTTACGAAGCAAATTAGCTACAGATACAGCTTAAGATGCATTAACAGTGGATTTTAAATCAATAGTATGATAAACAGATAAAAACAAATTTAATTACAGATTTAAATAGAGAAATTTAGATGCAATTATAAATACAGTTAAATTTAAGATACAGATACTTTCAGGACACGACGTCTTCTACAAAAGCGGCGACTTTAGTGCCGAACAGTTTCGATCCTATCGCATTGTGTGCATCCGGCAATTGGAGCAGCTAATCAATCGCACATTAACTGCCACGGAGCAGGAGGTGCTGCTCTTTCCCTTCATCTGCAACGATGTCAAATGCAGGGAACATCGCTATAAGCGATTGATGCCGTGTTCTCGTTGTGGCGAGATTGCATACTGCAAGGACAAGACGAATCATATGAGTGCTGGTCATGCAGCCTGGTGCGAATCTTACAAGCTCTTTAAGACATTTGTAATGCGACAGGCGAAATTTGGACGCCTCGAGCCGGCATTGCCCTACGAAGTGCTGCGGGAGACGCCAGTGAACTGCTCCAACACCAGGCAGATCTTGAAGAAACTCAAGTTCAGTAAGTAAAAGAAAAGTTTAGTTCGATTAAGTGTGATTACATGAGTTAGTTACAGATGTCACCGACGCTTGCGAATTGGCTGCACTGACTCAAATATCCACGGGACCCTTGACCGCCTTCTACGCCTTGAAGCTGTGTGATCGTCTCAAGGCGGAGAAGCTAACCATTCATTTGGTTGGCGCGGAAATGGAGTTTGAGGTGGATGTCTTTCAGAAGTGGGAGATCTTTTTGCTTCACATTCTACCAGCTGTGAAGACATTAAGTGTGGTATTTGTGGGACCAGAGCTCAACTCTAGCAAGGTTTCTTTTGAGCAGCTCTCAAAGATTAAGTAAGGACAAGGCGATATTAAAAGTGAAATTGTTTCATTTATTTAAATATTCACAGATGTTGTCGCTTGTGCCGCAAAGCGGAACGCACAGTGGAATATTACTTCGAGAATCGTCTTTATCACGACTATTGTGCGCTGCCTAGTTTTAAAACTCCAGACTTGGGTAAGAGTTTTCCAATGTTTCATTTGCTTTAATAACTTGTTTTCCTTTTCAACAAAAGTTTGCTTCTTTAATGCGGGACTTTATCGTGCCACTGGTTATGCATTGGAGGACACTTGGCCAGATACCATACAAGCCGCTTTGAATCTTAAATGTCCTATGGTGACCACTTCTTACACTAAATACGAGGCTCCACTGGACATGAAAGAATTTTTGAATCAATCCAATCGGCATTTGAACGTTGTTCTGCCACCGACCACAAATCCATTTGGATCGGAAAAACCAGAACGCAATTTTATCTCCGACGATGATGCTCCTTTTATGTTCAAGAATTATCAATGTTTTGTTATTGATTAAGTATTAGAGAATTTTAAAATTTGAAATAAACAAACAGTTTTCCGTTACACAAATCCTAGTGTTGATAAGTATTGAATCCTAGGGAAATTTTTAAAAGGGATATTCTGAGTGGTGTTGAGGAATGTCAATAAGGAAGTTATTCAAATCTGTTTATTGATCGACTGGGAAACTAGTTTGGTTTTACGTCAAAAATAATTTCTAAAAAAATAGAAAGTAATAAATAAATAAGTTTGGAAAACTTAATGTCGTGCAATGTGCTCTTAACTAATTGAGCCATTTCCTAACGACATTATTTGAATTATTTAAAACGAAAAATCAATATATCGACCCACCGCCACTGTAAGTTGTTCGATAAACACAACCTATCGAAAACCAGTCTGGCAACAAAAATATTTTAAGAGAAAACAACGCGCGGTTTTCGTGGAGCAATTAAAAATTGTAAAAATATATATAAAATGAATTTACACGATGGAGACTTTAAGACGTTACGATCTAAGCTGGATGTTATGGGATTTACGCAGACAATGCCCGTTCTCGCAATGCCGCTGGTAGGCGCTATCTTTGGCGACCTAATCAAAACAACCGAATGCCTGCGCGACACCAAACGACAAGTTGCCGAACTCCTCGAAGTAAGTTTTTTTTTTTCGATTTTATCAATTAAAATTTACGAAGTTTATGATTAGGAAAAAACCTGTTGGGAACTGGGAGCTGAACCATATAAATGTGATAATTCACGTTTAATGGCTGAATGCAATGAGCTGCACTTACAGAATCTAAAGGAACGCGAGGATTACGAGCTGCGTCTTTGTGGTAATTGTTTGTTTCTTATGCTCATCAACTAGATACAATAGCATTTATTTACAGACTGTGAGCGTCGCATACGTAGCCTGCAGACAGATCGGGAACACTTGCAGAGTCACAATGCTCAGCTTCAGAGTCAATTGGATGCGTTTCTCTCTAAGCAAATCCTTACAGCAACAACTGCCAAGCGAACGCATCCCGGATCCTTTCAAAGTATAAACTGCTTCCGAATTGTATACATTTCGATGATTAACGTTTATGTGCAATTGCAGCCAAGAAGCCATTCATATCTACAGTGCGCTCTGGCGAAGTTTTGCCAGCTGTCCTTGGCAATGCACCACTTTCTGGCTTAAAGTGCACCAAATGCAGTGCTGGACTTAATGAAAAAACGTCTAAAGATGGCCTGACCACACAGACAACTCAGACGAATGCCACAGATGTGGTCGATAGGCTGCAAAATGAGCTAAGAAGCTCGAGTGATCAGTTGGAGTTTTACAAGCGCAAAGTCGAGTCACGGAATCGCGAAATTCGCCGATTAAATGACATGCTTTCTGGCGGACGACCACCAGCAGCTTTGGCAAAGGATTGCTGCTACAAGGATGTGGGTGTGCTGTCGCAGGACATTGATCTTCTGCAGCGAGAGAAGAGCGAGTTAATGGCGCAAGTACGCGAGTATCAGGACAAGATGCACGACGCTATGCAACGTGCATTGCGCATCGAGGAGGAAAAACGAAAAATGCAAACACATCTCGACGAACTTAAGGAAGCCGCTTTGCAGGTGGAGCAACAGGCTAACTCTGAGCTAGATGCACGCGAACATGAGCTGCGTCAGCTGCAAGTTGAACTGAAGCAATTGCAGCTGCACAGCGAACAGAGAGGCAAGAAACAAGGCTTTGATGGCGCCAATGCAACGCACAATGATAAGCGGAAGTTGAACGAGAAATTGAATCTGCTCACGAGACGAGAGGAAGAGCTGGAGGCGATGAACACTAAGCTGAAGCAGCGATTGCGCCAAATGCAGGACAAACTACAAGAGCTGGAAAAGCAGCTGCATGATCAGCACAACACTGCCACTCTTGACGAGGAGAAGATCCGTATCAAGTCTGAGCGAGATTTCTTTCAAAAGGAGTATTTGCGTCTCATCAACAAATGCGGTTCAGATACGGAAATCTCTTTTCTACAAGCACAAATCAAATCAAAGGACGAAGAGCTACGCGCTTTGCGATCTGAACTTTGCATGTTGCCACCAACTACCAGATTGTATTTATCCCCCAGGAAGGGAAATCATTGCGAAGGCTCGCGTCCTGCTACAGCCAGCAGCTCCAATGACAGCAGCAATCGGAGTGAGTGCGTCCAGGCGGCAATTGCTCGCGTGGAGCGAGAACGCGACTGTGCACGCTCTGAGCTGGAACGCATGCGTTGCGAGCGTGACAATCTGCGCGAGAAGCAATTGGGCAGCGTTCAATTACATGCCGAAGAAGTGCAATCGCTTCGCATGCGCAACGAAGAGCTCCAGAGTCACATACGTCGGCTGGAGATGGACAATCGCGAGCTGAACTCGGCACGTGTGCCGGCGGAGACGCACAATGCGTTCCTCAAGGAGGACGTGGCGCAGCTCAAGCAGCGTATGACATCGCTGCAGGCCGAGATCGATAAGCAGCGTAAAGAGAACGCACAAATTTCGTGAGTAGATAACAGTTTTTGAAATATTGTTATGCTTGAAAGCCAAAGACGGTTTGTGTCTTCGATGAGCAGCGGTTGAAGCACAGCTTAGGGTCCATTTTATTTTATAATTTGTAATAGTTTGGGAGAAACCTCTTCAGTACTTCTAAGCTGTTACTTTTGCTGATAGTTCAGTTATTGATTAAGGACTTTGAAGTCTATGTTATTTACTTATTTTTTAGTGTTTGTAAGGATTAAATCCTATTTATTTATTTGAAATTTACATAGATATATAACTCCATGTAAACACTCAACTAATATTACTTTAAACTACAGCTTGCTCAACGAGCAAAATGAACGCATTATAGCGGACTATCAGAGCAAACTCCTCATTGCGGAGCGTCAGAGACAGAAGGCTGATGTGTTGGTCAGCACACTGGACACGAGTCGCGAGACAAATCGCAATGATAACGCTCAGCTGCGCAGTGAAATTGCTTCATTGCGTCAAACATACGTTGCGCTAGAGCTTGAGAAGGATACGTTGCTGGTAAATAAGTAATTTTTTCACTAGTACTCTTAATTTACTGAAGAATTTATTGCAGAATCAATTGGATAACAAAACGGAGCGTCTCCTTAAAATGGAATATGAATTCAAAGACTGCAAGCAAAGACGAAATGCATTAGAGCAAACAGTAAAGGAGCTGGAGTCGCAAGTTGAGTAAGTGTTTTTAACTTATTTGTCAATTATTTCATATATTTGTCGGTAGCTTATGAGGGACGATATGGTATAGACTACATTTACCTTAACAAGCAAGACGGGAAGATACATTTAGTGTTAGCATCTTGCTTGTTTAGTTGCTGATATATTTCCTAAGATGCCTTAGATATATCATAGATAGATAACATAAAGTTTCACTTGCATTCCGTCGAGATGATAGCATACTACATATATCGTTGTATTACAACTTAAATTTAGTTTAGTCTTAGAGGAAAAAAACTTGTTTGCAATGGAAAAATGTATTTAAATAACGCAATTTGGCAGTTTTGTATCAAGTTTATTTTTAGTAGTCTATGGCATATTTCGCTTTCTAATTTGTTCCCATTATAAAATAGGGCTAGCGACAAAAACTTCTCGCTTTTTGTATTCATAACACGAGTTGAACTTTAAAGAATGTAACATGTATTCTTCTACGTTTGTTGACTTTCTTATTGATACCCTTTATTACTTCTAAAATTTACAAATTAGCTGAAATATTTATATATAATATAAGCCTTTATTCATACATATTATCTACAGTTCACTTAACAATTTATACATTAGCTGGTGTGTAATACATTCATGGCACAATCTCTCACCTAGGCGCCTCTTAGAGCAGAGCCAACGCATTGAGTGGCTGGCCCGCTGCGAGCTGTTTTTGTTAGCCAAATATATCTAAGAACCACCTAAAAGCAAACGAAACGATTAAATCGAACGATCTGCAAACAGATCATATAGGAAGGAGTGGTAGAAGACAGCAGCAGCATGCAGCATGCGAGATAAATAATAAAACGTAGAAGGAGGAGGACACCAGAGGATATTTTTGTGGATCACATTCATAGCAAAGGAGATAGAGAGTAGAGAAGCGTACTATGTACATAGAGAGACCAGTTTACGACAGAGGAGGGTGCAGTTCACTGAAGAATTTCGAGTTGTGTCGCTCGATGGTTAAATACCTCGCCAGACTAACGCTGGGTGCACTGCAATTGTGTGTGCCACCATGATCGGTTTCCGCCGGCGTATAACCCGGCCGACAAACACACTTTGCCCGGCTGCCATAGCCAAGCAGCATGGTACTGTTGTTGGAGGGCAGCGTCTTCAGCGGCTCCAGCCACTGGCCGGCGCCACAAGGTCCGCGTGTGTAGAGTTTATGGCACTGGCCATTCATCTCGACCATGCCAGGGGTGGCCTCGCAAATGCTCTTCTCCTGCTCATTGCTGGCCGCGCACTGTTGATCCAGATTCGTGAGGACACCAGAGCAACCGCACATGCCGTTGTACGAGATGCCATCCAGCGAGGGTCGCGCCGTAAAGTCAAACACAACCACTTGGTGCAGTGAGCAAGGACCTTGCGAGCCAATCCTATAGCAAGAGTCCTCGGTGGGGAAATACAGGCGATTCTTGCCACAAAAGTTGCGCACACAAGTTGTGGCATTCACCAGAAATTCGTTGGCTGCACATGGACCACGAGTGTAGAGGCGATAGCAGAGACCATCGCTCCAGGGCACATAACCCTCCTTGCACAGACACTTGGCATGTGGCAGCAGTTGTAATGTGTTGGCCTCCGGATTGGCATCCACATCGTCGGGTATGCGAAAGATGTGACCCGGTGGACAAGGTCCCGGTGTGTCTGCAGGAGAATGCATTTAAATAGTTCAGAAATTTCGGAATTCAAAGTGTTTGCTCACCAAGCTCGAAGCACATTTGTTGCGGTGCATAATAGTGCGGCAGATGTCGCTGGCAATCGCAGCGTCCGCCGGGGAGAAAGATGTGTCCAGGTGTGGAGCAGGGTCCCTTCGTGTAGTGCTCATAGCAAGAGTCCTCCACGCTGTAGTAGAACTCACCCAACTCGCCAAACGGATGGCAACGGCACTCGGCTAAGCCATCCTCATTGCGCATGAGCAACTTGCCCCTTATGCAGGGTCCCTTGGAGTGATTGGGATAACACTTGCCATCTCTGGGCCAGAACAACATGCCCTCATCGCATTGGAGCTGCCTCTTGCAGCTGCCCCAACGATTGTCGGCTCTGAAATTAGTTTTGCTTATGATGTACTATTTATTTGGATTTAAATCAGTATTTTTTGTTCATTTAAAACTGCTTTGAACTAGGCTTAATTACATAATTATAGTATGTGAATCGATTATATGCAGAAAAGTAATAATTAATTTCCTTTTCTATAACTGGTTTAGCTTTGTGCAAATTGCTCAATGGAGCAACTTTTTTTTAGTATTACATAGGCTGAAGTAATTAAAATACACTCATGATCAAAATTAACATAATAACAAAAAACGTGGCGAAGCATAAAAAAGAACAACGCAACAAATACGTTATTAATTTATTGTGAACTTTTCTTTTAGAAGTCTATACTATATAAAAGCGCTATTTAAAGACTTCCTATATTTAAAGCATGAGGAAGTAAATAAATAGATAGATAGATAAAATAAAGAGATGAACCCTTGAAATAACCAAAATAATGATGCTCTAAGAAAAACAATGAAATAAATAATAATGGACTCTTTTTATATTTATAACAAGTAAGAAAGTTACAGTCGAGTGTGCTCGACTGTGAGATACCCGCTACCCAAATTTAATAATGCCAAAATATTGCGGTATCATTTTCAAAATATACCGAAAATACTAAAAAATACTAAAAATATACCGAATGATATGTTTGGTATATCAATATAGTACACCATTCAAAATATACCATAGACGGCACAATGTACCAGATTGTCGGCCAAAACAACTCAGACCCCTAGTAAGTAGGCGTTTTTGTCCATACAAAAGTATTTATTTAATAACTTTCACAATTTTTATCTGATCGCAACCAAATTTTCAGGAATCATAACTACTATAGTAATTATTGTATAAACCAAAACAACTCAACAACGCAACTCTAGCTTTAAAATTACGCTTGATATTCGATTTCTTTGATTTGCGGGGGCGGAAGTGGGCGTGGCAAAAATTTGAAACAAACTTGATCTGCGTGCAAACATAACAAATGCTGTCGAAAAAAAATTATAGCCCTATCTCTTATAGTCTCTGAGATCCAGTGTTTCATACGGACGGACGGACAGACAAACAGACACACAGACGGACAGACGGACACGGCAATATCGTCTCGGCTGTTGACGCTGATCAAGAATATATACACTTTATAGGGTCGGAGATGCCTCCTTCTACCTGTTACATACATTTCCTGCCGGCACAAAGTTATAATACCCTTCTACCCTATGGGTAGCGGGTATAAAAATAGGAAGAAAGCCAAGAGATGAGGCTTTGAGAAAACCAATTTATTTTTTCAAGAACGTAGTAAAGCATAAGGAATGTAATACATAATGTATTAACTTGTTAAGTGGTTCTAAAAGATAAGTTTGCTTAAATTCTTTTGATATTTAAACTTTTAGGAATTAAACAAAGAGATGAGCTCTCAAGTAAGTTAATTTATTTTTGCTTGATTTATCTATCTGTTTGCAAATTGTAAAGATAGAGAAACCGGCCTATGAATGATAATCATTTTCTAAATATAAACATATTTGCACAGTTTTGCGTATATGTGAAAAGCAGAAAGTGATCTCTAAACAAAAAAGTAGGTAAATAATTGAACAATAAGCCGTCTTTAAATATAGAGTGTAAACTTCCTTAGCGGAAGACAAAAGTTTCGCTACAGACAGAGTTTTCCCCTGAAATAGTTTTCATCAGTTTTAATGCGATCTTTGTGTCAATCATCAATTCATATGAATATCGGAATTAAGCTGTCAATTAGTGTTTGCCCTTCAGCCGATTAAAAAAGCATGAAAAGAGCTCAATTAAGTTGACTTTGTTGAAGCATTTAAACCATCTTTATGTGAAGTTATTAATTAAATTTGGGTTAGCGAGAAATTTATGCAAATCGCGTAACGAAATCCCAGCTAATATTTGCATATGAAAGCGTTGCTACTGGAGCTGATATATGCTTTAAATATTAAATTAATAAGTAGCTGGATAACTCACCTCTTGGTCTGCTCCGGCAGTGGTTGAAAGTATTCGCCATGCGGACAAGGACCACGCTCGTAGAGGGCATGACAGGCATCGGTTAAGGGACTGAGCGCTGTTCCCGGTGGGCAGCGACACTCCGCAGCGGGCACATCCTTACGCTTGGCACTAATCGGCGAAGGACTCAGTTCCATCGTGTCGGGACAGGGAAAACCCAGCGTGAAGATCTTGAAGCATTTCTTGAGCGGCGTCCAGTAGAGCAATTGCCAACCGCCGGCCATGCTGGCGCAGGGATTCTTGGCGGGATCACTCCAAGGGGGCGGCACAATGCCGGCCGCTGCCGGATGCTGGGTGAGCAGCAGCAGCAGACAGGTCAAGATGCTGCTGGCCGCCTGTAGAGCTGCCCAGCAAATGATCAGCTTCCGGCGTTTCATGTTCGCTATTATTGTTGTTGTTGTGATTGTCGTTGAGTGTGGAATCTGTGAAAAGTAAGCGTAATTGTGGTGGGAATTACATTGGCGCCTTATTAAAAGCCATGATTGATGGCTTTTCAATGGGCAGCAGCAGAATAAAGGGCGGCATTTGAAGTTTTAAGCTCTAAGCGCGTCCAATTTAAATTAGCCAACCTGCAGGCCATCGTCGGTTATTTTGGCAATACAAAAAACCACCACAAGGCAAAGGTGGAGAGGGAGACGGAGACGGAGATTGAGACTGAGGTAAAAACCAAAAGTTAAAACCAGTATGCGGTCGTGCGCTGTTAACCATGACCTAAATACACATTTATCTTGACTTCTTTTGCCGCTTGATATCAGCGGCAACAACAACAACAAACAACAACAAGTTAGTTGGCTACTTAGCACAAATCTTGCTCTGCCCATCGCGCTGCCGACGTAGGCGTCGCTTTTTGTGTGTGTGTGTGTTGGGTTTGTTTATGTAATCTTGCCACCCCGCGAGGCAATGCGGTTTTTTGTTTGTGACGAAACTCGTAACGTTAGAGCTGCATGGATGATGGTGGAGCGTTAACCAAGCGTCGCACTGGAAAAGCGTGCAACACTTTGCACTAGTTGCCCACTTTATCGTCTTGAGGGGGAAGCGAACAACAAACAACCGACAACAAATAACAGCTGCTGCAGCGGCTATAAATAATGCATTAGGCTAACCGCAGTTTTGACTAGTTTTTTTTCTTGTTGTTATTTTGGAGTTGGTGTTGAAGTTGAAGTAGCGTCTTTGGCTGTCGTAACAGCAGCAACAGGTTTCCTATTGCCGCAAAAAAACATTAAACAAAAAACTGGCATCCTCAGGCCTCAGGCCGCTGTTTGACCCAAAGAACATGGCCGCAAAGTGCACCGCGAGTTCGAAGCTCACAAAAAGGTTCTCTTTGTCTGTATGTGTGTGTGTGTGTGTGTGAGGTGTATGTATAGTGTATATCCATTTGAATTTATGTGTAATTCACAGACACCTTTTTTCGCTAATTTCTGCTGTTTGGGTTTCCCAATTCTTGTCGCGCGTCTTGTTTTGTTTACCGACGAATCAAACGATATCACATACAACGCAACGACGACGACGACGGCAATGCCCGATTTTGTTTTTGATTCCGCTGCCGAATCCCAATGCCAATTTTTTTTAACCGCACTTCGAGATACGCGAACCGAGCATTTAATGCGACCATTCGCCTGCGTAGCTAACAGACATCTGAGCTGTGCTAAGATTCGTGCACAGGTAAGCATGCGCCCCACACTTTGCTTTGCTCTCATTCTCTTTGTGTTTGTGCACGCGTGCGCTCTCTCTGTTACGCTCTCGCTGTGTGCTGTGCTCTCTTAGTTTTGCCGCATATGGTTTGTGTGTGCTCAATGCGTGTGTGTGGGGGGCCTCTTTAGGGTTCTGCGCCTGCATTTGAAGTTTTAGTCAGTGCTCAAAATGAGACAGACAGACATAGTCTAGCCATTGTGATGGACATCGATGGTCGTTAGCTGACTCAGAGTCAGAGATAGAGACAGAGACAGCGACATTGTTGCGCAGGGCCATCGTTATGCTTTGTTCTTGAGCTTCAGTCCGAATTGCGGATATATGTGTGGACGTGCCTAGCATGTGAAGAGTACACTCATACACACACACACATAAACATAACATGCCATATATAATAAGCGGCAAGCAAGTTTGCTGCTTAAGTCTATTGACTTGACCCCACTACGCAGACATTTGTATGTGGCCATGAACGCAACATTTCGGCTCTTATGTAGAACTCATTTTTAAATTCGATATTTATTTTATTTATTTTCATTATTTTTATGGGATTTCAGCAAACTGACCACAAGAACTCGTCAACGTGACTCCGAATTGACAGAGACGTCGGCGGAAAGTAAAACTCTCAGGCAACAGATTGTCGCCCTCAAAGCGAGTCGCGATGAGGCAATTGCGGAAAATGGGTAAATAACACAACAAAATGACTGATCACTCTTGACTCTCGACTGATCATTTGCCACCTCTTTCTTTTCTTTTTTTGCTTCTGCTGCTGTTTGTGATTATTTTGGCATTAACTTGCGATTTGTTTCTGCCTTCTATAGTCGACTTGCGGATAAACTAAGCGATGCCCAGGTGGAAGCCAAGAGTCTGCATAAGAAGCTCAAGGACTGCGAGCAGCAGGTGGCAACAATGAAGCAGCAGTTGCACAAATACGTTGCTGAAGTGAAAAAGGCCGAAGACTTGCTGATGACAAAGGTAAACTCATCCTCGGAAAGGGTAAAAAGGGTGTGATCATTTAGTGGTCATGCAGAAAACATAGTTAAAAAGCAAATATTATAGTTTTCTGCCTTTTGCATCTCAAAAATTATAAGAGCTGATGCCACAAGGAGCTAAAATTTATTTATATATTTTTTACAGCTCTCTAAAAATCTTTCAAAATACAAATTTTATTTAATTTTAGTTTAAATTATCGCAGCTTTAATATTAGTCTAATAATTTCCTTCCTGCTCTTGTAATTTATTTTAATAACAATCGGTATTTTACGTTCACCAAGCAAATATAAATATGATGATAGTATAATTGCTTATTTTCGCTTGCTAAGGTTATTATTCAAGTTCATTGCGATTAGCGACTGTTTAATAGTTAAATGCAGTTTTTTGTGAAATAATTAAAACTAATTTGTAAGCCGTGCTTTGCTGAACTCTCGAGTTAATACCGACAGGTACTATGCTTTGTTTTAAAGGAAAAGGAGCGCGAAGAATTGCTGGATCACTATCACAGTCTGACGCACGATCAAGTTCTACTGGAGGGTAACAATCAGAGTCTAGAGTTCGAGGCCACTGAATTTAGGTGAGTTATTTATTAACACTACAGATGACAGTCGTATTAATATATTCATTCCTTCAACAGACGACAGATTTGTGAACTGGAGTGCGAAGTGCGCACCCTAAAGGATCAGCTGCATTGTCGACAGTGCAGCATCGAAGACTTGGAGATGCAACTGACTGCTGCACGTGCCTCACAACGTTGTCTGGAGCGTGAGCTGGAGAATGCTCGCGAGCAGAAGATTGAGCTCGATGTGCATAAAGAGCTCTGCGAGAAATTGGATGTGGAGAAAGAGAAACTCAATGCCGAACTAAATGAACTGAGCGAAATACGTAAAAAGGTTAGCTTTAGGACATCACATCATCCAACTCGTTACTAAGGCGACTTTCCAACCTAACTAACTAACTTCGCTTTGTATACTAATAATAATTTGTGTTTTGCCAAGTCAAATGCGCTTGCTTCGCTTGATTACGAATTTATGAAAAACGTTCAATTGCAGCTGGAAAAGGAATGCGAAAAACTACGCAGCGAATTGCATCAAAAGTCTCTGATAAATCAGGTGACGACAGATACGACGGGTCAAATGTTGGATCGACTACGTGATGAACAGCTGCGACAAGATGATGCCGAAGTAAGGGCAAAGAATGAAATGGAAAGACTGCAACAGCTACACGAGACAACGTTGGTAAATATTCAGCACAGAAATCATTACGAACTTTATTTAACCAATTCAATTGATTTATTAAGCGAGAGCTGCAGCAGGAGCGTGCGCGTTGCAATCAACAGGAGCGTCTAGCCACGGAGTTCGAGAAGCAGGCGCGGGAGTTGCGTCAGAATCTCACCGAGGATCGCTTTTGTTTGGCGCGATCCAGAGAAAACAGTCCCAAGATACCGCCTAAAACGCTGTGAACTTCACTGCATTCCAAAATTAAATTAATTTTGTACTGTGTACATGTTTTTGTTTATTGCATTTATTCTACACACTTTTTATCAATTGTATTTGGATTTATATTTGTATGATTATATTTTGTATTCAGAACGCGACATTGTTTTGCAGTTCGTGTTTTGCCCCACTGCTTTTATTTACGTCGTAAAATATATGAAATTTTTGTATAAAATATATGCAAATTGAACAATTTGTCATTCGGCCATTTCACTGGCCAATTGGCTTGGTTAAAGCCTCCAGCATCAGCATGTGATAGCGTTCACGCATGCATCCACAGCCACTGAAGCAGGGCAACGTGTGCTCCGTTCGCGACTCGGTGCAGGTGAGATAATCCTCCTCATCGCAGGCGGATTCAATGCAGGTCATGTCCGCCGTGCTGCTGGATCCTATAGAAAATATTAGTAACTATAAAGACTGCTTGAATTTAACTTAATTATTACTTACTATAAGAAGAGTCATTTATATGGGAATCTTCTTGGTTTACGTCTTCGGCGATATCATCTAAGGTTTCTAGGCAAGTTACGTCTTCTTTACTGTCCTCCCAGAGTTGCTCCCAGTCAATGTACTGGCGAGCACACTTCATGGTATCAATGCGCTCACAGATTCTATTTTCATCTTCAAATTTCACACAACGCGTGCGCTTCTCGCACACAATCGAGTTGCTTGGCAAGCAAGCTAATCTTTCCCCGAAGGATTGCTCATTGTTGCTGGTCACCGTCTCATCTTGGGAACTTTGCGGTGAGCTAAAGGAAGTGGGCGTATTACAGAGGTGCCATTTGCTACCAGGTGAAGTCCTATTGGAGTACATGGAGTTATCGCAAGAGTTTATTGGCAGCGAAAAGTGCATCGAACTTTCTTCATCCAAGCAAGTTGAAGGATCCTTATGTCCACGAGGGGATTCGTCCAACATGCTCACTAATTTTGTTGTATCTGGCGAACTGTAGACTTCCTCGGCTTGCCTTGCGGAATGGAAACGATTTGTGCTAGGGGGCGAAGATTGTTTGGAACCTTGACGCACATAGACTGTGTTCAAGGAATTATTATCCTCAGCAGCTGTTGTTGGTTGGATCTGAGGAGCCGATCGATGCTGCCTATTATTTGGAGTGCAAATAAGTCTAGTGTTCTTGATCATTTCTGCGACACACAATTCGCTGGATTTAGTCGGTGATAGCTGTAGTCTTGTGGAAGTTTCAGTTCTCGACGAGGCGCCATTTTGCGTTGGAATTTCTTGCTGATAACAACGATAAGACGTCGACGTCTGGCACGACTGATTGCATATTGCACGTTGGCTGAGACTGCAGTTGAGTCCAATGTCCTGGCACAAGGGAGTTGATACTTGGGTGGCGCAGCCAACGCATTTCTTTTTCAACTCGGGGTTTTCAATGCAAGGTGTGCAGCTCAGGGAGCAATTCAGTCCCACATCCTTAACCTGTGGACCAGATACTTGCGTAGCACAGCCAACACACTTCTTTTTTAGTTCAGGATTTGCGTTGCAGGGTGTGCAATCCAACGAGCAGTTCAGGCCGACATCCTGGACATTTGGAGCAGCTGTCTGCGTGCCATAGCCAATGCATTCCTTGGCGCATACTTTAGGTGCATCCTTCATACTCTTTGCTTCTTCGAGCTGTGCGTCAGGATCTGCTTTGATCTTAACACCTGGGACGAGCTTGGTGTACGTGGCATGCTTGCCAGGCAAAGAGCTCTTTGAACTTGACTCCTTCTTGGCGGTCTTCTCATGCTCCAGCTTATAGTTCCTTAAGTACTCGCTATGCAATCGCAACTTCTCCGGCTCGTCGTCTGAATCTTGCTTGCTTATGGTTACTTTGAGTTTATGCTTCCCATTTGTTGATTTTGTGCCCTGTGACTGCCTTTCTCCTTTAAACTGTCCCACTTTCTGTGCTCCTTTTGATGGATAACCTGGTTTTGTCGCTCTTTTCATTTTTTTGCTTGAGGTAGCACTTTTGGGTGTTAATTTTTCTTTGGGACTCGGAGTTAAGTTGCGCAAATAATCGTCGCATTGCAAGTCCGTCGTCCGTCTCGAGTAATCCGATGGAGAACAGTTATCGTATAAGGGCAAAGTTGGGGAACAATGATAAACTGCATCCATGGGACATTGATTGCTTAGGTAGGGATCATAAACAGCTGATGTATAATCATAGCAAGGATAACTGGTAACTTGGCAGTGATATGGATAGGAAGATGGACTAGCTGGAATCGGATTGTAATCACTTTGGTAAGTGGAGCAAGGCGAAAAGTCGTCCGCATTGTATACCAAAGAGCAACCGCCTTCTATTCGCTCACTGTCCTGTGGAAGTTCTTGGAGCTTTACTGGCTCCTCCATGGTTTTTTCCTCCTTAGAGTTATTCAATGTCGGGGAGGATGACAAGGAGGAGATAGTACAAAAATAAGGTTTGGAATGGACTGAGTTTCCCGAGGAATGTTCAATCTTTTTCACTTGTTTATTGCTAGATATCGAAGTATCTTTTCGTTGTCGCTCTTCTTTTGCTTTTTGTTTGATGGGAGCCTCTATAGCAAGTTGTCGAGATTTCCCTGGAAATTGTTTGTTCTTTGATTTATTAGGGCTAGGTAACTCCTTGCGCGGCTTCTGTATCTCCACTCTAGGTTTTTTCACAGACTCAGGTTTCTTCTCGATTTGAATATCTTTTTTCTTCAAAAAACGATCGCGAAAAGTCTTCAATTTGCCAATTTCAGTCTCAATTTTATCATTCAAATTCCGCATCTTTTGGCTGGTGTCCAAAATCTTGCTACAGCAGGAAGATGTCGATGGCTCTTCGGGTGCAATGGCAACATGACGTTTATAAAGCTCCCGCACTTGGGTTTGTGTATTTTTAATGAGAACGCTGCCGCGACCCTTAATTGACACATGCTCCTTGCATTCCACATAGTAGCTATGTCCTGCCGCCTCATCCTTTTTTTGTTTCTTAAAGCGGTGTCCCATTTTTTTAAAGGGATGGTGGATATATCAGAGGTTTCTAGGAATTTACAAAATATACAATATTGAATAATAGTTCTCGTTTAATATTTTCAATGACATGAAAAGAGAAGCCAAAAGATTACTTTGATTTACTTAATGAGTTATATTAATTAGTTAACGCTGATCGAAAATGTCATAATTAGTTATCTTAAAACCGCATAGAAAGTCCATTAGCTTAGACTGCAACCTTCTTCATGCACTGCTTTATAGTTTCCCAGCAACGCGGTAGATGGCGCGCTGCACTGCTTGACAGCAGCAAGTACATAAGTTTAAAAGCAGGAGCGTGAATTGTTTTTAACAACACGAATGCCATTAATTAATATATTAAACATATTGTCAGAGCCTTATTTACTATAACAATTTGTTAACAAATAAGAGGAATGTAATTACATTGCTAAATATTACATTTTAGGGTTCGAAATGCACATTTATTTTGTATTAATTTAATTTATTAAAAGCTGATTATTAATCATATTATATATATATTAAAATTAATAAATATTATATTAATTTAATAATGCATTAGGGCACACACGTATATCTTTCTTAATCAAACACATAACAATCACATACATGTATTTATTTCTTTATTGTTACAGAATATATAAAAAAGAATAAAAAGTGTTGAATATATATAATTTGATATTAATTTTTTTTAGTTAGTATTTAATAATTTGTCTTAGTTGTATGGCAGGCACGCGCTTCGAATAATTTTATGCCTTCAGTTTTGTCAATTCTCGCACCACTGTGCAGAGACTATTCATTCGTCGGCTGCCTTGGCATGCACATGAAGCTGAAGAGCCAATTCATTCAGTCGGCGACTGTCAGCCAGTGCGCTCGCGAGTGTTTTGCGTGCTCTTCGCTCTTCGGTCTTTCTCTCTGCGCTTGTGTTTTAAAATTGAAAATGAAGATTAACGGATAAAACGTCTACTTACGTTAACTTGCGGCCAAGTGATGTGCGTTTATTTCATAAAAAAAGCCCAAACTAAGTAAATAAATAAATAAACGAAAGTGTTAAGCACTAATTGCAATAAACAAATCCATAGGAGATCATCAGTGTGAGGCGTCGAATGAAGTAAATGCTATGCTCCAAGTGTTTTTATGATTGTTGTGTTTGATGTCGAAGTGCCGCCATTTGACTGGCGGAGAAGCTTACGGAAAATGCTTTCATTTTTGCAGTGGCAATTCCTTTGTGGCCATTGTGTTAGCCGGATAGCAGTGAAGTACTTGTAACTAAGCCAGTGACAATGATAAGCAGCCAGTCAGCCTGTCAGTCAGTCTGTCTGAGAGAGTAACTCTCGCTCTCCCATTCCACATGCATGTGCACATTCAGTTGCCTGAATGCTGGCATATGAGTTAATATTTGTCTAGTTTTGGAGCGTTTCCCTTTTGTCTTCTGACTTTGGCGCTCTCAGGCAATGCCACAAACTCATCATCGTCATCTCGTCGCCTTTGTGTGCTGCTGGCTCACAACAAATAGCTCCACTTACACACACAACAAGCACACCGACATTTGCACGACGTTTGTGTGACAGTGGGGCGAACCCTTTTACAGGATGAAATGCATGTGCAACTGTATAAGTGTGTGTGTGCTTCACTCTATGTGTTCTTGTGTGTGTGTGTGTGTTGGTAAGTGGGCGGCTCCATTGCGCCGTAAAATATGCAATTAGAAGAACATCAAAGCGTGAGTCCGCTAGCTCTTTCCTTGCGCTTAGCTATGCACTTTGACACACACACACACACACACACACTCTACTGAAGTACTAGTCTCTCATCATTAGTGTGCGCCACACACACACACACACACATACATATATACACAAGTATGTCATTTTGTCAGCTTGTCAGTCGCTTTAATAGCGACCACTGCTGTTTTCATACAAGATTATTTATTTATATTTTTCTGTATATACTATACAAGTTTTATTTTTTTACTTTTGGTTAAAATGTGAATGCCGGCGACACAGTAGCTACATTGTGCTCCGATTTTATTTTATTCCTCAACACTTGGAACGAGCGCGCGAGGTCAATTGGCTTAATTAGTGTGTGACAGGCGCGGGATGAGGAAGCGGGTTTTTGGGGGGAAACTCACTGCTGCTGATCTCGACGCCAAAAGGGAATGTCCACTTGCTAAGCCATTTACTTTCATTCACAGAAAGCTTTTATCGGACGTTATTAAATGCAAAATATCGTTTATCGATTAATAAGTGCTGCAAAAATCGAAAAAACAATTACGCAAATCGCTTGACGATTAAATGTCAACGTCCGCTCGAGGACATCAATTATGTTTTGCCTCTGACTCCGCTGATTTCCCTTAACGCGATAAACTGTTTATCAGTGAGAGTGCATAATAATGCGGTACTCGCTGCTGCTGCTAATCAGCTCAGCACTTATTGCGGGCGCCGTGCGTTGGGACAAGGAGACGACGAATCACAGTGGCAATGGCAGGGGCAAAGGTCATGCCAGCCACGCCCATAGGCGCAGCAATGGCGCCAGTGCATCGGAGCCAAAGCACAGCAAACACAGTCGACCCATAACGTACAGCGAGGAGGAGGATTACGATTGGATCGATCCAAATGAGGATGCCAGCGATGTCAGCGATCATTCAATGCAGGCCTTTGAATCCGTAACAGCGAATAGTCCGCCCCATGGTAAGTGTAGCAAAGCCTTATCAGCGCTGACCTTTTAGCCGGACAGTCAGACAGACAGACGGACCGATCGGAACTTCAAACGCGACAACATATTTGTATATCAGCAAGTGTTTGACGCACTGAGTCATGACCAGAGCGCACTTGTTGCTCAGCCACATATGTAAACAATCTTTGCGCTGCTATAAACAATGTTCACTACTGAGTGATTGATATGGAAACATCTAAGAAGCTGGCGAGTGTCGCGCAATTAAGCCATTTTTCGGCAATTGATTAATAAAACACATATGTGAATGTGAGTGAAGATGAGATGAGGCGAGACGAGGCGAAAGAATACTCTACTTGCTTGCCACTTAATGTGCTGCCCATCCGCTGGCTCACTTAATCAAAGTGCAAGCCGGGAATGAAATGTTTTAATTGAAAGTGCCTGATGATGAGCAAATGGACAGAGATGATACAAGCACAGCGAGTGCGTGTCTACATACGATTATGCATATGTATATCTGCATCTGTAACTGTAACTGTAGCTATACATCTGTGTATCTGTGTGCATGAATCTAAATTGAAACTGTGTTAAAAATGTATATGTATATTCTGCATTCACGCCTCTTCTTCATCTTCATCTCCACTCGCATTCCCTTTCTCAGCTTTAAGCGGAGCCTGACCAACACCAACACAAACAGGCAATTCAACAAACAGTGACACCAACATGGACACTGACACAAACGCCAACGCCAACGCTTAATTCGCGCGAGTGAGTGAATTATGGCGAGTGTGTGATAAATGTGTTAGATGTGTGTTCCAATGAAATCCAATGAAATTTTATGGGATGCACATATTCGTACTCGCAGTTGTCACTACTGCGATTGCCCAACTGATTGGCGTCGTCGTAGTTGCTATACTCGGTAGCTTAAAGAGGGTGTTATTAACTAGTGGCCAAGAAAGTGAGGATTGAAAGATATGTGAAGAAATATCTATTGAAAAAACTGTCTTTTAGTCTGTCCGTTTGTTACTTAGCCACTGAAACTTACTATAAATAAATCTTATTCTTCTATCTATCTCACAAGTCTGAATTAACAAGATACTACAAATTATATCTATGGGTATCATAGGTTGAATATCAGCGTTTAGTGGGAACAACTTTACTTTGGCTATTAAGATATTAAGAACAAACTCAACAATTATTTTTAATTAATATGCCCCTTGGATATTTAGTTTAAATTGGGTTACCATAGCATATTATTTATTGTGGTTTTTTTCTTTAATTATACATTTATTAAAGCTTATGACATATAATTTATATATAAACAGAGTTTAGCAATAGAAGCTCAACTAAAAACGGTAGATTTTTAGTTGAGTTTAATTATGCATTATTTACAATATTATAGTCAATACTAAAAAACGCTTGGATTAAACCCCTTGATATGAGATTATGTTATTTACATACGGTTGCTTGATTTAGTAAGACAAATATTGAGTTCCTTGTGCAATTTTAGTTGAGAATTATTAAAATGAAATTTCGACTATTGAGGTTTGGTTTATTTTCAATTTTTACCCCTGTGTTGTTAAGGTACTCTTATAGTATATGCTGTACAGATACTTCACTTAATAACAAAATATGCAAATAAAATTACATTTTTTGACAGAATTACCTTGCCATGCTGATTTCCATTTAATCCTACTTTAATAAGAGTGCTCAACATTAAATAAAATGAAACATTTTTAGTTCTGGGTATTTCACAGTCGAGCACACTCAACTTTCATTCTCCAACTTGTTTGTCGCCGTTGCAAAAAGGGAATGCAAAGACGCGCCTTGGGCTTGCGCTTGGGCTTTGGCTTCTACATCGACATCGACATCGACTTGGGGTCGATGATGCCCCACGCATGCCAACGAACTGATCGGCATGTCGGCATTCAATTGATCGGCGACAAGCATTTGAAATGCTTTGCATACTAATTAACTGCTCAATAGTGCCGTGATAAACAAGCTATTCACTTTTATTACCACTGCCTTGGCAATAATATTAATAAAAATAAATATTTTTATTATGAATGCAGCATAGAAATGTGCCTCCTTTGGTGGTAATGCGTCAGGGAGCAGCTCCACCTGCTTTGCATTTGCAATTTCCAGTCAGTTCGGTCAATGGCCAACTATAGATCGTGGCTAATTGATTTTTGCCAGCAAGCTGCTTAGTCGTAGCTATTAGTTGACTAGCTATGAGTGACAGGGACTTGGGCAAATTAGCTGTTATTGAGACATTTCCTTTTATTTATAGGCCTAGGCTGCGGCTGCTGCTGTTGTTGCTACTGTGTTGACAGCCACTGAGATCATTGGCCAGAGCGGCAAAAGACTGCGTAACTTTGCAACAAAAATCTATAAAAATAGCACACGCGACGCACTCAGGCACAACTATAAAAGAATAACATGGACTGTTTTTAAAAATAAACAACAGCAAAACAAGACATTTGAAATTAGTGGAAGTATCTCTTGTGCTAACCAAATTGTCAAATTGTGAATATTCACGAACCATTCGATCATATCATAAATTTTTCAAATAGCATTTTGATGAAATGAGACTTCAAAGTAAACGCTCTAAATTTAGACATAACTACAAAATTGTCGCACTCGCCAAAAAACAAAAAAAAAAGCGAAAAGAAAATATTATATGAAAAGGTGGAAAGGCAAAACGAAGGGGAACCGCAGAAAAACAGAACCACAGCAATTGCACACTTAATTAATGAGTAGTGCTTTTGATGTTTTTGGGAAGTTGGGCAGCTGGTCCGCCCCTCACACTATATATCTTTGCGTCGGAGCGTCTTCGTTCCCATTCCCCAATCCCGTTCCCGATTCTCATTCAGCCAAAAAGAGGCATGTGACAGAACGACATTTTTCACGCACTCAACGAAGAAACTCTTTGAACCCAAGCCACCCCAAGCAAAACTGTTCCTGACTCTCTGCCGTCAGCCGCCTGCTTGTTGTCTGTTCGGTTGTTCGGTTGTTTGGCTGTCACTTCTGGGGTGAGACATGTGTCGCACATGTCGCACAGTTAGCTGCAACTAAAGTTGGGACTTGTCGCTGCTTTCTGCTTGCAACGCCAAAGTTCAACACCCAATGAGAAATCTGTAAATGATGCGAGACAAGACATCTAAACGGCAAGTGCTTAATAAGTAATCAGTCACACATACAGACATACATACATAGCGAAAGTGATTATAGACTTTTGCCTAGCAGATTAGTCTGAAATCAGACTAATTGTGGCCAAGGGATCAGCGAAAAGTTCCCGCAATTCGAATTCCGAGGAAGTTGCAACTCACATGGCGTCTCCTCTCACATGTGGCAGTCGTTTTTAATGAGCTCGGAATTGGAATGGAAACTGGTGTCAAAATGCGATTAACATTAACTCGAGCTGACTGATTTTTATAACATGTTCTTCTTTTTCATTGCAGATATCTTCACATGTTGCAATCAAGTCTTTGGCTCCTGTCGCACAGCATGCGAGAACGTAAGTAGACACACAAGCAGGAGATGTGAAACGAAGATTGAATACGTTATGAACAAAGTGCACACACATACATACACACGGGTAACCAGGATTGATCGTTTGATCAAATTGATAAGATAAAGCACTTACTACTTTCAAACACTTCCTGGTATTCAATGCCAATCGCAACGAGCTGCATACTAAACTGTAAGGCAAGCGCCATATAATAATTGTTGGATTGTGAATGCAGCGAGCGTCGGGAGAAACCAATAAAAAATATAAAAGAAAATATTATGACAGTCGGACAGGTTTCAAGAGAAACAGCATGACCGAGAGGAGGGAGAACCTTTGAACGCAACTTCCGTTGCCTTGTCCCCAAAAACAGAGTTCGGGGTGACCAAAGCAAGGCTAGGCAAGGCAAATCGAAATCCAAAATCCAAAATAGATAGCCAAGCAATTTACCAAGTAGAACCCATTCTTAATTAGCATAAACTTCAAACAGGTTTCATTCATTTGAAACTTGAGCACTTGAACACAAATCAATTGGCCAATACTTGTTGGCAACAAACTAAGCAGCCAAGTTATCCGAGTCTGAAGCTGGCTCGTTGTCTAGTCTCTCTCTGTCTGCGACTTGCAATCAAATCACTGACATCATTTAACTTTGTAATCATAACAATTTCGAAAACCAATTAGTTGCAGCCACACAGCACCACAGCACCACAGTTCGCTCAGTTTCTCGTTTCAGAAAGTGGGCTGAGTTTTTCATTTATGAATGCAAATGAAGGCATTAAATCTTGCCTCAAATTGAAACTGACAAAATGACAGCTACAGGATAATACCAGTTCTCTGAACCAGTTATTTTATCTCATCTCTCTCTGTCTCTCTATTCTCCTCTAACTGGAAATCCGAGAGATAAAGTTGAGATCCAATTGAAACGAGAGACACCAACGACACCGTACAAATCCTCCCCAAAACGTGTGAAAAGTCGAGCCGCGATTGCAGCGAGTTGATAAACGGAATTTCCGCACATTTTCATTATTTTTATTGACAAAATGCCTATGTCGTTGTGTTGTGGCCCAGATGCCAGCAGGCGTTGCCCGGCAATAATTGCTTAGAGTGCGCCTATCTTGATTGCAGTTGAGTCGATGCAACGCACAAGTGGCAAGCAAGCAGTTTGCAGATGCTGCCTCGTTGCTGCATGTTGCATCGCTGCTTGCTGCATGGTGGGCAGTGCGTCGTCTTGCGTCTTGTGTCTTGTCTTTTGTGTCTGCTGTGTGGGTGTGCCATGACACTTCATTACCAAAAGCAAAACACGCTGCAGGAAGTTGGCCAGTGTCTGCATGTAAATTCTCTGCGATCCCCGAAACAAAATAAAAACGAATAACGCAAAGAACACGGATCGAAATCTTGAATAGACATCGTTTAACTCGACCTCAAACTCAAAACTCGTCGTCGTACTCTTACACATACTCAGATTACTGTGGCAGATAAAACGACTCGAACAATTTGTTGCTTCGTTATTGAAGTATTCTTTGGCTTATTTACGATCATCCACGCGGGTTCCTATCACCGTATCACTCGTGAACCTCTCACCTCTCACCCCTCTCCCCTGCTCAGCTCTCGAATGTAACATAATACTCCTACCAAGTGCACACAATACACGACCAGCCACAATGGCTGCAGGGTATCTCAAGTCTGCAACTTGCAACTGCTGAAACCGTCTTTTTGGCTACCGAGTTGCCAGCGGCAAGACGAATATCTTTTGACAATGGCACTTTCAAATTCAATAAAAAATACGATATTTTTACTGCCGAATTGAACAATGCACCTACGAGTAACAACAAACTCGAAGTAGTAACATTCCCCATAAATGTTATCTATTAATAATCACCGAATATTTCAAGTTGCCAGTTTTGTAGCTCAACATTTTTATTGGCCATCAAATCTTGCTATTAATAGTAAAAATAAATATTATTATTTGAGTTATATGAATAGTAAACCTCTTATATTTGTTGACGAACAGATGTATGTTACACAACTACAAATTTTATTTTAATTTTTTTAATGGAAAATTATCCCTTGAACTTAACTTTCACAATATTTGTATTTGCTTCAACTTTCCATTGTCAAAATTTAATCATGATCGAGTCATAAAGACAGTAATATAAATAAATTGAAAGAAATTGAAAGGGTTCATTCTTCGTTCCTCTAATTGTATGCTTATAAAAAATAAACTAAAGAAAGGGAAGATAAATAACTAGGCTAATCATAGTTAGAGCAACAATTAGAACAAATATATTATCAAAATGTCATCGATATTGTCATCAAATACTAAACACTCATTAAACTTGACCACTCCCATTATCATGTCCCTCCCCCACAGTTATCCCTCGTGCAATTAGATGGCAACAATGGGCGTGACGAACCACGCACTGAACTTAGAAAGTCGTGTCCTCTGCATCAACTGGATTTCTGGAGTTGCGTGAATATTACACTGGAAGGTAAGTTACAATCATATTTATGGTATTAAGAGCATTCAAATAATGTGCATGTTTAGCGGTCAATAGGGGAAAGTCCTGGTCAGGACGTCGATGCTGTCAAACAGCCGTGTTGCCGCAATGTAAAAACGCCTGCGCAACCGCAGCAGCGAGTCAAGAGGTCAACGATGTTTGCAGAAGAAGCGATGAACAGGTGCTCTATGACTGCTTCGAGCATCACAATGCGGCAGACAGTTGCTGTGGAAAGGCGCGTACATCGGAGTGTTTGCAGGTAAGTGCTAAACAAAGAAACTAAGTCTACTTAATCGACTGCGAAAGACCCTTTGTAGAGGTAGTAGAAGATTTTGAATATTATATAGCTGCCAAAAAGTTATTATGGACAAATTGTAAAAAATACAAATTAAATTTAATTGCAATGTATTATTCTGGCTATCGTATTTTAGAGTATAAGAAATTTAATTAAAGGTCTGTAATTGACCCTGTACTATTTACAAAAAAAGAGTAGTAAACTTAAAGGTTTTGAGTTTATTTATTTAAAAATTCTAATTATAGTATAATTATTGTACTATACTATACTGTTCTATATTAGAATTAATTTATGTGACTATCTTCTACTTCATAATAGCACAAATTGCTTTAGTAGGCTGTTATAGACCCAGTACATGGGTAGACTTTAAGAAGATTAATAGAGTCGCGGGCAACTTTCGTGAAAGAGTCGCGGAGGTGTCTTTTGGAAGTATTTCCTAGAAGACTCGCAGATGAAAATATCTTATAAAGTGATTATATAAAATGTATTGATTTAATTAAAATATATTATTTCGTTTGCTTATCTTTTATTAGAATATTATATATTACTTATCTGTTGCATTTTAAAATATCCAAAATTGAGTTAATGAACTTCACATTTTGGTCGACTCTAATAATTGAAGTAATATTAGTTTTAGAAAAGAAAAAAGAAAAATAAACTAATGAATTTATTTTCAAGAATAGAGCATCTTCCAAGAAATCGTTCTTTTATCTTATGCCACTTGAGCAAAGCAAATAAAATTGCATTTGAAATACATTTTTGCTGATTTTAACTCACTTCAAACGATTTCTACTTGAAGGCCTGCCGTGAAGTGTTTGAGCCACCTAATGAGACCGCAGTGAGCGGCAGCAGCAGTGCAGGCGGCAACCTGGTGGATGTGGTTTGTGGCGAACGCAACTCTGATGTGGTGCAATGCATACACAACCACACTGACATGACGCCACCGCTTGATGCTGAGAAATGTGAGCTAATAAACGAGTAATTAAATGAGTCGACTTTTTATAATTTTTTGCTCATTACTTTCACAGATTTGCCCTGCTGCGATTACAGCGAGGACGAGAGCTGTCACCGCACCTGCAAGGATGTGCTGCAGGCTTCCAAGTTGCATCAAAAAGCAGAGCGCAGCGATGTGATCATTGGACGTCTCGAGGCAGGCTGCGGCACACCGTTGCCTCATGTGCGTTTCTGGCAGTGTTTTCTCACCGTCACGGGGAAATTGTATGTGCCAGCTGGTGGGAAATCCCAGCGACGTAACGAGCTGGCATCCAATGGCGATGGCGCTGTGGAGCCCAATAAACTGGGCTTCGATGCGGCGAAGCGTCAGTGTTGCGAACAAGCCAGCAGTCACAAGTGTCGACGCCTGTGCATCGAGATCTTCACCAATAATTGGTGGGAGACGCGCGTGAGCTTCGAAACGGAATGCTTAGAGCAACCTACTGAGTTGGATCTGAAGCGTTGCATTGAGAGCGTTGATGCGCCCTGTGAGCTGGGCTGCAAGGGACTCAGTTTCTGCACCAACTTCAACAATCGTCCCACAGAATTGTTTCGCAGCTGTTCGGCTGCCCATGATGCGGCGGCTCGCGAGGATTTCCTGATGCTGCAACAGCGCGGCTTTGTGCGTGTTCTCGGCCAGGAGTTGTTCATTAAGAACACCACACGTTGTGCGCCAGACAA
The DNA here is from genome assembly GCF_009650485.2 of Drosophila albomicans. Lineage (NCBI taxonomy): Eukaryota > Metazoa > Arthropoda > Insecta > Diptera > Drosophilidae > Drosophila > Drosophila albomicans. Next base: position 19,661,927 of record NC_047629.2, on the reverse strand, counting down.
GTGGCAGGCTTTGGTATGTGCACTGCAGATTCAGCCCTGCACCAGAGTTGGCATGTACAATGGCATCTGTCGCGAGGATTGCGCCGAGCTGCTGGATGAGTGCCTGGACTGGACGCGTCAACCGCAACGGCCACAAGCCATCTGTGATCGTCTGCAGCCGCCGGGCAGAACAGAAGCCGATGAACACACTCCCTGCATCTCGCTGGGTGAATTTCTAAAGCCCAGCGAAGTCAGCAAGGAGATGGACCCCCAAGGTGATGGCCTAACGTCGCCCTGTGCTGCCAAGCCCTGCAATGCCAGCGAGGTGTGTGTGCTCCAGCGCAGTGGCAGCCAGGGCTACGCCTGCATACCTGGCTGCAGTCTTGGCCAAGCATCCACTCTACTCGTGCCTTTTGGCGCCTTTGTGCGCGTGGGCAAGACGAGTGTCAGTCGGGGCTTGGTGCTGGCTAGCGATCAGCTGCTCACAGCAGAGCATGAGGTGTGCCGCTGTGGTCTGCATGGCAGCATTGCTCAGTGCCAGCCGCTGCCCAGCTACATGCATGCTCACTGCAATCTGCCGCGGGAGCGAAGCTTTCGACATGGCTCCTCGTTCTATCTGGAGTGCAATCAGTGCAGCTGCTTTGCCGGCGAGATCACCTGCACCAAGCAACAATGCCGGCTACCCGACTACGTGGATGCTGGCTACACCAGTCTGCCCTGCAACTGTGCCGCACACTTTGTGCCCGTTTGCGGCGCCAATGGCAACACTTATCCATCGGCCTGCGTGGCCAAGTGTTTGGGTTTGCAGGACTCCAGTTTTGTCTATGGCGCCTGCAATGCACGTAATGCCTGCAGCACTGGCGCTCACAGTTGTCCGGCGGGCAGTCAGTGCCTGGAGCGGCGTCAGGTGTGTCTCTCCAGCATGCAGCGACCCTGTGCGCAGTACATCTGTGGTAAGTAGTTAAATAGCTTATTACTATAAGTTGTATTTCGATTATGGATCAATGATCATATTTTATTTTTAAATGCTTATATTAAAAAAGTTTTCTTTTTTCTATTGTTCAATATTTTGATTTTATTTTTGTATGCTTACAAATATTTATTACTTATCACTAGACATTTTATTATTTTATTGCAGTGCAAAGATTTTTTATTTTCAATGAAAATATTATTTATTTTTTTTAATTTTCTTCTAAAATATATTAAATTCGGTTTTGGTATCTGTAGTCATTGAAGAAGACCAAAAAAGAATGCAGCTTTAAATTTTAATTATTATTTTTGAGAATTTTCGGTTTTATTTATAAATATGGTTGAACTTTAACACTCTAAAGTATGAATATTGAGTGATTTAAAAACGTTGCAAAAAGTCATGAACTTTAAGCTACAATAAGAAATAATGATTTTGGGTATATTCATTTTACACCAACCCCAAATATTAAATTTTTCCCATAGAACAATCTTCATTATGTATTAAACTGCTCTTCTCTTAATTCCAGTGAATGTGTCGTCGCCCCACTGTGGCACAGATCTGGCGGATGAGGTGTGCGATAAGCAGGGCAAGACTCATCCGAATGCCTGCTCGCTGCTGCGCAACAATGCTCAGCTGGCGTATTGGGGCGCCTGTCGACCTGGACATGATCTGGAGGCTGAATCAACACCAGTCTGTGGCATCAATGGGGTCACCTATCGCAGTCGCCACGCTGCCTGGGCAGACTATGTGCTTGTGGACTACATTGGACGTTGTCGCGAGGTTGGACTGCTGGCCAGCGACATGGGAAGTCGCTGCAAGACTGTCAAATGCCCGTCACCAGTCTCACCATATTGTCGTAATATTGTGCCACCAGGTGCCTGTTGTCCCATTTGTGGTGGCGGCGCCTTTCGCATCATCTACTCCCGCAAGCAGTTGGACAGAGCTTACTATGCGCTGCGTGGAGAGCGCACTTCGCTGTTGACTTTGCGTGGCATCCTCCAGCAGCTGGATCATCTGGTGCAGGTCAGCGAGTGCCAGTTGACCGGCTTTCTCAGCATGGAGGTGGGCATCTTTGTGGCTCTCGTGCCACGCGGGCAGCCAACTGGACTGCAGGTGAAGGCGTGTGAGGCGGAAGCGGAAAAGATTTCCACATTAATCAGTTCGCAGTCGCCGCGTATTACAACCAATTTGGCGCTGTCCAGCTTGATAGTATCCCATATGCTGGAATCTACGCCAAATGCTGCAGCAACAGTCCCAGCTTATGGTTACGCTCCTTTACTCTTTGGACTGCTCGTGTTGGCCTTCTTCTCTTTGAAAAGAGCATGTATTATTTAAGATTTGTAGCTTAGGCCGGCTGGATGTGAGTGCGGCTTTTAGAGATCAAGTGAATTCTTGGTGCCAAATAATTAGTGGTTTAGTGGAAGCAACTCCTGTGTGCCTTCAACAGGTCGGGATTGACCCTTTGTAAGATGTGATATTAGCTAAGATAAACTAAGCACTAAGTTAAACAGCAAAATTAGTTAGTGTGTAAATCCAGATAAGTTTGAATTGTACCAACCAAAGCAGCGTCTCCATATCTTTACAGCTAGTCTAATGTAATCTCTCTTAATACTAAAGTTAACTTGTTATATGCAACAACAACCTCTGGTTGTCGTAATTAATCAGAAACATTCATTGAATCGTGTGTTTTATTGTTTATTGAACCTCAGCATAATCTATGACGATGCATTTCCATTTGTGTATATTTTAAATCTAAGCCAGCCCAAGTTAAGACATCTCCATAGGCACAGCGTGCACACGCTCGGTGATCTGCAAGTCCTTGATGGTGGTGTGCAACAACGGTGTGCTGCCCTTCTTGAAACTGTAATTGAGCTGACGTTCGCCCTTCTTGTTGGCCAATTCATAGTTGCGCAGATACTCGGTGCTATCCTTGCGTATGACGCACAAATCCACATTGGAACCAGAGCCCAAATCGTTGAAAATACCCGAAGCAATAGCATCACGCACCAGCAATTTGCCCTCCTCCTCGGTTAGATCGGGTTTCCAGCGACTTTCAAACACAGCCATAGCAGCCAAAGAGCCTGAGCCCATGGTGGCGTATGGCAATTTGTCAGCACTGCCATGGGGATGAATGCAATAGATGTGTGCGCCAAACTTGTCAACTCCGCCCAAGACTAGAGCAGCGCTAATGTGTCCCTGATAGCGGAACAACATTTGCTTCAGCATGTTGTTGGCGGCCACAACGGGCACTTGGCGCTCTGTGTTGAGACGATGCAGCTCCAGCAGCGATGAAATTAAATCCGTGGTCGTTTCAGTATCAGCAGCAGTGCCAGCACCACAACAGCTAAAGGAGTGCAGTAGGGAATAATACGAATAATTAATAAACATGAATTGAGCTCTTGACATTTTGCACTCACTAAATGTTGTCGGCCAGATAATGAATCTTGGCGCAGTTTTTGTCGGATACAATGGGTCCCTCGGTGGCACGGGTATCCGCACCTAGGATAACACCATCCTTATAAACAATACCAACAATAGTTGTACCAGTTTTTGTGGTTGTCGGCGGCTTGAAGCCTCCCTGCAACAAGGCGGCGTTGCTGCAAATTAAAAATAAACATTAATACGCGCAAATTATTGGAGCATATACATTCTTACCGACGACAATTGTCGAAGTTGAAGCCTGCTGGGGGCACGTCACGAGCACTATCCAAATACATTATTATTTATTTAAAAAATGCTGCAGCAAAAAACTTTAGCGGAATGACAATGCGAATGACGGGCAGAAATTGTTGAATCTTTATCGATAACATCAGGCAATGCCGACTTGTGTTTGTGTTTCGATAATCGTATATCGAGTGTGTTAGTGTAGTGTGTGAATGACATTGGGAAAATTTAGTGTTGTTAAGGGCGTTATGAAACTAATGATTTACATCTTTATTTTATTAAATTTAAAAATAATATAATGGAAATAAATAAAACAATACTAATACATGCAAATAATATATTTAGTTATTATATAATAATGGATTAAAATATATATTATTTTTAGCTTTGCGAAATCATTAACATATTCTTGGTTTACAGAAAATTACATAGTTTGTATTTGCTTTAATTTGTGATATTTTTTACTTTACGTGTCTAACACCCATTGATTTTTGCGTACGAACAACAGCATATCAATACTTTGTGGTTTTAAGATCGCCCGTCTGTCGGAATTGATGTCGCCCATTTTGCAGAACATTCTTTCAGAATCCGTTGAGCTTGCTGGGATGCACAAATATTTGAATGTACACTTCAGCATTGGCTCCCACTGACTAGTCTGTGCCTGAAATAAAACGAAAATAAATGTATAAATAATGGATAACTAGATAAGACACCAGCAGACCTTCCAGAACTCCAAAGGGCAGAGATTTTCTTGAGCATGTTCCGCTTCGAAATACTGTTGAATAGGAACTACAGCATCCATTTTTGAACGTTCAACTTCTTTAGTGTGTTTTTCTTTCATGAATGAATACATTGTATACCGCTGGTCGTGAGTCTTCTCATCGGAGTATTGCTTACAAGTATGCAAAGTTGTAGCGACTTGATTCTCCAAAGCTAAAACAGCTTGCTCTGCAGCGTAGTTGTTTCGAAATCCCTCCTTTTTGAATCGTGGGTCCAACAAAGTTGCAATTCTAGCAGCGGTATGTCCTTCGTAGGGAAAGAGTCGATGAGATACTTCACTTATGAGTCGCAAGCAAATATTTTGACCTTCCTTTGTGCGCAAGCTAGTATTCATATTCGCTAAGCGGCGATATATATCTTGCGTTGCAGGAATTATATGTGATATAGTAACCATATTATTTGCTGATGCTAGGTTTGTTGCTGAATCGAAGGGCTCAAGCAATTCCTTTAAGTCCATTAGAGTAGAAACTTCTTCTGCACAGAGAGGAGATGGTGCTCCTTTTATAGAGAGAAGAATTTCAGAAACCACACCTTTGATTTCAAGTATCCGAGATATCATTTGAAAACAACTATTCCAACGAGTAGGCATTTCTTTTTTAAGATTGATGGGTTCAGTTCCTTGAGCAAGTTTCAATTTGGCATAAGCAGTGGAGCTGCTCTTGAAAAAAGTTACAATTCGATTGCTTTTCGCCAAAATATCCTTTATACGATCTTCCGACAGAGCGTCTTGGACTATCAAACTTAAAGTATCATCGAAACAGCGCAAGTGCGGTTTTTTTAGGGACTCGCAAGCCCTTATCATCGAATCATCATTTTCAATCACAAAACATACCGTTTTTCCCAAAATATCCCAATAAGTTAAAGCTTCAAGCAATGTTATTTCAATATTGACACTTGTGTCTCTAGTGTCCTTTAAAAGATTGTGAGTGGACAGCACCACTGACTTTATCTCAAGATTTGAAGTAACGAAGTGACAAGTGATGGTCAAGTATTGGTCATTGACAAGAGATGTCCAGCGATCAATTGCAACAGCGCAGTAAGCAATCTTCTTAAGAATCATTCTTAGCTTTAGACGTATTTCTTCAAATATATTTTTAAGTAGTACATTTTTTAATGTGTATCCAGATGGCAGAATGTACTGCGGATCTAAGCAATGCACAAAATATTGAAACCCAAGATCTTCAACAATACGGAACGGCTTCAGGTCCGTGGCGATCATTCGAATTAGGGCACTATCCAACTTAATTTTACGTTGTTCATTCTGTGTGTAACTCTCAAATGGCCTTTTAGCAACAATAAATGATTGGACTTTAGCGATTAAATCGGGTGCTCTCAATAATGTTGGATGCGCCCGTCTCACATGACTAAACAGATTCCTGGTGGTTCCAATTATTTTATAATATTGGCGACATGTCTTACATTTCGCTAGTACTTCATTTAATCGTTCAAAATGATCCCAAATATCCGAACTTTCAACTTTGTTTTGCTCATCAAGCTTACAAATACTATTGGAATCAGTTTCACTATCTACATATGTACCATATGTACGTATTTACAAAACACAGAAAATAAAATATAATAAATTAATAATAATATAATAATAGTAATGTAATTATAGATAAATCAGGAAATTACGGAAATATCTAAAAGTGTTTGTGAATGAAAAAATATGGTCCTACCACTTGAGCTGTGGTCTGAATGCACCACACTTATTAATCATCTATCAAGAAAAAACCTCTTCTTGGAATATTATCGTATGCAATATTTAATTTAACTACTGATGCAAAATTGCTTACTTATTTAAGTTTGAATTGTTTGTTACTCATAAAAGTAATGCAATGCTTTAAAGCTACTCATCTAATAATACAACGTAATACTGTGAATTCTCTTAGCCGGACACTTGTTGCCGAGCACCTAATGATGTGTCCGAGTTTTCACTGTATAACGAAGATTGAATATTGTAGTTCCTATTTTGAATATAATATCTAGGTTCTAATAGAATAAACTCAATTCTGCAACTAATATATGTAATTTATATGTAATGCACAATTAGAAAAGTATCATAACTAAAAAAGACTCACCAGAAACTGAAACTTGCTGGAATTTATCCATCTTTCTTTCTCTCGGGTACTCAATCACCCACAACCAAACTAACTCTACACGTCTACAAGACAAAACACACAATATAATAATTAGTTTTCAAATTATTGCAGCACAACCAACAGCCACTTCACGAATTCAACTGTGAAATGGAGAAAAGCTTCGGCTTCATATCGATGTTGAAAACAAACATCGATATATCTCCTTAGTCGCAACAATCGATATCAATAATGTTTTAAAAATATCGAATGCAGCACTGCTTCATGCCTGTGTGTGCACAACAGCTGTAAATATATTCCTTGTTAATTTCGGAGGAACACAGAAACTTGTGATAAAAGCAGGATGGCGACAGCAACAAAATTGTATAAACAGTCCTGGCATGCGCTGAGGCAACTACAACAATACAGAACCATTGGTAAGTGAATACTTGCGGATTTATGCTTCATTCACCATGCGGCGGATTTACGTAATGCCGGGCTGCGAGCAGCCAATTGTTTCAGTGGTGAATGATAAATAAATCATAAGAGAAAAGTATTGCAATACTAATAAATTTTCTTAACAGCCAGCGGCAATGCCAGTGCTTCAATCAAATCCCGCAATGAATTGTTCAACCAAGAGCAGAAACGTCAGCGAGACGCTGTTGGCCGTGTCGAGAAGATTGAAGTGCGGTATTTGGGTTTACCCGAAGATGTCACCTTGGTGATGAATAATCACATCTCCACGCCGTACAATTGTGCCCAGCATTTGAGCGAAGGTCATTGCAAAAGGTCTGCACTGGCGTTGGTAGATGGCAGTGTTCCCTGGGATATGCATAGACCTCTCCAAGAGTCCTGCACGTTACAACTGCTGAATTTTAATGTCTCGGAGCCACACGTTGTCAACAAGTAAGTTGTTAATAATATATTTATTGTTATTATTGGCGAGCTTTCTTTCCTAATCCATGGCGACCCATCAAATCTAATTTGCTTCGACGAATCCATAGATTTATTTATTAATTTATTTTATGTTTCTTCAATAAGGGCGTTTTGGCGCACCTGCAGTTTTATGCTGGGTGCTGCTTTACAAAGAGCCTTCAAGGACGAAGCCAGGTTACAATTACACAGTTTTCCCGGACCCAACAGTGAGTTATAGACATGCATAAATTATCCGAATTGAGTTGTAACTAATTTTTTTTTATATTTTAGTTAAATCTGGTAGCTTTGTGCACGACATTGTGCTGGGCGCACAGAACTGGGAGCCTACCAAGGCTGAGATGCGTGCCATCTCTGCTGAAATGGTCAAGTTGGCGGCGCAAGACTTACGCATTGAGCGCCTGGAGGTGGATAAGGAGTTGGCAAAGGAAATGTTCAAGGATTCCCGCTATAAGAGCGAACAATTGCCCAGCATTGCGCAACAGAATCAAAGCCGTGTGACGCTTTATCGTCTCGGTGATCACATCGACATCTCTCGTGGTCCCATGGTGGCATCTACGCGATTCCTTGGAAAGTGTACTATTCTGGCGGCGCACAAGGTTGCCAACGAAGGTTCAACTGATGCATTTTATCGCTTGCAAGGCGTTGCTCTGCCCACTGGATTTTCATTGAACCACATTGCTTATGGTCTACTGGAGAAGCGCGCACAGAAACTGGTAATATTAACAATATTTATATTAAGACATTAAAGTATTAACTTACGTAATTGATTGTTCTTTGCAGAACTCCGCCCGACTACCCAACGAACCCTTCGAGGAGCAACAACAAATGCAATTATCTTAGATCTTTAAAAGTAACACGAGGTTCTTTAATATTTAAAGCTAGTATCTAGTAAATGTTACAACACACATATAAATCATTAAAGATCGAGTTCTTAAACTACAAAAGTCGCACGCTTATATTTGGATTTAGAATCTTATTTACATACTTTTCTCGAGCATAAAATCATAGTTTTCATACGAGCAATATTAACTAGTTCTTTGCTGCCAACAATTGTGCATTTGATTTGGTATTTTTGACTGTACAAGCGGTAAACTAACTATACAACCCTATAGATTGGAAGGGAGACAACCAAGTTGAATTATTTGCTGTTTGAATTTTGCATTTAGATGTGACTTGCCATGTATTTTTCATTGAGATTCCATACACAATGCCACTGTGGCACTCACTACATCTATTCACCCTTAAATAGACCTTCCAAATCATGCTCATTCAAAGCAATCACCAGCATTATTGCACCGCCCAAGAAAATACCCAAAATCTGAATTATTATACCCTTCGGATCACGCGCTAGTTCCGGATTGTGAGCCACACTCATTGTGGGCACCAAATCCGCAAAGGCAATGTATAGGAAAGAACCTGCTGTCGCTGCGTAGATCCACTGAGTCACGCCGTCACCGATGCCGACCAGCAGCAGGCCAATCGACATGCCAACAAAGCTCAGCACCGAGCTCACAATATTCATGTAAACAGCTCGACGTATGGAGACTCCTGTTTGGAGCAGCAAGGCAAAGTCACCCAGCTCATGAGGCAGTTCGTGGCACAAGACGGCAAAGGCAGTGGCTAGGCCCGTGACGGGATCACTGGCAAAGGCAGCTCCAATCGCTAGACCATCGGTGAGATTATGCAATCCATCGCCAATGATGACCATGAATGCGATGGGAGTTAATGGAGCACTAGGCGCCTTCTTGTCCAACTTAGTTTCATTTAGCATGACATTCAGTTCACGTGGCGCAGGTGCCTCCTGTGCTGGGGCTTGGGGCTTCTCCGCATGGCTGTGACTGTGGCCATGTGTGTGACTATGACCATGACCATGTCCTTGCTGATCGCCCTTGAGCAGCGGTATCAGATTCTCCAGCATGAACATAAAGAGTGCGGCTAGAAATGAACAGCCGCAAAGCAAAGCTGCCTCGCTGCTATGTTTGTGGCTCTCGTCTTGGGCTGTCAACCTAAGCGTGTCAACGGCATGTTCGTGCTTCTCCTCTTTGAAAAGTGCATGTGGCAGTAGATGCATCAACGCATCGCCAGCCAGCGTGCCCACTGCAATGGCGACAAGGAACTTGAGGATCTCCTGATAGGCAACCGTCTTCATGAGTGGCACCAGCAGAATGCCAAGCAGACCGCAGGCTGCAAATAGATTGCATGAATACTTGGCTGACAAGACTAGATTTTTAATGAATCTTACCTGACAGCACAAACATGGAGATGCTGGCGTATATCCAAGCTGTGGTTGAGAAAAAGCTTCAATTAAGTAAATTATTTGAATACTTGCTGCTTGCACTTACCGCGCCAAATTTTGTCTTTCTTTTCCTGATCATTGTGTGCTTGTCGCTTTGCCGGCTGCATGCAGACTCCATTATCAATCTGAGAGAGCAACGCCGGGCAGAGCTTAAGGAATGCATTGGGTGTGATGAGGACACTGTTGATGAACTCATTGTACTCCTCCTCCGAATTGTGCTTCTCATTCTTCACGATCCGATTGTAGATTGAATTCCGATGCAGATCATCGTGATCCACGATCAGAGCCAGCAGCGATTTTGGCGACAGACAGGCGGCTGCTGGCAATCGTTGGCCATCGAGGGCAACTGCAAGAGAATTATGCGTCAGTCTCGGGTTGATGAACCACTGAAGGGAATCGTCAATACTTCAATAATCTCTGCTCATCAACACGTCCACTCGTAACGCACCCATAACGAATCAACAAGTTCTGAGTTGGCTTAAGTTGCGAAAAACAATCTTTATGACTTGTTTACTGTCGAGTTAACTGTAAAGCTAGCGGTTTATGGATAACAACTACTGCGTGTGTATCTCACTATTTTGGACAGATTTACATTTCCGTATCCATAATAATGTGACACTTATCGCTCCAGCTCAATGCACAAATCACATTTTCCGTATTTGCATTCACGTAGTTCTAATTCCTGTTAAGTGTTGATCTATTAATGCAAAATTACAGATAGTCTAAGTAGTAAATTTCACTTGTTTACTACTTTAACTCGCTAATGCACACTTATTACAAAATTTCCTAGAAATAGCAGCTGTCTCTGTAAGGTATTGGCAAATAATTTACATATGTTTATCCATATAAACGGAGGTATGCGATAATCCCCCATTTGGTTGACATAATCTAGCGTTATATAATGGGGAATGACAACCAAATTGAATTGATAAGCCGCTGCTTTTTTTTTTGTCGCATTTGCCTTGCACTTGAAGCAGCCAATTGAGAACAATATCGTCATCGTCATCATTATAAGCATAGCTCGGTGTCCCCAGTTTCCCGTTTATATATAAGACCTCAAACACCCACGAGTTGAATGCCAAAGGAACAACATACTACTTAATTGGTTTATGTAGAAAGCGCTCCGAAGTACAGCGCAAAACGTAGTAAAAAAAAAGGTAAACACCATGACAATATTCGCACAATAGTACAATGGATCCGTAATAAGCATAGAGTGGAAGTAGAGGTCAGTTTATAATTGTTGTCTTTGTATGGTTGTTTGGGTTTTTGCACTCATCTCTTAAATTGCTATGGGAATAATACTACTTATGTTGACTAAGATGGCATAAATATTAATAACTAGACGTAGTAGCTTATCTTGGCAAAATACGTTCGTTATCACTAAGGAAACAGCATTAAGTCAATTGTATTTGTCTGTTTTGTCTATTTGCCCAGAGTTCTTGGAATAACACTCCTGTTGTCACATTTGAAGTTCAGGGATTTTCGTTGTTATTGCGACTTGTTCTTACTCACCTGTGCTCTCCCTTGGATGTCTGTGCTTCGGATCGTGCATTTCTCTGAACTCTAGGATTTTTGTAACATTACTCGCTTGTGTTTGATTCTTTTTCGAGTGCTGATCGGTCAGCTGGATGTCGGTTTGGCTCTCATTAGTGCTGGGCTGTACATCGACTTTGGTTTCCATGGCGTATTCATAGCCCTGGGGTCGATGCTCGTCTATGGTGTGCGTGGACTCGAATTGAATGTGTCCCAATCCTAGGCTGTACATCAGGTGCTCAAGACCCTGAGAAATGACAATTAAACGAAGCCATTAGAATTACTCATAATTATATTTAGACAACAAATAGAATAAATAAACCCAAGCAATTATAGTTATTATTAGTTCCAAAATTTACCCAGCAAATAGTTTTAAATATGCGATTAGCATCAATGAGTACACGCGATGTTTGAGTAACTTCCTAGAATTACCCCTATTTAGAGCTCTAAGTTCTTTGGCAACCAATTTAATTTACACCTGCCAATATTTGGCACATTTGTTGCCGCTGCCTGTGCCACAGGTGTATTTTACCTGGCGCTCTGTGTCGTTGGCCACATTGGTCACGTGTTAAACGTAGTCGGGCGAAAATCCCACAGATAATTACTTGATTTACTTGTCACCGAGCAAAACAATTATATTTACATATATGCATGTATGCGTGCCTCCACGTACTACATATTAATGATGACAATTGGATTGGGGTTGGGAACAAATCTAATTGTCTTGACAGCCCGCTGTCTGCTGCTCATTGAGGGCGTGTGGGCGTGTGCTCCGTCAGTCAATAAATGACGGACCTCTCAAGTGTCGAGGAATTTTGTTTGGTCTTGGGCCGCAAACTAAATTACGAAATTCGTTTATCATCTCATTTAATTTTGTATAAAACACCTCTACGTGGTTGTGTAATTTGAACAAAATTATCCAAACACGCGCTCACTCCATAAAAACAACAACAATGCAAACAAAACAAAACAATATCGGATTCAACAGAGGGGTAATAATGATACGGTTCAGAGCTAACCGCTCTGAGAACGTTTCCAACAAAGTTGCCAAGGTTTTACTTTCATTCAGCAAAAAACTCTACTCGCATATCAAGAACTCGCGGCTCTTGCCATTGAAATCGAATATATATTCATTGTTCCACCTCCATCTGCAGTTATCGGGACACGCGTCGGTCTCTCGTATAGGGAATGGGATCGCTGATTTAGCCAGACTACCATACTGGATGCTTAGTTAGTATGCCGTATGCGTGCCGAGCTCAAAAATATTTCATTTAGATGTATAGCCGTATTGCGTAGTGTCGCCGTCGCCGTCGACGTCTACGCATGAGTAATGCAAATTCAACTAGTCTGCATAGGAGACATCGCGTATACGACGGGTGTTTGCATTCCCATAAAGCATTCAGGCACATAAAAACATACTATATTATATGCTGAATAATATGGTCAACGACTGTTGCCTCACTTGTTGGCACATACACACATGCATACCTTATATCACACACATTCACACGTGCTATGCGCTAATACAAAGTTGAGTTTTGTTTATGAAATGTGACCGTGATTACACATCAAAAAGCGGGCATCAAATTCGCATTTCAAATTAACCCGAACCTACTCAAGTGATTTCTCTTATTTCATTTTTATTGCTCGCAGCTACATGGAAAAATCTCTTAGATTGCAATTTAAATGTAATTATTTTGATGGTGACAAATTTATTTTCCAACCAATTAAAATTCAACAAAATAAATTTGGCAGATGAAAAACTGCTGCAAAGATTTGGGTCTAAATAAATGAAATTACATGATAAATAAATAAAGTTTATTACTGCATTATAAACTGTATTTATCGCGTGAAAAACATGGAAAATTAATTAATTTCATTAAGTATTCTTGAGTCAAGTGTGCACTTCACATGTTGTGATTTTTATAACAGTTAAAGATTAATGTGTAATCCGCGAGAAATCAACTCTATAATAAATTGATAGACCTATGGATTAATTCAATATTTACGAAACGTGTGCAGCTGATATTAAAACACTAGACTAAAGTAAATATTATCATATCAACTTTTCGAAATAGCTCACAATAACATTTTGTGAAATTCATCAGCAACATTAATGATTTCTAATTTATGAGCAGTAACTAATAAAGAGTTTATGTCGATATTCCGATACATAGTTGTATCTGACGCCTCTTCACTAAGCCCAGGAGGAAAACGCATTGCTGGGTGTATGTAAATATTGCATTGCAATGCTAACACTAGGATTAAAATATAGTACGTACTATATAGGCAAGTATACAGAATAGTTCATGAGCTCTACGCTGCTAAAGAAGATGGGCCTATTTGACTTCAGCTTGATCTGATTAAAAACGCTCTTATCTCGATACATTTACCTATTTTGTGCTGCAATCTTTTCATTAAAACTCATATCTCACACCAAGAGCGAATGTATGTAGCTATATGGTGAGGCTCACAGAATATCTTTCCCTCGAAATCGAGATGTAGTCTTGTCAGACTCATCCATCGCAATCCCCATTCATATTTACTAACAGATGTATGATGATGTCTGAGAATGTATTGCAATGTGCGAGATAAAAGCACGTCAAGATTTTGATTAAATTTATGACAAAAGTTAACGCTAAGACGACACATCAGCTGCGTCTGACTAAATAACGGTGTGCCTCCGTCCGTTGTCTGCCGTCCGTCCGCCTCCCGCCGCCAATAATAAAATGTTGTGCGTATCTCTGTGTACGAACATAAAGATTACTAAGTACTTATTGCGGCTGTTAACTGCGTTCACTATGGGGACAAACACTTTTACAAATTTAATCGTAGTATTTAAGCAAGTTTTTCTAACTAATGACTATTTGTTTTTCCAGAATCAGCACACAAAGTAGTCTGTTTCACAATTAACTTACACTCTTAAGTGCACCGTAAATATTTGAAAAAACCCTCCAAGAAGTGTGTTTATAGTTGACGTTATACCAATAAATAATAACATAAATAAATAATTAGCTGTGTTGATGAAGCAAAAAAAAAAATACAAAAACTATTTATAGTATATTGTTGTAGGTGCAAACATTGCGGTTCAGTGAGCTGAACTGTCTGGTGGTCAATTAAATACCCGAATTCGCAGTGATGGTCATCAATAGTAATGACAAAAAGTTTTAACACTATTAAAAACTAGGTTGCGATTCGTGGTACAAGGCAATACCTCAAAGTTAATGGTGTCTCCACTGCCGTACTTTTGAAATATCTGCGTCACATAACGATTATATTCCGTCGATGCATAAGCCGTATTCAACCAAACTGAGCAGAAGAACAGGTAGACTGCGAATTCTTTGAGCGCCATGTCGAGTGGTAATCCAAATGAGTTTGAACAAATAAACAAAAAACTTTCTTCACTCTCAAGCTAGCCACACACGTTTCGGTTTCTTGCAATTTTTTCGTAAGCAATTCACGCCTCTACGATCATTCCCGCTAATTTGCCGCCGATACCGATCCCGTTTGACGGTCTTTTAACCGACCGTTTCGCGTAGGCGCCGTTTTTATACTGATCCCATCGAGTCGCTCGTTGTGTTGTCTTCTCGCTTCCATTGTACGTTTACTCGCCGGAGATTTGATTGTTTGCACTCGCTTGAGCTTAATTCGGGGAAGCTTTCGAAAGCTCGCGCAAGTGCTCGTTTGTTTACACTGAGCTTAGTTAGAGATAGTAGAGAAGCTTTACTGTTTATATCAATATTATTTATTAACTTTTTTATAGAAAATATTTCGATTTACACACGTATAAAAATAGATCGTTAATCTACTTATTTGTACTTATTATTGTACGTTAATTAATATCTGAAAACGATAATCATCTTTAAAAGTAGATCTATTTAAATGTAAATGTAAATGTCTTTTGTGTGCTTGGGAGGAACTGATATTTAAATATACATTAATTGGTGTTGGTGTAAATCTATTGGAATTACTTGTAAGTATTTACAATTAAATTCATGCGGATTGAAATAACGCTCTTAAACTGCATAATTCTAGTTGCCTTAGCTTAGTTGTTGCGACTTGACTTACTTGACATTTTGTGCATATCAAAATAATTGAGACTTAGGCTAATTAGAATATATATCTAATATTCGTACATCGAACATCGAAGGCACTACTGAGTTAACCAGAACTTAATCGAACTTCTCCTGATTTGGCATACAAATGAAGAACTTGGAGCACCACATATTGATTGCCTGCGATGCATTCGCCAGCCACTGCACCGGATTGTGTATCGTCAGATAGTAGACGGGAATGCCGGAAAGTATGATGAGGGTGCCAACACCCACTTCGGTGGGCGACTCGAAACACGAAAAGATCACCAGGAAGAGGCAAACAATGAGATAGATGATAGGAAGTGCAAGACTGACTCGAATCGGACGCTCCGTCTTGGGTTGCTTGTAACGCAACCATAGTAGACCAGCCACGGAGATGAGAGTGAAGAGCGCCTCCACGTAGCTGACATAGTTGATGAGCACATACATGTTCTTGGTGAACAGCAGCATGATCGTAATGATGCACTGCAAAGTGGAAAGTGATTAATAAGCATCAGGTGAACTCGTCGACATTTTCAAATGCAAACTTACCAGGAATATCAATGATGGAATCGGAGTCAAGCAATTAATATTGATCAGCGAGATTGCAGCCGGCAAATGACCATTTCGTGCTCCCACAAAAAACAGGCGAGAGGAGGCAAAGATCGCACCATTGAGTGAACCAAAAGTCGAGCAGGCTACTGCCAAAGGCATTATCCAGGAGAAAAAGCCCAGCATCTTGTCTCCAAAAGTCACAGCCACAGCATCCGAAGAAAGTATCTCATCGGTCGAAAGCACCGAAAAGTATGCTATATTCGTAATCATATAAATAATCGTGACTACGGGCATTGAGATACAAATGGCACGCGGTAGATTGCGATAGGGATCTTTTAACTCTTCGGTCACAAAATTCAAATAATTCCAGCCCGAGTAGGAGAAGAGGCCACTGTAGAATGCCAATGCAATGAGGCCAGGTTTCTTGAAACTACCATTGAACGGCTGTTCCCAGTGCTCGGTATTGCCATCGGCAATATAATAAACGCCAGCACCAACAATAACCAGCAAGGCGACAACCTTTGTGCCAGTGAAGATGTCCGTCACTCGAGTCACCCACTTGACGTTGTAACAATTGATTACCGTCAGCACACCTAAGACAAGTAGTTAGGTAAGTGATGCATTGTTTAACTCGTGGTTAACTTACATATCATCGCAGCAGCTAGCAGCTGAACCGGCTCGATTGGTGCCTCACAAGATGGCCAAAAAGGCTTGAGCAGATACTGTGCAAATGTCAGAGCCGTAATCGCATTTCCTGTCGGTACCAAAATTAGCAACGCCACCCAGAGATAAAGAAAGGCGGGCAGCGGTCCGAATGCGGCTCCTATATAGGCGTAATCTCCGCCAGACTTTGGAATCATGGTTCCTATAAGGTACATTACAATACAATAGTGTAAACAATATAAGGAATGTGCATTTAGTTAATGTTAGCAGACTATAATCGACATTTAGTTGCATTAAATCTATATCATTTAATACTAAGATTTGTGTAGTATTTTCATAGTAACTCTGTAATCAAATAAAAAGTTTTAATCATAAAAAGGGTCAGCCATAAATTTAAAATCGTATAATTTGAATTTATTTTAAAGCGAATTATCACTTACACAGCAGCTAATGCTACCGTTGTCTAATGCTGATTTTGATGAACAACTCTTATCTCTACTACTTGGGTGACGCCAAGGTAATATTTAGTTTTCTTATCTTCTGTTTGAATTGCTTTACACAGTAGCATTCTATTAAGGCCGTTGCTCTGTTAGTTGAACCGAAGGCGGATCTATTTTTTAATAAATAAATGTCGGAATATTTTTATATAGGGAAAGATTGAGCAAACATAATTTGAGCCCAACTAGCAAACAAATTCTAGCGATTAATAACTAATTTTTATGATAGTTCTTTTTAAACGAATAATATAGTTAAATGACTGAATTGGGTTTTTGGTTTTAGGCTTTGTCAATTCTTAAGACAATTGTCTAAAAGATAATTCCAAAAAAAAGTATTCCTAGCGTTTTTTCACGAAAAGGTCTCGTTATTTTTATTACATCCCTCGTACTTCGGGTTAGTGCAGTTATTTGTGACCTTGACAGGGCATTGTTGTTGGGATGTGCACATTATCTGATCGCTTAGGTACGGGTGTTTTAAGATGAGCATGATGAAACATGATGAGCAGAAAGATAAGACACGCAAATAATTAGAAAGGCTAAGATTCTCTCTGCACTAAAAATTATTTATTACAATGATTGAAAATTAAATTATATTTTAAGTATTATGATAAATAGAATTGATTTTTAGTAGAATAATTCTTAGAAGTCGAAACTATATAAAATTCTCTGCAATGAAAGCCCCGTATAATAAATCTCCAAATTCTATAAATAAATAAGCAAATATTGCGGTAATTGTTTGTTCAAGATTTAATTATATTTTCAGCTTGCAAGTTAAGAAACGGACCGCAAGAGTATTTAAACTGTGATAATATTGCTTGCGAAGTACTCTTAGCGTCCTATCTGAACAAACAGTTCGAAAATTCGACTAAATCTGCAGCAAAGATTAAGGAATTAGTTGGAGTAAAAGGAAACGTACAATCAGAAATGCAGAACACCTAAAAACTAAGAAAAAGATAAATATGCAAATAAAGACGTCTTCAATTCTCTAAGGAATACGTGATATGACTGTGCAATTTGAAACTCAACTCAATTATTGGCGTTCAGTTGTCTTTACTGATGAAAAACGTTTTAATATAGATGGCCCTGATGGCTTTCAATATTATTCAAGATTTGCGGAAAGTTTTGCTATATTTATGTCGCCATTACAGCCGGGAAGGTTGAGTAATGGTTTGGAGTAATGATGAACGGCGATCACTTTAATATTATATATTGTTTGGAGACTGTATTTCCAAAAGTTAAATGATCTTTTTGGATCTATTTTTCAACAAGACAGTGAGTGCTTCAACTCATGACGCCCGAGTATTAAAGTCGTTTATTTCGATTAAACGTTTTCCAGATTTTAAAATAATTGAAAATTTTTGGGGCTGCCCGGAAATACAAAGATAAGGAATCATTAACTGAAATTAAAGCGTGCTTGAAGCGAGATTTCCTAAAGTTACCTACATACATACATATGTAGTTTCCTTGTATGGTACCATACAATGAAGGACCGGATATATGAAGTTATTGGAAAAACAATTACTGAAATTGTTTTTTTTTGTTTATAATAAATCATATATTACAGCGTACTAAATATTGTAATTAAAAAAATGATCTTATAAAAAATTAAAGTGCGCGTCTATTCTAATGACTAAGGATATACCTTTTTTAGTAGCTCTAAGAAAATGTTTGAAAAACACAATTTTGTTAAATGTGAATAAACTTTTGCATATTATATTTAAAGTGTCATGAAATACCAAGTATTTTTGCATATTAACTTTTTTCAATCATCCCTAAATAGATAACTATGAAAAGAATATGAATGCAATTAAGTGTGAGTCTAACTTTTCAACCTAAGAGACGGACAGCGAGAGTATTTAAATTGTGATAATTGTGCTTGAAAAGTACTCTTAAGGAAAGTTGGGGATGAGAGCAGCTGCACATGGTTCAAGGTAAGAAATATGAAGAGGTGGTTAAGCAAAGACAATAAAATACTGTACTCGGAGCGGCCTCAATACCTCAAGACTTTTTACACCCTTTGTCGGCAATGCTGCTGAGTATGCAAAAAAATACGAGGTCGTGAACTATTTACACAGATGTCAAACATATGCTTATATTATATTTTAAATTAAAAATAAAAATATATGTATGTAATTATGAAAAAGCGCTGTCAGCAGTAGATTTGTAACTTACCTAACTCAGCATAACATAAAGCTCCCACCATGCTCAGTACTCCGCATAGCACCCAGATGATTAACGATTGTCCAATCGAACCGGAATGCATAAGCACCCCCTTAGGGCTAACGAAAATGCCAGACCCAACGATGACGCCAACAATGATGGCAACACCATCGAGCAGACCAATTTGTTTCTTTAGTTTAACACCCGAACCTTCACTAGAAGTGTCCGCAGTGGAGTTGCTGCGGCCACGTGCTTTGTTGCTCGACTCGGCTGGCACATCGAACACCTGGCGAGGAATCAGGGTATCGCTGGCTTGAATTCGCGTCATTTTGAAGGAGTTCGATTTTCTTCCCTCTTAGAGTGAACAAAACAGGAATTTCGAAATTAACAGCACAATCCTTTGGTGATTAGCTTTTCGAAAAGTTCATTTATTACTCATGCATCAATGTGATGTATAATATGAGTTAATATATATCTACTTCGACAAGCTCTTCAAGTTTTATCAGTTCCAGTACTCGCGAGTCGCGACATTCGCTCAGTGCCAGCGTGGATGTTGTTGTGGATCTTGTTCCGAAGTTTCAAATACAATTTTGGTTTTACTTTGCGGCGACCACATGCTTTCACGCACTTGAACTCAGTTTCTATATATTGCTCTTTAAATACACATGCTTGTATTCGTATTCGTGTACATTTTATGTATTTTACTTGGATGTACTTGCTGCACACGTGGAAGTTGACTCAGTTGTTAAAAAGAGTTGTTCGCTGGCTTGGGGGAAACATCAAAGAGACAAAATTTTTTTTAGTCGAGTTTTCACGTTTTCGAAATACTTGAAAATGCGTTTAGCGACTTATTCGATCGTTCAACTACGCTTCATACGCTCCGATTCAAAACTAAGTTGGAAATACAATTTGTACCTCCCTTTATGTGCTGTGAACGTGTTGATTTTTCTGTTCGCCAGCTTTGGCTTTGCTGTTTTTGTTTTCTCTCGTTTGCTCTCTCCCGCTCTTTATGTAAAAGTGTGCTACGCATTCGCTCTTTACTTTTCGTCTGCTTTCATGTGCTTGACATAAAAACTCTATTCAGAATTGCTTTAGTTTACCTGCCGTCCTAGTTAAACCGTTACCTGCAAACCTGCAATAAACATATTGTTTGTTAGAGCTAGACGGAAGTAGTAAGAGTTTGTTTGCGTCTCTCGTCGGTTTCTCTTTTCTCTTCATTTATCGCAAACAACTCCCGCATTATGCGAACTTTGTCTGATGCAAGAATTTGCTCAAATTTCTTCAGTATCAAATTATTCTTAACAAAAAACCAGATACTCTAAAGTGTGCTCACGCAAAGCAGCTGCCAAACATCATCACTTGGCAAGCACGTGCGTCACTCTTTCTATGTTTGTTCTTTCATTTCGGTTTAAGGGAGCGTAGCCTAAAGCTTCAGCTCTTTTATTATGCTCAGCATAATTCTAACAATACCTTGAAGCTCTTCAGTTAACATGTCCATGAGTAACGCAATATTGTGTGTGCAAACAAACTAAAAAAAAAAGTTGTTTCCATATGTATGTTCTTAAGCTTATAGTCATTGACCTATCGAGCGTCTTATATGGGTTTTGGTAGATATTCGTAATATGGGAAGTTTGTCGATTTGAATTATAAATAAAATAAATATTAAGTGGGCCGTAGCATTTGTTAGACATTAAAGTAAATGTCGTTCAACAGCGCACAAATTCCAAACGTCATAGAAATTATTCATTATTCATTTGATTCAGCACAACTATTATCATGGAGTTGACAAAATTGACACCTGTTTTCAGAGCTTAAATCTTGTTCAGATCTTTATTCGGATTCGATTAAAGTTGTTGTCATTTATTATTCTTTCTTTATCAATATCATTTTCACTTCAAATTGAGTGTAAAATAAATAAATAAAGTGCCAATTACCGATTTTATGCATGTGTGACTTTTAAACTAATGTTAGATGGATTCGTTTATGAGGTATGTTTGGAATTCTATAATAGACTTTATAGTACGACTTGGTTTATTTGTTATTTACTCAAACTAAAAAAAGGTTTTTCGTGTTTAGTGTTATCAGTTATTATCACCATAATTATCATGATGAGCTCTTTTGAAAGGCAATTGACAATTTATGAGGATATAAAAATTTCAAATCGTAGGAGTGTATATCAATAGCAGTTCAGAAGCAAAAATGTCGCAAGAATTATCTTGCCATTGTATTATATGCTTTGGTATCACATCCTTAATATCTAGACGGTTAATTTGTATTGTTGTTTGAGTTTCTAATTTAAACATTCAATAGACTTTCTGTTAATTCGATTCATAAAAGTTTTAGAAAACTCAAGACCTATTTAATAATGTCACATGGTATAAATGCACATTATCTCACACATCTGCACATTTATATATAATTTTATGGGGCTTTTGTGAAACACTTAAGCGTATTATTATTATCAACTAAAAAATATTCACTTTGTATATGATTCGCAAAGCAAGTTCATGAATTGTATGTAAACTCAGAGGTCCGTCCGTATATAGAGAGCACTAAAACGCTGTTGTCGTGGGGATTACTAGGCGCGTGTATGTGACATTTCAAACTGTGATAATTCAATTGTGCGATGATCGTAATCCCAGTGAACTTTTAGTGCTCATTGAGTCCTATGTATGTGTTGTATATATGAAGCTACTAAATTGTGGTGCGCTCTGAGAGTAGCGTACTTATAATAGCGCCTAGGTTTTATAGTGGCCTGAGATTTTGATTGTCAACTATATTGTGTGTTGACTTCTGTTTGTTGCTGCACTGATAATCTAATTGTAAAAGTCGCCAAAGAGACACACGCATGCCACACCATGAGTTACACACAGCACACACTCTCCACAGTACACACACACATACACATATATAGCTAATGTACACACACGCATAAACATATAGAATATGTTTTTTTTTTCTGTGGGTTGTTTTTGTCGTTGATTAACTGTGGTTTTGTCTTTTATTATTGTTATTCGTGTTTGTGCTTTTGGTTTTTAGGTATGCGCCCTACTCTCATATCATAACATATACCCAAAAAAAATATGATGGATCACTTCCATATGCAATTTTCATTAATCCTCGTATTTCCACGCTGACGCTTAATGTCACGAGTTATTTACTAAACTATCAATTTTATAGTCCATTTATGTAGATTTATACACATAAGTATACATAAACCATACTATATAATTTTAGTTTTATTAGTTATAATCGCCTTATCAGCAGACTAAACTAATTAATTCCGCACTCGTAGTATTAGTTTATACATATATACGAGGACTAGTATAAACCCACTTTATAAAGATTCGCGCTTAACCGTCTGATGAACTCAACACAGACCATCTAAATTGTCGCTTTCAGCAAGAGCGTAACGCACGCTTAGAAATCCCGAATGGAACTGATTGTGATTCTCGATGTGATGCACAATGGCACAGACACTGCATCGGGAGAATAAAATACGAAAAGAGCTTTAATAAAAATGATAAAAACAGACCGTGCCACCAAATTCCAGATAATTGCACAGCATTGTGTGGGTAAGTTTAAGCTTGCCGGCATATACAGACAGACATATACATATGTATAATAGTAAATGATGTTTGGGTGCCAGGAACTATCACGACATACTGACTTGTACTTATATCCCATTAGTTAGGATAACTACAAAAATTCATACTAGTTATATCTAAGTGAGCGAGACTCTCTCACTACTTTTATACGCATGCCCCGAACCGAAAGAGGGAATTTCACCCTAAAACTGCAGCTTGCATTTTGTTTGTGCTCACTATTTAAAAATGAATTAAGCATGTCAAGTAGATTTTAATCACTCCCTCAAACTCGCCACTTCTTACTCTTTTCGCATCGCTAAAGTAAACAAACTTTAATATGCTCAAGTGCCTTAATTACTTTGCTACTTAAAAGTGCAGTTAATACCATTTTGATCTGCTTCTAATGATGTCAACAAACATCGCTATATCTTATCAGTGGACTTTAATAGCAGTAAAACGAATTATATTTGAATTTTCAAATTGCACATACAATGTTGATATGACATCTTTTCTACACTGCAAAAGTAATTAGTTGAGTAATAATATACATTTTATATATACTTACTATAGCTTTATTTATTTTTTATTGAATATATATCAATATATATCGCATTTGTACCCTATTAAAATAATATTATCTACTCGTCTAGAGGTGGCATATTAAATATTTTCGCCGTGTTGTCCTCTGAAACAGTCAATAATACGTTCTCTTGAGGTTTATAAACAAATTCATATACATGATAATGGTGTCCAGTAAGCGTAAACTTGAGAGCGCCGGAACGAGCGTCATAGGCATTAATGTTTCCCTGAACAGTGGCTGCCAGCAAAGTAAAATCGCTAATCCATTTAAGACTGCAAAGGTTTATGAATTAATCTCAATCTTCTTTCGTGTTACTCGCAAATGACTTACCGCAGTATGCCATCATTGGGCGCGGGACTCTCGCACACTGAGCGGAGCGAATATTTGGCGTAGTCCCATATGGAGATTTGGCCGTCCAGCGAGCCACATGCCACCAGTTTGAGGTCCGATGTCGCGGGTGCAAACTCAATGCACTCGATGCCGTGCTCTGACTTCACCACGTTCACTGGCCCGTTGTTGGTGCAGAAGAGCAGCTTGCCTATCAAAACATTACAGATTTAGTCAGTAGTTGATTATAGGTATGGTAAAGTATACGCACCGTTGCCTTCAGCGCACAGATAAAGCGGCGAATCTGTATCACAGGCGACCACTGCATGGGTAATTTCACCCAGACCCAACGGATGCTCCTCGCCCACCTCCATGAGCACTTGGCATGACTTCAGGTCCCACAACTTCACCACTCCATTCATGTACACAGTGAAGAGTTTTTTGCCATCATGGCTCAGCTCGCCGGCTGCACAACGCGATGATTGGCCAGGCAATATTTTGCATTCTCCACTTGGAATGCGCCACACATAAACCTCGCCACTATCGCTGCCGGCTAACAAGACGTTGGCACCACGATGCCAAAACAGCCAGGCCATGTCGCTCATGGAGTACTCCCAGACCTTACTCAAGATGGGTCGCTCGTCCGGCTGTTCGCAGACTTTGTAAACGAAGAGCTCACCGGATAAATCTCCGGTGGCCAAGTAGCTGCCATCGTGGCTGAAATGTGCCTCGGTTATGGTGTCCTTGTGCTCGGCGATTTCGAATAGCACATCGCCATTCTTTGTGTCCCACACATATGCGCGATCATCTTCACTGCCTGTCACAGCCCAATCGAATCTTGGATGCAGATTGCAGCCAAAGACGGGTGCGGTGTGCTTGCGGAATGTGACGACTGCATCATCGCGAATGGCTGCAATGCGTTCTCTGTCCTCTGCATCGTCTTCGGCACCCTCGTTGTCCATTTCGTCATCGAAGCCATTCAGACCCAAACGTGCTTCTAGTTCGGCTAATGTTACCTCTTCCATTTCGAGTTCGTCATCGTCCAGAGGTGGATCACCATCCAAATCGATTTCCTCACCAATATCATCATCATCGTCTTCGAAATCGGGACGATGCGGCGGTGTATTCTCACGCATAATGTGTGTAGTTAATTATTTCGTTTTAACTCGACAATTTTTATAACAAAACGACACGAAACGCCATCCACACACATGCACGTGTTGGGCTGCACAGCTGATTGTTCTTGCGGTGCTGCCAACTTGTTTGTAATTAGAATATACTAAGAATCAATGCTCACACTTTGGAATATACCAATTTCAAAATATAAAAAGCGCTTAAAAATATGCAACATTTTTCAATTTCAATTTTATGTATTTAAGTAAGTGCAGACTTAATTATTTCAATGTTTTTTGTAATACATTTAATCTATTTTGTAATTCTTCCATAGTTGGCAACTTTCCTAAATCACAGGATTCGGAGCATTTTTTGGCCTTATCCTTAGATTCCTTGATTTCATTGTTGACTTCCTTCAATCGATTCTCCAGTGCATCGATGGTAGCTGACAAACGTTGTATTGAATTCTGACTTTGATTTTTCATACTCTTCAATCTTGCTTCCAGATAGTCTAACTTTTCTGAGTTTTTGATTTTCTGTAAGTTTGTAGAATTAAGCTTATGGTCCAGTTCATTAAGTTGACCCTCAATTTTATTGTTTATTTCAAAGTCTGTTGACTTGACATTATCGACCATTCGCTTATTATTGGTATAATTTTCAGATAGTTTAGATTGAATTTCATTCAGCATTTCTGATTGCCTATGTATGGTCTGAGTCTTTTCATCTAAAATAGGTCTTATATCTTTTAATCGCTTTTCCTGGCGTTCCTTAGCATTATTGTTATTTGATTGATTTGAATTCGCTAACCGTAATTTATTTAATTTATTGCGAAGGTCTTTTATCACATTTTCTCGATCTTTTTTAATTTCTCTATGAGATTCCATATTTGAATTATACACTGCAATTAATTCTCGCATATCAGCTTTCTGTCGCTCTACAGAATCCAAGCAGTTTTGAAGCTGATCTTCAACTGCGTTGTACTCTTTTTGTTCAATTTCATCATTTTCGTTTGGAATCGTTAAATTATTTATATTGCTTGACATCATTTGTTGTACCTCGTCTTCTAAATATCGCAGCTTCGATTGAAAGGTGCTTTTATTTATGGGGTCCTTTGAACATTTTTCTGAGCATACTGAATTCAAGTCGTTTAATTGATTTAGTTCATTATTAAGCAATATTTCAGAATTTCTTATAATTTTGTTTGTGTTTTCAATGCTTTTTCTCAATTCGTTATTAGAGTGCTTTGATAAATTAGTTGAATTAATGTATTCATTTACAAGCATTTCAATATTTTTTAACTGATTGTTAGAGCTGCAGCAATTCTTTTTAGTCATATTAGAATTCGACTGCTGGTGATCATTTTCTGATGCTAAAATTTTTATCTCCAGGTGCTCAGCATCCTTATTGAAATGTTTATAAAATTCAGTAGATGGATTGTTCGTAACACTTGTTAATGAAGTGTCTATTAAATGATTCATTTCAGTTTGATATTTGTACTTGGCAGACTTTTCACTTTCTGTCCAGTTCTTGCAACATTGGGTACTTCTGTTATCAGAAATCAATTTTCTATTTAAAAACTCCAGTCGTATTACCAAATTTTGCATGTCAATCGAGACGTTACCAGTTGATATAAATCCTCCGTTTTCTTCTAGGGAATTTAGTTGCATTATTGTGTCAATGTTATCATTGATAACTTCGAGTCTATCTCTTAGAATGCTATTGGGACAACAATCTTTGTGGAGATGCGTTTCTAGGGTATTCAAAATGTTTGGCACTCTGTTGGTAAAATCTTCTAAAATTGTATCGCATTTGACTTGTTCATTTATCCATATTCCGATTTCCTGATTCTCATCACAATTATCGGTCTCTGAGTTGACATTATTCATCATTCTAGTTCTATTGCAGATAACCATCATTTTGATATGGAATAAATTCCACAGGTTAATTTTGATTGCGTTTCCACCGTCCAACTCTTCAATGACCTCAAACATATGTGTACTTAAGAACAGTTTTTCGACTTCTCGTTGCCAACGCCGGACATTTTGCCAATAAATTGCATTGTCTTGGCTACTTTGATGCTGCGGAACGCATTTCGCTCTTCGGATCTGTTCATCAATCTCTAAATTGTCCGAATCTTGATCTTCACCTTCATCCTCGTAGTCAGGTGGTGCATCCCATAGTAAATAGCACACACTAATTATTTTCACACAGTATTCATACTTTTTACTTTCTAAACTCGATCTTACGCTGATTTTTCGGTGATATTTCAGTTTGTTAGAGCTATGGTAAGCAATGCTCTCTTTTGTCGCAGCAAAGATTGCAATGAAAGTCAACACTTTGTTTCCAACCTATATATACATATATATAATTATTATTATTGTGTACGATTTAATAAGAATATTTTTAGTTACCATCGTAATGGTGAAATACTGACTGCATCCATCAAAGTTGCCGCTCTTATTTAAATAGCACCATTTCTTTAAAAACCAACTAACCAATTGATTAAAACCATATGCAATCGATTTATTTTACAACTAAATGAGAAATTCTCTCATTGTTTGAAATACCGATAACTAAATGCACTAGAAAATACTTTGTGTTGGTTTGAATCTTAAAATAAGATTTTTTATTCTTAAAATACAAATTTAGCGTAAAAATCTTGCTGTAAGATTGTTTAAATCACTAAATTTAGTTTTTTAGATCAAAAAATTCTTAAATCAAAAAAAATCAAAATTTTCCAGATTTTTTTCTTTTATGTAAAATAGTGATATTAGTGATATTAGTTTATTTATCTATCTAACCAAACGTCATTAAAATCAAAAAAATATTGAAAGGAAATATTTATTACAACGCACTGAAAAGAATAATAACAGTAATAACGATCATCTTCCTTCTACCTTCCTTCCTATAATAAAAATGCAGTGTTGATTTGATATTCTTACTGTTGGTAACTAAAGATTAATTTACGCTATGTATAATATTAATACTATTATTTATCGATTTTCAAAAGAACAACTCCAAATGAGCAAGTGAACCCTAATCCCTAGCTGACAGATTACCATAATTGACGTGGATGCTGCGGGTCCCTTTTGCCCCTCGCTTTGTGTGTGTGTGTGTGTGTAGTTACTTCACATACATTCGAATATGATTGGATGTATGGATGGTGTGCATATGTGTTGTTGTGTGAGATTAAACAACAACAAATCACAACGTTCGTGGATGAAAGAGTTTTGAGTTGGTTCGCTGGACCCTAATGTTAGAATCAAAGAATGCGCTGGCAGTAAACAATGGAGAGGAAAAATGTGATAAACACAAGCGAGGGTCAAAGGTCTCTAGATAAGAACAGAACTATTTACACAGAGCCCAAAACACATGTGCAGTCGAAACTACTTATGTATTTGTGTTTTCTTTTTTTTTAGACGACCATGACACGACATGACTGACTCAGCGTGAACTTGTCGGTTTACAACACACATAGACAGACAGACATAAATTACATGTGTGTGCAGTATGTGCAGTGTTGTTATGTGATAACAACACTCGTATCACTCGCACATGTGTGTGAGTGTGTATGTGCGTTGTGTATATACGACACACACATGTGTTTGTGTTTGTATTTGTGTTACAGCGCCCTTATCTCTCTATTTATGGTGGCCAGTTTTTCTTTTTCGCGGCGTCGACGTCGCGACCTGTATAAAATGTGCTGTGCTTCCGAGAGAGAAGTCAGTTCTCAGTGGAAACCGTTAACGACAACATGGCTCGATCGAGATCCGGAATTAAATCTCGATGCAATCAAAACTCGCAATTGAAGCATAGCTGAGGCATTCCAAATGCATCTCAGTTCACATTTGCGATACGAACTGTGACGAACATCCCCAGGGCTTGGCATGGCGGATGAAGCTTTAAAAGCGCTCTAAGCGCAAATCCCCACTTTAGTTATGGTTGGTGCAAAGCTTTAATCTAGTTGCTTGTTCATTCCGCTGGACATCTGGCTGAGGACAACAAACATCAGAACCGGGCATGAGAATAGTGCAATCTCTTTGCTGACCACACCACAAAATGCTGAGTGTGGCAGCGAAGACCCTTCCATGTGCAATATACTTTGTAAGATCTAGTGTATAACCGCTTGCAACTTCTTTAAAGTTGTGGAAGCTATTTGGACTACAATTTAAGTTAGTTAAACTATGCTTAAGTTATTTTTATTCTTACAATTTTTACATTATTCATCAAACGACAACAAAATTCACGTCTTCCATTTTATGTTTCATATGTTTTTGTATGATTCATATGTTTTTATTGTTTATCTACTATGTACATGTAAATAAATTACTCATAGGAAAACAAATATTTTGGTTTTTCAATTATTTTTTCTGCAAAGGTTGTAAGCAACTAGAGGCCTATGAAATTAAATTATCAAATATTTACTTCATTGGTCTGTGTCATCTTGTGCTTCATGATGGCATATATATTTGTTTCCAAAAAAGTATAAAAGGTTTTAGAAGGTATTTTCCACAGCAATTCATAAAATATTACCTAAAAACAAGTTTCTTTTTATCTCATATATGTATGTATGTTCAGTTGTTTGTATATTCTTGTGTTTTATGATCACCCTACTATGTGTCCGTTTCCAAACAATTATTTAGAAGGTATTTTTGTCAGCAATAGTTTGAAAACATAATTCGAAAAATATTTATAAAATATATGACATAACAAAAAGATTACTAAATCATAAAAGTTGTCCAATATTTGAAAGTGTGCCAAGAGTTCTTTATATTGCACTTATTTATTTTAGAATTTCAGCATATAAAAAACAGAAGACGATGAAATAACAAGTCTTCACCACGTGGGTTGTAAACGTGGCCTGCATTTAAAGGCATCTAAGTCAGTTCAACAAAGAAAGAAATATAAGATCTTGAACTGACTCTCTCAAATTTGAAGTCAAAATAAAATAATAACGCAAAGGTATTTCAGTTAATATATATTGTTTTATTTCTGTTTATAGTATTTGGCATCAATTGCCACCTCATTTACAATTTTGTTTCTTTTTTAAGCAAAAGAACAAATTGTGTACAATCAAGTTGCCCCACATGCGACTTAAGCAATTAAAATATGACATTTTAATGCAAAGCCACGTGTTGATTTTTCCCATCTATACAGCGAACCCGGCTGATGAGATCAAAGTCGAAGTGCCCAAACTTTGATTTGTTAGACCGCAAGCCTAACAGTCCCATCATCTTGTTGAACCCGTACCACGAATTGAAGAAGTTTAAACCCAGCAATGTGCTCATTGAAGTCTTCTCTTCACGCCTGAGCCCAACGATCAAGGAAGTTCCATTCGATGGCGTAGGGTTCGGCGGCCTTGGGCTGCAATGAGGTCCAGAAGAATGTGCCAGCATTGGTGCGTGCAAAGTGAACGGGCACATAGTAATCCTCTTGATCCATGGTCTGCAGTTGTCCAGAGCCATTCTCATTGTAGACGATGATAGCATCCTCCTTGGCACATTGGCGAATCTCGTCGATTAGCTGATTCTCCAGATGCTCGTTGGCCATGTTATCCATGTCGTTGTTCAGCCAGTCGAACTCGGCTTCCTTCTCCTCCGATGCAATGTAGGAGCTGCGCTTTGGCTGCTTCGTCTTCATGTTAAAAACTTGACCCAAAAGCGGCTTGAGGAGGTTGGTAAGGCGTCGAGTGGGAGACACCTTCGATTTGTATGACGGCATCGACATTTTCTTGCTGATGCACTTATTGAAGTTCATTTGTTTGTTCAAAGACGACATCTTGACGTTCCGGCGTTTCTCAATGTTGTGTAAAAACTGTGAAGATATTTTTCTTGTGTGTTGTCACTGCGACAGTCGAAGTGTTTCTGATACTCTCTCAAGAATGCTTGGCCTATTTATACACTCACCCTCAGAGCGGAGTAGGTCGCTCTTTCTCAGAGAGATGCTGCAGCATCTCAGCCAATCAGAGAGCTCGAAAACAGCGCAGGTGGTAGAACAGAAATTTCTCACGTTCGGCACACAGTGCCAGGAATACCCGAAAGATGACAGGTAGGACCTTGCTTGGGTCTCAGGTCCTGGCGACTTGTCCCGAATCAAATAACGTCTGAAGCGTGGGAAACCCATGGCTACGTGCATCTTAGCAATTATCCTTGCAGGCTCCTTTATTTTGGACGTGGGAACCAAGTATTTTGAGTTTTCGCATTTTCATCATTTTCCCTTTTTTTCTATTGATTATTGAGCCCTATTCAATAAGAGGCTGAGATATTTGTGTATCTTGACCAAAATTTGTTATACTTTTGAAACGAATTCAACCATGAATTGCAGATATTCATGTTTTCACATGCATATTTGTCTTGCAATCAGAGTATTTCTTGGAAAGCAAAGGTAAAAGTGTAGATTTTCATGTTAAGAAGAAAATTTCGCATAATACATTTTCGCAATAATTTGGTAAGTTCTCAAAGTTGGTTTTAGCGAAGAAGACATATAAGAGCACAAACTCAGAAGCCGCTCGGTATCTTCAAGCTCGCAAGACTGTACATAAAAACGCATCTTATTGATATGCTCCAAAAAAATTTGAATATTTTTTATAAACTGCATAAATTGAAGAAAATCGAAATGAAAAGAAAACTGTACACTGCGTTGAACCGCATCTATAGTCAAGTCGACCCTTACGCTCATTATTATGTAGGGTTATTGTCTTGTTTACGAGTTTGCTTCGTCCCTACCTGTTTCAATGCAATATGAGATTTATTTTTGAACACCATAAGAACGAGCAACGAAAACAAAACCAAAGAAGCCCTAAGGTAACAGGTTTTTTTTTCGAAGACAACAGGTTTTGAAGTCTGGGGCACAGGAACAGGTAGCCAAGGAAGGGTTTGCTTCTATTTGTTATTCTGGAATTCAATGTTGTTTTTTTTCTGTGATTTCTTATAGCAAACACGCTGGCTCAATAAACAATGAGTTTGATAGAATTTGAAAATTTCAATTGTCAATGAAATAATGATAGGTCAGAGAGTTTTACTGTTTCAAATGAAATGCATTTCAAAGTCAACGACCCAAGAGGTTTTTTGTATTGACAAAATAATGTGAAATCAAGTTAGTGTTTTTATTATTTTTTGATATTGGGGATGATATAAATATAATTAATTTAAAAGCGAGTTAATTAAAGCTTTCGGTCTTCAGTCTGCAGGCTTTGCGAAAAGTCAACATCACTGAGACACCTCATTTGTAGTTGTTGCCATAAATCGGACGCTGGAGCAAGTTTGTTGTCGGTTGACTCCTTCCATTTGGCTTGTACAGTAGGCAGGCCACTTTAACGGCTTTCCTGATACTTTGGAAAGGACTGAAGTATCTCTTTTTAACGACAATTTGCTGGCAAGGGTCAGTTGAATGCGAAAGCAATTCGTAACTCATGACAAAAGAGAACTAAACTTGTCTGCGCCAAGATATGATTTGATGTTCATTTTTTGTAATTAATGGGTATTTATATGTTGCCCTCTAAAAATCATCCCTTGTTTTCTGTTGGGGATATTTTCCACCAATCACAGCGTCGCTAGACGCAGGTGTTTCTTTCGTATTTCGTATCTGGGATCGGTTTGTGATGAGATTACGAGTCACGCATTCCATTTTTGTGAGTCCTAAGTGGAAAGAAAGCAAGCAGGTAGCTGATGCGAGGGTCCTTACGCTGCACGTGTGTCGATCTCATGCCAGTGAGAAAAACCGAAAACCGAAACGTCGGTTACTTCGTGGGAGAGAATTATTTCGGTGCGGCAATCAAATAACAAATCCTCGATCCCTTTTCACTTTGTTGTGTGTATATTGTGAGTGCTATATTTGCGGAGGAGTTTATTTTCTCGAAAAATTCTGCCTTAATTAGTCTTTTCATGGATAATGGATTGACAGCCAAGTGTGGAGCCTTGAACCCTCTTTAAACACATGTTGCCTCAGAAACTACTATCTACTGTTTATGACATTAATTACATTTGATATGGACCACTGCATGGAATTGGAGTCGGTGTCTGTGTGTGTCGAAATTGCCCGTTGAACTGTGTACTTTATCGAATTGAAGATACAATTATTTTTAAGATTACGTTTCGTTTGTAGTAAGTGAGGTTTAATTGCATTTCATATCAGCAATAAGTTCTGAGAAGAGCTACTTAGCATAAATTAAGCATTAGTTCTATATAGATTTTAATATCACAATGATGAGTCGCTGCTGCTGCAGCTTAAAATAATAATAGAAAGTTTAATAACATTAAAAATATGTCATGAAACGCTTAAGTGATGCCGATATATAGTGTTATACAACTGACGTTATTTGAACTGAGCTGTAATAAATTGTGTAGCATACTTTTGTGAGCTACAAAAAATGGAAATCACGTGTAATAAAGTATACGACAGGTAAAATTGGCATCCCTCAAAAGTATGTCTTATGATTTGAAAAGAATCTTTACGGCAAAGATGTTTAACGGCGATTTCAAATTTGAAGATTGAAAATTATACCAAGAATAATTAAAATGTTGTTTTTGTTTTATTGATAGTTTTTTGTGCTTTTAATAATAAGTAAATAGTTATTTTTAAAGAAGAAAAACAAAAATAGATTACAGAATATAACTTGATATGTTGTAAATTTTTGAAGAGTTCTTTATTTCATTTATTACATGCATAATATCTTATAGTTATATTTTTTATTATTTAAGGAAATAGAGAAACAAAAAAAAAAACAGAAAACTGACGATTGACAATTCTCTCCATTAATCAATTATTTTCTTTTACGCTCCTGTGTTTTATTCCAAGTATCATTAGGAAGAAGATATCAGCATTGTGTGAATTATGACAGTCATATAAGAGCCCTATAAAGTGTAATTGCTTTGCCTTGGCTGTGATACAGTCTATTCTTTCTGTTGATGTTGAGATTCATTGTTAGATTGTGTCGATCTCAGAACTGTAATTACCTACGTGTCATCCCTTCAATCTGATAGAGAATCGTTAAATGATCGATACGAGTAACATAATAAGCCTCTATGATTAGAAGTTTGCTTAGGATTGATTTGGATTTGATAATGTTAATACAATAAACATTCAAGTTACGAGTGTTCAAAATACAGTTTATTGTCTGTGCAGTATTTGTACCAAACCTATAATTAATTATTTCTTCAAGATTTACATTTCATCTGATCGCAAAGCGAATTCATTTTGAACGGTTTATTATGATAAGTTTTGGTAAACAAAAGATACCATCTAAAATGTAGTTTCGTTTGAACTATTTTTAATGAATATGCGGTTACCAGCATAGAATTAATTTCGCTACTTCAATAGAATAACTGGCATATTATTCATACCCATATCTGTTGCAGTAACAGAGGCATAGCAAAACTGAAAAATGTAAAATTGCAATGGGAAATAAGAATTCAAAATTTTGTTTTTTTTTTCTAAGTCTAAATATTTATTTATATCTTAAAACTAGATTATTTTACATGGAAGACAATGATTCTTAGCCTAAAGTAACCTAACAAACAAACATGGAAGACAATGATTTTTTCGTAATACTAAACTTAGAAAAGCTATTGGGAAATCACAATAATTTACAAGCTTGTTATTACATTGTTAAGTTGATACCTCAGTGTTGTACCGAAGAAGCAACTATACCCTAATATCACCCTGAGATTGCGGTCGTGCCATTTGGCGTCACCATCTTGGCTAATTGGCTCAAGCTGGTGACACATGGTATTAAAGCTGAAGCTGACATCAGTGTTGGCCCAATTGGTGTTATTTAGGCCTGGACCCAGCGGTCGAATCGTTCACGCATGTGCAGTTCTTGTTGTTGTTGCTGCTGCTGTTGTTGCCTTGCGCTGTCGACTGAAGTCCAGAAGAAGGTGCCGCTGCTGGTGCGAGCAAAGTGAACCGGGATGAAGGTCTGATCGGCATGAGCTGGCACAATGCGTTGCTGTTCGCCCTGTTGCACGATCATTGCCGCTTGATTGGGGCACTGTCGGAGATCATTGAAGAGTCGCTGCTCCAGTTGCTCGTTGGCCATATTGTCACAGCTTGCCACCGAGTCTTTGCGCATGTCCTCCAGCGATGAGTTGATTTCATTCTGCGACTGCATCTCTGCCAGAGTTTTGCGTATGAGCTGCTTCTTCTTGATGAGGCGCAGCAGTGGTTTGACGAGTTTCTTCAGGCTCAGCATTGCCATTGTATGTTGATCTGATTTCTGCTGCATCATATTGCTGGTCTCGAACTTGTACTCCCGAGTGATGAATGACATTTTGCACGAATTTGAATTTAATTGAATCGAAATCTTGTATTGGAATTTGTTACTTGTTGCTGCAACAGGCGGATAACTTGCCACGTCGCTGGTCGATTGCGTTCTGATCTTCGGTCTGTCGATGCCCTGCTTTTATACGCTGCGACCTCGACGTCGGGACTCTCGCTGCTCTCTGGCTCTCTTTGTTCTGGCAGCCAATCAAAATGCGCCATTCAGGCAGGTGGTTGCACAACAGAGAGTCGAGAGCGCACAGCAGACCGAAAGATGGAGAGAGGGAGAGTGAGAGAGTGAGAGCGAGAGACTGTCCTGTACTTGCATGCGTTTCACAGATTTTTTCAAGTGGAATTTTAGTTGGATTTTTTTGGATACGGTTTCGTTGCGACTCTCGCTACCTGCTGCACCCGAAATACCCAAAAATTCCTTGCTCAATTTTCATGTCTGATCCGAAATGGACAAGTCGATACTTGTACGCTGGAAAACCTGAACCCTAAGTGCAGAGGATTTTAAAATTCGACACACTATGCCAAGATCCCTAAAATGCCAAGGGACATGGGATAGGGAAAACAATGGCTTTGCGTATCTCAAAAGCAATCTATCTGTTTTTGGGAAAAATCTACTTGTTCGTCATTTCATTGAGACAGCCTTGTCCTGTCCTCCCGTTCGACTCGTAAATTGCCAATACCTTTCGGAACCAACCTGTAGGTAGCAAAAGTAACGTATTTTCTGTTTACCGGATTTTATTTGGGTTTTGAAGGTTAGTCAAAACGAATTAACGCGCTATTTGGGATATGCCGCGTCGTCAATTTAGCAGGTATTGGGTATACACAACCCTGTGCACTTTGTTTGTCATTGTTGTTTTAGGGATTTCTCAGTTGGTGCATGAAAAATTTACAACGCGGGAGATGCAACCCAAAATCTCAAAATTTTTGGAATTTTGTCGGCTCACTCTGTTTGTGAGTCCTTCTAATTGTTAGTTTTGTATCCTTCGGGTGTAAGGTTCATATTTTGTAACGTATTTTCCCTTCGTATATTCACATCAAAATAACGGAAAACATTTCATATGATAATGTTGTGCAAATATGCATACTGTACTTTATGTCGGTTGTCAAGTATACTAGTACTATATAAATGTATCTTTTAAACAAACCACATTTAACAGATACATTTATACTTGCTTCCAAGCACAATTAAATTAATAGCAGAGTCATGATTTCTCACATGTGAATGCTAATTAGTTGCATGTTGTTAATCATAGTATATTTAAATTTACAATTTTAAAAACGCTCCATTTCGTAGTTCCCATTTCATAACTATACTAAAAATGCCGTTATGTTTATGAATAAAAGAATTCAAATTTAAGAGTGTACTAAATTACTGCCAGCTATTAGTTTGTCTGCACATATTGCTGACATATCAGCGAGATATGTACATAATTTTTTTTTTGTTAAAACTGGAATATAAAATGGAAGAAGGAAAAATGAGTATGTCGAGAGATATCGACTACAAGATACCCTGTTTTCTTGGCTCTTACAACCTTATAATGTATTATGTTTCTTTTCATTTACTCAAATTTGTATTTTATTTATAATAAAAATGTGTCATTATAAATAAATATAGCTGTGCTTAGTTTTAAGAAGTTGAATACAGTTCAACTTCACTTTTTCTTGCTGAGAGTACAGGGTAACTTAAGAACACTCCACAAAAACGTTTATAAAGAGGCATGGAACTCAAAATGGACATACGTATTTAAACAATTTGAGATGTGCAATGCGTACCTTTGACTAATATTAGGAAATCAATGCATTATTATGAATGGGTAGGAATAAATAAATTACATTATCTTAGAATATATAAATGATAAAATGATACTTAACAGGATTAGAGAAAACTCCATATTGTGCAATGGAAAAAAAGAAAAAGATTTGCAAATAAATTCCTTAAGGCTCTATCATATGATTATAATGTACCATTCCGCATCCTATGCAGTTAGCATTTAAAAGTTGTTATATTAATACACTAGATTCTTGTGACTAGCTTGATTTGTGCGTTGTGCATACAGTTAACAATTTATAATTAACATTCATACGAGCATATAATTTATTCGATCTTCAGATGCATTCGAAATATTGTAGCTACAGATAAGTACAACTGTAGTGTTTGTAGGGTGTTTGCTTGGAATCCTTAAAAATGTAGTTGTTTTTATTTTGAATTGTATTTTTAACGGTTTCCATTTGTATACCGAGTACTGGAAATGTCGCACCCACGCATGCTTGAATAGAGCTACAGTTTGTATGGGTTTGAACGTGACTGCCCTTGCTAAACTCTATAGAAATGACATGCACAAACTTGCTTCTCGTTTCTGTTTGAGTTTCAGGGGCGTCGCCCACGTTCTTAATTTTTTGAAAAGAAAAAAGTGTTGGGATTTTATGGGTCCTCTTTTTATTTTTGGGTACATACGGATTGCTTGTTGATTTCCTATGTCCCTTATCTTGCAACATCATCAAGGCATCTCAGTGGCAATTGCTCTTCAAGGCATTCAAGTGATGGCAGTTATCCCTTCCTTACCCCGACTGCATTCGTTTTGGGTCATTTTAGGGTCCGTTTCATTAATTCCTCTTTTATCTTCTTTTTAGGCGTTTCTGGTGTTTCTACCTGCAGACTCTCGATCTGACCCTTGCACGTGTGTGACCCACTGCCACCACATCTAAAAATATACAATCGGGATCGAGTATGCAACAAAATACTTTCGAAAAGGGCTCGGCAATCACAATGCAACAGAAAGAATCATGTCCAATACAGCGTAATTGTAGCTATCCGGAAAGGGATTAAAATGCCAATGGCGATATTTATAAAACATTTTTGCCTGTGTAGATGTATACAAAGTAGAAAGTGTATGCGTGTGTGTGAGTGTGCGTGGATGACAGTCACTGCTCTATTCATGATTCACATCAATCAATTTACATTGTCATGAACTGCTTCTCTCAATCCGATATTCTCTACTTATTTACATTAAACACAAAAGATACACATATATACTGAATCCATAATGTTCTAGCTTAAAATTCTACTGTATATAATTATTAAAGACAGGCCTTAGAATTTTGTATTTAAAGTACTTAGAAGTTAAAGAAATACTTTGGTATGAGCAAAAACACCTACTTACTATGGGGGTTAGTTACTTTGGTTAGCAATTTGGTATATTTAACACTCTATGGTATATTTTGAATGTAGTACTCTTCCTAAATAGCTTTATTATTTTGGTATATTTTACCGCACTATTTTGCAATTATTCAAAATGGTTAGCGAGTATCGACTGTAGCTTTCTTAATTGCTTAAGAATAGTTTAATTCGGTGACAATGAAAATCGATTTCTAAAAATAGTCAATACAAATAACTTTTTAACTATCTTACGGTACATTACGTGACCGATAAGATGCATGATTTTAATCTTTAGTTGGGAAAGATCCTACAACATTTTATCTTTAAGGTGTTGTGGAAAACTGTACCTACTATATAATTTATGAGAAAATACAACAGGTTGACAAAAGACAATACACGAGGCGAGACATGTACCTGTGCTGATCAAGTGTGAAAAATCGCGCTGCAACATTTTTACAAAATTCTGGAAATTTCCTTACAGTTCTAAGAATGTCAACGCAAAGAAAGGACATTAAATGAAAAATGCTCTGGCGCCGGCGTCCTGCTGGCACAACTCCCTTAACGATTAGCAGTCTACGGAAAATGCGTACCTGTCTTAACGGAAAACATTACCTGCTAAAATAAAAGCAAATGGAGTTTTCTTCGGTCCTGTGTATGTGACAAGAAAGTTAAGTTTTTGATTTTTTTTGGCTTTTCGTGTGTGGGGCCTAAAAGCATAATCATGTTGTCAATATCTTCAAGTCTATCTCAACGAACACTTAAAGGCTCATTAGCTACGTGCACTTCATTAAAATGCAACGAGGTTTTCTTGATATTCTTGAGAATCTGAAGTCAATATATTCGGATGTGATTTTCTGTAGTTTCTCTTGGTTCCGAAATGGGCGTACTCGACTATATCAGTTTACAACTAAAAATCGTTCTTCGCTGTAGACTAGCATCTGGGTTAGTTTATATTGCTGATTAGTAGAGATTATTCAAGCATGGTAAACACTTGTGTCTCGCCTATGAGGCATGCGAGAAGTGAGACACTTGAAACGGTTGAACACACAACCTATAGTTAATGACAAGCAATGCGATTCGAAATGGAGTTCAAATTCCATTTAGCGGCATTTAATTTTTATGGAATGGAAATGCATGTTTCTTCGCTGGGGTTTTTGAGGTTTGTGTTATGAATTGCACTTGAGAATTAAAACAGGGATAACGCTGTTGTCAAATATAACAGCGGTCGGGACACCAGATTTCGACTTCAATTTCGGTTTCGGCTCTGCGCCTTGTAATGCGATATTTGGGCACACAAATTTCTCTTCAATCTGTCGCCCAGAGTCTCACAAGTCTTCCAAATTCTCAAGTGTTGTCTAAGGCCATGAAAATGGATCAAGTTTCAACAGCGCAACTCGACTGTTCAGCAGGTTTTCACTTCAACCTCGACGATTTGTTATATATTTTCGCTAGCACTCAGAAATTAGTTGTCAAAATCAAGAACTTTTATGTATATATGTACTACTTATATGTGCTCCTTCAATATTTAAGAGTGAGATCCACCGAAAAAACTAATAAGCACAAAACCTAGAATTAGACCTCAACGGTTTTCGACAAAAAAAAAAATTGAAACAAATTTTAACCCAATTGACCGTTGGCATTTTCTGGCTAACATTTTAACGTGTCGGCCACTTTCCTTTGTGAACACGTGTGCAAGGGTCTTTTCTCCTGTGGTGATCCTCAGTTGTGTCCCCTGCGGTGCCGAGTTTTATTGATTTCGATTTTTCTTTTGTTCTTTATGTTTTTCTCTTTTTTCGCTTTTCGTTCGGACAGCTCTGTGTGCGTTGGTGTCCAGTCGAAACGTGTTTGTAACTACATACAGAACAGCATAAAAACACATATACGAATGTACATATGTATGTATGTATATAACGTATGTATGTACACAAAGAAAACACATACAGTCGTAAATATATTCTTGATGTTGTGCCACATTATGTATGCAAGTGTTTTTGTTGAATATCAACAAACCCCAAATACAACCCCAGGACAAAATACTTATGGGACAATTGATGCTTGTCTTTTATGACTGTTTCTTTAATTTTCATCCAATGATGAAATTATATCTGGTTGTGTATATAAACATCCATGCGCATATACGAGTATGTATGTATATGAATCCAAGCGTATAGTATGTAGGATTTTTATTTGTTTAACCTAAAAAGTACATTTAAATGCGCTATCCATAGGGTAGAAAGAGTTTATAACTCTGTGACTGCATGATATATATGTATCCTTTAAAGTATATATATTCTTGATCAGCGTCACTAGCCGTGACGATATAGCCATGTCCGTCTGTCTGTATGTCCGTCCGTAAGAACACCTTGATCGATTAGCGATTCGCTCGCGATTTTGGTTTATACAATATTAACTACTTTATTTATATGATTTCTGAATATTTGGTTGCAATCAGACAAAAACTCATACTTACTAGGGGTCTTAGTTGATATGGCTGATAATATGGACTCTATGATATATTTTCAATGTAGTAATGTATCAAGAAGTTTTGCGGTATATTATTTTGGTATATTTTATAATGAATACCGCATTATTTTGTTTTATTCGAAATGGGTAGCGGGTATCTCACTAAAATGTACACTTGACTGTAGCTTTCTTATTAATAGAAAATTTTTGTAACAGACAGGATATCCATGATTTTTATTATATTCTATATATGGGTAATTCCATGACGGAATTTGTCCGGTGCGAGACTCTTTACATTGAAAATAACATAAACTGAAACAATTTTAAAAATAAGTGAATGTTATTCTTAAAACTTTTGATAAGCACTATATTTCGAGCTAAGATTGATTTTAGGAACTTGTTCTGTTTTACGATAAAATATATAAATTCGTTCATTTTGTTAATTTGTTAATTTATGCAATTATCAGAACCGAAAACAAAACAGAAATAAAATTCCAAAACCATTCTTAGCTCTAATTAAAGTCCTTATCTAGAGCTATAAAAATAACCTTTTCTTATTTTTAAAATTTTTTCAGTTTATGTTATTTTTAATGTAAAGGGTCTCGCACGGTACAAATTCCGTCATGGAATTA
The DNA here is from genome assembly GCF_009650485.2 of Drosophila albomicans. Classification (NCBI taxonomy): domain Eukaryota; kingdom Metazoa; phylum Arthropoda; class Insecta; order Diptera; family Drosophilidae; genus Drosophila; species Drosophila albomicans. The sequence continues at coordinate 19,620,615 of NC_047629.2, read as the reverse complement.
CCCATATTCAGGATTACACAAGACGTAGTTATCCATATATGTAAGTATGCAAGTAGTATAGCTCTCCATCTAAATGATTGTTTGCCTGTCTTGTGAACAAACAGATCTCATAGACTGTAAGAGATATATGTACCAATTTTTGGCACGACTTGTTATAGGCCTCGTTCCTCTTGTCCTTACAAATGGAAAATTGAAACTACAATTTTAGAATTTCAGACACATTTTTAAATTTGAATGATCTGTGTGTTAGTAATTGATAATAATGTAAATATTTTAATCTCTGCTTATGACTATTAATTTATAAAGTCGGAAAACATTTTGTGTCATACTCAATCACTATCGGTCGTAGAATGCTTAATATTTTTTATTCACTATCTCAATTTCATAATAAATGTAATTATAGGAGCTGCATTTAGATATAATATTTCCAATTTATTTCTATTAATTCTAATGATTGTTTGGAAAATACTAAAACTCTCTTATGATTTTTTTCTTTTGGACTTTTTAGAGCTATTTCGAACACATTTGGCACAAATGTGGAAAATGTGACTGTTTGCTTATTTGGATTTTTTCTGCTGGCAATTTTAACATCTGTAAAAACATATGCTCTTAATATCCTATAGTAATGTTGAGGTCTTGAAGGTTAGAAAAAAGCAAATATGCTCAAAGTAATTAAGATAATTAAAAACTTATAGTATGTAAATACGTAATATTTGAAAATAAGTAACTTTGACAATATTATTTATTAACATTTATGTGTTAATCTTCTTAGGTTGGTTGAACAAGATGTTTATTGGGAAATTAAGACGAACGAAATACTTTTTGAAATAGTTTTCACAAAGGATCTTTTGATTTAATAAAGCCACAACCTTGGTCTCTTTTTTGGGAAATTCAGAAAAACCAAAATGTTTTCAGAATTGCTCATGGCTTTGATGAAATTAAATAAATAACAAGATCTTTTTTTATGTTTTTCTATTCGTATTTTGTAAAGAGCCGATCTGCGTCGGAGAGGCAATTTAGAAGATTATCACGTTAGGCTGTTGCTTGTATTTTTATCGCTGCTGAAAAGGGCATTTAAAATGAAATGAAACGAAATAAAATGGGACTTTGTTCCCGAGTCTTTGTGTAAACATGCATGGTATCAGTAGATTTCCTTTATCCTGTCGTGTTTGTGCCTGCTATTCGACTCTGGTTGAGTAGGCCATTATTCCATGTCAGTCAATGTTGTTCTACAGAAACAACTCCTTGTTTCCTTGTCGCTGTGCAGCAGAGGAGTGGAGGAGGAGAAACCTTTTTGCCGCTTCTAAATTCGAAATGGTCCAGCACCAAATTAGAGCTCGTTAAAAGGCACACTTTTGTCTTGTCTGCCTCAGTCTCCCCTACAATAATCCCCGATGTGCCTCATAGACGACGACTCACGTTTCAACAGATTCTACTGGTCTCCTACCGGCATTGCTGTTGCCTATTAATAAGGCTGGTGGTTGGTGGCTGGTGACAACACGTGAAACTCCATGACGTCTCACTACGGCAGACATACCTACCTCCAACCTACCTCCGATGCACAAAAGCCACAGCGAACACACAAGAGACAATTTCTAAAAATCTGTTTACAAATATTTTCAAAGCGAGCAAAACAATGCAAAACCTACAAACCGTTCTATTCTATGCGTGACTTTCTGCACCAAAGATCTCTGCTTCATTTGTATCATTTGTATTTTTTGCGTTCGATTTTCCAATAACAATTGACAGTCATATTTTCAAACTAGCAAACTATTCAATTGATGCATCCAAAAATATTTATCCATCAACAAGACACCTAAAGGTACTCGCAAACGTTAAGTTGGTAGTTGAAAAATCAATTATTATACTACACAAGTAATATGCTGTTCATTTATTATACATACATAGTCAGCTTAAAACTTTTTTTGAGTCTTCCAAATATAAATGAAAGTTAATTATAACTACGTTATGATTAATAAGACTTTCCAAAGCATACATCGAAGCAAGATAAGAAAATGATAGGAGCCATTTTCTGACTGATCAGGGATATTCGCAATGCGTGTAAGAATATTAAAATCACAAAAATTTATATGCATTGATGTACCTTTTGTTTGTTTTTTTCATTTGTTAATAAAGTATTAAGTGGTCCGATTTATATTAAATTTCTTGTATATTCCGCACAATGAATATAATCCATAGAATGGATATTTGATAATATAATATAATAAAAACTAAATTAAGTAAATTTAACTTTTAAAGCACAAAAAGTTAACCCTGCTTAAATGAGCCAATCATTTTTTGCAGTAATCTTCAGTTATATGAGCTCAAATAAATATATATAACTACAAACGTATTAAATAAAAATTACATGATCAATTTGGAAAAAACTGTCTCAATGATTGAGCGAGAATTTAAAAAAAAATTAAATGTATTAGGCTATCGTTATTTTTGAAAATTTTTTAACAACAATTTTGAAATATTGTTCGAGTTTACAAGTTTATTTAATAATTAAAAGTAAACAAGATAGAAGTTAATATTTGTAATGTGCGCGACTTAAATAATTAGGGCTTAAATGTTGATAAATATAAACAACCAATTTAATTTTTAATAGATTGTATTTCTTTAAATTATTGTGAACTTAAAACTGTATAGTATTTTATTGGTACCATCATATGAATATCTCAAAAACAATATTAATTATATCATACATATATGTACACAATTAGAATTATTGAAAACATATAGTCTGAAAAATAAAAAAAACAATTCTTAAAGAGAAGTCTTGAAACTATTATAGAAGGTAATAATAATAATGCAATCATATGTAATAAAAGTGTACAATCAAATTGCAAACTGTATCAATGAATTTTAATAACAAAATTAACTTTTTAAACACAAGTTTGATTGCAAAATTAAAAATGTATTGCTTTTTACTGGTATCCTCGTTAATATGAATATCTCAACAACAATATTAATAATTTCTATTATCTACTCAACATAAAGTGTTGAAATTATATATATTTCTGAAAAATAAAAACAAATACGTGAGAAGAACTCTTATTTTGAATGCTATATTATAAAGATATCGTCTTCTGAAACTATCGAATATGTAAACACTCGGTAAGCCTCAGAGAAATATTGGAACTGTTATCAAAGATCTGCAATCTTATTGTTGTACATTTCTTTTTAGGCAACGAACCCAGGCCCATTTCCTTGGAAGATGTTGAGCAGTATTTAAGGTGTTATGCACAATATCGAACATATGAGCATTTAAATATGTTATTTTTTCTATAAGTTCTTCAATTTATGCATAATCTTTTAAGGAAAGGGCAATAGTAATTTCTTCTTTTATTTCCATACGGATGCGTTTTTGAATTTGTCTGTTATTTTAAGTTTCATTGAAGTAAAGCATGTCTAATCTGCTCCAAAGATTTGGTCTATTGATAACAATTTTCATGCTCAAAGGTTATTCGAAAAAAGGAGCTCGAATCCTAAAATGTTATTGTAAGATTAGGTTCCCTTTTCCTCGAAACCCAAAACACTGACAATGGAATCGAAAAAATGCCAATAGAATGCACATAACAACACATATGTGTAGGAGCAGCCAAAAAGTAAAACCTTAAATTTCAATGGTCAACCGCCGCTTCGGCTTACCACTGAGGGATGATTGTGTGTGTACATCCCGATTGTCGGTTCCTCCGGGGATCGCACTTATGTAGTTACCTCCGACCTTTGACGAGTATCGACATTTTCTTTTTTTTTTTGTTGCTTTTTTCCGGCCATTGTTATTAGTCATGAGCTCTTTTCCCTGTCGTCTAGTTTCAATGGTGTCGATGTATGAGTATGTTGAAATTGCCATTTCGATTAACGAGGCATTGACAGTGTTTTCATATCATTTTGAAAGTGAGATATAAATTGAAGAGATGATTATTAGAATAATTCCCTTAAGGCAAACTTACATTGACATTGGCTATATCCTTGCTGTAGTTAGGGGAGTTTAAGTTCTCTTGATGTCAAATGGTTATTTGCTTAAAGTAGAAAAGGCCAGATGAAAAAGAAATGCTTTGTATTTTTTGTTGTCATTACTTTTATTTGTTAAATTTATCAATTGTGTCCATATATATTGTATATGCGAGGCTCGATATATAGAAAATTATGTGGAATAAAATACAAAGAAGTTTTGCAAAAATGTTTTCGAAAGCATACAATTGTTTAAAGGCTTGCTAGCCATTTTTACCAAAAATATTGGGATCCATAGTGACTTTTCTTATATATTTGCAAATCATATTAACTTTGTTTTGTATTTATTCGAATAGGTTAATTTTTATACCCGCTACCCATAGGGTAGAAGGGTATTATAACTTTGTGTTGGCAGGAAATGTATGTAACAGGTAGAAGGAGGCATCTCCGACCCTATAAAGTATATATATTCTTGATCAGCGTCAACAGCCGAAACGATCTAGCCATGTCCGTCTGTCCGTCTGTGTGTCTGTCCGTCTGGCCCTATGAAACACTGGATATCAGAGACTATAAGAGATAGAGCTATCAGATCAAGTTTGTTTCAAATTTTTGCCACGCCCACTTCCGCCCCCGTAAATAAAAAAATCGAATAACAAGCGTAATAAAGCTAGAGTTGAAAATTTTGGTACACACAATAATTACTATAGTAGTTATGATTTCTGAAAATTTGGTTGCGATCAGATAAAAATTGTGGAAGTTATTAAAGAAATACTTTTGTAAGGACAAAAACGCCATCTTACTAGGGCTCTTAGATGCTTTGGCCGACAATCTGGTACATTGTGCCGTCTATGGTATATTTTGAATGTTGGTATATTTTTAGTATTTTTTAGTATTTTCGGTATATTTTGAAAATAATACAGCATTTTTTTGCCTTTATTAAAAATGGGTAGCGGGTATCTCACAGTCGTGCACACTCGACTGTAACTTTCTCACTTGTTAATTTTGGGTATAAAATTTAAATTTTCATATGGTTGGCTATTGGGGAGTTGAAAGTAATATTTGTGAAACGACTTAAGCCCTTCCACTATAAAATAGAACGCAACAATTGTACACGCCTTTAAATCGCTATATGGTAATCTGCATCTTTTATAAAATAGTTTTTATAGTTCTGACGATCACATTATATGATTCGACAATCCCACGATACTAATTTCTTGTGGGACCCACGATTCAGGGATATGGTTTGGCCTTAAATTAAGTCATCCGCAGTAGACAGATTGCAATTCTGAACATTGTAAAATGTTTTCTTAAATAAACGTTTTCTTAAGTCGAAAGCTTAAAAATAAAATAAAATATTTTATCAGCTTAGTAGTGTTACTTCACTATATGTATAAATTGAGTTTCCACGCATTGTTGGGTTAAGATTGTGCATTAATTAAATATCTAAATTGTTACTAGAATATTAACGTCAATTACTTTGTATGTTAAGTTCCACATATTATTCATTTTCGTAAGCTTATCTTATGGTGTAGAGAATGTCAAATTGGTCTGCACTCTTTTTCCTGCTTTTCTCTGAACGCGTAAATATCTCTTCGCATTTTCTAATAAGGTGTTCAATCAATAAACAAAATCGGAATACGGTCGATTCAAAAATGGTATGAGTATTAATAATACATTAATAATAATATTACGAAAATGGGTTTAAAATGCATAATAATCTGATCATCTTACTTGGATTTCTCTTTGAGTAAATCATTTTAATGTATATTCTGTTTAACATATCCATATCCATTCACAAATTAGGAATATAATGCCCAAATCAAGGATATCTGGTATAGTATCTTGGTCTGATAAACACATGAGCATATGTAAGTGGATTGAAATGGATATGCATGTACCACACGTGTGGTAATATTGTGTATTTAAGTGGCTTCATTATTTTTAGTTGATTAGATCTGCGGAAACAAAGTTCACATGTGATCTGAGATATGGTGAATCTGGTTTACCAAATGAGTTGCAAAGTGTATCTGATCAACGCGTGCTTACGAATGTCATCGATTAGATGGGATATGCTACTGAGATAGGTAAGAGTTGAACCTAATCGCAGCTCCTATCGTAACTAGCTCTGAGTAAGATGGCATATTTGTCACCATTTTATGCTGAGCTCGGCTACTTAAGCGTATCTCTAGTGGGCAATCTTGAAATCCTGATGCTTCTCATCTTCTTCGACAGCAGCTCAGTAAGTGCACGGATTAAGAATGTTGCAGCCTGAGATAGATATCGATCAGAGACGAGACTGGATTTATTTTTTGTTTTCGACTCAAGACATAAATATTTTCAGACTTTCTTACTCCCAGTTTGCCTTGCAAGATTTGTTTGGTCTGATAAGATAAACAATAGACGTGAGCTCAAGTTACTTGCAATCGCTCATGTGTTGTCTCAATAAACACCCAGACAATTGGCCTTGTCTACTGGTGAAATTATTGTAGGAGATGAAGCATATCAATTGTCTGCATGGATCAGAATATTTACTATTTTTGTATTCTACGCTCTGGTGAATAAACACTTATGATTTGTATATTTCAGCATATGAATTTAGAGTTTCAACAATATTGAAATTGTATAGAAACTTTGATATATGTATGTATGTACTAGAGGTCTGCATGAATGCACTCAAAATTTTCGGTACATACTATGTACTATATATTGGACTATTATAAAGAATTTAGAATGAGGAGAAACCTTGTCCTTGTAAATTTAATATAAGGGTAATTAGAGTGTTTATTTGGTTTTCAGTTTATTGCCGCGAATAAAAAATACGGGTGGTATTAAAGGAGGAATGAAGTATACAGGTAACTTTTCAAAATGGAGTGTTTAGCAGTCTAATGTTATATAGTATGTTTTAGCATTGAAAATTGTAGAGTATTTGTAAAGATCAGTTTCCGGTGCTTTGTTGCTCATTCCCTGGCCAATTGAGCAACGTTATTGGTCAAGGGTATTGACAAAATATCACGCACAACATGTCGTAAAAAGATTGTATTTAAAGCGTAGTACTCATTGAATTCTTCTTCAGATTTTGAATTGCCATGTAAAATGCAACGTATATTATTTGTTAGAAGCCCTGCGGAGATATGCACGAGTGGCTATCAATGCAATAAATGGCCAGATATACTTTTGCTTGACTTCCGCTGGCATTCACACTCAACTGTAGAGTGTAGTTGCATTGTTCTAGGAGTAGGCACAGCCATTCAGTTCTGCAGGACAATGGAAACTTATCTGCACATGCGCAACGAATGTCCAGTGAATGACACTCATTCTCAATGGGTATTTCAATGGTCCTTCGAATGCTATACGGGTGTACATTCAATTTCAATAGTATGTTCTCGGTTAGAGATCGGTGTTAAACTAAACCAAAACAATTGAATTTCTCCCATTCAATGCCAATGTGTTCAACATTTGCCATTTTGTTGGAACCTACTCAGCAAATTTTACTATAAGCCTGTTGCTACTTTGTCAAATAATTTGTCTAATGTCTAACATAATATATTCAGTGTAAAGTAATTGTTTTTGCAGAGCTCAGTAATACCAATGAAGCTATTGTGCACTATTTGAAAGAACCTTGTGAACCTTATTAATAAAGCTTAAGCGACAATTCAGAAAGCATAATTATTTAAAAAAAAAATTTAATGATTCTCCCTATTCAAGTATGTGGTGATTTGACTACTTATAGTTTTCATATTTGTTGTTCGGCAATCAAAACTTTTCTTTATAGAAAAACCATTAGTTGTCGAATTGTCCATATACACAATTTAATAACTTCTACGAACTGCGAGTATCTAGCACACAGGGTTTTGTCAATTTGTATATTTAATAAATTCATTTTGGCTTCTTAAATTGTAATTTATTGTCTTTCATGATTTTTTTTTAAGTATTTCAAAATGTTTTATAACTATTATGAATATATTTTTGGTTGGAGATCAGGAAAGTTATATGTTACACCCCAGCCCGCTCCCACAATTCGAAGAAAATCCGAATAACGAGCATAATTTTAAAGCTACATAGAGTCGCGATTTTTGGTACATACTACAATAATAACTTCAGTCCTCATATCAAAACTATATTAGATGAACTACTCGTATCAAATTAAATTATGTTCTTAAATAAATGCATTTATTAATTTCATAAATGAAATAAGATAATTAATGTTGTGTACACCTGGCCCTCGCTTAACACGGCGGCTACGTTCCCAGAAATCTTCGTGTTAAGCGAAATCGTGTTAAGCGAAACATAGATTCTGTACAAAATAAGGGGTTACGTTCGCAAAATTCAAAATTAGCAGAAAACAAATTTTTTTATTGTTCAAATTTGGTATGTTTTTATTAATGTTTCATTACAGTTTTATTTATTATTTACATGTTTTCTTTTTTAGTGGCTCTTTATAAAAAAAAATCAGTTCTTTTCGATTGTTTGTTGGCTTTCAAAGCTTCTTTATAGAACTCCTTATAAGGCAAAAGTATTCTTTCCAACTCTCTCTTAAACTTAAGCCGTCGTTCGATGACCGAATCTGAACTTAAAAAGCACGATTCCAAGCTGCTAGCATATGCGAATCCTTCTTGGAGTTTTTCTATCGATAAACTAATTTGATCGGTTTCTTCAGAGCTGCTTTCATCGAATTGTTTGCTTCATTCACAGCAATCTCAAGCAATAATTCGTCATCAACTTCTTCATCTTCAAACAACTCTTGCAAATCATCATTTGCCATGTCGTCGAAACCTTTACCTTCAATCAAGTGAGCAAGGTTCAATATATCCTGGAATCCACGGTTTGGCACTTCTATTTCAGAACTTTTAACTACCTCTGGCCATAATTTTCTCCAGCATCTATTTAATGTTGACACCTTAATCTCTTTTGAAGGTAAGTTTACCAACTCAAGGCTATCTTTAATAGAAAACATCTTCCAAGCACTGGTTACATCGATGGAGTCGGTTTCAGTTGTATCCAAAGTCCAGCGTATAAGATCTTCGCACCTACTAAAACATGCTTACATCTAGCAGATCAAACGTGGGATTCCCCTTTTTCGACAATCACCCCATGCGTAAGACACACGCACAAAGACACTATCGCGTTAATTGACAGAAAAAAAAATATAAAGTGGATCGCAGCTTATTTCGTGCAGTCGCAAACTGAAAGTTTGAACCTTCACTGCTACTAAACCACTAAAGATATTTCAAAAATTTAAATGAAGGTTGGTAATGCAGAATTTGTAGATTTGAAATTAATAAGAAAAAAATTTCTTAATTACAAAAGTAAAACATTGAGATAAAAAAAAATTTTTTTTGGGCTTTTTTTATGCCGCAGCTTATTTCGTGCAGACATTTTATATAGACGAAATTCTAACTTTTTTGACTAGAATATTAGGTTTTCACGCCAGATTTGGTATTTTTGGTAGTTAAACTAAAAGATTTAATGAGTATTTTGACTTTGAGACATTGAAATACTAAAATTTTGGGGAATTACAAACATGGCACCTCGAACAACTATTAAACAACGAGAATTAGTTCTCAAATATTTTAAAGATGGAAACAGGCAGCGTGCTATTGCGGAGAAGGTTTCACTAAGCTTTAGCACTGTACAATATATATTTTAGCGCTTTATTCGTGAAAATCGGGTGGAAAATAAAGGTCAAAATGCACCAAATAAAATTGTTTGCGAACAAGAGGAGCGTCGCAACGTAAGAAAAGTTAAACAAAATCTGAAGCTATCGCCTCCAAAATTGGCTGTGGAGATAGAGGATGAAATGGGCAAGAAGTGTAGCCCGGATTCAGTGAGCCGGGTCCTGCTCGAACACAACTTTAATGGTCGAGTAGTTCGAAAAAAATAATTTATTAACAAGAAAAATCGGGACTACCGCTTACATCTCGCTCGGGAACATATCCGTCATCCGATTTCCTTTTGGGAAGACGTCATCTTTGAGATGAATCAAAATCTAACATATGCGGCTCGGATGGGCGTCAATATGTTTGGCGGAGACCAAATACCAAGCTAGACCCCAAACACCTAAAACCAACAGTTAAGCATGGCGGGGGTCACGTTATGGTTTGGGCCTGTATGTCGGCCTCTGGAGTCGGTAGCCTGTCTTTATTGATAGTATAATGGACACCAATCCATATCTTTCAATATTGAAGGAAAACCTTCTCCAAAGTACCGAGAAAGTGAGCATACGCGATTGTTTTCGGTTCTACCAGGACAAACACCCCAAAGCATAAGGCTGGAATTGTGAAGACCTGGCTCGTCTGGAACTGTCCACACTTTGTGCAAGCACCAGCACAAGTACCAGATTTAAATGTAATAAAAAATCTATGGCAAATTTTGGACTTGGCTATTCGGAAATGACAGATTTCGAACAAAAACGATCTAAAATCTGCTTTGGTTGAAGAATGGCAAAAAATTCCCGACGAAACGACCATAAAATTAGTGTCCTCAATGGAAAACCGTCTGAATGCTGTCGTAAAGCAGAGGGGAGGCCACACAAAATATTAAGTTAATTTTTAGAATGTAGAGATAAAAATTCTTGAAGTGCACGAAATAAGCTGCGGCGTGAAAAGTTTCTATATTTTTATTTTTCTTCCATTATTCTGTAAGTTTGATAAATATGAAGTTTGTTTTAGTTTATTAAAGATGTTATTACTATAAGTTAAATAATTGCGTTAAAATTTTTGAAATATCTTTGATGGTTTAGGAGCAGTGGAGGTTTAAACTTTTAGTTTGCAACTGCACGAAATAAGCTGCGATCCACTGTATATCGATATTTCGCAATCGTGTAAGAACGAGGATTTTAGCGTGTTTAAAGTGGGATGGGAACAAATTTATAACCGTGTAAGACCGAGTTCGTGCTAAAAGAGTCCGAGTTAAGCGAGGGCCAGGTGTACTATATTTTGCATGCAAATATAATATTTTGATATTTTTATTCATCATTTTTGTTAACTAACTAACATTCAATGCTATTGTAGGTATGTGCAAGTAAATATATAAAATATGAATAAAAATTTAAAGAACAATATTCAGCGAAAATCCAATGAGCGAGCAACGTGAAGGAGGTACAAGCGGCATTTCAACAGAACAAGGGATAATGGACTACACAATAGAGGGAGGAATGAAAGTTATTGACGATTATGCATCCACTGATGAAGATATAGCTTTAATTGTCATCATTCTCATTTTGTTCACTTTGTCACTTTCGTCATCTATGTTTGTCTTTGATCAGAGAAGTTATTGACATGCTCAGTATATTTCACTACTAACTAACACGCCTGTCTAACAATACAAATATATCTGCAATGTGCATTTGTGAATGTGCTTGCGATGAAGACCACGATTTGTCTTTGCTAGGTGTATGTGGACATGCAGCAGAACTTCACAAAGTTTGACTTAAATATTGGGGTAAAAATTGATCTCAGTTACTAAAGTTAAATTAGACCCAGTCAACTTTTAAATATTGTGCAATATAATTGAATTGCCATCAACCTACAAATTTTTTTTGAATCTGCCAAGTTTGCGAATTCTTGAATCCATGAATCTATGAGGTTCTGGAAGTGGCCCGAGCTAATTTCAAGATGGCTATTCTATTTACTTAAGGTGGATCCACACCCTGGAAATTCCGCTAACGTAACTCGTCGGGGCAATTATTTTTTTGACTGGATATTTAATGTCGACCTAAATATTCAAATGTTGAGGACCTTTCAAAGGCTCTTTTTAAATGTACAGAGAGGAAAGTTGCACACTGATTAAAAAAGAATATATTTTTTTAAGATTTAAGTATTTTGATGACAACAAAAAAGTTATTTTCTTTTAATTACAATTGTCGGATATATTCATGACATTTGAATTTATCTTTCATAAATTCTAAAGATCTAGGCCGTTAAGCATCCGAAAATTTTGCTTGTTAAGATAGAGGAACATAACTGAAGAGTGTCTCTTTATCCTATCTTATTCCAATTACTTACAATTGATGTATTTATGTTCATCATTTTGGCCTGTTCAAACGGTTACTTGTTCGAACATCAAACGAAACAGGACCGAAAGACCACCAAGCCAAATGAATTTTCCGCTTTGATCCTGCCGTATCGAGGGCCCTCATTGTGCGAGTAGTTGCTAATCGCACCAGGTGACGGATGCATCGGTTTGACAGAGAGAACAGAGAGAACTGTAGTATGCCGAGTATGGGCGGCATACCCGAAGTGACAAGAGAATAGTTTCGAGGTGTCTCTTTTCGTACGATGAGCATTGTGAGAAAAGTAGCAGTTTCCTTTCCTTTTTTCCTCGCATTTTGCCTACAATTGTGATTTTGGGTGTGCGTAAATTTTAGGCTACGTGTTGCACCTACGTTTTTGATGGGCTGCCCAACTGTTAGCCAACGTTTGCCTTGCTTTTAAATTTACCGGCATCGTCAGTTAGTTTGGACCACCAGCACTGCTCTTAAAATAAAAAAAACGCTATATCATTTGTTACCACGAAAGTTGAAGCTATAAACCTTTTTTTGTATTAATCCTCAATTCAGCCAATTTACTCTTATTTTTCAAAAAGCGAAATCATTCATCTGTTGATCTCAATGCTCAAGTTAGTTTCATCAAGATCAGAGCCAATTTTTCATGCTCCTCCTCTTTATGATTTGAGATCCTGCGGAAGATATTCATACTCATACTGAAACTCCTACACACATGCACTTTTACACATGTGTGTTTTAGGGACGTGTGTCGAACATGACGACGACTGTATCCCATTTGCAACGGTTGATTGGGTTTCTAATAGGCTCTGAGCTGGCTGCGTTTTGCTGGCAAATTGATTCGTTGCACTTGGCTGAAATTCAATTATGAGCTCATCTGCACATGTAAGTCTTTGCTTCGAGTCAGATGGCTTGTTTGTTTTTGCCAATGTTCCAGGTGTTTGAGCAAGAAATTCCAATTTTTCCGCTGGTATTTTTGTCGCATCATTTATTGCTGATCACTATTAAGGTGCATAAAAAAATGTTTCGATTTCATCCTAATCTTAGCTGTGTCATCCACTTCAATCATAACAAAATTCGTTCTACATAAAGTATTTAGTATATGCAAAGGGTTTAATGTGAAGATCTTGTTTAATCATTTAATTGTTTCGGAAATTGTGGAAGTAGACTAAATTTTATATATATATATTTTTAACTTAAATAGAATACAATCCTTTGGTATTACTCAAAGCTTAATTGAAGTACTATATTTCGTACTTAAGTAACAACAATGGAAATTCAATTTCTATTTTCGTTTGTTTATGAGCTAAATTTAATAAGACCAGCATTGATAATCCTGCAAGTGAGTGCATTTTGAAAATAAGAATTTTCAAATTTAAATATATTATAAAATTTCTAAATTATATTTATAAAATTGTATACAAAGTTTGAGATTTTTTCAGACAAATGTTCTCAGTTTTAATAGTTTTTTTTTTAAGTGGTCTCATTTTAAGATCACAATTTTTAAGACAAATATTTATATTTTAATTTTATTTAAAGTATTTACACATTAAAATTCTTAAAATAAGTATTTGTCACTTTAGACAAAAGAGTTCTTGTCGACGATTAAAGCTATTGTGCACTGCATATAATAAAAAATAAAACACAAATAAAATTATAATTTTTCTTCAAAAAGTACTTAAATAAAATCAATAAAAATATTGATGTTAGCAAATATTTTTGAAATATCAGTTCTACTTCTAAATAAAAAGATCACACTATGTTATAAGAAATATGAATATATGCGTCTGGAAAAGTCGTTTGCAAAAATTTGTATGTAGTTGTGCCATAGCTTTTGTGTGTTTGACGGTGGACTGACACATTATAATGGGCGGATTTGCCAAGTGGACGTGCTCAAGCAGCAGAGCTTCACAATGATTGTCCAGCTTGGTTTGGTATATAAATATGTTCCTCAACAGTTGGGCAGAAAAATTTGTGAATTTGTGTGAAATTTTAATAAGAATGTGTAAGAATATACAAAATTGTTATTGATTAAGCAGTTTACTAATGAGATGATAATTTTAAGAAAGCAAAATTTCATATTTAATAACGTACCATTTAATACACCGAAAGAGTGTTGCATAAAACAATAAAGGGCCTTAATGACAATAATTAAGCCAGTCAGTTTATTAAACTTTTCGCTTGTCAAGTTCATTTCACGCAATGAATACTTCTCAAATGAAAGGAAATTTTCTGGTAAATTTGAACTTGCATTTCTATTCAGTCAGAGAGGCCAGAAAAACCAAATCTATTGTGAACATTTGTAGAATTAAGTAATTCAGTTGAATTTGAGGACAAATTGAATAGTGCATAAAAATTACAATTTTCACAGTCTGTACGTTAGGTGACTTTATAGATTCTTTAGCATTAGTTTTGGTTCTTTCTGGTTCGGTTTTGCAGAGTTTAGCTTTGGTTACTTTAAAACATGACAGAGGAAAGTGTGCCTCGATGCATGAGCTCATATTGAATAGAATAAGTACAATACAAGTATATCGGCTAGTAGCAATACATCGTCATCCATTTGGAACAAATTGATTTTCTCTTTTGGACGACAAAGTCGTCCAGAACAGAGAGAGAAAGAGTGTTGCATTTCAGTGTACGTGATCTTTGTACCATAATTAAGAATACGTAGGCTCATGCGTTGCAAATTGGAAGCAGAGACAAAACATCCCAGTTGGCATCGATGTATAGTGTAGCGCACACGTGTGTAAAGGCATCTCTCGCCTTTCAAACTGTGCACAATGCCATCCTCAACATTCGTATCTATTGGTAGGAGGTACACACAGGCACAGGCACACACACTCTTTTTGTCATTGGCGTGTATCTTTTGTGTGGGCGAGACCTCGCTTACGGATTTTGGGACTTGTCACTGCCACTACTGACTGGACTTTTTGACAATTATTTATTTTATTTCTTAGAAATCAACCTATGTTAAATCAATTGGTTCCAAATCGTTGCAATTGAATTGTGCGGCTTTGCTCGTTTCGTTTCAGTTGTTCGACACGAACTATTTGAAATTTTCTGCTCATATTACTTCTGCAAGTTTACCTTAAATACCGATTTCAGAGTTGGTTACACGTTTATTCAGCACATATTGAGAAAAATACCGAGAAAATCGCAATTTTCACGACGATTCTAATTTGCCTTCTCTCTCAAAGACTTAATTTGAGGACTATAAACATACGTACTCAATTATAAGTGCGGAATGAATGTCCTTTGAAATAAGAGTGTTTACTTTTAAAAATGTATTTGAGGAAATTTCAAATAACTTTTTGATTTCAATATTTATTAATTAGAATTTGAATTATATTTTTCTATATACGTATATATAAAATAATCATTTTATAGTTTATTCCATATTTTATGCAATTTAATTGACTTCTGTCAAGCTAAATTGAATTGAGTAAACTGACCGAAGTAAAAGAGTGGTAAAATACACCAAATGGACAATGTATATTTCTGGTAATGAGTGTGCTTGATTAGACCAAGAACTTCAAAAAGATTACCTAGGTGGTGCTTAAGGTGCCCTTGATCAACTGTTACTAAACTGCTGTGACTGTGCCTTAATAGTTGTGCAGAACTAAAAGACTTTGTACTACATTGACAGAGTAAGCTGTTGGTTGTTGACTTAGCAACTGTTCCATAAGAGTTGAGCAGAGCTGTATGATAAGTAAGTTTAAAAAGTAAGCTTGCAAAAATTAATGTATTTGTATAACATTTTCATGTGTTTATATCTGGGCGGATGTGTTAAGTGGGAGTGGTTAAGCTAAAGGCCTTTCCAAACCTTGTACTACATACATAGGAGTGTGCTTCGTAATTAATTGCTGCTGCTGCGATCATCAGAGACAATTGCAGGTACCATCAATTTTTATACATTTTTATAATGAACAAAAAGTTTACTCAAGCTAGATATAGCATCCCATTTACCAGACCTCGAAAGTGTACGAGTCTAGAAAACAAATATACTAAAAAACATAGTTAACCGAAGGTTTTAAAGACGCTTGGTTAACCAACTTGGTGAACAACTTTACAATGAAATTGCTAGTAAACTATAATATTATTAAGGTAAGGCTTATTATAAATAAAATGTATTATTAACAGAAAAGTATAAAGAATACATATCGAAGACATTATTGTCATCTATATTGGTCAACGCTTAATGAGGCAAAACTCACAATCTCCAACCGAGAGACTCAAAATATCTAATTTAAGGTGTGTCGATTGTCCACAGACTAGAGTCTAGACGCCTCTGTCTAGACAAATGTCTGCAGGAATAAATAGTGTTGACTGTTGATAAGGGACTCGGTGATATCTGACCCATAATATATTTGCACACAGAAATTATAACAATTCATGCCAATTATTTTTGAGAGATAATTTCCTCTCTACCTCGTGACTGTCTAGCGTCTAGACTCTCGACGAATGTTAGATGACTAGCGTCTAATGGCGTGACAAAAGAACAGGGCTAGACGATAATGATATGACGACTAGACAGACGAGCACACCGAAATCAAATCGACAGTCGATAAGGATCAGGACTACCTATAGTTTGTGGTGTGAGAAATGTCTTCTTTTAACTGATACATAAAATTTACAATCACATCCCTCCATCCATGACATTCGTTTCGAATGAACATTTCATGAATGTATTTTCTAATCTGTTTGTTATTTGATATTTTAAAATTTTCTGCTTCTTTCATTCTTCATTCCACATTTGTTGACAAACACACATGCATATTTGTCAACATACAGTGTTGACTTGCAAGTAGTCACAAGGATGAAAGTGCGTTTACTTAGGATGACTACGTTATCCTCGAAGTCTGCACAGGTGGATCGTGTTTGCTTACAAGTAAACCATCAATTAGGAGTTTGGAAGCGAAAAATTTGAGATAAATCTATTTGCGATGAACGGCTGAACACTTTACTGTGGAATTATTTATCCATGTATTGCCAACCTGTAGTGTTTATTTTGTGTGTATTTATACAACCAGCTAAATACTCAACTCATGGATTTGGAATATGGCAAAAACGAACTTTTATTTACAGGATCAAATACAACAACTTCTGTATACCAATAATGTACAGTTTGGCTTCAAGTTAAAAAGTAAGTTGTAAGGAACAACTTGATTGGTGAAAGAGTAAACCATTTTAATTGCAATCATATAAAACTGGAAATAAAAGATTGACGTTCTTAAATAAAGGGCAATTTAGGGCCAACCGTACAATCTTTTAAGGGTTTCGCCCAATAAATGTTAATTAATTGGCTGGCGCAAAGAGCGCATCTCACTTTCTGGTCAGTTTCAACCTAACGCAACCTAACGACGTGACACTTACGTGGTGAAATCCGTTACAAGTTGTCAGGTAGATCTTTTACCTGCTTGAATCCTAAATAGGGGTTGAAAACACCGTTGGTGGTGGAAAGTGATGCCTGAAGATGGTATAAAAGCCGAGCATTGCAACAGAGGTGTATCATTCTCAGTTCAGATCTTGAAACGTGTAGATCAAAGCAAAGAAATATTTTCCAAAATGATTGCCATCAACGCAACAAACTATCGTGAATTCTCCACCAAGTCTTCCCAGAAGAGCACCTCTACTGGTGCTGTGGTCAACCTGAAGAAGCTGCTGAAGACAGTGAAACGCATTTTCGCCCACTCCAAGTCGGAAGCATCGTCAACAGCCGAAGTAGCTGCCGTATCCTCATGTCTCACGGAGGAAGAGTTCCAGAATTTGTTGAACGAACAAATCGAAGCCGCACACAACGCACTGTGTTAATTGCAATAGACTTCTGAAGTTACAATAATTCTGTGATGAGACGAAAGACTCCATGGTCACTAAAGGAGTTCAACAGCTTTACATTTGCATCTGTGATGGCGAGACTACGAGACTGACAGCCTTTGCTTTACTCACATCTGTGTTCTTTACAATTTATACAACCAACAAAACTTATTAATAATGTAAATAGTTTTAGTACATAATCATTGTCTTCCATTAGCTTTAAATAATTGTCTTCCATGCTTAGTTATAAGTTATAAATAAAAATTCTACTTTTGTGGAAATTATTTTGTGTTCTTAATATTTTTTGGCAAAACGCTCCAGCATTTGCTTTAAAGAACTTATTTTACAGCTATAAGAAGACCAAGAGTCATAGAGATGGCCAAATATGGTTTTGTCAAAGATCCATAATACAAAAGGAACATGTCAAATGGTACATAACCCTAAGTCCATAATTCTAAAAATAACGAAAATGTTGTCAGGAACTTCGTTTTCAATTTTAGCACTATTTTATAAGACTGCTTGTTTTTGGCTGCAATAAACAACTAAGGATACTCAATATAAATAATTTCAAAATTAATTTAAAAATGTACAATCGCGAGTTAAATTCTTTTGTACATTTATGTTTCTTACGTTTTGAATAAAATTTAACTACATAACATTCTTAAACTGTATGTAATATAAATTGTATTAAATATTTTGTGATTGATTACAACTGGTATTTTTATGTACCCAAAATATAAATATAAATTTTTTAAAATTAACATTTTCGTACATGATCCACACTTTGTTTAATATAATTTTAGGATAGAAAACGTCTTGACTTGTATGAAACTGCTTTAAATCCTTTTCAAATTTATTATTTTACGGTTACAAAATATGTTTATTGACAAGTATCGTTGATCATTATGTTCAGATTTTGGCTAATTTACCTTATTTAAATATTAGGTTTTGCCACGACAAAATGGCAATAATGTTCTTTAAAAAAGAATTAAATCAGAATATAAACTTGCTCTTGGAAAAATACTAATTTAATGTAATATTTATGTTAAATAGGTTGGGGATAAAATGTCAATAATATACTTGAAAAGTAGATCTAAAACTGTAGCGCTATTTATAATTTTAGTCAGAATATAATACAGCTATTTAAAAAAGGCAAATTTAATTTAAAATTTGTTTTTTATGTGAGCAAGTCCCTTCATTTAATTTCATCAATATTGAGTGTTTTTAAGGAATAAATTGGCTTAATTAAACAACCTCCAAATGACACTGCACAATCCTTTGTAGGCAATCATCCATAAAATGCTAACTAATGACCTGGCGTAAAGAGCTGTTGCTGTTCTTGTTAGACTAAACTAGACCTGGCGATCTCTCCTTCACTCCATTGCAATGGATTGCAATGCATTGTGATGAAATATGTCCGTTGCAAACAAGGTTGAATTTCTGATCTTCTACCTGCTAGAGCACAAAATAGGGGTTGCAAGCGCTGATGGTGGTGGTTGGAAATGGTATAAAAGCCGAGCATGGCAGCCATGGAGTATCATTCTCAGTTCAGATCTTGT
Organism: Drosophila albomicans; assembly: GCF_009650485.2. NCBI lineage: Eukaryota > Metazoa > Arthropoda > Insecta > Diptera > Drosophilidae > Drosophila > Drosophila albomicans. Next base: position 19,601,280 of record NC_047629.2, on the reverse strand, counting down.
AACGTGCAGATCACAACCGAAATAACAATTTTCAAAATGATTGCCAACAACGCAACAACTTACACCGAACTCTCAAACAAGTCTGCTCAAAAGAGCTCGACTACTGGCGCAGTAGTCAACCTAAAGAAGCTGCTGAAGACGGTTAAACGCATCTTTAACTCTTCAAAGATGGAAGCATCAACAGCATCCGAAGTCGCTGTCAACTCCTCTTGTCCCACCGAGGAGGAACTCCAGAATTTATTGAACGAACAACTGGAAACAAGTCAAATCGCTCTGTGCTAGATGCAATAGAAGACTTCTAAAGTTTCAAAAAAATCTGTGATGGGACAACCTACAACTCCATGGTCAATAAAGGAGTTTGATGGCTTTAATTATGAATCTGTGATGGCAAGACTACGAGACTGACAGCCTTTGACTTGCCTTGAGAAAGCTTTAACTCAGCTCTGCAGCTCTTGCAATTGATTCAACAAAATAATGAATTAAATAACAATTAATTTAAGAAATGTAAATAGGTTATGTACATATAATCATTGTCTTCCAATAGCTTTAATCATTGTCTTCCATGCTTAATTATAAAAATAAAATATACTTTGTAAATAATTTATTTGTTTTCTTTTGCTTGACGCTCTTTGAATTGCATGAGCACGAAAAGAACGCTTTGTTCCATGCTCTATTGTCTAAATGTCAACTGATCTTGCAATAAAAGATTTATTCAACATTTTTTAAGGCTCATGGGAAAACTCAGAGCTACAGCATTTATTTGTTTTGACTTTTCAAAAAGGAAAAAAAAAATAAGTGCTTAAATATTCTCGCTTTTGATCACAGTTCACAATCATTCGAAACTGCGCATAAATAGTTAAAATGTATAGCCACAACAGTTACTTTATAAAATTATATTCAGAAGTATAATTTTATACTTTTCTACAAATTAATTTTAGTAATGAAATGAAAACAATTTTTGATGATTTTGAAATAAATAGTTCAGTGAATTCCGAATAATTAATTTTTTCTTGACTCTTAAAAATTGGTCAAGAGCGTTCTAAGTAAAGTCCTTATTTTAATAGCGGATACTATTGTTTAACAACTATTTCAGAAATTAAATTCTCAAAGGTTGCATCTTAGATAGTTTGTTAGTCTGGACAATAGTGACGATTGGTGATTAAATGAAGTCGTACACACGTACTATTAGAATGTCCATCATTAACATCCTTACGTGCTAAATTCTTTAGAGATCAATCCCCACTCTCTCTCATATCACACTCATCTTTCTCTAATATTTCTAACTTCCTCAATTTATTCAAAGCAGCAAATATAAAAATTTTAATATAACTAAAATTATAACTTGTTAGATATATAGTTAATTAGTCATTATAGTTAAATACCTTTTGTAAATAATTTAATTATACTTGTTCCTAGCCAAAGGCCAAAGCAGCTAGCGCTAGTAAATTTAAATAAAGTATTTACCACAGTTCTATTAGTGTAATGAGTATTTAACATTTAGCGAAAGTTTGTTAGGTTTGACAAGATTGAAAAGACAGTTCTAGCTGTTGTATTGCTGGCAAGGAATAATTTAAAAATTCGCGCCATATTGATTTGGGACTGCCAACCGATAAAAATATACTGCAGTGTCCTGAAATGCTAGAGTCTGGTCACACATTCGAAAACAATACATCGTATCGATTATGCGATAGTTAACGTCCTGTTGTGTAGCCGCGTAATTTAAAAGATTAAAGTTATTAAAGACTAAATGAAAATACAAATCAGTTTTGTTAAAACGGTTTATTTATTTCAACGCTTATATTAAAAGTTTCATTAACAATATACATTGAATATAATTTATGTATATGTAATATTCAATATATGTTTAAGTGCACTTGAAGTTTGTTTTCGTTATTCATGTGTCGTTTTGTGGGGGTCCGAGTTACGATTACTGTCTATTACCGCGTTTGTTAAAAAATTACGAGTACAACAATGAAATGATGTAAGAGTATCAATGTAATCATGCAATTTGTTTCTGTAGGGTATGCAAGTAGTTTGTATAGTAGTTGGAATGGGAGCTTTAGTTCTGTGAATGCATGCACATTGTATAGTTACAGTATCCACCAGTGGCATTTAAGTCTGTCAGTAGTTGTTAATAAAACATAACATACATATTATATCATAACAAAAGTAAACGGCAAGACGCAATTTTCAACGGAAGATTTTCGAATGGAAGCCAAGTTTTTGGGGGGTAACGGAAGAGACACATACTATTATTATATATTTATACATAAATATATATTCTGATAGTATGTGCATACTTGTTTTGCATTTCTTCATTTCGTAGCTTGTGAATTTTAAGTTAATTTTTTGCCAGTAAAACGGATAATTTTTACTTTTCATATAAAGTTAGTGAAGTTTCGTTAATTGTGCATTTATCTAATATAATAAGTATTAAACCAATGGAATGCTGGCCAATTGTTATCGTTGTAAAAAATGCAAGCGAATCTGCACTTCTGCTAAAAAGCAGAACGAACCAAAAGGGGAAATCACAGGACTGTCTACTGATAATCGACGGAATCGCTGTCCAGGACCGTCGAGGATACCTGCGAGACGCGTCGATGCCAGTAGTCCTGATAGCCCGATTCGTAAGGTGCAGCGGAGCGCCACGGTGGCCATTTCAGCTATTCCTCAACAATGTCCCAAACCATCAGCGAAGCATCTGTGCCACCCACTGTGATGAGCGTATGATCTCCGCATAGGAAGCGGGCGCAAGCCAGCATCCCGGAGTAGACCTTGGATTCGTGGAATTCGGCTCGCGGCGAGATGCAAGGATATCTGAGGAATGCAGGTAAGTATAGAGTATAAGTATTATAAGTATTATAAGTGTTATGAGTATTATACGTATTATATGAATTCTTATAAGTATTTATTTTATTTATTATTTTTAAGAATTTTTATTTCAGGGTTTAACTATTTCATTTTGCGTTATTTTTCGATTCTGTGTTCTTTATTTATCTTAGACACTTGTTACTTGAATTAAATTGTATTTTTTATTTTCAAATTCCAATAAAAAGAGATAAAAACTGAGACTTTACCTGTATAAACGCAGATAACCCTCGGCATCGCCAGATGCGAGCATGTCGTGAGCAGCCGATCGACTGCAGGTGGCGATGATGGTGTTGGCGCTGCTGTAGTAGCGATTGCTCCACTGTCCAGCCACCAGGAAGCCCACAGTGCAGTTGCTGGTCAACCACTTGACGTCCTTCATGGCAATGGGACTTCGTTCCGGCGACAGCGACTTGGCATCCCAGAACAGCAAATCAAAATCAATGGTCACGGTCTGCACAAAGTTGCCGTCCATGCTCCAATCCAAATGTGTGAGCGGCTGCGAGCCGCGTATCTTGTTCACCTTCTTGTAGGAGAAGCCATCACGCGACACGCGGAACAAATAGATGCTACCGTTCTGTGATCCCATGGCAATCATGTCCCCAACTAAAGAGTAAATACACAATACAAATACGTGGAGTGAGTGGGAGAGAGATGCAGATTGCTAGCACATGCTTACCCTGATTGTAAGACACACAGTTCAAGGGTGAGCCACAAACACGCAGTGTCAACATCACCGAACCGTTGTCGCAATTGATGACCAGCAAGTGGCCCTCTGTGCTGCCAGCAGCGAGCGCAGTGCCAAACGGATGGAAGGCCAATGCCACGCACTCGTAGCCAGTTTGAATGGTCCAAATGAGTTTGTTCTTGCGCCACAGGGCCACGTGCTTATCGTGGCCGGCTGTCGCATAAAGCTCGTCCTCGGGATGGGCGGCCAGGCCCCACAGCTGCCTCCCATGGCCGAAGACTACTTGTGTGAAGCGACGCTGCAACGAGCCCTCCAAAATGTTGTTCCTCGTCGTGCCCACATAGATGTTGCCATCGTTGCGACCTGGTCGCTGTGGATAGATGGTCCTCACGCCGCCAGCAGCCTCGGGTAGCTACAAAAGAACATTGATACAATGTTGTCATGAATTCATGTACAAACCAAGGACCTGTCACTCACCTTTGTGTCGGCGATTTTCTTGTAGTTCTGCAGCGAGTCCCAGGCAGCAATCTTGCGATCCTTCTCGCCACCGGACAATAGTGTGCCTTCGCCCAGCATGATGAGGCAACCGATGCCTTTGTTGTGAGCCTCGAATTCGGTGCGCACGAAATACGCGCCATCCGAGTCCACCGAGTAGATGGTAATGAAGCCGTCGGAGTCGGCAGTAATCACATCGCCATCCGGTTCAAACTGCACACTGGTGATGTGCGAACGCGATGGCTGCTTTACAATGTCCGTGCGTTCAAAGAAGCCATCCTTGCGGCGATGCCAGAACGCCAAATGACCACGTCCATGGGTGATGATGAGATTATCGTCGAGCGGATGAAAGGCGGCGCCCGAGAGTCCCTCTTGCAGAGTCTGTGCGTGAATATGACATTAATATTGTGCATAGAGAAGGGTTAAGGTTAATGCTACTTACGGCAACCTTGCCGAGCAGGTGACCCCATTGCCACTGCCAAACGGACAAAATGCTCTCGCGTCCACTGTCCACGGCCAGAATGTAACTGCCGCCGTTCTGCAAGCAACAGAAATTAGTTAATCATACGAACGGGTAAGTAAACTAAATATATGAATGCTTAATTAAGTATATACTATATATTATAAGTCTTTTACAGATAAATGAACAGATATACAAACATGCAACATGCATTAAAATATTAACACATAAATTTAAACGAATGCTATTTAAATAATATTTTAAATAAGTTTATATATATTGCTGGGAATTCTTTATCTTTGTGTAGTGCAATTTTAAATCTGTTTTTCATATAAATGATAAATGGATGTCTTCGAATAGTCTATTGTTTTATAGAGATTGAGGACACACAAACTGAATATTTAAAGGTTGCTAGATAGATATAGACCGATATACAGAGGAAAGCAGGTATGTAATTGATTGAGTTATCTAATTAGAATTACCAGTTGAGAGAAAGCCACCGCTGTTACACCAGTGTCCAGCTCGCCCATGCCAAAGACATAGAGTGTCTGCAAGGATTCTGTGCTCCAGATGCGCACATGCGCCTGCGACTTGCGATCGCGTCCTGCCTTTTGTCCCGAAGCTACCAACTCACGTGAGGGATGTACATCCATGCTAAGCAATAGAATAATTAGAGAACATTTTTGAGAGAAGATAGAAAAAATTTACCACATGATGTCCTCGGTGTGTCCGATGTAATGACGCTGTGCATCCTCATCGCGATCAAACAAAACGGCCACAGCAGCCACATAGTAGAGCAGCTCTCCTGTTGGCAGCACCCACAAGTTGCGGCGTGCATCGATGCCTCGATAACCGTGACTAAGCAAAGAATAAGATTAGGTTTAAATATTAATACTAATACTTTACAATACTATCAAGTAATATTAGGATTTACATTTACATATAGTAGTAGTAAGTACCATGAATAATTCCAAATTAACTATTATATAGACAGTTTCTAAAAAGACAAATTTTAGAATCCTATTGTTCCATTTTTATTAATGCGAGTCATTAGACTACATTACATATAGTTTTAGAGCATAGTTATTACTCAAAGAGAAACATTCTACCATGCTGTCGATGCATTTAAATGAGTCATTTTTACTAAAACGCTGGATTTAAGTACACTATATTCCCATTTTTTAATTATTATTAATGTGTTTCATGAGTGTAGTTTATCTATAGTTTCTAAGTCTATACTACCAATAGTTGGCAAAGAGTCTTTCTACCATGCTATCGATACATTGAAATGATTGTGATACTTACACCCACTGGAGCTGCAGTTTTTTATCTGGCGGCGAATTGTCTGCCGGTGCATGATGAACTGGGGGATAAAAGGTGCGCCGCAGACCACGAATTGTCACCTTAGTGGGCTCCTCCTTCATGATGTCCAGCATGGTGTACTCCCCGTTGGGTCGCAGTATCTCACTCTCTGGCGCATACAGGATGCGTGGTCGACTCTTGCTCCGGGGTCGTGTGCCACGCAGCGGAACCTTCGGCAGCTCCTCCGTGGGCAGTATGGGTGCGGCGGCCACCACCGAGGGACGCGAGCGAGAGCGACGTATTGGCGAGCCGGCAATCAAGGCCGTGCCCGTGGCCAAATAGAATGTGTCCACATCGGCAAACTCGTTTCGCAGCTGCGAAAAGCTGCGCACCTAAAAAAACGCAACAAACGTAAAGGCAAGTGCTCAAACTCAACTCAATTCTCCACTCATGTAGTGCATGGCTTTCAATTAGTGCATGTTAATTAAGTTATTACAAGGGAGTGAGCAGCGAACAAAGAGAGCTTACCTCCTGGCCGGTGCCCGTGTACATTTTTTTGGCGCCATTAATTTTTAGTACTTGACCCAAATCCTCGAGCACTTCCTCAAACGGCTGCGAAGTGCGTAGGTTTAGCAAAACGCGACACTTGAAAGAAGAAGTCGAATATATGTTTAGATTGAGATACAAAAATATACTATATATATGTATATAGTATATATTTAGTATGTGAGTAAAAACAATGGAAAAGTAAAGGGTCAAAGGTGATTGGATTTATGGTTGGGTAATTACTCTTGGCCATAAAATGTGAGTTATTAGGCTTTTTGCTAATATGAACACTATTTAGATGTAGACGCTGTATGTGGGTGTGCGTGTATGTGAGTGTGTGTGTGTGTGTGTGGCAGCATTGACTGCGCTCGTTGACTTTTCAACACTTTGGGGGCTTGCGACAAAATTTAACCGTGACACGCAACTTCCGCTGGCCCGGCCATGACTCTTTAAGTTTCTACGCAAAACTTTTGCTGGCAACAAATATTTATAATTACGCCCAGCACTCGCTCACACACAACCACACACACGTTCACACACGCACACATGTACATACATAATTCATACATACGGAGTCAAGTCTATGTACGGCCCACAATCCGAGGCTATGACCCACTTTGCTTTTTATTTCAATGCTTAATATTATTTGTTGCTGCAGGAGCAAGGAGGGCAGCTGAAGGGGCTGAGCTGAGCAGGTCAGGTTGGACTATTGCAGGCGGCATTGTTTGCCATCTACTTGTTATTGTTCTTGTTATGCTGCTGCTGCCGCTGCTGCTGCTGTTGTTGTTGCTGTTGCACTTAAGCTTTGCGCTCATAATTGGATGTAGACGCCGCATCCTACACAATCCCCTTCACCTCCCCCACTTTAAGCTGCACCCACGCCAGATAAGCGATACGCATTGTTGCATTTGTTGGCCAAGCCAACAGTAGCTTCAAGCCTGCTCTGCTCCTTGCTCCTTTCTCCTTGCTGTTTGCCTCTTGCTGCTTTCTGCTAGTTGCTTGCTATTCGCTGCTGTTGCCTCGCCTCGAGTATGCAACTTGAGTTTTAATGACCTTCGGGCCTTAATAAATGTCGTTCACGCATTAAGCTATTGCTGCATTCCTACATTTCTGCATTCCTGCTTTTCTCTCCCTCACTCTCATATTAAATTAAAGCATCTGGCATAAAGTTTATCTGAGCTGTGTCCTTGCGACAATTGCGGACAGTGCAAAGTTTGCGATCGTCGTGCATGCAATGTGGCTCTAATTTATGTATTTAGTTGGCATTCAACCGAAAGACGCTCGCCTAATGGTTTTATATCCCTGCTGAGTGCTGGCCTGCTTTTGCAGATACTTCATTGCATTTCGTTGCGAGAGTCTGCCCACCAAAATGCTCCCAGGTTTGCATTCAACATCTTTTTGTGTGTGTTTAGTTTTCCCCTCGCTTCATCGTTTTAAAACTTTCAACTTTGCTAAGCTTTTGCTTTTGCGCAAAAATTATGACTCGTTGCACAGAAATTTATTTGCGAACGAAAAGTCTTCAACTTGATCCCGGAAATGTTGACTCTTAAGCCGTCTCATGGGTCGTATGAGTAATAAAAATATTTCCTTTCCGTTTCTGATTTCGTTGATAGAAGTTTATGAGTTTGTAGGGACAAAAGTACATGAATTTCCATACAAGTCGTATTTAAATATTTTAGTATGCAACTATTTTATTTAAGTATAATTTTTATCAGTTTTTAATCTTACAAATAACTGCATGTACTCAAATGTAAATTCTCGATAAAATTTAATAGTTTTGTGGTCAGCAGAGTAACTGCTCGTCGCATATGTCAACTGAACGCTTATCGCTTCATACTTATTGTTTCAATGGGGAAAACTCTTTCTTGGCCATCACATGTAAACAATACATTACGAAGCAACCTTGCTGGCTTCCTCGACTCGACTTTTATGGTCATCAATTTGATTTAGGAGAAGGGTTCTACAGAAATGGTCAAAGTGTACCATGTACCAAATACGGTTGACTATTCTCCATTCACCATTTACCATTCACCATTTAGTGCAGCTGGCCGTAATGGTCGTTATGTGGGCTGAGCCAGTTGGCGCGGCCTAGCTCCTGCTCTTGGCACTATTAATCACGAATTGTTGATTGTTTATCAAATCGAGACACCTGAGACAAAACTTGCACACATCTATAGGTCTAAGCGAGAGAGATGAAGAGCAGACTCTGTTGCTTTAACTTATTTATTTTTGGTTGTTTTTTTATTGTGCTAATTAGGCCAAACAAGCTGGCATGAAGTGTGCTCAATTAGCTTTTATTTGGTAGTTGCAAGAACAGGACAACCAAATGAACTCATGGATATGCAAACTATACATAAATTATGCATGAATGCCACTTATTGCAAATGCCTGCAGTATTGTAGCAGGTATCTGAGTGTGTGAGCATTCAATTTGCATTGATTCAATCGAAGACTCAGCAGGCGGCCAAGACGTTGGAGCAGACAGAGCGTCGCACAGCTGGGCCTCAAGAGGACTTGGTACTTGGTTTACTGTATACATATATGCATGCCGTATAAACAAATATAATTATGTGCGCAAATAATTACATTACGTTGCTGGCTCCAATCACGTGACCCCAAACAAATGGCATTTGTTAAGCCAATTACGTGCACTTTTCGGAGAGCAGGAGCAGGAGCTGGGGCCCACAACGGTAGACAGCAAACAGCTGCCGGAAGGAAACCAGCACGGACGTATTTGTCCATTTCGCAGATTCGTAACCATATGCATGTGTGTGTGTGTGCAATGTGTGGGAGGTAGTGGGTGTGGCAGGAGGAGAACCACAGCTGCATGAGTTGGACATTTTCAACATTTTTTAAAGAGACATTGCAGTCTCTGTTTGTGTGTGCCTGGGATCACCTCATGCTTGATTTCATTTCTGTGTGACGTCAAAACCATGCACATTTCTTTTTTTCTGTACAAATAGTAAATAACTTGTGCTCCTTTAGTTGCTTTGGGTCCTTTAGCACCGAACGGAACGCAAGAATTCCAATAAAAATACATGCATAAAACAAAAGGACGTTAAACTGCCAAGAAAGCGTATAAACGAGATGCTCGACTGAGAACATACGCTATAAGCTGTTGAGTTACTCATTTATTTACGACAAAATACCAACGAATAAGCTCAGATGAAAGCTGGCAACAATACAGACGTGCAACAAAGTTTAGGGCAGGATTCATTTGCATGGCAACTGACAGATAGTTGAACTCTGATCAATAAAATACCATTGCATACTTTAAGGGGCCAAGCAAACTCGTACTGTGGCTTTAGTAGTGTGGAATAGTATAACCGACTTACAATGTAAGCGATCGATAGTTCATGTCTAGTCGTGTCAGGGGATAGAAGGCTTGCAACTTGGCTGGCTGGCTGGCTTGCAACGCGGCTAAGCTGCTACAGCTCACTTGGGACGCTTTGTGTTTGCATTCATTAAGGCCATGTGCTTGTAAGCCAACACATGCATCTGTGTGAGTGTGTATGTGTGTGTGTACGCCCATTGCTGTTGCCACCTTTGTTATTGCTGCTCGTCTTTGTTGACTGTTCAATACGCCTGCGGAGGACGTCAGCTTATGCAAAAGTGAAAAATGAACCATTTTTTGGCTGTAGTCAGTCTCAGACTCAGACTCTGTGTGCAGACATTATGAGTGCATAGCAAAGTTGATCAGACGTCAGCACGATACTTTGTAAGTGCAACAGCAGATTGCAATGCGGCACGTTGCTCGTTTCATGTTGCACTTTGCTGTTGCCAAATATTATTTATCAGCAGACAAACTGACACACAATCTACTCAAACTTGCTCCTGATAGCGTGTATTGAGCAGAGCAAAGCAGAGAGTAGCTTGCCACATTATGCAGCAGCAACGCTACGCAACAGTGGCAACAGCAAACAAACACAACAGTGGCAAGTGCTAAAAAGCATTGTGTGTGAAATACATACTGAAACACCTACTCGTACTCATTCATTGTACTCGTATTAGTATTGCATTCGTTTGCCAATTTGCGGTTCTTTCGCCCTCTCTTCATTTCATCCTCTTTAGCATGCAAAAATATTTGGCAAGCGTCGTCGTTACACTCGTCGTATACGCGACATGTCCTTGGCCTTGGTTGGCCATTGAGCGCGTGCAGTGAGAGACTTACGGGGGCGCTGGAGGTACTGGCTACAAAGTGCTACAATTTCCTATTTGCCTGCCGCATTTGCATTGCAATTCTTAAAGCAAGTTGTTTTCATTTTCTTGGCAAGTGGTGAATGGTCGAGTAAAGAGATAGATCATTCTTTTCGCCGTGTTTTATTCGCAACTCACGACACATTTCGGACTAAGGCGTAGTAGTAAACATTTATCTGCACGTGTCCGTTTAATTTCCCCCACTTAGAGCACTGAGTCATCTCTGCAGTGACCTCGGCCTTAGCCGTGGCGAAAAAGATGCATAGTTAACTATGCCGACGCTGCAGTGGGAGCAACCGAACGGCAACCAAGTGTAATTTACCCATGCAAACAGTAATGTAAGAGAGGGGAATTCCTCTCCTCTTCCACCCACAACGTTCCTTCGTTTTTCTGTAATATTCATAAAACGTCGAAGAGGCCAAAGATTGCTAAAAAATTGAGTTGCACTTAGGAAAATTACCATAAAACGTTATTACTAGCAAAGTTGAAACCAACACCAACACCAACTCTAGCAACAAAAACACTAATGCCGATGGCAACGGAGCGTAAATACTCCGACGTGCAGAGAGCGAGAGCAAGAGTTGTAGAGAAGTCGCATGCCAATTCATATTTTGGCCATTTCTCTGCTACGTACTACACAAAATATTCCGTCTGCAGTGCGGCGGCCTGTGGAAGGGATTGAAAAGTGGGGGAACTGAGGCTAGACTTTTTTGTGTGTCAGCGGAAAACAGTAAATTGGCCATGGCTTCAATTTCTTTCTTGTGGCAAGAGCAACCAACCATCGCCATCGTTGTTGCCTGCAACCAAATAAAATACAAATTGCAGACAATTGATTTACCATATGATTGGCGAACACTTTTCGCGGGTTGCGCCAAAAAGTAGGCAAAGGTTAATTGCCATTGCCTGCGGCCTATTTGAATGTCAAAGTGAAGTGCAACTCGCACAGCTATTGAACTTTGTGCCACATGCCACATGCGGTGGCATGATATTCGAATTGGTGGTGGAAGCATGAATATGCAGTGCTCTACAAAAAACGCGTATAAATTATTTCAATCTAAAATATGCTGCTATAAAAATACGAATTATAAATGCAACGACTGGCCAAGCCGGGCAACCGAATGATTGTGCGGTCATTAAAATAAACTTAATCACGGCGTGAAAAAACATAATTGGCAAAAAGTGCAATAACATGAAAAATGCGTTTGAAAAAGAGCAAAGTAAACCACATCAAATAATGCCGACCCCAGAGGACAATGCATTTTGCGAGGGAAGTTTTTGAAATATTGCGGCCAACTAATGGACAATTATTGACGTTAAATAAATTGACAAATTATAGTTAAACATTTCCTAATTATTTACGATTTAAAATGTCAATATTATATATAGTAAAATGAATTGACAAATCAAACAACTCTCGCGTTGCGTTATTAGTTATTTAGCGCGTCTGTTTGCATTACATTACCGAATTATTTATGCACATGTCTCTTAATGACAGTAAGTAAGTTAAGCTCAAAATAATCTGTCAGCTGTTGAGGCTTAATGTATTGCAAAAAAAAAAAAACAAATGCTTTCCCGATGGATGAAATGAGCAACAATGATAAAACAACAGACACAAATAACCATCGAATGCGGCGCACACAGAAAAACACAAAAACAAATAAATGTCTGACCATAAAATATTTATTGAAACATGTGCTCGAATGAACTACAACTCAACGAGAGTATGAGTACTGTGAATGTGAGTGCGGTAAAGCTACCTAGTCGAATGGATTGGTAAACTGAATATTTTAAACACAAACAATCAAAGTTCAAAAGCGAATTTGCCAAAAATTCATTTGTGTTTGTCATTCAGGCAGGGAAGAGAGAAACCAGCGAACGATTCGCTGCACGAGTACTCCAATATTCCCCTATATGTATTTTGTATTATTTGCACATTTTCCTCGATGAATATTCATCACATTTTTTATTGGAATTCCACGAAAAATATCCAAGTCCTGTTTGCCAAGCGATGCTATGCATATACAGAGCACACACAATGCTCGTGTCCACAATCGAATAGGGTAGAGTTGGCTTTTATTTAAAAATATCAGTGTCACTTGGCACATTCCTAAAGGCCCTAACAAAAAAAAAAAGAAAAACTAGACATAGAGTCCAGCTGTTATTTAATCAGTTGCGATTGCTTATCGAACGCGCAAAGCTTTTGGCTTGTGTTAACATAAATATAAATTTAAATCGCTGCAATTAAATCGTTAGCATGTTAACGCATCAGCAGCTGCACAATAACAAATATGAGTGCCAACCATATTCGAAAATGCGAAAATTGCGCAAATTTCAGCAATTCCGTAAACCGCATGAGGTACTATTTTCCTCCACGGTTCTTATTGTTGTTTTTCCCCGCTTATTTTTATACCCGCTACTTATAGGGTAAAAGGGTATTATAACTTTGTGGCAGAAGCAGACATCTTCGACCCCATACAGTATATATTTTGTTAATCAGCGTCAATAGCCTTGTCCATCTGTCTGTCTATCTGTCTGTCTGCCTGTCTGTCTGTCAGTCCGTATGAACACCTAGATCTCAGAGCAATCATTTTTTCGACAGTTTGTTTGCACGCATACCAAATTTGTTTACTTGTCCACTTGCGGAACCACAAATCGATTAAAATCGAACAACAAGCATAATTTTAAAGTTTTAATCGAATTTTGATACAGACAATAATAACTATAGTATTCCAGATGCCAGAGAATTTGATTACCGCCGGATAAAAATTTGAAAAGTTATTTAAGAAGTACTTCGGTATGGCGAAATTCGACTACTGCAATCGGGTTTTACCTGCTTTGGCTGGCAAGCTGATATATTTGACCTCTATGGTATATTTATAATGTAGTACTTCACTGATTTACCAAATATGGATTTCGGTATAGCTTAGTATTTTGCGGTATATTATTTGGTATATCTTAAAAATAGTACCACACTGATTTTCTTTTACACTAAATCGGTAACGGGTATCTTACAGTCAAGCACACTGTAGATTTCTTACTTGTTTTTGTTTTTTTTTGCTTTTGGTTCCTTTTGCATTTTCCATTTTGCATTCTTGATGACGTACGAAACAATAAATATCGTCTGTACAATGCATGTCATGTGTGTGTGTGTGATGTATTTGTATATGTGTGTGTGAGTGTATACATTCTCTGAAAGGAATGTACACACACACACACACATACACGGACAGTCGCGGTACTCACCTGCACCGAATGATCCAAATTATTGATGATGCGTATCACCCGACCGGCGCTGCGTTTTATCGAGCCCGATGTGGTCGATAATGTGCCCAAATCCGCTTCCATTATTGAAGGCTTTCGGCTGGCGGGCTTCGAGCCCCAGCCCTGATTTCCGGGCGAAGCGTACCACATGCCGTTCTTTTTACCGTAGCTGGCAGGCTGTAGACACACAAACACAGAGACACCCGGAGCAAAAAGAGAGAAAGAGAGAGAGAGAGACAGTGAGTGAGAGGAAGAGAAATAAATAAATAGTAAAATACGGAAAGTCCGGCACTGACTACGTTGTATATCTGCATATACTCGTTTCATTTCGATTCGTTTGGGTTGACGAGTGTTCGCGCAAACATTCGCATCGTTAGGATGGCGGGAAGGAAGGGCGGAAGGCGGACAGGCGGATAGGCGGACAGCAACTGGCGACTTTCGTGAAAAATTTCGCGCAAATCTGGAATTAATTAAATTGTTTTGCGGCACGCACGAAAAACAGGACCATAATAATCGCACGGACAGGGACAACAGACGACGCCACACTAAAACTTTATGGCCAGCACTTGTTCCGAGTATGTTTCGTAAATTTAATTTTCCTTCGAACGCCATTTTGCTTTCCTTTTGGGGGGGATGAGAGGCGTGCTCGCAAGTTGCTCAGTCGGGAATACTTTTGTGGTCTTCCAACAAAAGCAAATCAATTATCGTAGATTAGAATCAAATGGTCGTCCAATCAACTTTGCTTAATCCCCTTTGGCACAACATTTGAGATAACGATGATGCGACGCAAAACACAATCAAATCAATGCATACAATTTGAGTTGAGATTTTAAAATGGAATATAATATTGATGTGACATAAAATAAACGAAATAATTAAATACTTAATTATTCGTATTAATTAAGATGTCTCTAGAGAGCTTTTATCTATCATAACTAATAAATTAAATTAGTTGCGCTTGTCTGAACATTTTTAAAAATATTTAAAAAAAAATATTAAATTTGCAGCCTACTCAGATTTAAGAGTGTCTGTGTTTTTTTAACGTTACTTAAAAACGGGAGGTGCAAAATGAGTAAAAAATTCCACATTTTGGGCATTACTTCTTGTGCTTGTATTATTCATACTTTATTTCGCTCTTTTTCGAGTTACGAAACAAAATTTTAAGAGATGACTTATAATTTTGGGCAGAAGTTTATTAGAAAATACTTTATTCATTTTATATGGACATCATTGTTTATTTGTATTACCATGGAGTTAGTTGGAATTTCAAATATATTTTTGATATATATTTACACCTATACTAATTTATATATTTTATAGGGCATAATATCGTACATACATTTTTTTCCAATCAAATAAATAATTACATTTCAATAGTTAAAGTCACCATAAAAGCGATAAATAATAATAAATTGTATTAAAATTGTGTTTGTCCTTGTTGAATTTGTTTTCGGAAGTGAATGCTCAATTTTAATTTCTTTATGGCCCCAATTATTTTTCAATTTAATTTAATGTGCCAGTTGCGACTGCGGCTGGGAGAGCGAGGTCGACATCAACGTTGACGTCTGCGTCTGCGTCTGCGTCGCCGTCAACGTCAACGGCGCCTGTGTTCGCTTTTCACTTTATTAGATTCCGGAAAAGGCACACACAATAATTTTAAAAACAAAATGCCGCAGGAGCTTAAGAAACAAAAACTCAAATTGAAATTAATGCAAATTCATTTTAAACTCAATTCTTCAACCAACATTTGTACATTTGCTTTGTGACAGCAGCGCCCAAAAGGCAGACGAACGGACGGACAGACAGACAGAAGGGCGGACGGACGGACGGACGGAGTGAATCCTGACCGACCTGACCCCAATAACGACTGAATACAGTCGCAATATATGTTAAAAAGCTCACACACTCTTATAAATTTTTATGTGTGTACACTATGCATATACTATACACTATATATACATATAAAAACATATATATGTGGTATATAGTGTGTGCTATGTTTGTGCTTGTATAAATGAATGTTTTTTATAGCATTATCCATAGGAAGCCTGTGTGGATTTTCTGGCACAGCATGTGCAGAGGGTTACAATCAAAATCAAGGTTTTTAATTGAAATTGAAATTCAACAAAATGCTAAAATATCGGCATGAGACTGACGGCGTTGACTCTCTCTCGCCCTCGGTGTGAATTGGGATTTGTATGCTATTTGAATTTTTCTCTTTTTTGGTATCTTTTTTGTGCTGTTGTAAAGTCAATGTTATCAGTGGATGGATTCTTAACCTTTTTATCAATTACTGGCATGTTTAATATGCACTATGAAACCAATTAAAAATGCATAAAAGTAAATCTTTTGTTGTTTACAGGTGAAATCAAATCGAACGCATCGAAGAGAGCAACCTTGTGGCCTAGATGCTGCCACATTGAGGCCAAAGGCATGCAAAATGGCCACTTTAACTAACGCACTTGGCTCGGGGTAGCTGTAGCTACTTAGCAAATAGCAGTTTAGCAAAAGCTTAAATTACGCGCTCAATTAAACTTTGAGCAACTCGCAGCAAGCTCAGAGAAACGGGTGTTCGCCCTGGGTGAAGTGGAATTGAGTGGAGTGGGAAGGGGAAGGGGATTGGGAGTCTGAGTGTAACTTCAAAGCCCTTCGTTTGAGGTGCAGCCTCGCAGAAAATTCATTGAAGCCATCAACAACAACGACAAAACGTCGTACTACATCTCAAACCAAAAGCGAACCAAACTCACTCTTCAAACTGTGCTGAACTGTGTGTCGAGGGTCTCCTGAATCTGAATCCCAATCTGAATCTCAGACGCAGCTTTGGGGTCGTCCCAAGGCCACACATTTTTCGGGGGCATATTTAATATGTGAGCTTGCTCTCTCGCCTTGCCTTACCGCCTTCGATAATCGCAATGCTTATTATTGCTCGAGGGTATTGAATTTTTATTGCCGTAAACAAATAAATAGTCAGACAAAACAGTTATCTTCTCTCCACTCTCTGTGTGTGTGTAAACAAATAAATACGCATACTACATGTGGTACGGATGAGGTCTAGTCTTTTTGATGTTTTTTTGGTGCTAAATCAACACCTCCTTCCTCTGCTACTAGCTGCTCAAGACAATGGGGTTGTTAGCCTCTGCGGGAAAAAGGGTGTAGGTATTAAATGTATGGATGGCGTCATCAAATGAAATAAGCGTTTAATTTAAATAGTGGGATCTTCTGCTTGCTTTTACTATGTCTGTCCTTTTATCTCACTCAGTTTGTTTTAATAAATTTCAACTGTTTAAATGGGTTGACAAGTCTAGAAGTTATTAAGCGTTGAAAGCAATTGTAAAATTAAATATATAATTGACATATTATAAACTTTTCAGGAATTGTTTTTTCTCTAGCTGTTGCTTTGAAGTTACTACAACGATATAAGTTGACAAATGGGGATTTAATTAATTGTAAAACTGTTTAGTCAGCAAACTCTAGTGAGTTGTTGGATTAGCCATATGCAACTGAGCTATGAAAAAACAAGTAAGAAAGCTACAGTCGAGTGTACTCGACTGCGAGATACACGCTACCCATTTTGAATAAAAGAAATATATTTTGCGGTATTTTTCTTAAAATATACTGAAAAATACTAAAAATATACCAAGTGGTATATTTGGTATATCGATATAGTACCGCATTCAAAATATACCATAAACGGCACAATATACCAGATTGTCAGCCAAGGCAACTAAGACCCCTAGAAAGTAGGCGTTTTGCCCATACAAAAGTATTTCTTTAATAACTTTGACAATTTGTATCTGATCGCAACCAAATTTTCAGGAACCATAACTAATATAATAGTTTGTATATTGAATATATTGTATATACCAAAATTCGAAACTCTAGCTTTAAAATTACGCTTGTTATTTGATTTTTTTGATTTGCGGGGGCGGAAGTGGGCGTGGCAAAAATTTGAAACAAACTTGATCTGCGTGCAAACATAACAAATGCCGTCGAAAAAAAATTATTGCTCTATCTCTTATAGTCTCTGAGATCCAGTGTTTCATACGGACGGACGGACAGACACACAGACACACAGACGGACAGACGGACATGCCTTGATCGTCTCGGCTGTTGACGCTGATCAAGAATATATATACTTTATAGGGTCGGAGATGCCTCCTTCTACCTGTTACATACATTTCCTGCCGGCACAAAGTTATAATACCCTTCTACCCTTTGGGTAGCGGGTATAATAATAAACTAATCAAAATAGTTTATATACTATTGCAGAAAGTTTGGCTAGTCAGTAATTTATTTGGACATTAAGTTTAAATTGAAAAATAATGGCATTTGGCGTAACACTTGTTCCATTTGAATAGATCTATGAAATGTGTGTGTAAGATAAGCAGAAAGTTTTGGAGAACATACGTGTTCTAAGCAACTGCATTTGAAATTCAAATTCGAGAAAATTTACGACTATCTTTCACCGAGAAGAGCGGAGACAAAGAATAGGGACGACGACGAACTTACCCGCCTAGGACGATGTACGAGGTGTACTTATGAGAACAACCGCAGAAACGTCAAGTGAAATATTTAAAATTGCGCATACGCCACGTCAAAAAGGCTGGCGCACAGCCTGCACACGTAGACCATTAAAAAACACTTAGAAAAACAACAAAAGTCATTTAAACTTTTTGCCAACTTCTTTTTGCTTTTGCTTTTGCTGTGTGCTGCACTGTGTGCTATACGTCAAAATGGTTGGGGGCAGCAAATACAAAAAAAAAAAGAAATGTGAAATTAAGAGATGTGTGTTGGCGGCGGAGAATGGCAAATGGCGAACAGCGAGCAGCAAGCAGCGAGCAACGAGTGGCGAGTGGGAAAGTGGAGAGCGGAGAGTGGAGAGTATGCGAATGGTGGTTGAGTGGGTAAGTGGCCTCATTGTTTACACTGAACACTGACCCAAGACTTGGACGGCGATGTGAGCATCACAAAGGGCGAACTTTCTTCGCTATCCTCGTCGATGTACATTTAAGCGAAAGTTTTTCTCCTCTGCCCTGTTGATGAGTAGCTTCGTATTGTATGTGGTGGCGGGAGGCGGGGGCGGAAGACAGGAGTCGAGCTGTGGGTGCGACTGTTTGCACACTTTAGTTGGCTTTTTGCTTTTAATTCACTTGCAGTTGCAGTTTTCCTTCACAACAGCAGCAACAATAACAACAACAGCGGCAACAACAGACGAGCACAGCATTAAGTTAATAATAAATAAACGTAATTTTCTCTCTCGCCCGCTCGGATGTAGCGCTTAAACTGTTCACTGTGCAACGCGCTGCCTTTTAAAGTGAGTTAATTGAAAGCATTTAAATTTAATGGCACTTTAAATTAGTTGATTGCTTGCCCAGGTCTTTACTACAACACTGCACTTATGCAACACTGGAAGGCAACTGGTCGGTCAGCCTGGATCTGAACCGCACATAAGTTTTTTGTATCACGCGGCTAGCTTAAATTTCAACTTTAATTTTATTGTTTTTTATGCTTTTCGCTTTTTTTGCCCGGGAGCCAACAATTTGCTCGCTATTTAGCTTTCGTTTCCTTGGCGTTCGCTCTGCGACTGCAGCTAAGTGGCTGAAATTCACAAATCCAAAGGCTCACTTGCTTTGCGACGCCACTTCACGCGATTCCCCTGCCGCGTCACGCCACGTCACGCTACGTTACGTTACGTTACGTTACGCTATCCGACTGACCAGGTATTACACGTATACACATGTAAATGCATGCGAATGTATGCGTGTTGAGCTGTGTGTGTGTGTGTGTGTGTGTTTCACACGTGTCGCATACATAAACCATATTCAAATTGCCAACGCGCGACTTTATTTCGTTTTGCACAAAGCACACACACATTCGCACACACTCGCGTGCCTTTCTTTACAAGTCACGTGAATGTGTGAATGTGTGTGTGTGCGCCGCGTATAGTTGTATTTATTTATTGTTTAGCCAAATCAGCAGCAGTAATCTCGAGCCGCGAACATTAGCTGCCATTTTGTTGTGTCCGTTTACAGCGCTCTTTCGCAGTGCTTGTAATTGCCTCAGTGTTTGTTCTTCGGCAGGTTACGACCACGAGACCACGACAACTACAACTACAACTACAACTACAACTACAGCGACAACTACAACCACCACAACAACAACAACTATAGCAAGGTAGTGTGCGTACTTGTAGTACCGCCACTCGACGCTGAATGGCGCTTCACTCGCTAAATGCGCGCCAAAAGTATGACAGGCATTTTGTTGTTGTTGTTTTTGGTCGTCAACATCGCATGCTATCAACTAACTGCAAACTGCAAACTGTTAACATGCAAACATGCATACAAATAATACAACCAAAACATATGTATGTGTATACTACACGTATTTGATTTGCTATCTAAACATCATATTTATGATATGCTCAAGCACAATCATGTCTCATTAGCCGCTGCACCATCAAGTGAGTTGTTTTGCCTCGTCAAACGTCGTGTGCCAACAGCTGATACTCTCCATACACACTATGTTAGTAGTTTGTTGTTGTTCTGTTGATTCGGCTACACTCCCGAGTTATTGCGACGCTCTTGGGTTTTCCCATACACACACACACACACGCACACACACACGCTCACACTAGCTTACACCATCGACTTTGGCACTTTCGCTCTTTGCCTTCGGCACTGTATTGGTATTGGTTTTGCGTTGGACTGTGGTGTTTGGAGGGAGATGAGGAATGGAGGGCATGGACATTGCTATTCCTATTGGCATTCGTATTGGCATTGGTATTGGTTTTGGCATGCATAGCAAGCAATTTTGCCTAGAGTGCGTGTATCGCAGTTGTAGTTGTATTGGTAGTTGTAGTTGTAGTCGTAGTTGTATCCCTAGCTGCAGTTGTAGTTGTAGTTGTCTTTGTAGTTGTCGTTCTCGCTGTAGTGGTTGTTGTCGTTGCTGTAGTTCTAGTTGTTGCTGTTGTCGTAGTTGTATTTACCGGCAGCCAGCCTGACTGACTGACTGCCTCAACTGCCACTGCTGCGGGTGGGGGTTCAAGTCCAGCCTGGGCCCCCGAGTGGAGTGGAGAATGGAGAGTGCAGAGTGGAGAGCAACAAGAGTGGGCTAGAGGCTAGAGTGGGCCTGCCCCTCTGTAAGTTGATGTGGTAGTTTAGCTTATTGCTTTTCACTTTGAAGTGGCTTTATATGGATATTTATTACCATGTCGGTAGTATTTGTGTTTCACTTGCAAGTAGCACGTATTCTCACCAATTCTCCCCCACCCCCTCCTCCCTCTCGAATGTATGTGTATAGTATGTTATACTGCTCCTACTCGAACATTGGGGTTTTTCGCTAGTTTTTCGCTTTGATATCGTTGCCTACGGCCATTCTTCAACGTCGTCAGTACGCTCGCCTCGCATTCTCTCTATGTGCAGTTTACTGCCCAGCTGCCTTTTCAATTTTCTTTCATTTTGTTTGTTGTTTCTGTTTCTGTTTCGGTTTCTGTTGCTGTTTTCTCTCGTAGTTGTTGCTAGCATTTTATGGTTGTATATCGTGTGTTTGGGCTGTGAATGAAACTGTATGAATTAGAATCGTCCTCTGCTCCTCTCCTTTCCTTACCATGTACGTCTCTTCTTTCATTATATACACTTGCTTTCTCTTTCTGTGACCCCCATAGTTCTTGCTCATTGTTATTTTGTTTCTTTGAAATTTAACAAAATAATTATGCTGCCTTTTGCTATTTGATTCTTTGCTACATCGTATTTTGTATATCAGAAAATCGAGTTAAGTCACTTTTTGTTATTCGATCAGAGCACAATAAGAGTTACTTGGCCAGCAGCAAACTAGAAACTTTATCTTTAATCAAGACAAAGAAATGTTTAATAAACTTGGTTGCATTTAATAGCCTAACTGGATTTATAGTTGCAGGTGAAAATAAATTGTCCTTGCTGCTGTCCCGACTACATAATTAAATTTCAAATTGATTCCGGCCTTTTGCTGTCACCTGAAAGCCATCAATTTCCCAAGCCCGGCGAGTACAGACATTTTCGATGACGTGCTGAAACTCAAAATGAAGGAATTCTGTTTTGCTCTATTGATTCTCCTGAAACCTATTTATCGCGCAGGTAGTCGATGATACATTGTCGCTGTTTTCATTAAATTGCCATTGAGTTTGGAAAAGTTTCACGAGGTAAACTTGAAATAACCGAATTTTTGTTAGCATCGAATCAATGTTGGATATATGTAAAGTTTATAAAATTAGTAGCTTTTATATTAAAAACTACAAATATAGGTAAACATTTATTTTAGGCTGCAGACCTCAAATATTAAATTGACTTTAAACGTTTATTTCAGTGTGAAATGTTTCAATTTGGAATATTTATTTCATTTCTTTTTGTAATTTTATATTTCAAATGATATTTTTTTTTATAAATAAATTGAATTTTGTAGCGTTGTCAAACATTTTGAGCTTGCTCACCCAACACATATTAAATCAACTTCAATCAAGCAAATATTTCAGGGGAAAAACAATTATTGTAAACTGAAATGATGCACGCATTGATTGAAAAAGTTTTCAATTTGCTAAAAATCTTCTCGAATGGAATAAAGTCGAATGATCACACTTTCACACAAGCTGCTTTGTGATGTGATAGAAGGTCTAATCTTGACTCTGTCACCCTTGCCGTCAATTTGACATGACAATCAACTTAACTTGGACATGTATTAGGTACACACACACACACACTCGCACTTGCACACACACACATATGTGAAAACACAAACACGAGAGTAATGTTAATGTTTTTCCAATCAATTGGGTCACCAACAAGACTGGACTCGAACCCGTATGAAAATAAATACGCCGCACACGTACGCTGGCTGTGGTTCAATAAACAAACACTACACCCATACACACACACACACACATACGCACACACACACAGAAACAAAAAGAGATACATTTGATGGGCATTTTCTGTATGAGAAGACAACCAAAACGGCAACAACAAAATATTGCCAATATAAAACACGACACAGTGTTCAATAGAAGTGATCGAACAATATGGAAATAGAATTGAATATTATGAAGCACACACAAACACAATGTAATCCTCGCTTGTTTTGTCTAGTTGTTGTTCAGTTATTGACAACAACTTTGAGTCCCCCAATGAAAGGTGCATTCAGTGGGGGACCATTTGATGTTCGAGCGAATGGTTTATGGAATTCCAAAATATGTGCTCATACATAAGCAACACACACAATCGGCCGAAAAATAATTCTCATTGTCTGGCCGAAACTATGGCAATGCGTTTTTGGTCAGTTTCATTTTCATTTTCGTTTTCAGTTGAGTTGAGTTTTCAGTTCAGCTCAGTGTTGCATACTTTTATGTTCGACCATCAACTCATATTTTTCATTTTGCAGTATCTATTGTCACACACACACACACACATAGACAGTCTAGTCACACACTCAGTTGTCGCTTACCGGGCTCAACTTGTTAATAAAACTTTACCGATTTTATGCCTTGGCAAAATGATTACTGCGAAGCACACACAATTTAAAGTTTTTAGCGCACATAAATCAAAAATCCAAAGCCAAACCGCAGAGTCCACAATTGCCGGTAAGGCTCCAGCTTCAGTTCAGTTTCTGCTCTTCAGCTCTTTGCCTGCTGCTTCAACTAGTTCTTGTGGCTTGACTTCAGCTTCTGCAGGAGTCTGGCCAACGCGTGCGTGCAAAGTTGTTTAGTGAAAAACTTGAACTGGACACAGCGGTTGCCGTTGCTCTCTGAGCACACACAAAAAAACACAGAAATGTACAAAGTCGAGTTGAAACAAAAGTGCTTTATGTGCCACAAGGTAGCAGCAATCGAACAAAGCGGGACAGCGATAGTGGAAAGGAGTGGGGAAGCGAGAAAAAGAGAACACACAAAAACCAGCAGCAGGGCAAGGAAAATTAATAAAAGTCATAATAATACTCGCAATTTCCTTTACCCCGCCCACAGCACAGCTCAGCTCAGCTCAGTTGAGTTCAGCTTTTTGCATATTTGAACTGTGTGCGAGTACTCGACAGAAAATTCCTTTGCCGCAGATTGGGGCAACAACAGTGGAAGCAGCAGCTAGATGCTGCTGTTTTGCAGTTTGTTGCGCTGCTTTTCATTTAAATAGTTTCAATTGGCATATTTTTGGCTCATTTATGCGCCCTTGATGCGATAGTTGCGATATTATTATTATTATTATTACTATTACTATTATGTTTTATTTCTCTGGTCCTTTGTTGCCTCTAAAGTACACTCGAGTGTGTGTGTGTGTGTGTGTTGGGCTATAATCCAGAGCAACCTGACCCTCTCGACTCTGGGGTTGTTGATGGCCTCGCAAAGCACCGAATATTTTTATGCAACATTCGTGCGGAAGTGGCATGGCTGGTGACTTATCGCCGCCATTCCGTCGGCCATCGACGTGCGTCCATTCGTCGCTTATTGTCAGCTCTCTCTCTCTCCACTCTCTCACTCTTCGTTTGCGTGTGTGTATAAATAATTTCAGCATTTATTATTTGCTTTAGGTGTAAATATTTCAAGCTCACAAGTCGGCCGAAAAAAATGAGCAAAAAGAAAGTTGTAGCTCGCTTTGCTAGAAAGAGGTCGAGGTTTATGGCTTAATTATTCCAGTGCATGAAACGCGCTGCTGGCTTGAGACTGAGACCAAGCTAAGAAGAGAGAGAGAGGAAGAGGGAGTGGGGAAGTCAAAGATGGAGCAAAACGCAGGAGACGGAGGCTTTGCTCCCATTGTGAAACGAGTGCGGGCCATTTGTGTGTGTGTAACCCCTTTTATGTGGCTATGACCTAAGAAACGATTGCCAAAGGCCTTACCACGCCTTCCCCATTATAATCCGCCCGCTTGTGGTTACCCTGCTCCTCCCCCTCTCTACACTCCTCTGCTATGTGGGTTGTGCCTTTCCTTACGATTTTTTTTGTAGATTCCTTGCCACAGCACACGCATATTATACATAATTTTTTATGATTTATAAATCCTAGAGCTTGTCGTATTTTCGTTTTTTTATTTTTTGTTGATTTTATTTTATTTTATTTTAATTATTTCCTACATGCGCGCCGTTTGTTAATGGCCACGTCAGCACCGACTTTAACCGTGTGAAGCAAAGTGCTCTCACTCCTTTTTGCGAGCGGAGGTCAACTTTGTCATTAACCCATAACTAGTTAAAAAAAAAAAAAATGAAGAGAAAAGGAAAGAAACATAATAAATGATGGGAGTATGAAATACGCTCGTGTGGCACGTGCAACGGGGTGGCATCAATTGGTAATTGGCAAATCTGTTTGTGACCCGAATCGGATTTGAATCCGAGCACAGGAAATATGCCACAATATACAATAAATACAAATGTCATGCTCAGCTTAGTATTTCTGTTTTTTTTTTTTTTTTATAGATTTCAATTCGCCAAAATGACCTTCAGCCGGTGTCTGCGACTGTCTGGACTGGAGTTGACTGGACTGGATGACTTGCCTCATTTTGTATTTTGGGGGAGGAATATTAAATTTTCTTTTTGGTGAATAGCGTTACAGAAATTCATAAGCTGATTTGAATTTAATTACGAGTTGCGGCGCCGTGCGATTTTTTTTTTCTATTTTTTCTTCGCTCAGTTGACATTGGAACGCCGTTTTGCTGTTTGTTGTCCGATAAACGTTATGCAAATTGCAAATTACCTGCCACATGCCTCTCTCAATACCAACTTTTGTACTTTTTTTGCTTTCAATAATGCTGACAAATTGTTGATGAATGTGTTAAATGCGAATTTCGCTTCTTTCTTGAGCAGTGCTGCCAGCGCTAAAGGTAGAAAATGGCAGCACTGGCAACAACAGCAGCAGCAGTGCTGCCTAATTGCATTTCGTGCGCCGCTCTGTCTCCAGTGGCACGTTAATGAGTGCTGGGAAACGCGCAGGAATGCCAACTTTACTAAATCATTTCAGGCATGACAACTTGACGTTTAGACCATGTACAATTGTGGGTGGGCATTGTGGCCATGTGCCACATTCACACACACAGACACACACACACACAGTACGTATGTATGTATTTGTGTGGAACATGCATATATATCACATATGTCTTTACCATTTCCAAGTGACATTTTCTGCTCCATTATTTTCATCATGTCTGACAGAAGACGCGTCAACATGCAAGTGGCAAACACAAGGGGCACAACACGTAACTGTGCATGTGAATGAATATGTGTGGCAGGCACTGTAACAGCAACAGCTACAGTAACGCCAACTCTTTTCGCATTGTCCGCCTTTTGTCTGGCTTAGACACCAATATATTATGTGTGTGTGTGAGAGCGGAAGGGAAACTGAGATGTGTGTGTGTGAGTGTGAGTGTGAGTGTGTCACGAGTATCAGTTAGCTGTTGCATGCCACACAAACACAGCTAAGTATGCAGTAAAGTATACACTTATTTCCTGCAACTTCCACTTTAGTCCGAGAACAAGTACTTACGAGCCCAGAGAAGACTTTACTTTGCGTCAGCAATTTGTAATGGAAATATTTGTTGGTCGCCTGGGATGAGGGATTTGGGATTAAAGCCAAAGCGAACATCTTTTGCTCGACAAAAAGGCGGCACCCTCCGCTCTCCTCATGCCATTTATCATGGGGCACTGTGATTTAATTTATGCATCTTGATCCCTTTCAAAATAACAAACTGGCATTGCAACATTCTGTGCATGCAAATTTGACACTCTGCCTCATTATTTGACACCACAATAATTTGTGACTTGCCACACACACACACACACACACACACACTATATCGACACACACACTCGCTTGCATCGGGGTTAATAAGGAAATATCCTTTTACACATGTGACCCTAATAATTTTGCCAGTTTCTTCTTCTGCTGCTGCTGCGAGAGAAAAGCAAAGTCTGAGAAGTGGCGAACTACGCGCTTGCATTACTAATAATAACCATTATGTGCACGAGTGTGTGTGCTGTGTGTGTGTGTGTGCTGTGTGTTGTGATTTATTGCATTCGTGTGCCAGATTTTACAAATGTAATGCGCCGCACACTCCATGGAGGAGTCCTCTTCCCCATTCCCATTCCCATCCTCATCCTCATGCATATGCAAAGTTTCGAATATTTTGCTTTGCCAGCCATATGAGTGCGACATTGTACTAAGTATGTAGCTATATACTATACATTCCCATGCGTGTGTGTGTGTGTGTGTGTGTGTGTGCGAGGGTGTGACTCTGACTCTGATTCTATGCTCTGTTGTTGTGGCAAGCATAAATTTACGAAGCAAAGTCATATTTCTTTCGACATTTTGTGTGCGTTTCATTTCATAGCCAAAGTGCCATGGACATACGTGTCGGAATTATTTGACTTCCGTATCCGTTTCAGTTGCTGTTGCTTTTGCTGTTGCTGTTGCTCTGTTGCATATGAATTTGTAATTTTTAACGGCTTTACAACTTCATGGATTGCTTAAATAAACGGAGATGCTTTCACCAATTAATTGAGATACAGAGAAGTGGAAAAATCAGCATTGTGTGCTAACTGATTCAATTAGATGACAAACTTGAGATGCAAGTGCATTCGCCCATATTCACATATGTACATTCACATATTCATTTTCCATATATTTGTATTCATATGCAGTTGCACAACTGAAGACAGCTTCATAACTATGCACATATCATTGTTGAAAACTGCCTCAACTTTTCCAAATCTGATAAATTATAACTGGCAAAAGTTGCGTTTGGAAATGTTAAACATTGCCTCGGCATTTTGCTGCAACTTGAAGCATTAGTTGTGGCAAGTGCATTCGTGTGCGTGTGTGTGTGGCAAAAGTTGAGCATTTTCAATTTATGTGCGTGGCCTGAATAAGTATTTCCCTAAAGCACTTTTGAATCACTTTTGGGCAATTTTGCCATTTTAATCAGTTCACTTGCAGCAACTTGTGATGCATGCCACATCTCATTTTGCATTGACACCTTTTACTATATATGTATATATATTTACTTGTGATGTCTGCAGAAAGGCATTTACAGCCGACTCCTTGGCCCAAAAGTCACGCAACGTCGTCAACTTCTCGGGCGGCTCTCGAGCAGCGTATGTGGTCATCTCAGTGGTTGTCGACTCGGCGTACATCAGTTCGGCTTTTCTTTTGCTTTTGTGGTCGGTAATTATTTTATTATTGTACTTGTTGGCTACTTAGCCTAGTTTTGGTTTTATTTTTGGCTATGTTGCGCCTTGAACTCCAAATAACTTGCCATAAATGAAATGTGAGCACGTGACAAACGTTGGCCTAATTTATGCGCTTGACTCTCAAGGTGATTTTGTGTGCCTCAACAAAAGGCATTCATCACACGCTCTCACACTCACTGAGACAAAACGCAATTAATACCACAAAAAACATACACACTACACTACACACAACACACGAAACGTGGGCGAATTTTAAAAGGTTTCTCGTGTTACCCAGATCTGAATCCGAATCGAGATCCAGAAGAGAACATGTTCCCGCGTATAACCGCATTCACCCGTTCGCTTTGGCGCTTCAACTGTTTTGCGCCTCTGCAACATTTTGTGGCATTTGGCCACAGTGTAGCCGGAACGCCTATGGTCGAAAGTTTTGAGTGTTTCTTGTGGTCTCGAAGCGATATGGCTATATGGCGACAATATGGCGCAAAATATTGCAGCGCATACATAAACATTAGCAAACAAAGGAGGGAAGGGGCGTGTGTCAGTGTGTGTGTGTGTGAGTGTGTGATATACTCTAATGGCATTTTCAAATGGCTTAGAAAGTAACTTTATATGAAAGCCGCAGCTCAGTCACATACGAGTGCAAGGCAAGACGTTGGCGATGTGGTTGAGAATGACGGGCACTGTGACACGTTAACCATCAACAACGACGGCAACGATGTCGACGACAACACACACACTCACACACACAGCGAGAAACGACAACGACAACAATGGCGGCGTTTCAATTGCATTTCCGTTTGCACCAGTTTTCATTTCAAAACTCATAAGTTTTCGACGACGTCAACGGCAGAGCAACGACAACAACAACAAGAAGAACGGAGGAGGACGCGCGACGTCGATGACGAAGACGTGACCAAGTTGGGACCTCGCAGCTTAGCTGTCGCCGTCGACGTCGTCGTTGTCGTCGGCTTTGGCCAGCGCACGATCTTGTGGTTGACGGTGCGGCACAACTGTTTGCAAATTCTGAAACTTTTCAATATGTCGCGCTAGCTCAACGAGTAGAATGCCTGCACAGTGGCACAAATTGCAAATAGTTGGGGCAAAAATGTTGTTTACATAATGCACAATTTCAGTAAACGACAGCCAACTCGATATGCAATGGAAAGCATAAAGAATGTGTGGCAAGTCTGCTTTAAAATATGTTTCCCTTGTCAAAAGTTTTAGTTCTCATACACACAAAAAAATCGTCATTTAATTTGCAATTTAATTAAACAACTGTCAGTTGTGTTCATAATTAAAAGTGTGAAGCATTTGTAGCAAGTCTCATCACAACTCAGTTCCCTTGTCAGTGAGTGAAAGTTGTCTGTGGAAAACAAGAAGAAGAGGAAGGAGCTGAGTGAGAGGTCCTTCCGCTGAGCCGCTTGACAACTTTCACCATTAGCGGCACAATGGAATACAATACATACATATACACACACACACACAAGTCGAATTTGTTGTCTGCACCATCAATTCAACTTGAAGACGTCGTTTTCCGTCGTTTCCCCTACACTCCCAACACCGCCCGTTCTACGGATGGGCGACACCAAATGCCGCATGCCCCCCAGACGCTTGTCGCTTGTCGCCTCGTCTGTGTTTTATTGCTGTGCGCTTTGGGGGCAATGAGAATGGTTCCCATTGCCGTCGACGTTGCCGTTGTCGTTGCCTACTTTGCCGCTCGACGCCCGGTGAATTGAGTTGTTTTGCATAGTTTAAACAAATCCCTTGACGTCAGGCTTAGAGTTATGAAAATATGATGGCACAATCTGAGCAAAGTAGTAGGAGGAGGCAGCATTGCAGTTTAGTTGGCCCCGCCTTTGCTTGCCTGTGAATAATTTATTTATTTTGCAAATTTCGCTTTTGCCGCTTAAATTGGATAAACAGTTTAGGTACTTTAGCTTTTGTCGCTGTATAAAATTTGTGATCATTTATTTCAGCCTCTGTTTTGCCACTTTGCCAGTTGCCAGTTGCAAGTTGGCCACTTATTTTCTTGGCAGCCGAAAAACGAGAACAAAGAAGAAAAAAGACTACAATTTCTAATTACTGTCATTTGGCTTTTACTTGTGCCGACTTAAGCTATAGGCCAATGTCTGCGGTTGGCCATAAAACCGATTGCTCTGCGTGATGCTGCCAACAAACATTACGTTAATTTCGTTTAGTGTGCGAGCATTTTTTGGCTCTTCTTTAGTTTGTTTCCAAATTGGGTTTATTTCTTATTAGCCCGGTTGTGTTTTGCCAGTTGCTAAAGCGAGTGCAGCTGCAGCTTTCGGGCCAAGCCTCTTTCGTGTACTTAGCGCCGGACAATGCATCAGCTCAGAGTCAATAAAGTTTTATAGTGGCAGCAACCTTTGGCGCAGCTTGCAACAGTTTAAAATTGTCCTTTACTATTTATTTAAGGACACTCCCCATTGTTTGTCTCGCAATTGCAATTGCAATTGCAATTGTTGTAGCTGTAGCTGTAGCTGTTGCTGTTGCTGCAATTAAAAACGCTGATATATGTGCTTTTTACAATTCAATAAATTCGCGCAATGCTTTACTGTTGCCCAGCAGCAACAGCCAACAGACAGAGGACAACAGACAGGAGACTGTCTGCCCTGCTGGCCATCATCCTAGGTCTGACCAACTGACCATCTCGTCCTCTTCTGCCCCAGAGTGCAATATTTAATGCAATGCTGTTGTTTTCGCCTCCACTCTGGCCTTGTACACAATTTATTTTGACTCTTTGCACGCGACCAATTCTGAATCTTGCAACCAATGACAGTTTAATTAATTGCCACACTGTAATGCGTTTTAAATTGTCATGTTTATACAGCAATGTCCGGCGGCTGTCGAGAGCCGACAATGCTCACTCGCTCTCTCTTCCTCTGTCTCTTTGCCCCCCTCTTGACTCACTGCTTGCGTTTACTATTATTCTGTGGGTGGTTGACGTTAAGCTCGATGCTCGATGGCGATTGCCTGACGGGTGACCGGTGATGGGTGATGGCGGCTGATTGTGCCACAATGGTAGACATTCGACAATTGCAATCGAACACTACAAATATTAAGTATACGCATCAATAATAAACAAGCCCACTAAATGTTTTGCCTTTCAATGCAATGTTGTTCAGTTTAATTAAAATTGACTATATTGCAATTCAGGAATTTCTTATATTCTACTTTGACATTTTTTTTTATTAAATTCGAAATTCGAAATATTAAGTATACGTATCAGAGATAAATAAGCCAAGTAAAAGAAATGTTATTCAGTTTAATAAAAAGTGATTATTTTTATCATTTTATATTTCACTTTACTGTATATTTTTTTGTTCAAAATTTACTCTGGCTACTCAAGAAATATTAAGCATACGCATCGATAATAAAGAAGACCGGTGAATGATTTGCCTATCAATGAAATGCATTTCAGTTTAATAAAAAGTGATAATTTATTGCTATTCAGAAATTACACATATTCTTCTTCGCTTTTATATTTTGTTTTTATAACACATCTCTTGATACTCCTATCAAATTGCAAATATTAAGTATACGCAAAAATAATATCCAAACTTTGTGAATGTTTTGCATAGCAGAATTGTTATTAAGTTTAATTAAAAGTGATCTCTTCAGTAGTACTTCTTATAAAGCCTCTCTTTAAATATATTTTGCAATTCAGGAATAACTTTCTTGCTAATCAAGCAAGTATTTTTCTAAATATTTCAAAATGTTACGTATACGCAAGAATAATAAACCACAATAGTAAAAGTTTTTTCTGTAGTTTTAAATTTCTGTATTTGGTTGTTATAAAGTTTCTCTTGCCACTCAATTCTATTTTGAAATATATTTAAATATTAAGCATACGCATCAAAAATAAACAAGACAAGTAAATGTTTTCCTCAACAAATGTTGTTCATTTTAATTAAAAATTGTTATTTTTCTATTCTGGAATTACTCATCATGCCTCTCTTCCTATTTAAGTTATTTCAAAATATTTAAAAATATTAAGTATACGCAAGAATAATAAACCAGAAAAGTGAAATTTGTTTCCTGTAGTTTTTAATTTGTATATGTGCTTATTATAAAGTTTCTTTTGCCACTCAAGTCTATTTTGAGTTATATGCAAATATTAAGTATACGCATCGAAAATAAACCAGACAAGTAAATGTTTTGCAAAGCAAATAAATGTTGTTCAGTTTAATTAAAAATGCTTATTTTGCAATTGAGGAATTTCTTGTATTCTGCTTCCTTTCAATATTTTGTTGTTATAAAGATACTCTTGCTACTCAAGATTCTTCTCAAATATTGAGATAGAAATAACTTAATTCTTTTAAATTTCGTTCAAGTTTTAAAGAAATTATTTCAACAACTATGAAATGTATTTGCAATGCAGCAAAAATAATCAATTATTGCAGAATTTTCTGAGCAAATTCAAAATGACAGCCACTGTAATTGAACAATTTGTTGCTTTCGCTCTAAAGAGAGAGAGAGAGATAGAGAGAGTAAGTGAGTGAGCAGAGTGAGTTTGAGTGTGGCAGTTGGCTTTATTATTTTCAATTTGTGTTCCATTGGTTTTAATAATTGTTATTATTGGTTCGAGCTCTGCTCTGTTGTTGGCTGTTTTGGTCATCTGTTTTTTTTGTTTCAACACCTACAAATTTTCACATTTCGAGCATCATCGCATTATTATTTATATCATCAATAGCGATGTCGAGTGTTGTCCGTCCCAATGTTCATGGTCTGTGCATTTCAATTAAGGCAACGGATTAGCTCTGAACCACATATGATTTAGAATTAGTCGAGTCGAATTGAGTCAAGTGCTCGCAATTGGGTGTTTAAATAGCAGCGACAGCATGAGGGGAGCTGATATAAAACCATTTAATTGACAGGCGAGTAATTTATTAAAGTGCTTATTAATACCCTCACAAAAGCTCATTGCAGCTGCCTCCAAAATTGAGTAGCAGCAGCGGCAATTGGGGCTAATACAATACGAGCAACAACAATGGCATTTGCATGTAGGGCAAATTTGCCAAGTCAATGCGCCTGCAACGTGGCGTATGCGTAATATTAATAGATGTCTAGCTTACGTCTACGTAAGCAAATTATGCGGCGTCTGTTTGCTGTTTTAGCCATAATTGCAAATGCCTTAAGGTCCTTGGCACACATGCTGACACACACACCCACACACTCACACACACGCTCCCACACACACAAACACAAGCACTTACACCAACGCACATGCTTGCATAGTCCTCAGTACAAATAAGGCAACAATAGGCATTCTCGTATCTCTCGATTGCTTATCAGGCATTTGTGCTTGTGCTTCATTTGATTTGTTAATTTGAGTTCATCTCTAATTGCCCAGAACAAATACGAGAACTCCATATGCCAATCGCACTAATTGAAGTAATTTATGCGATTGTTCAGTGGTCTTTAAAAAAAGAGTAAGGAAATAATTCAGAGCTGAGCTGTTGTTTACTCTGCAATCAACGTTGCTTTAAGGGACTGTGAATGTACTTATATTTCTCATTGCAATCGGCAATAATTGATAAAAAGAATTCCTTTAATGTGCTTGACACAGTCATAAGGGAAAACAATAAGAGCAGAATGATGACGTCCTTGGGGCCAAAACGCAAATGCGCAATTTGTGTCCGCAGCTCAGGCGAATGCATCACGTAAATGCTGGCGAAATTCATCAGACGCCTGGCAACGACTCAGGGGAAGAGAATGAAGAGGAGAAGGCAATGGCTGCGATAGCGACAGCTTCTCTTTGTGTGTTTGGTGTAATCTCGCTCATATGTCACTCTGCAGCTTGATGGCCATAATTTTAGTGGCTTTTGTGTTTGGACGCAAACAACGAAAGAACGGGAGAGAAAAAAAAATAATAATTGACGTCAAATCTCGTTTCCCATTCTCTAGCTTTGCGCTCGTGCGCGCTTGTTTGCAGTTAATTACAACGCGCCTGTTGCCTGATGATGCCACATGCCCCACATGCCGCAACGCTCCAATGCCTGACCTTGCGTGCTGCATTCGCAGTGCAGAGGTTTCGCTTTTTGGCATGCCGCGCACGTTTGTGCCAAAAATCTTAATTTCTTTCTGGGGTTTGGCTTGAAATTCATAAGCTTCTCGTGTCCATTTTGCTGCTGCTTCGGTTTTGCTGGGGTGCAGCACGAGGCAACAATAAGCGAAGCACCGACAAGCCTTGCATGTTCACTCCACAGCCAACACTCCCAAGAGTTTTGTGTGGCAGCTTCTCACATGCGACTTGCTGCTGCCCTTGTCGGGTATCATTCATAATTGGCTTGCTGCACCTGTGTGGCATATATATTTATGGCAAGCTCCCCAAAATGCTGCACTGTGTCTTCGTTACGCTTTGAAAGTGTATTATAAATTCGTTGATTTTCAAATTGTATTTATTGAATGAGCGCAAGTGCAAGTGCAACCTTGTTCGACCCCCACAAACTGACCTTGTTGCTTATGGCCAATTATTTTTATGACTTAACAAGGAGACTTCAATTTTCTGCTGCTTCTGCTGTTCTGCTGCTGCACCCAAAATGTTAGAAAAAGTCGCCTTCATTGGTCACGCATGCAACATGACGAATAAATTATCATAAATGGTTTCGTAAACAGTTTTTGTACAAAATTTAGCTGAAGTTTGCGTGCCTCAGTTCTTGGTCCTGCCTGCTCCTTGTGGAACCGTAAACTATACTCCGTTAGCCTTAAGTTCTAAGCCGAAAATGGAGCCCAATTAATTTATATTATTAGCAATGTTCATTGCTCTTGCAGTTCACGCCTTTTCACTGCACTGCTTAGAACTTGCTTCCGCTCTTTCTTTCTTTCTCTGTTTCTCCCATCCATTTGCTCTCTCGCTCGTGCAAACACTTTTAATTTCCCTAAGTGAAACGCCACAAGTTTTCAAATTGGCCCTCTTCTCTGCATGAGGTGCCCAGAGGGAGAGAAGGCAAGTGGAATTAAGAAAGAGGGCGAGAGTTCTAGAGAGATGAAGTGCATGCATTTTTCTATGCACTCGCACCATTTTAGCGGGACGAGCACAGTTTCGTGCTCTGGAGCACTGAGCTCTGAGCTCTCTGGTATTGTTCTTTGTTGCCTTTTGTTCGCCCTGCTACTTGCTGCATGCCACATGCGGCACACTCACACACATTCTCCACGTTCTGTACGTCAAGAGCGCTGTTGGCGATGCGACCGCGGCTCCAACTCAGATGCCTTTCGTCCCGAGGTTTTGATTCAGCGGGAGAGCGAAGAGTTCTAGCTGCGCTTTTGTTTACCAGCCACGGGCAATGCAACGCCGTGGCACGACCAACAGAAACAGAAAGGACGACGAACGCAAATGGCTTTTGCTTGGCTTTCTGCTGGCTCTTTGTCTTGCCGGTTTCGCTTTTGAGCCAGAGACTGCATTATGAGAGAGTCGAAATCAAGCCAAAATCCAAGTCAAGTCAAGCCAAAGCCAAGACATCGCGGCGGACAACTGCGCTGGGTTAGGTTAGTCTCGTCTCGTCATTTCCTTACCCCATAACTCTTGGCCCATGCCTCTTGCTATTATCAATTATGGATGCATGACTTCCTATCGACTGTACACACAGACTCAGTCTTTGCCCAAAGGGAATACGCAAAACTTGCTCAATAGTTCGCCTGGGACATGCGGGAAGTGCAGTTTGATGATTGCCCAAAATTTCAATTTGTCTTTCGTGCAAAACGAAAAACGATTCGTTTTCAATTAACTTCCGAGACGCCGAAGTTCCGTTTCCTTCCCCATAGTCAACTTTAATGAGCTGAATGCTTTAGATAAAACAAAAAGGGCGATGCACAAATTTGTTAAATTCAAATCAATTTATTTTCATTGGTTTTTAAATAACCAAAGAATATTTCTTTTGGAAAGTGAGTTTCATATAATAATTTACTATTCTTGGTAGCCTGATTTGACACTTTGATTGAGTGAAGTAAGAATTTATGGGCAAGTGTTTAACTGAGGAATCTGATTAGCAGCATCCACAGACTAAGATACAACGAAAAGAATATTTCAACAATTATATTAACACAGGTCGGAGATAACGAAATATAATATAAGAAACTCAATAATATCTAAATTGTCAATTAATCGCATACGCAAGAAGGCACAATTGACGGTAAAAATCGAGAAGGATTGGGCAGCTAAGATTCGATTTTTAATGTTGTAGTACTACGGATTATTTTAAGAGTATTATTTGTAAACTTTAAGTAAACTTTATTTAAGTAAATACTCTTATTCATAAAGTTAATACATAAAGCAGTAGGATTGTCAGGATCTTCCACGCTGCGAAAGCTCCCGTGTACTAAAAGCTATTCTGATCCCGTTCTTAATTCCATTCACAAGTCAAGTTCTCATAATCCAACCCCAAAACTTACAGTACACGCTTTACTTATAATCAGAGAACACTACGCTTAAAGAACACTCTTAGCTTCTCTTCCGAGTGTGCCGCATTCTCTTCGAGGCCCTTCATAAAAAGGAACCATAAAACGCGCAACCTAATTTCAAAGTCGTGCAAGTCAAGCGTCGTACTAACAAGTATACACGTAAGCATGAGTGTGTGTGTGTGTGTGTGTGTGTGTGTGTGTGTGTGTGTGTGTGTGTGAGTGTGTGTGTACGCGATTGAGTGTATTTTGTGTAGTGGAGTATTACACGTAAAACTCCCACGAATGTTAGACAAATCGCCTTAGCACGTAAGAACAAGAACGAGAACATGAACAAGAACAACACGAACAAATAGAAAAGAGAGGGTGCTAACTGGGGTCACTTGCTAAGCACACACACACACATACACATGCTGGCAACGAGTACTTGCTTGGCACAAAAAGAAGCATGAGAAGGAGACGAGAGAGAGAGAAATGGAAAGTGCTCGCATGCGAAAAATGTTCGCTTGAAGCAGCCAACAGCAGCGGAAAAAGGAGCAAAACAAAAGGAAAAGTGAGAATATCTGAGGTTTTTTAGGCCAAGTGACGAAATGGGCTGCCACTTGGAGTGGGACGCTGACCGCAATAACCAATAGCGTATATAGTTGTACACTCCTCTCTCTTTCTATATATATATATATGGTATACTATACAACAATATAAGTATGTGTGCATATATTTGCATATGTATGCAAAATTATACCAAAATATTCAAATTTCTATTGATTTTGCAGTAAAGTTGACGTGGAAAGCAACACTTAAACTTCAAAATGCATCGAGCTAGAACAACACATCCGAAGGACGCATAACTGCAAATCCATTTTAGAAACAAGTTAGGAACTCACCTTGAACGCCTTGAATGAGGATACCACATAGAAGGCGCCATCCTCGAGCTCCTCCAGATGATACTTGCGATCGCCGTCCATGGAGAAAACGTAGCGTGCCCCACGTGGCAGATCCATTTTGGGCGAGATCTTGTCCAGCAGATTATCGAGAGAGGTGACATCCCGACCGGGACGATAGCGCAGCTCGACGCCCGGAAAGAAGGGATCACCATTGCGATAGAAGACCACACGGCGTGCCTTCCAATACGAGAGATTCGAGTAGCGTGAAGCCGCCGCACTGGAGATCTCGGGACGCGACTTGGAACGTACGAGGGGGACAACCGGTGGCTGCTCCGATGTCTCGCTCATGTTATCCAGATAGCTGGGACTAATCGCGCGACTCTGATGTCCGCTCTGGATGCCACCGCCACCTGCAGCAGTAGCCGAGTGACCAGCAGTGCCGCCGTTGCGCTGTTGCCAATAGTCCGGCAATTGACTGGAGCCACCGCCGGCTCCAGCACGGCCAGCAGCTGCTCCTGCTCCTCCCCCACCTCCTGGAGTTGTAGACGAGTGCAAGTCGCCGGCTGCTAAGTCATCATCATCGTCGTCATAGTGAGCACTCTGAGGCTGTATCTGGAAGCTAGAGTTGCCACGTGATGTGGGACTCTTGGTTGGGCTATTGCGGTTGCTATCGTTAGTCGGATGATGATTATTGTGACCCAATTGC
The DNA here is from genome assembly GCF_009650485.2 of Drosophila albomicans. Classification (NCBI taxonomy): domain Eukaryota; kingdom Metazoa; phylum Arthropoda; class Insecta; order Diptera; family Drosophilidae; genus Drosophila; species Drosophila albomicans. Next base: position 19,563,263 of record NC_047629.2, on the reverse strand, counting down.
GATGCGTTATGATGATTCAGTTGGTTATCGTTATCATCGAATTGGCCAGTCGTCTGAGTGAATGTCGGCGAAACGTTTCCCTCGAGTTGTGAGTTCGAACTAATTTGTGGCATTGTTTTGCCACCGTGGTGCACGGCCGACTCGTCATTAGCAGCTGCGACGCCGCCGTCGTCGTCATCGCCGCCACCGCTGCCGCCTTTGCCATCGCCGCCATTGCCATCGCCGTCGCCATCGCCATCAACGTTGCCATTGCGATGGGCACTCATGCCGTCCAAGTAGTCGTTCTCTTCGTTGGACATTGTCCGCTCTCTCTCTTAAATCCAACTCTCTACTCGTATTGCCAACTCTATAGCCAATCTCAGCCAGCGGTTGCCTTGCGTGACTGCGTTTGTTGTGGTCAAAAGTCAAAGCTGCGCGATGTCGCGTCGACTCACAAAACTCTTCTCGCCTACTGTTGCTTTAACAACTCGACTCCTTTTTTAGTCAACTCGAGTGCTCTGTGCCGTGAGGTTGCCACTTACATTTTCCTCAAAACTTTCTAGCAAAAATAAGGAAAGTTGACGCCACTTTGAATATATGATCCTAAAAAATACAGAAAATAAAAAGAAAATAAGAAAATCTCTCCAATTAGTTAAAGCTCATTTTGAGTATTAAAGAGTAATATTTCAATGCTTTAATTATTCTCTTTTAGATGTGCTTTATTAAGCAATTGAACCAATATAATCAATGTAGTACCATAATAATACACTAGGGGGAAAATATTCAGACCAAACCCTTAGCTCATATCACAAGGATGTATTTTCTTCAATGATTGATTTGTTAAGTAAACTCATTACATTTCTCAGCTAGTAATCCGTTGCCTAAAACTTTCTTGTTGTCAATAATTATACGTATTTTATACTGCAGCTGTTCTCATTTTGGGAACTATGTAGAAGCATTGCATACTTTAATGATTGATTCGTTTAGTAAACATATTACTTATTCAGATTCAGCAACCCATTACTTAGCCTAGGCAAAACTCCTGAAAATATTCTTGATGTCAATAGCTATATCGTTATATTCTCTACACTGCAGCTGTGCTCAACAATTCTTCAAAATATATTTGAGCCCATTATCGGCATGTTTGGTAGCTCCGAAATGTCTGCTGGGTGTCTATGTCATGTCCACTGTCGATGGCTCTTGAGGGACCACTCCAGACGCAGCTCAACAACTGTCTGACTAACAACTTCACAGTTCTCCTTTGTCCGTTAACACACACACAAAGGGAGAGTAACAGTGTAAGGAGCAAACACTCGCACTCGCTCAATCCCGGCGTGTCCTGCTGCGAACACTGTGTGGCTCTGGACACCGCCACTTGTGTGGAAATATCGCGTACTATTTGCCTTGCTTTATGCACCTCGCACTTCAATTGCTCGAACTGCAATTGCAGCTACAGGCTGCGAGGGAGAGAGAAGCGCCAACAGCTTTAGAAGTGGCTACTCCACTTTACTTTGACCGAAATTACAGGCAACTTGTGTGCCGACTTTAGTGTGTGCCACACACACACACACACACATATATATATGTAACATATATCTACATGTTCACATATGGACATGGACTGGCCAAAGGCGTTGCCCGCTGCTCGATCCCGGTCACAGGGCTTAACGGCTTCAAGTGGCATAGGGCTCTGCAGTGTTCTTGTTGTTCCATGTGTCTTTTCCCCCCATTTCCCTATTTCGCATTTCACCACTTTCCATTCATGCCACAATCGCATCCAGCACACTCTCTGTATGTGTGTGCAACTATTTCAACTGCATTGAAATTCTACCACACCAAAAATGTGGGAGGCAAATAGTTTTTTTTGTGCTTTTTGTATTTTTTTGGCTTGTAGATTTCCCATTTCGTTTCCCTGTTGTCGTCTCAGTCTCAGTCTCACTCAGAGTGTGTGTTGGTATTTTTTTTTTTTTTTGCTTGCTGCTTTTCGCTCACCTGTTTTATGTAAATTGTTTTTATTGCAACACGTTGCACTTCTTGCCTTGCATTTGCGTTTTATTTATGGCTGAGGTTGTTCGTCCCTGCTCAGCACTTTTATACGTTTTCTTTTATTTCTGTTTCTCTTTTTTTCAGCGCCAATTAGGTTAATGACACTTTGGCTTGGAGTCAGGCCGATGGGATGTCGCTTATTAATGCACAAACAGTTGCAATTGATGTTGTCTTGTTGTTATTACTGCAGTTGCAGCTTCCACTCGCACTTGCACTAATTGGCTATCAATCAGCTGCAGTTGTCCCTCTCTCTATCGCTCTCACTTTGTTTATCTCACTCTTGTTTTGGGGGGTCTTCCGCTCGACTTATTTGGTGGGTCGAAGTTGTGTTGCCCTTACTCACACATTTACTTGAATCGAATTTAATGAACTCGAACAAAAGTTTATTAAAATATCTCGGCAAGAAAGTTGGCAAGCGCAAACAAAGTGTGCAACTTTTAAGACGTCTTCTCTCTTCGTTTACGTTTTGGCAACGCGCCGCCGTGTTTTGTGCACAATGCAAGAAGAAATTCCGTCTGGCAACTTTGCCGGTCAAAGTGTTTTTGAATTGTGTTTCATGTGCCTGTCCACTCTAAAGTCCTCCACGGCAGCCAATTTTCATAGAGAGCGACTCGCGACGCGGAGTCGCGTTAACTTCCAACCAACATCGTCGACATCGCGGGCATTGAATTACACTTTGTTGTTGTTTCCCTATTGTTGTTGTTGGTGTTGTTGCTGTGTTGCTTTTGGTGCAAGTGCCTGACTTATGGGCTAATGCTGCCACGCGACTTCGCCTTCGACTTCGACGTCGACTTCTTCGGCATTACCGTTACCTTTTACCGCTGCCTTTGCCCTCCACCTTCGACCACATCGTCTAATTGTGCCCTGCTTATAAAGCACCCCCTAACCGAACTCCTTGGCAGTGAGCCATTCGGCACCTTTTCTCTAAACCGTTTTGCTATGGGGATCCCCCCGTCCTCTGCTTACCACCTTTCGCACCTGTCGTGCTCCATAACCGACTCGCTGCTCCAAACTAGCGGGAGTTTGTTGTCGTTTCTCCCTTTCGGCGACATTACGAACACGAGCTCAGGTTGAGGAACCGCAAAAGTTAGCTCACGCTAGTTAATGCTATCGCTGCACTGTGGTCCAATGTATATGGCAAATAATTCAGCTCTGTTAACACTAATGAACGCCAAGAAACGCAATCAAAACATCTCTGCTAAAGTAAGTAATTACGTGCAATAAGCACAGACTAACATATAATTTAAAAACACCAAAGCCAAAGCTTTAAATAAGTGTCTCAAACTTGCACTTAAATGTTCATTAAATTTGAAATCGAAACTTAAATCTAAAATACAAATTTGAAAAAAAGAATATTGAATTTATACCACAATAAAAAGTGTTCTACTTTTTAAGCAATTATTTATCAAATTACGACATTGTGATATAAAAGTGTGCACGATATTAGCAAAAAAGTGTAAGATATAAACAAAAGTTTACTAACAAATCCTAATTTAATTTAAGGTTTATTATTTACATTTACAGTAATGAAGCACAACAAATTTTTTATTTTTATTGACAAGTTTTATAATCAAGCAGTTAAAACAAATAATTCATTTTTCAAACACAAAATACAATATTTCTTTCTACCACCATAAAATATGTTCTACTTTTAAGCAATCTCGTATCAAATTATGACATTATGAAGACATAAAAGTATGCACGAAAATAGGAAATTATCCAACAAGTAAAAAAGAAAATATAATGTACCATAAAGTGACAAAATTTCTAATAAAATCAGTAGGTTAATGATTACTGTCGAAGCAATAAATTAATTGGCTTAACATTTCTTAAGGAATTTCTGTTTTGTTTTAATAGTTACATTTGACAAATACTAAGTTTATCTTGTTTAACCTTTATATTTTCAAATTATTTCTTTATTTCTATTTTTCATACATTAAAACATTTTTGAAATTTTAGCAACTGTGTTTACCTTAAGAAATATATTTATGAATATTTAAAATTATTAATTATGTATACCGCTTTTTTATTAAGTTAGGCCGAGCCCAAATTATTAGTTTATTGCATATCGTGACATTATTGTTGTGTAGTTGGTTTTTCACCGATGTCATGGTGGCAACGACAGCACCTTTCAGACCTTTCGGTGTGTCGTGAGTACTTTTCTATACATGCAACGTGTGGGCAGTCTTCCACTGCAGTCCACACCTTGTTCTTGTTCTTTCCTCTTGCTCTCGCTCTTGTGATTTTCCTTTGTGTCACGCTGTTCGACCAGTTAGTTAGTTGGTAAAACCTTACGAGCAGTCATACAACAATTTGGCATTTGAGAGTGCTGAGTTTAGTAAATTCGTCGATGGGTTATTCGTCGCACAATTAGGCCAAATGTTTGTGGAAATTTCTTTTTATTACATTATAGTATATGATTCGAAGTAGGCGTTCTCAGCCTTAGGCACAGTGGTTGGCGGTCATTGTGCCGCTCGCCAAATTCCTGCCCGCCCTCTTAGAGTTAAGCCAAAACTTTTTTTTTATTAATTACATTTTCCGTACTTATAATAGCGTGGGCGACGCAACGTTTGGTGAAGTTAATGTATTATTTTAATGTTATTTCCGGAATGTGCGTGATTTGTACACACTTTCCACTTGGCAATGGTAAAAAGAGTAGTATACTTGGCCAACAAATTCCGTCAGCAATTATCAGAGGTAATTTCTTAAAAGTCAAGACAAATTCAGCATTTGGTTGGGGGCAAAATGTTGCAGAATAATGTCTGAATAATATTAGCAACTATTTTAAGAAATTATGTTTTGTTATAATTTGTTTTATTTTGACTGCGTGTGTGGAATATGTTGAGGTCAAGGTTGTGGATATTAATTTAGCTTAACATAATAGTTTAGGAAACATTATAGGAATAAAATATGGGATTTTTATTTAAGCATATGTTTTATAATTATATATGTTATTGTAGTAGAAAACAAGTTTGAAATCTATAGTTGAGTCTCGATTGTGAAATACCCGCTTCCTAGTTTCAGTAAATCAAAAACAGTGCGGTATTTTTCTAAAAATACACGAATTTAAAAGACTATTTTACATTGAAGATTATAATTGGTTACTACTACGTTCAAAATATACCATAAAAATAAAAATATACCAGATTCTCAACTAATGAAATTTGTATCTGATCGCAACCAAATTTCAGGAATATTATTCATGTAGCTTTTACAGTATGTATTAAAAGTCCGTTCTACCCCATGAGTATAGAGTAAAACTATTTAGCTTACTTACCTTAAAGAAATACTATTTTCATTCTCTTTTTAAAATAAATCCAGGTCGATGATACTATGCTTTATAACCATATCGGATTCTGGTCAGTCATATGGCAATTTGACACATTAATTTAATCTCTATGCATATCTTTAATCGCCATTGAGTTGGAACAACTAGTTGGCAATCTACGCTGCGGATATCCTGTCACTGTGTCAAGGATAAGCAAAGCATTGACTGTGAAATATATGGTTGACCAATATGAACTAATGAAGACACGCCAGCTTTCGTAGTTACGAGAGCGTATAAAATAATCTTAGCCAGTCTTCCGCAAGGGATTTTTGTATGGTGCGCAAAAGTCGAGAAAGAATGCACCAAAAATATTTGCGCTCATACTCGAGTGAGCCTACATTTTTTATTGAAAACTTTTCGGTGCGGTGCAATGTCCCCGGCTGTAGTAGCGAGCTAGCCTGAAAAAATGCAATAGAAAATTTTTTGGTGCAAAGGGTGTGGTCGAAAGTCTGCAACGACACCAAAAGCGACAGCCACAGCGGCAGCGACATCGCCAGAGAGACAACGAGAACGAGAACGACAACGACAACAATGAGGCATTTTTAATGTGAGCATTAAACAATGGCAGCGAGGACAAAGGATACAGACTCGTCCACACGAGACAACAACCAGTAGCAAGACAGGACGAACAGCAGGGGAATCACTTTTACCCAGCAAACGACTTTTAAAATGCTATAAAATGATTCCAAAATTAATAGTGTGAATACGGATTAGTTTATATTCTTTGATGTGCTTGCTCAGTGTATTCAACTGCCTTTTGCTGCTGGGCAAAGTTTAATCCATAAAGTGCCAGCTGAATGGCTTGCTGGGTGAATTGGGAAGCCAGCGCTTTAAGTATGCAGGCTGTGAATAAACACAGTTCTTATAGCTTCTCATAGCTGGGGATTCGCGCCAGATAACTTTTCAATACAAAGTACGAGTATGATGCCCATGACGCCACTAAAAATACGTTGAAGAATGCAACAGCAAACGACAGAGAGCGATGTGAATGTGAATGTGGTTGAGGATGAGGATGTGAAATGTGGATGTGGATGGACGTTGCATGCAACTGAATGAACCACAACAAAGGCGAAACGACTGTGACACAATCACAAGTATGACTTCGACTCTGAATCTGGAATCTGTCCGGCTGTCTGAGCTATCTGTCTGCTGTTGGAGGACTACTTAAAAATGTGTGGAAGCTGTTGCATCTACCATCGGGGGCTATCGGACGTTTCAGCCGTAAGCAAACTTCAATGAGCACGGAGACGCAGAGACCCACATCATCATCATTATCATCATCAGTTTGGGGCTGACCAAGCATCTGCTTTGTCAAAATGAATGAGACGCATGACAAGATGAATGGATCGACGCAGGAGTGCGGAGTCAAAGAGAGAGAGAGAGAGAGTGAGGCGGGGAAAAGAGACAAAGAAAACGAGGAAACGAAAAACGACCACAAGCAGTCACCCATAGCTACTTCCCGGTCAAGTACTTATATCACTCTCGTGCCATCCCCCACACCGAAAATACATACAAGTTTCTCCTCGGTCGCTGTCGCTGTCGCTGTCGCAGTGTTGCCCTAACGGTAATGGTAATGGTAATGTATAGTCGTGGACATGGTATGCCAACACATCTCTGCGATAATTTGGTCGATGGTCGATGCGATGCAATGCCAACCAGCCATCCAACCAACCAGCCAGCCAGCTAGCCAACCAAGCAGGGCAAAATAAAAGTGGAAAAGTTGTGTCGTCGTGTCCTCGAAATGTGGAATGGAACTGGGTTGTCGGCGGCTGTTGGCAAAAGTTTCAATTGTCTGTGCCCGAGGATGTGTGAATGTGATTGTTTAAGTTTTTGCTTTCTGCTGCTTCCTGTTGCATGTGGGCACAATTAATTGTTATTGCGTGCACTCGGCAAAAATGGCCATGATGATGATTCATATGACGAGCCGAGCAGAGCCGGTCATAAGCTTATGATGGATATGCACTTCAAGTGATTGAAACGCATTTCGTCTTCAAGCATATATATCTCAGCATTTGCTTGCAAATGAGTTTATATTCGCATATCGTTTATATTCAAATCCCGTCCAAACGACTTTTGTGCTAGAAACTTTCGTCATTAACTAAATACAATAAAGCCAAATGCACTTCAGCTGCTCGAAAAGCATTTCTTCAACTTTTAGCGGCCACAAATTATAGCAGCATTCTCTACGTATTTTTTCCGACTTCTTCTGTTGCCATTCCGTATTCCATTTCCATGCTCCAATAAAGCAAATGGCTAAAAGTTTTTAGCGAGGAAATTAACATTTGGCAGCATGCTTTAATGTGGTCATACTGTCGCGCCAAAAAAACACACACAAATTCACGTCTTCTCCTCCTTTCCCTTTTGCTGACTGCTTCTCGCAACTTCAGTTTTCAGTTCCATCTCGCTTCCAGCTGCCGACAAAGTGTTACGGGTTTTCCTGGTTACGGCGAGTGGCCGCTGTCTCGATGCTGACGACGTCGACGTCGACGACGACGCGACTATGATTAGTTTCGGTTTTGGGAGGCGCCTCCACGCTTGGCCATTTTAAATGCCTTTTCGCGCCACATTCATTTTGTGGGTGCCACATTATGTGGCATGGCAGCAGCAGCATGTTGGCTTGTTTGCCTTTAGCTTTTTTTTTTTGTTTTTAATTCATTCGTTCCGTGGCGGCTACTGCTTTTAATATGATTGCAATTTGCGCCAACATGTGGAACCAAACCCAGCTGCTGTTTGCTCTAGAGGCAGTCGAAAAGTTCGTTTTGGTCAACTTTGCGCCCAGTTGCAACAACAAGAGCAGCAAGTGCGCTGTGTAGTCTACTTTGGGGCGCATTAGTTTCGCATCACTTGCCCAAAATATTGTGTGGCACGACTTGGCTTCGCTTCCTCTACTTTGCAAGCGGTTTTGCGGCAATTGATGTGCGGAAAATGTATGTGTATATGTGTTGGTATGTATGTATGTATGTAAGTGCTTTTATGTGTTAGTAAATGAGAGTCCTTTTTTCTGTGGCGCCAATTACTTAGCCGACTGCAGTTGGCCAATTACAAATTACAGACTGCTATCGCACTTGGACCTCACTCACTCCAAAACATTCCTCTCCCATCTCTCTCTCTCTCTCTCTCTCTCTCTCTCTCTCTCTTCTTCTTTCCTCTTTTTATTCTCTTGGCAGCATTTTCATTAGGTCCAAACTTGGAGAAATATATTGGTAAATCAATTATGTGGCTGGCTTTCAATTGTATGTTGGCCACTTTTAATTTATTTGATTTATTTAATTGAAGGCCGCTCTCGCTCTTGCTTCATTATTTTATTTTGTAATTTTGTTTCCCATTTTCATTTTATATTTTTTTTATTTTTGCTTAATGGCAACCAAAACTTTTTCGCATACTTTTGGAAAATGTGAATTTCGTGTCTTTGTAATTCTTGTTTTATTTTGTGCTTTTAACGCTGCAAATCATTTCAACTCAACGTCAAATATAATTAGCTGTAAGTGTATCGTCTGTGGTTTGCTTTGCTTTATTTTAAATTTGTAAATTGTAATTTGTTGTTAATTACTTTTGCGCAGCCAGCAGCGAGTATTTTTATTGGAAATTAATGCCAACAAATCGGGCAACGACTTGCGCTCAAGAGCAGAGCTCTTCAAATTGAAATCAGCTTACAAATACATCGTAAATTGGCATTACGAATAAGAGTAACTATTAAAGTTGTGTTTAACCATTAAATAGGTCGATTAAAGGACATTTAAGGTACAAAGTGGGCTTAAGGGAATTACTTGAAGTACAACTGTAAGTATCATAGGGCAAAAGCAATTTTAGTAATAATGCAATTTCTGTTTTGTTGTCAGAAATTTTTAATTAACATTATTTTGAAATTACAGTTAAGTTATTTAATATTTACTTAATTATAATTTACATCTAAATTTTGTAAAGTTTTTAAATACATTTTTATTGAATAAAATTATTTATTAATGTTAGTTAAGTTAGCTTTCCTTACATACCTACTTATTTTTAGAGCTTAATAAAATTAAATTATATTGAGAACCATTTAGTGCTAATATTAGTTTTGTAATTTAAGACTAAGAAATTTTAATTAACATTATTTTGAAATTACAGTTAAGTTATTTAATATTTACCTAATTATAAATTACTTCTTTTTTAAAGTTTTTAAATAAATTTTTACAGAATGAAACTATTTATTAATATTAGTTAAGTTAGCTATACTTACTTACTTACCTACTTATTTTGCATTTTTACAGCTTAGTAAAATGAAATTATATTGAGAACCATTTAGTGCTAATATTAGTTTTGTAATTTAAGACTAAGAAATTTGAATTTAATAACATTATCTTTTAATACTACTTAAGTTAGTGTATAATTATATGGTTTACTTTCATAGCAAGCGTTGTAAATATTATATTTTATAATACGAGAAGTATATCGAAGGCTCATCAAATAATTCTGGAGCCACATATGTCGAACTTCAAGACATCCCTAATGAACTTGACGGTTCGACCTTCAATTCACGTCCTCGTTCGGCGGACACGCAGCACAATTATCCGTACAGTGAATAAATATAGCCGAAATCCACCGGATCGTGGTGTTGTGTGTACAGTCAAGTGCAGAGACTGTGGCAATTTTATTGGACGTTCAAACTTTGATTTTCTAAAGCGGAGACAAAAGTGAGTGCTATTATTAGAGAAATATTTTTAAAATGTATTCTCACTTACAGATTGCATTCATCTAATTGCGAGCATGTAACATGCGGCATTTTTGCTGTTGCGATAAGTTTAATTTTGGGATACGGATTATTTCTGGTGCGACGCTATAATCAGACGTTCTCTTATGGATCGGGAGGCTGCCAAGTGAACTTTCTATGGCCCTTGCATGATTGCCAAGTTCAGATTTAGGATAAACCAAATGGATTTGATTTCAACAACATTGTTAAATATTTGTAAGTAGTTAATTATGCTCAGCCACAATTTCCATACTTTATCTCGCACACAATTTCAGCATGGACTGTTGGCCATTATTGTAGCCATTTTCACAGCATTTTCACTCAATCAAAGCGGCGGCCACAGAGCACTCGCTAAACACACCTTACTAATTGGGCCGCAGGGCACTTTACGCGCTCCGTGCTTTTTGGGCAGAGCTGCCAATCAGCAAGCCGTTTAAATAATAAATCACTTTAAAATTAGTTTGCCAAGTTGTGCCAAGTTGTGAGCGTCGACAAATTAGTAAAAGTTAATTAAAACTATTTAAATTGCAAATTATTTTAACATTTTTCGCCCACACACAGGCAGCACAGAGAGAGACAAAGAAAGGCTGTAGATGTCATACTGCTATAAAGTGCTGAAGCATAGCTCACACATACATCTAAAGACCGCAGCTAAGGAAAGCTAACACCCACTCCTGCACACACACACACACACACGCACACATACTATTGCTTTTCCTTTTCACAGACTGTTTAAATGAGGGAAATTAAAAAAAAAGAGTAAAAACGAGCGCTCCGTTGCCGTTGCCGTTGCCGTGTTGCCGTATTCTCGTTGATGTGTAGGATTGTATGTTTAAACGGGATACGAGTATGTACAAAAAATGTCAAGTTGTGTGCGCAGTCAGGTTGTGTGTCTGAGTGAGACTGTCAGTTCAAGCAGAAGAGAGCGTGGGGGATGGAGTAGGTGCCGAGGTATTCATTCAGTCAGCAGTCAGTCGCCTTAGCCGGGAGGTATCATTTAGGGGTGTTGCCTGAGTTGGAGTTGGGGTATCGGGTTAGGGGCGTCGGGGCGTATACGCGTGGCGCAACAATTTGCATATAAAAAGGGTTGTTAGACTTTAAATAGCGGCCTGGCCTATTATCTGCATTAGGGTAGATATGGCGCGCATTAAGATAAGGTACTTACAGCGACGTTTACACCGGCCTCGACATACTAGCTTGGGAGTGTGGGACCAAAGTTAATTTATGCGGGCGTGGATCCGGCTATGCTCCTTGTCCTCACGCTTCTACTATCTGTGCACACACAAAGCTTTGCTGAAATTTTAGTTAAAGGTAAAATTGTTTAAGACATAAAACTTAGTACACACACACACTCGGCTCACACTCGTAACATCAAATAGAAGAAGATGAATGAATAAAGTCCAATTGGCGATTGACACTCTGCTCTTTGATAGCATTCCTTTTCATAGAGAAAGAGAGATCATCGAGAGGTACTTTCGAGCTGCTTTTGGCACACACACACACACAGTGCTTAATTTGTAATGATGGAAATTGTCTGGCAAATGGATATCTACTACTAAAGCAGAGTACTTGCCAGCTCACACCTCATGTGAGTGCTTCAAAGTGACATTCAGTCGGGGAATAAGTCGAGTCGAGTTTTTGTATCACAATTTGAAAAGGCAACTGTTTGCTGTTTGCAGTTTGCTGCTGCTCCCGTTGATATTTCAATTGCAATGGCAATGGCAAGTGCAATTGCAATTGCAATCGCAATGGAAATCGCAATTTGTAGCAATGTGCATTATACTCGATGCTCGAATTCAAACTCAAACTCAGCAGCAAAAGGAATCACGCGGCAATCCGAGTGAGTGTGCGTGCTCCCATGAAGCCAAAAAGTCAGACCAGCCTAAATCACTTTTTCCTTCTTTTTTTGGCCAACATTTTTGTCGACTTTTGAACGATGTGCTGTTGCATTGCGATTGCAGATACCAGATGCGAGATGCGAGATACGAGATTTGTGAACAGCAGCAGCATCAGCAGAAGTATCTCAATTGAAATACCTGTTCCATTTCAAAGGCAACACAGAATGACGTCTATTGGGTTTTGTGTACAATAATGCTTATCGTCGGGCCTCCACGGCATGCCTACATTTCGTCTACCTGGGCAAAAGTCTCTGGCTCGCTGCCAACCTGAAAATTGAGTGCCGAATCGTGCCTCCTAAATATTTACTTACGCATTTGCCGTCGGCCTGGTTTTGACGCTTCCCGGATAATAATCTACTACAGCATGCCAGAATCGTACTACTTACCAAAGAGACGTACTCATATACAATATGTAATATATATATTGTACAGAACGTAGAGCTATCGTCATCATTTACATTAGTGTTTGTCTCCGCTCCGTTAAAACCTTCTCTTCCAGCCGGGTTAAGTGTGTGCCTGGTTTTTGCTTTTTTGTTTCCTGTTTCTGGTTTCTTCCTCGAACACATAGTTTGACATTTGGAATTAATGAGCACTTAAGCGCACCCATAACACATTTATTTAGTGGCTTATGAGTGCTGATGACGTTCTCTAGACTCTCGCTCTCGCAGACCAAATGGCACCCAATTCATGAAAGCTTCTCAAATCTCGCAAAACAAACGTGTAAACTTGAGTGTTCTCGTCCAGAGAATACCCATTTATTGTCACCCACCCTCCACTCCACTCCGTTCTTTTGCGAGTGCACCTAACTAATCTCTCGGCGACTATAATAAACTGTTTCTGCTCACTGGTTGACTGGTTGACTGACTGACAGACTGAGGGATTGGCAATCCACACGCTGTACAAACCATTAAAGCTAGGAAATTGAATTTTATATGTATATACGACTAACCATTTATGATATTAATACAGGATTGCAGGATTTCCAACGAAAATACTTTCATTAAGAGTCCGCACATTATCCAATTTAATTTTTAGAATCAACACCTAACATGAATGTTGTAACAGTTGTGGGAAATTATGCTGATTAAGGCAATTAAAGCCTTTGAGCATTCCCATAATTATTATACCCGGTACTCATAATGTAGAAGGTTATTGTAACTTTGTGTCGACTGGAATAGTATGTAACAGTCTAATATAATATAATAAGGCATCTTTGTACACTATGATATATTTATAATAGTATATCAATATACCAAATACGACCTTCGGTATACTTTAATAGTTGTTCATATTATTACTTCTATTAAAAATTGGTATCGGGTATCTCAAAGTCGACTGTAGCTTTCTGACTTGTTATTAGTTTCCATTACCGTTCTTCTATTGAATTGGGAAAAACGTTAGTTACATTTTTAAAGCATTTTAAAAATTTTTAATTTTCACTACAAATATTCGCAGATTAAGTTTCCCAAGCAGCACAATATTTAGGGAATTACATTCATCACTATCAAATATACTTGAGGCTTTTTTGCTACTTATTTCGGTATCAACTCTTCATGTTCGACTCGATTGGTTTGCTCCTTAAAGTTGTGCACATTTCAATTACTTTTCAACATGCAAAACATGTCATTTGATATATTTGTTTAAGACAATTCTATCAAATGAAATAAAATAAAATTTCAATTCGAATATTTCAACAAATATGCCAATTAAAAAGCCATTCAATATGCTTGAACATATTTAAAGTTAGCTAAATTGGAATGCAGCCAAATAAATTGTATATTATCATAAAAATATGCACTAAACAGAAAATATATAATATTTCTCAAAATATAATAACATACACCAAAAATTCCTACAATATCCAATAGTCGACTTTCGTTTTTAAAGATTTCCTTCCTCGAATTCTACACAAAATCAGCTTAAGCTTTCGCCTTAATTTAAGAGTGAAGTATTTTGTGTATTTAAACCCACGGCCGTAAATAGAGCCAACGACGTGTCAGCGATGTATTCAAAATAATGTAAATTAATTCGCTTTGCGTAAAACCGCTAAATCAAAACAAATGACTTTTTACGCGTAAAATTTAGCCGAACAATAAAAGCGAATCGAAAGGAATTCATGAATTTATGAAAGCGTTTGGGAATATTTGTGTGTATGGCGCAAATATTTATAAATATATATTTGATCCACCAATATGAATTTTAAAAGCCACACAAATATGTTGTACTTTTTAATCCAAATGTGGTGTATAAATTTAGAAGCTAAAAATAATGCGAGTAAAAGCAAAGATGTTTTCAATGTCAATCGGCATCAGCTTTTCAGACAATGGCTTTTGCACATGCCACAACGAATGAAGTGTTTGTTCGTTTGTATCGTTTTTTTTTTTTTTTTTTTGGCATTGTGGCATCATATGTTTTGAAGACACTGTCAAATGATGTCAGTGACTCGCTGGCACGCTGACAATTTGACAATCCGCAAAGCGAATGGCACAACAAATGTCTATTAGTGTGTGGCTGTGGCAGAACCAGCAGACTTCGGGCGACGGGAGAGAGCAGGAAATTATGGCAAAACCACGAGGAGCACACAAAACAAACAGGCAAAAAGTTAATTGTATGAAATCAACACACTTAAAGTCAACAACACCAACAAATGCCAGCAAATAGGTTGAGCATGTTGACAACAGTCAAGGCAATATTAGGGACAGCAACAAACCGAAACTCCAGCCACAGCCACAGTCTCAGACTCCCTCCCCTCTATGTCTCTTTTGCTAAGTCTCTGAGTCAGAGGCAATCCGAGTGGCAGCCCAAGTTTTCACTCCTGGCAATGATAGCAGGCAAAGCAAGCAAAGGCAGACAGTCAAGCCGAACTACATATATATCTTATTTTATATATGTGTGAGTGTGTCTCTCCGTCTGTTTGTCTGTCCGTCCGTCTGTTCTAGTAGATCCCACAGTCATGGCGTTGAAGAGACAGCAAGGACAAATAGCAACAACATGAAGCATAGCTAAAGGCAGCTTATAAGCCGCAGCATCAGTCGTGGCAAAGTACGAATACACCCCGCCCCCACACAGTGGGCGATTTGGTCCCGCTAGCGGCATTTAATTCAAATTTTCAAATTTAAAAATCCGTTAATATTTTTTCACATATCGATAGCAGATGCTTTGATTAGATTTTTAAAAGCTTTTTGAAAGCTCTACGATCAGCTGATCATTAGCTGTGATCGGTCAAACACACCATATGATTTCGCAAAGAGCTTTACACAATTTTTTCTCTTTGCGCGCATGGAATTTGAGTTCCTCGGAAATTTATAATTTTTGGTGAATTTGTTAGAAGTTTGGTTTTTTATAATATTCAAGGTATGTATTTTCAAAAAAATCAATGTTTGTGACCGGTCTATAAATGTGTAGCTCATAAAACGTAGTGGTAATTCAGTGTATTAACAACTAGCCCGGATTAGCGTACACCTGTCTTTCGTGGAGTAGAACTTAATTTGTTCAACTAAGTCCAGTCTAACTCCTTTATTAGCCGAAAGTGTGAATCAGTGGCGTCCAAAAATGTGTAATATCAACTGCTATTATCTGCTAGCCTTGAAACTATGGTACTTTTTAGACACAGTGTTAGTACCAAAAAGGGATCTTTTTTTAGTATTGCACTCAGAAGTCATCCCATTTTTTTCCATCATCCCATCATTTTTTAGATAAAGTTTATATATGAAATATGTTAATTGAAGTTCAAATAAAATAAAAATAAAACAAAATTTTAAATTAAAAAAAAAATTTTTTTTAAATTAAAAAAAAAAATTTAAAAAAAAATTTAAAAAAAAAATTTTTTAACTTAAAAAATTCTATGATTTTTTTCTGATCAGTGAAAAAAACCGACTGAAGATATCTATTTTAGTTTAGAAGTTTTTAATTAAATGCCGCTAGCGGGACCAAATCGCCCACTGTGCCCCACCGAGTACCCATCCCCTTATTCACACTCACACTGGTACAAGTTAATGCAAGTACATGTCGCATCGTGTTGGGATAACTCTGACGCTGTTTGTGTGTGTTTGTGTGTGTCAAAAGAGTAAAAATGATGAAGCAGCTCAAGCTTCGGTGCACCGGAAAAAGATGAAACTGCTTCAGGTGTAGTTGTAGCTGTAGCTGTAGTTGTCGCTTTAGTAGTTGTAGGTGAGCTAAATGCTCACAAGTGCAGCAGGGGCAAACGATGGGTCACGATTGCTACGCTTCAACTTAAGTACTGCAAGTAGTAGATGGAAAATGAGAGGTGAAAGTAGTCAGAGTCATGGCAGAAGTAGCTGAAAGAATTCCGCCCACTGTTGGAATCGCAGCACAGGCAGACAGCGAAAGAGTCGGACGTACCTTGACACCGGAACGCTCTAGATGGATGAGACTGCGGATGGGGTCGGGAGGGGGAAGAAGGAGCAGAGTCGAGAAAGTCGTACAAAAATACTTGAGAAAATCGTGTTAAATCGCGCTCAAGTGTTAAAGTAATAAGCACTTTTAATAAATAAAGTTGAATTGTACTGCGAGTGGGAATGTGACACACACAAACACCAACACAAACACCAACACAAACACAGACACACTCACCTAACATACCCAGAGAGCTATTATTGGCACAGAGATTCCTAGAGGCAAAGGACAACACGGAAGCATCGAATTTAATTCCTTGACATTTAGTGCTGTCGATTTGGCAGCAGTCGAGTGCAAAGTAACCTAGAGGCGAATTCTTGTATCTTAATAGGTTTTTACTCAATGGCTACATGTGCATTTAAATCAAATATGTGTAAAATTAAATGAGTGACTGAATTTAATACTAATGTTTTTTGCTAATTGATTTGATTTGCTTAATTTGTTATATATATATATAAAAAGCTTGGCAAGTATTTTATGTTCAGTTAAATAAAATCATTAACACACATTTCATTTGACATATTTTGAAAGTAAATTTCATGATTTTTAATGCCAGATTCCAATTACACATCACATTTTCTCATACACTTTTGCCAAGTAGCTTATAAGAATGCTACAGGCGAGTTTTCTCGACTATAAGATACCCGCTACCCATTTGCAATAAAGTCACATTTAAAAATTATACAAATTAATATACCGAAACCAATACGTTTTTCTTCAATAACTTCTACAATTTATTTGTGATGGCTACAAAACTTTCAGGAATCATAAATTTGAAAGAAACAGCTCAAACAAATGCTGTCGCAAAATAATATTTATATTTCTGAGATCGAGGTGTTCATACGGAAGGACGGGCGGACAGACAAGCAAACGGTTATGGGTATATCATCTCGGCTGTTGACACTGATCAAGAGTGTATATACTTAATGGGGCGGAGATACATCCTTCGGCCTTATAAATATACTTCCACTAAGTTATAATGCCCTTCCACAATATGGGTATCGGGTATAAACTAACTCTACAAATAAATAAACATATTTTGGTTGGAAAAGATTTATTTAGTAATGTTTTGCAGTGATGGAATCCGTTACGTAACATATAAAATGCATAAACTGTCAGTTGCATAACTCGCTAAAGTAGAGCAGATAGAGTCAAAGGTATTGAGTGTTATTAGTCAGTGTTTTATATTTGTTTGCCACTTATGCAAATAACAATGTAAATCACTTAAAGGCATAATTAAAACATATTTGCATGATAAATGCATTTACGATAAATTATAAAATTAAATAATGCGAAAAAAATGCAAACGCATACAAATGGAAACGTTGACAAACATGCAGACAACACCGTGATATTAAATTACGAGTGCAAGTGCAAGAGCGAGTGCGATTGTGAGTGCGAATGCGAGAGTGAATACAATGGCTGAGACTGCATTAACTCGGTAATTAACACTAATTATGTGCGTCCGGCATTTATGATGGCTATTGCATAATAATGAAAACTTCGCGTATGAGCCTCATATGCATCGCACGAGTACATTATAATTCATTCATTATTAAATAATACTTATTTAAATTATTTGCGAATTCGGTGAATATTAATATCCATCATAACGACAGAGAGCTGTACCTGTCTATGCCATACATTTCCAGTTTCTGTGTGTCCTGGATTCGATTTAATAAAAGCGGATTATATTTCAATAGCAATCCTAATTACTGAAATTGTTATACGAGTATATTCACATAGACTACGATATATAGAGGAACGATTATTGGTTGTTTGTCTGCTCGCTCTAGCGTGCTGTGGGTCGCCTCCTGCCACCCGCGTTCCACCTGTCGCCCATCTTATGAGCTTAGTTAACGGATTAGCATGTTATCAGTGTCCCTGGAGGCGGTGACTAGGCATTGCCCTGACCTGCCGGCAATTTGGCCCCATAATTTCCCATGGCCATAATCACTTTAAAACAATTTCGTGTGCGGCTCATTTAATGAGAATTAATTTTCAGCCATGTGCAGCACACACACAGTGGAGGGAAAGCGCAAACAAAAAAAATAATCACAAACCCTCTTAAATTACCCAAATCCAGACTTATAATCCTCTGCTCGCCCTTCGCTCCCCGCCTCTTTGGGGAGTTTTTGCGGCAGTTGCTACGTTTTTCTATAGCTACAGCTACAGCTGCGGCAGCGGCAACGGCAATGGCGGCCTCGGCTTCAGCCTCGGTTGCGGCAATCACTTTAAGCGTAAGCTGCGCCATATTGTCAGCCATTATTGTCAGTGTACGGAAACCGGAAATAGGGTGTCATATTTTTCACAGTGTGTCCGCAAAAATGCGTTAAGCTTCTCTCTGTCGCACACTTAAGCGTTTCATCTCCAAAAGCGAGACAATATCACACACACACACACATACACACACGACACATGACACAGGAGATACGGGACAACGGGACAGTTGTGATATCTCATTAACCGGCTTAAGCAAATTTAACATTTCTCTGCAATTAAACAACATAGCACTTTTATAGTTAATGCCCTGCTCAATGTGTTGTGGTTCCATCTCTCCGCACACACACACGCGAACACACACACACACTGAGTGTATCGCAAAAAAAGATGGCAAAAGTCCTTTCGTTTTGTTTCGTTCTCCTGCTCTCACACATGCAAATGGCTGCCCAAAAAATTAGAAAGTATAATGAAGTCTCTTTAGCCTCGGCTCGCCTGTTTTGTTTACTTCACTTCGTACACTCTGTTGTTGTTCCGCATTTTATCTAGCCTGCCGTTGCGTTTCGCTTCTGACAGCACTCATACGCCATGTGCTCCATGAATTTTTGTTTACTGAATTTGTGTCTGAGCACGAGTTGCGAATGCGAGTGCGAATACAAGCACTCGCATGTGTCGGTGTCATCTCTCTTTTTTGTGTGGGTTTCACAATGCAAAATGGTTTGTTCGCCTCCATCATTTAGACGTATTTATTGTAGCATACATCAGTTTTTTTGTTGTTGCTGTTGATGTTGTTGTTGTCGTTACATGTATCTTTGTGTGCGCGCTGTTGAAGCTGTTGTACACGGCAACTGATTATTTCAGACGAGATAAGATTATTTACTCGTGATGATGATGAGCTGAATCAATAAATTTAATACATATTTAGATGAAACTGCTCGATATAAGAGTAAAGCTGCTGTGCAGAGTAAATAATAAGGGACAGCAGCCAAAACCCTGAAATTAATATTACTCTAAAAAAAATTTGTTAAACAATTTTGCTGTCGGCATCTTGAAGTTGGCTTCGAAAATTCAAGAATTTAAATTTCCCTTTTTTACCATTTTTTTGGTTGTCAACTAATATGGGTAATTCTCTGAGGGATGTCGCGTGCGACCAGCTTTTCAGTTACAAAAAAAAACATATTCTGAAACAATTTTAAAAATAAGTAAAAGTTATTTTTATAGCTCTAGATTAGTACTTTAATTAGAGCTAAGAATGGTTTTGGAATTTTTTTTCTGCTTTGTTTTCTGTTCTGATAATTGCAAAAATTAACAAATTCGTACGCAAAACCAAAAAATGAACGAATTTATATTTTTTATCGTAAAACAGAATAAGTTACTAAAATCAATATTAGCTCTAAAAATAGTGCTAATCCAAAGCTTTAAGAAAAACCTTCACTTAATTTTAAAATTGTTTTAGTTTATGTTTTTTTTTTGTCACTGTAAAGCTGTTCGCACGCGACATTTACCAGAGAATTACCCATATGTAAACTAATCAATCAAATAAGTAATATCAATCATAATTACTTATTCCGTTGAATTAAAATTACTCTAAAAAATGACTAGAGTATTTTTCCTTCGGCATATTAAAGTTGTGTATAACGGTGACCTAAGCTATTTCAATATTTAAAAAAGCTTTTCAGTAGTAGTTAGATAAGCGATGCAATCGTATGTCAAATAGCGCCGAATTATGCATTGGTTGGTGTGCATTGCCATTATAAATATTAAATGTATTGATGGTTAAGTACCCTATAAACTAATCAATCAAATATATAATATAAGTCATAATCATTTCCATCAATTAAAATTAAAATTTCACTATCAATTGATTAGAGTACTTTGCCGTCGGCACATTAAAGTTATGTATTATAGATGAGCTTAGCTATTTCAATAGACGTCCTTATATTGTACTTTAAACATTTATGCAAGATTTTCCATTTCAGCAATCTGTAAGCTTCTTAATAAGATGTCGATAATATAAGTAATAATTACCTTTTTTCATACATTATAATAAAATTTCTTTAATATGTGGTTCAAGTAAATTGTCGTCTAATTTATTGATGCGCTAAACTATTTCAATAGATAGATGTCCTTATACTTTAAACATTTATGCAAGATTTTCCAGTTCAGCAATCTGTAAGCTACTTAATAAGATGTCGATAAAACCGTATGTAGAAACACGCAGCATAATACGTTGAGCTAATTTAGTACCCGCCCTTTGCCATTATAAATATTAAATGTATTTTTACGAGCGTATTTATTTACCCTTATTAAGGCGTTACATTAATAATGGCAAATAATACATATTAACGCACGCACATGGTGGCTGGTTCTCTGCATGTGTGGAAAACAATTCAATTAGTAGCCAGTAAGAGACATTTATTGATATTCGTAGAGCGAATTTATAAGTGCTGTTTGTTTATTGTTCTTATGTACAGAGTGTGAGTGTTGGTTTGTTTGTTTTAATGAGGGCCAAGTGTTATTATGAGTTTCGCGTTAATAAGCCAAAACGTCAGTTTACACTCGCTATAACTTTAGAGCAATTCCCTTGTAGTAATTATTTATATATGAGAGGGAGAAGAAGTCGAAGAAGTACATGATGATATGTATGTGCGCTGAGCACAGCGTCCGTTAATACCGAAAACTCACGCAATGCCATTACTTAGACCCAGACTTTGTGCTGCCTCTGCCCCCCTTGGACACCGTCGCCGTCACCGTTGCTGCCGCTACTGCTACTGCTGCTCCAATTGGCTGAGGGCCAAGCAGCGAGGTTGTTGTTGTGGCAACCACACTGGACAAGGACTGGCGACAAATTGCCTGTCCCCTTGTCGAAAATTAAAATTCGTAGGCCTGCGGAATTTGGATTGTGGATAGTCGATTCGGCGGTGTCGTTTGGCGTTGCGTTGAAATTTTTACCCAGGAAATGGGAAACAAGAAGACATAAAAGAAACGGGAAATCGTAAAAAGATTTTTGTGTTAATGCGCATGATGAAAAATTGATAAACAAAAATGTGTGTATATTGTACGCCAAGCAACACATAAAGTAATAATAATAATATAATGAACAACAAGAAATAAACGAAAATCTAAAGGCAAAGACGCAACGAAACGAAACAAAACAAAGCAAAACAAAACAGGGTCAAGCAAGTGTAGAAGGTTCGCTTATCAAACGAAGCCAGCGACTTTAGTTAAAAATTAATAATAACAGCAAACCCCGAAACAACCTTCTTCTCACTCACCCATTGTACTTTGACACGCAGCGTGTCTATTGTGTGTGTGTGTTTGTGTGAGTTTCATTTTTTGTAGTACACATTTTATTGTTTTATTTTTGTTATGGCGTCAATTTGCAGTTCATTTGAGTTAATTGTTTGGTCACCGGAAATAATTAAACAAAGAATAAAAAACCATTTTTAATATGAACTCCAGATATTTGTTTGTTTTCGCTATGAACTTTTTCTAGCCTCATCTCGCACAACATGGCGTATGCAATATTTTACATTTCAGTTTTATTATGCCAAGAGTTATTAGTTTAGCGATAAATATCATACAGCGAGTAGCTTCACATAAATCACATAACACGCTATGCAAGTTTTTCTGTTCATTCCCATGGAGCTCAATCGATGGACTATTTTTTTAAATCTCTGCGCAATTTTTCAATGGAGTTTTAAGTTACGCAATGTGATGATGCAAATTAAATGATCCAAGGCGGCAAAAAGTACACTAAATCACCTCAATTGGCCAACACCTGATGTGCTAATAATGAATTGAAATCTCAAAATGCTCTTAATTCAAAGTGAATAAAATATAACATTCAATTTGTTTTCGGTCGTATTTGAGGCTTGTTAGTTAAGCTTTAAAATGTTCTCTTGTTGATTACATCCTTTCTATAATATTCTTACTTTTCGAAATTTATAAAAATAATATTTAATTTGTGTACTTTTTATTCAAAAATATTGTATACTTACAACATACGTGTCTTAGCTGCTTTGCCTGGCAATTTGGTATATTTTATACTTTATGGTGTATTTATATTTATATATATATATATATAAAATATAGTCTATGGTATTATTATGGTATTATTATTATGCAATTTATTCTGCAAAATGACTAATATTTAATTTTTTGTATTGCATTTCGGAATAAAGCCTAGTACCTCACTCAATAGCCATCAAATGTTTTGGCGCTAGCTTTAATTGTTTTGCAGTGTCAATATCTCTCAGCATCACAGCATACACGTGTATGGCCGAAAACAAACATGTTTTTCTTTAAACAGTATTTTACATAGGTATGCAAAACGAGAGCAGAGAAGGCAGTTTCTCGTTATAGAGAGAATGAAGAATGCATTCACTGGCACTTAAACGTGTTGCATAATTCAAACAACATTTATTCAAAGCCATTGCTTTGGCTTGCTTTGCATTCAGTTCATCAGTTGAGAGGCAGCCTAGCTACATTGTAACGAAAACGGAAACGGAAGTAAAGAAATCAGAGCAAAATGGCTGCTCCATCTGCTCACTAGCATATTAAGGGCGACTATAAAAAGTAACAAAAGTGGCAAGCATATTTGATGAGCAGAGAATAAAGTCGAGAAGATGAAGAAGAAGAAGACGGTTCGTCGTCTATGGATATTCGTTGAATCCAGTTTGTTTATGCTATGCGCCCACTTAAGCGAGAGAAAGAAGTCAAAGTGTCGCCGCTTATGCATAACTAAATTATAATAATCTCTCCTCGTCGGCTGGCTAGAAGGCTGGCTGGCTCACTAACTGGCTGACTGGCTGAGTATGAAGGCGTCATCCATATCAGTATCAGATCATAACGCATTAGGGCTTATCATGTCGAGCAACTTACTCAGATATTCTAATAAAAAGCGGAATTTACATACGTTCCCTGTGTACAGAGAGTATTGCGCTCTCTCACTCATTGTGCTGCGATATAAGAGCTGCCTTTCCGCTTCCCTTTGCCGCTTTCCTCTTTCGTTTTCCCTTTGCTGCTGCTGTTGGCCTACAAATAATAATGGGTCGTGTCACCCGCTCTCTCTCTTTCTCTCTCTCTCTCTCTGTCTACTTATGTGTAAGTCTATATTGCTTAGACACTAGTCAGCGCACAGCGTTGGTAAACTTCAATAACCCATCGCTCCCTTTACATCTTACCCGCTTAGAACGTAATCCTGGGCGGAGCCGGGCGGAGCCGAGCCGCCCCCAAAGTAACTTATATGAGCATATCTTTCAATATGGTAATATACGCCGCTGTTTACAGCATGAGCTACACTGAGGGAAAAGAAAGATACATATTTAGCATACGTTTTTAGCTTAGATAATGTTTCGTTACCAATTAAATTTATTTTACATAATTTTTGTTGAATCACAGTTACATACTACAAATTTATTACTTTACGCTACCCAAAAATCATTAGCAAACATTTTCTACGCAATGTTACCCAAAGTGTTCTCGCAGTGCATGTCCTCTAAAGATGTCACTGTGTGTGTGTGTGTGTGTAGGGGTATTTGGGTATGTGTGTGTGTGTTTGGGTGTGTTTATGGTTGCGCTTCGCGCTGTTTACACGGCCTATGTCTACATTTTGCGATTGTATACAGTACACAGTGTGTGTGTATTGCTGTGCTGTGTGTGTGTGTGTATGTACATATGTACTGGTATGTGTACTAGCTAAACTTTGATGTCGCTTTTCAGAGTGGGAGTGGAGTGGGGGGGAGTGAAGGTTCGTTTATGGCACAAGTTTCTTAAATCCAGCACCTTCTTGGCCAAGCTTGAGCTCTTCATAAATTGAGGGATTTACTTCATTGCACTGCGTGTTGCTGAGCGGGTTGTGAAAATGATGCGCCGCATCTGAGAGGCCATTGCGATGGCCATTGCTCTGGTGATGCCTACTGCCATTCGCTGTGGTCCCCGTATCGGGCGTCGCTGTCGCCGTGGACGTGGATGTCGTCATTGTGGCTGCAACACCATGGCCATTGCCATTGTGACTGTGACTGCTGTGACTATGACTGTGGCTCTGACTGTTGCTGTTGCTGCCTTGTGTGTGATTGCTGCCATTGTTATGCGGCTGCTGTTGGTGCTGTTGTGTTGTGATGGCCGATGTCACAGTTGGCAACTACAATAAAAGAGACGCAGAGAGAGGGGAACATAGCAGACAGTTATAACATAAGTATGCTGTGCTAGTCTTAAAGCTGGCCCATAATTAATACACACCTGCACCTGCTCCAGACCCCGCGTATATGTAGGATTCTCGAATGCGACATTGCCATTACCCGCCTTGCCGTGATGCGAACGATGCCGACGATAGAACACAATGGCTGCCGCTGCCAGGAGTATGGCCAAAATGCTCGCCACAATGCCGCTGATTGTGCCAACGGCGCTGGAGTAGCTGCTGGTTGCCGAGGTCACATGCTGCTCCCCCAGCGTGAATCTAATCGGATCAGTGAGTACGCTGGCACCTGCAAAGCAAAACGGAGCGACAGACAAGTCTGCAAATTAAGCCAAGACAAACACAGACAGAGAGACGGAGGAACAGCAACTGTAGCTGGTAAGCTATTGATGCTCCATCAAAAACGAAGAGTTCACGCACCATATGAATTGCCAGCCTTAACCACAAGCTCATACAGCACGTCTTTCTTAAGCCCATTAATGCTTATTGTTGTGTCCTTTACGTCGATGCGTTTTATCTCCAGTACACCCGCCAACATTATCTGATTGTTGTTGCTGTTGCCGTTGCCCATACTTGTTGCATTATTCATGGTATCCGACGTAGACGCAGGCTCCATCGAAGATTCGCTGGGCGACGACGACGTTGGCGGCACTACGGCGGCCTCATGGTAATATATTCTATAGCCGTCGACGGCATTTGGATTCTTTGTTGGTGCGTCCCATCTGTAATGAAATAGTTTTCAGACCGTGTGCATGGCGCCATATTATGAGTGGTAATATTGTTGCAGGCGCAAAACTTGTCTGGAATTTTAATAAATTTAATGCGAACTGGCATTCCGAGTCGATTCCCGGAGTCTGCTTGCTGTACAAACTTACGTTCGGAGCCTAGCAACCACCCACGCTCAATGTCCCATCCCCCACAAATACACTATCCACTATTCTCGGCTATCCATTACACATCCAAACTACCCAAACTCCTCCCCTCCCCTCGTTCAATGTCCGTTGTCCGTTTCGTAGTCGCCTGCTGCGACTTTGTGTGTGTGTGTGTGTGTGTGTGTGCGTAACCTTTGACGTTGACTAAGTGTATTAAAGTGAGATAAAAATCTCAGCTTTAATGGATTTTGCGGTCTATTAGTGCAGTCAGCACACATACACACACACTATCACACATGTGTGTGTGTGTGAACGATGCGAGGATAATGAATGTATTGGCTTGCGTAGCTCGGAATGGATGACTTCACATCCGCCCCAAAGGCAATTCGAGCGAGAGAGAAAAATCCCAAAACTGAACCAAACCGAAACGGACACATAGTTAAAAGATTAAATTTGATAGCTGCAAACGAAATGAAGAAATTCGATTCATCACTTACTTAATGTTCACCTCATTATCGGACATCACGCTGACCACAATGTTCTCCGGCGGACCCGGCAATCGATCACGATTCTTCTCAAAGCAACCGATTATGGTGCGCGAATACTGCAGACTGCAGATCTCCTTCGCACGCACCGTTTCGCCGCGACACCAGTTGAGGCACTTGCGCGGCACATGCTCCTCGGCACAGCAGGAACGATGGTCGGAGCCATCGGCGGCGCACTTCATCAACTTATCAAAGTCCACAATGCATTCGGGGCGATTGGCAATCGCATCAAAGTCCACGTAGTAAGTGCAGGCATCGCGACATGCCATCGAAACGTTCTGCTCGGCGCAACATTGTGACACATTGCGATTCAGGCTCGGCGTATTACGTATACGCACCGAGACCGGCGTCGTGGAGGAACCAAATGGATTCTCGGCATGGCAAAAGTAATCGCCAACATCGTTGGCCTGCAGCTTACTGATGCGCAACGACATCGTATAAATCGTCGACACATTAGCAACGGACACATAATAGTTGCCACCTTGGGGCACAGGGACGCGTCCATCATGATCGCGCCAGAAGATGGTCTTGGGCGCTGGCTTCGAGTCCACAGTGCAGCGCAGCTCCACCTCATCGCCCACCGAGGCCACTGTAATTCCCGCTGCTTGTATCTTGGGTGGATCTATGGAACACACGCAAAACATCAATGAAAAGTCTATTTAATCCATCCGCAAATCTCGCAACTTACAGCAGATGTTAACGCGTCTGGTTGCCTGCATGGGCACACCGTAGCCATTGTCCGCGTAACACGAGACATGCTCCATGTCCGCCGATACATTGTGTATGACCGTCACCATGTGCCGCGAGGTGTCCTGACGCACCAGGTGGCCGCCCACGTACAGCGAAATGGTTGGCGCTGGATTGCCCAGAGCCAGGCAGAGAATAGTCATTGAGCCGCCTTCGGGTATGTTGTCCGCCGGATGCACAGTCGGTGGCTGTTGCAGGAAAAAAGGGAATTCATGTATGAATAACTGACTTTTCTCAAATATTTTATATATACACAGGGCGTGAAATACACGTGACTTCGAATTTAAGAATTTTACATTCATTAAATAATAATGTGAACATTTCTTTAGTCAAAAGATAAAAAAAAAATATTTTAATTTTTTCTTTAATTTCATGTGAATAAAATAAGGTTTTTTTAAGGAATTCTTTCAGCTTTAATATCAAAGTTTCCATCTACCCAAAACTTTGTTGAATTAAAACTTTTATTGACAAAGCAAGTAGAATGAAGAAAATATGGGAATAAAATAAAAAGGGCTTTGAATTTTGTCTATAAATTCACATTCCTAAAAAATGAATTTCATGTAAAAAAAAACATATTTTTACTTTAGAAACTATTTTCACTTCAAATTAGTTTTCAAAGTTTTAAAAATTTTTGTTTCTTAAAAACCTTTCGTATATTAAGAGTTTTAAAGTCAATTCAAGCTAAATGAAACAAATGGAATATATCAAATGAAACCATTAAAAATAAATAACTTGTCAAACATAATGAAATGCTTTGTTTTTCATTAAACAACCTCTATACAAGAACACTTTTGTTCTTTTAGTATTCCCTGCTTTCATGATTTCAGAATTTTTCGTCTTCAATCAAATGCAAAATGTAAAATTGTTGCTTCAGATTGAAATAGCTAGACTGGTTTGATTTAGAAATATGTGTTCACGCTTTGCTCTTGAAACCTTTTCATCTTGACACAAGATGTATTCTTGAAAACTAAACGATTCTCTCCATCTCTGTGTATATATGTACATAAGTGTACATGCAGATATATTCTCAAACAAATTACATCGACAAAGGCAGGCAAAGCGGGATCCGTCCACGCGACTAGCGTCTCTGAGGGCAACGAGGAAGCACGTTCTCCCACCGCTTCGACATAGAGCACATGCTGCGAACTGGGCTTCAGATTGGTGAGTCGCAGCCAAGCCAGCTTTGTTTCAATCTTGGTGAAGCCGTCAGTTTTCATCATCTTGTGATAGACCCTGCAAGAACAATGCTGGCGGTTTAGCAACACATAATAACACCACCAGACTGTGGTTCATTCACCCCGCCCTGGACTCACCTGTAGGTAATGCGCTCGTGTGGATGCGAATACTCTGGTGGCTGCCATGTCAACTGCATCCAGGTGGCACTGTGTGTGAGCACGGTCAGCGAATGAGGCGGCGACGGTGCTCCCCAGGTGTCATTTGAATGTTGCACTACACAAAAGGAAAAACAAAGGTAGTGAGTCTTCGTGCATGTGGTGCAATCGAGTTGACCCCAAAATGCCTTGAATGACTTACCATTTTCGCTAGCAACACTCG
Organism: Drosophila albomicans; assembly: GCF_009650485.2. NCBI lineage: Eukaryota > Metazoa > Arthropoda > Insecta > Diptera > Drosophilidae > Drosophila > Drosophila albomicans. The sequence continues at coordinate 19,534,730 of NC_047629.2, read as the reverse complement.
ATGTGTTGAGCAGCAGCATTGATGCTGGCAGCGATGTGCCAAATTTTCCACGTGCCACAACCGTAATGCGGTATAAGGTATTCTCATCCAAATTGGTCAAATCGATGCTGGTCTCGTTGGTGGTCAATTCCTAAGTGTAAAGTTACGTTTGTATAGTATACTAGAGAAACATGAAACAAACAAAAATGAACAGCAGCAGCAGCCTAAGTGAGACAACAACCGTTGTCGCAGTGCACTCTGCGGTTTTCCTTAGCAAGAGAGAATTGAGGAGAGAGGAGAGAAGGCAACGCGCGCTGCCGCACAGTGGGCGATTTGGTCCCGCTAGCGGCATTTAATTCAAATTTTCAAATTTAAAAATCCGTTAATATTTTTTCACATATCGATAGCAGATGCTTTGATTAGATTTTTAAAAGCTTTTTGAAAGCTCTACGATCAGCTGATCATTAGCTGTGATCGGTCAAACACACCATATGATTTCGCAAAGAGCTTTACACAATTTTTTCTCTTTGCGCGCATGGAATTTGAGTTCCTCGGAAATTTATAATTTTTGGTGAATTTGTTAGAAGTTTGGTTTTTTATAATATTCAAGGTATGTATTTTCAAAAAAATCAATGTTTGTGACCGGTCTATAAATGTGTAGCTCATAAAACGTAGTGGTAATTCAGTGTATTAACAACTAGCCCGGATTAGCGTACACCTGTCTTTCGTGGAGTAGAACTTAATTTGTTCAACTAAGTCCAGTCTAACTCCTTTATTAGCCGAAAGTGTGAATCAGTGGCGTCCAAAAATGTGTAATATCAACTGCTATTATCTGCTAGCCTTGAAACTATGGTACTTTTTAGACACAGTGTTAGTACCAAAAAGGGATCTTTTTTTAGTATTGCACTCAGAAGTCATCCCATTTTTTTCCATCATCCCATCATTTTTTAGATAAAGTTTATATATGAAATATGTTAATTGAAGTTCAAATAAAATAAAAATAAAACAAAATTTTAAATTAAAAAAAAAAATTTAAAAAAAAATTTAAAAAAAAAATTTTTTAACTTAAAAAATTCTATGATTTTTTTCTGATCAGTGAAAAAAACCGACTGAAGATATCTATTTTAGTTTAGAAGTTTTTAATTAAATGCCGCTAGCGGGACCAAATCGCCCACTGTGTGCCGTCATGATTAGTACTTTTTGTAATTGCCGCGACGAAGCGCAATTTGTGGTATTTAGCCGCAAAATGACACCGCCAGCCGACACTCTACACACTCACACTCAGGCACACCCAGCTGCCAACGCCATCATCAGCATCATCATCAGCAGCAGCAGCTACATTGTTGCTGCCAGCTGGCGTCATATTGTTTCAAAAGTCATTGCCGAAATTGACACAGTATGTATCATACGTATGTATGTTGATGTACAAACTAAAGTGTGTTCTATGTATTCATTTCTCTATTCGCATTCGCATTTTTGCTATTCCGCTGACAGGATAATTCGCTGGCATAGCAGCGACCCACATTAAAAATTGCTTGCGTAATCTGCGGCTACAGCTTGCCGCCATTTCAGAGCTGGCAGCTGACAGTGAATTAGCCAGCATCCGAGTATTGGCTGCAGATGCGCGTTGAACAGCAAAGCTACTGTCAAGCATGCTCGACATTAGAACACATTACATTATCTACTAAAAGTTGATTATTAAAGTAGCTTTTAAGTAGACAATTTGACAATAATTATACCAAAACTTGAATTGAAAATTTAATACAAATACAAAAATTATAATATATTTCTTGAATATTTTTCCGACCAGAACTAAACTGAGGATATTAGAAATGAGGTACTACAAATTTAGAAATCAATAGAAATACAAATATGATTATAATATACCATATATCTGTCTAGCATTAAACAGAAGATATTATAAATGAGTTACGTATTTTAATTAATAGTTTAAAGTTTAAAAAAAGGCAGAGCAACACAAAAATTTCAAACTAATTTAGCTGGCTGAAATAGAGGTGTTATTTGAAGCGAAGAATTAAATAAAATATTATTTTAAAACTATATTCTGATCGCTAATTCTTTTTCTTTCTCTTTGACACATTATCACCAATCTATTCTACCACTTGAATAATTACTTTGCAAATAGCCAGTTCAAAAAAGCAATATACTCGCATAATGTGCGTATACTTAATGCGTATACTTATTGCGAGTACAATTAACTACTACCTGATACCGATTCAGATACATCTAGGCACGACGAATACAGATACAATGCTCGTGTAGAATACCCGAAAGTCGCCAGAAATCCAGTTTGTGATGTTAAACTGTTTGATTATCTTTCAGTTGTCGTTTTTGGACCATTAATTACGCTTTTGGTTGAAAATGCTACAAAATTTATGCCAATGCTGCACTCATCCACATGTGTATGTGTTTGTGCCAGCGTGTGTGTGTGTGCTTGTGGTGTGGCACGCTTATTGCGTAAATGTGTTTTTATTATTTGTGAGTTTTAATGCTGCTGGCATAAATAATCTGTGTGCTCGCACTGATGCCACTGATGATGACAAAGTGTGTGCACACACACACACACACACACACACTCGCACACTTGCACACTTGCACACTTAAGCGATTTGAAATACGTGACTATCTGCCCCTCCTCCTCCGCCTCCGCCTTCACCTCCACTCTGTCCACCTGCTGCCAGTAGAATGCTACACCTCCAGCCCACCCGTAACAAGACTTTGACATTTTGGTAAGTGAGTCAATGTCAAGCCAACTCAGGCAGCTGACAAACAGCAAATTGATCATTTTATGCTCGTATCTTCGATGTTGTTGCCATTGCTGTGTGTGGTTGTTGATGCACTTTTGTTGTTGTTGATGTTGTTGTTTCTAGTGTTGCTTCTCTTGTTTTGGCTTGTTTGTTGCTGTTGCACATTTTAATTTATATGAACGCACCGAAACCTCTACATAGCATAGTATCATACATACTTTGCCTCCCTTTTACGGCTTCTCTTTTTTCTTTTTGTTGTTTTGGGCAACGACCACTTGTGTTTTTGATTTATACGCATACGTAGAAGTTCATATATTTATATATATTTGGCTTGTCAGACCAACTATGTGCCAACGGAATGGCATAAAAACAATTAGCTTGGCCTTCAATTTGCCACCTGGGGGTTGTATTCAGTCATAATCGCTGACAAGACACTTTATTTACTGACAGATGGATATTCAGATTAGGTGTAGACCAATTTCACAATAAATAAAATAAATCACTTTTGATAAACGCAAATTGTAGTCTTGAGTACAATTAAAGATTTGATCTTATATCAAATTTAACTCTTGTTTATTTCGAGCTCAATTTTAAACTCTTCTCTTTAAAAAGAACTCCAAATTTATTGGCATGATACTTCGCACACAATTTACTAAAATACTGCCGAGTAATTTGTTTTTGCTTTGTGCAAAGTGACATTAAATTAAGCACGAGATAGAATAGTTTTACGACTTCTTTCCCTTGAGCCCAAGTCTGGAATTTAGCTACATATTTTTTTAAAATTACTGCACGCTCTTATCTTAAGAGCATTAAATTAAAAAAAGAAAACCTTTTTTGTTGTTGTGTCTTAACTATGCCAAGTACTATCGTCGGAGCTTGGGCCCCACAGGACCTTGTGGACGAAAACAAGTACTAATAGCCCCAAAACACTAGAGCAGCAACTTTGTTGTCACTTTATTATATCCCTTTTGACCAATAATTACATTTTCCACCCCGCAATCTAAATGTGCCACAGTTGGCATGGCGAAAACAGTCCGACCAGGGTCCGAAATGAATAATTAATGTGGCCACAAACACGTGCTCGACTCGGTTGGCAGGTTGAGGTGAGCCAGTCCTAAATACCACAAGTAACAGCATCCAAATATGACAGCAAACAGCGTAAACGAATAAATATTCAAAGAGCATTGCGATGACTTGGAATGGGCGCAAGTTGGCAGGACAACAATCCCCCACCCAACTCTTCCTCAGCCATTAAAGATATTTTTTTTTGTATAGTGTACACATTTATATAACCAAGTCCCTGGTTGGTCATTTACTGGTGGAACGCCTCAAAAAGACGCATAGTCTCGCAGCGTAATCGATGTCATTTTGAACCCTTTTGAAAAGACTCCCGAAGCGAAGTCTATTGGAATATACATTTAGAATGTATCTAATTGGTGGACTTCGTCTATCGTCTGTGCAGGATTTTTTACTATTTTACTATTTTATTCGTACGACCATATTAAAAAGTTTTTATGACCAACATTTCGGGTGAATTTGACAACAAAGAGAAATGAGAAATAAAGCTTGCTTCGCCAACAGGCAACAGCAGCTGCGGCAGTAAAAATCATCACAAAAGTTACGTTCGAGCAGAGCCTCGTCTTCACTTCCTCTGCTGTTCTCCTCCCCAACAAACCTTGCCTCGTAAACCATGCCAACCCTTCCGTAAAAGGACACTGTCCATGATGTTGGCCAGGCTTCGACACTGCTTCGGCGATTGCCAATGGTGGTGAGATCATGCTGCCGCGCTGAATAGGAATTGCCAAATTATTGGCACTGATTCAATCGAGCACGACAAACACCCTGGGGTGTCCTTAGCATCCTTAACGTTCGTTTTTCCCGCTACAAACTATTTATATATATATACGAGTCGACTTCCCTGACTTACTTTTGTTTCAGGTGTTGTTCATTCGCCACCAAACCAAACTACTTAATGTGAATACAAATAAATAAATTCTTGGCAGTCTGCTATAATTAAACCGAGTCACATATTGCAAGTTCTGGCAGAGAGAGTTTTTCTCGCTCTTATCTCTCCTGGTCTTTTTTGTTAATTTCGCTGTTGCCCTTTTTTTTGCCTGGTTAAAATATTTAAACTTAGGCCAAAGTATTTCTGGCACGTTCGAAAGCAATTAACTTTTTTATATACATACTATACAAGTAGAGGCAATAACCGAGGTCAGATGTCAGCTCAACGTGCCAATAACACGCCTGCTTTTCTCCCAGCAGATGCCCAAAAAACAGTTTTGTAGATACGTGCGATACACATAGAGATACAAAACGAAGAGGAGAAGAGTTTGAATACCACCGATAAAAATAGCGCCATTGTGCAGGCAGCCAAAAAGTCTGAGGCCGATGCACCGAGACGCATTTAAACCAATTGACACCAAAATTGTGTGTGAGAGAGTATAAAAGAAGCTAAGCCAGCAGACAGACAGCCAGCCAGCCAGCCAACCAGCTCCGCAACAGATGCGCCCGCTTGACCAGGCCAGCCTCCAACTCCAGAGCAGAGGAGATCAGAGCAGACCAGCCAAGCCAACCGAGTAACAAAACCAAAGTGAGCAGGCGAATGAATTTTGAACACAAGAGAGCAAAAAAGAACAAAAGCAAAAACAGCAATAGCTACAGCTACAGCTACAGAAACAGAGACAGAAATTGAAAAGAGTGAAAGAAAAACACATTGACAAAAACTAAAGCTGGCAACAGCTACAACATGCCTCAGTGCGGCATGCGGCAGCCAGCATGCGGCATGCTGTTGAGCTCGTCTCCAATATCGATTCGATTGGTGTCTAGTGGTGGCTGACTGGCTGGTTGGCTGGCATCATGGGCTGGTCCGTCGATGTCGCCTTGTTGCTGCAACGAGGGGTCGCAGCTTGCATTGAAAACATTTTGCGCGCATCAAAAACGACAAAAGCAACAACAACAGCAACACGCGTCAAACACTTGCCAGTTATTCAGTTATTTTTGCAGCGCATTTTTTTTCTTTTTGTTTTCGTATTTGCAAGTTTTTGAGGCCAATAACTCTGCTGATGGCCATGGCTATGACTGCGATTCTTGCCGCAGCAACGTCACAGCAGCAACAGCAGCAAGCGCAGGTGGCGCCGCAAAACGCATCGCACTATGTTGGACTGTGTTGCGCTCTGTGATGTGTGACAACAACAGTCAATAACTGCAACAATGCCAATGGCAATTTATATGTATATTAAGCCAAGTTCGCGCAGTCCGCGTTTATGGCAAACTTTTCTGTGTCTAGTTTATCGTCACGTTTGCACCGTTAAACGAATAGTTTCAGTTGGCGAGCATCAGCCATGACACACAGCCCTACCATAAACCTTACTTACAGATTAAGGTCACCCTCTATGCGATAATTGAATGGGAAAACGAACCCTAACAGTTTAAAAAATAACCAATTAATTCTAAATTTCAATACACAAAAATAAACCCAAATAGTTTAAATAAATTTGTAATAAACAAGGAAGAAAGCTGGGCTACTCGCTATCTATTTTAAATAAATGCAAAGCAGTACGCTATAATTCTTATAATATACCAATTTAATATACAGAACCTTAAGACTCACTCTGGCTCATCTCATTGCAATAAATAATTGTATACGTTACAAATTACAAAAATATACCGAAGGCTATATTTGGTATAATAATACTATATAATACAATATAATATATATTTAAAATATAGCACGCAAGCATAAGAAGTACGAAAAAAATATATCTCTATCTCTTATAGACTCTGAGATCTAGGTGTTCATAAGAATTGACATGACTATATCGTCTCGGCTGTTGAAGAATATATAGACTTTATATGGTCGGAGTTGCTTCATTTGTTTTAGTTATAATACCCTTCTACTCTGTGGGTAGCGGGTATAAAAAATAACCAATTAATTTAATTCTAAATTTATAAATTATTTCGATTCTATTATTAAACATATTTTTAAAAAGCATAATAATTATAAAGTGCTTGAAATTCTATTGTTATTACGCTGCTAAGCTCAAATTTGTAGTCTAATAAGCTTACAGTTTTCTACATTTATTCGCATGCCACAGTTTTAATTGCATTCATTAGTGGCCAACGCTTTATTTCATTAAGAGTAACCAGCTTAGCCAAAAATTACTGTTTGTCTGTGCGTCTGCATATTGCAGAGTTTGCAAAAAACTTTTACTATATGAAAGTCATTTTAGTGAAACATGCAGGGATCAGTATTTAAATTGTAGGTCAAAACTTTTGTTTACTTTACTCTACTCTGGCTTTTCCTCTCTCCCCTTTCTCTCTTTCTGTAGTTAACAATTAATAATATAACTACTCACATTCTCCAGCTTCGCGATGGTTTCGTACATGGTCATATTATTCACTCGTCCATATTGCACAACAAAATCAATATCATCTGCATTCGTTGCACTTGCAGAGTCCGCCGACTTCGATGTTGTCGTTGTCGATGTCTCGGCTGCTGTCGCAACATCACCAGCCACAATGCCGGCTGCTGCAGCCAGTTCATCGCCAGTTATCATGTCGACAGGCGTTGCCGCGGTGGCGGAGGAAGAGATTGAAGCTGTTTCCACTGTGGGCGGTGTCCAAGCGAGACTTATGCTTCTGCTCGTCACGGATGTTGCATGCACATCTTCTGGTGGTCCGGGTATATTATTTGTGCCTGGCATGGAGGAAGAGAGAGATAGAGATTGAGTTTGAGATAGATGGTAGATGGTGAACAGTTGTTTTATAATGCAAGTTTAATTGGCCAATATTGGTTTTGTCTGCCATTTTGTGGGATATACCAAGGAATTGACCAAATAATGTAGCACACACAATGGTGTGCAACAGTGCGTATACTCAACATGCACGCCAGACACGCCATTCGGCAAACAGAATTAGCCGCAAACACACAAGTGCCATGGTTACGGCTATTCGACTATTCGAATATTCGCTTCTTACCTTCCTCGAAGCACTGCAGAATGTTGCCAGCGTAGGATAAACAATCTGGCACATTGCTCGCCAACGTCGATGAGCCTGTTGATGTTAGAGTTCCGATGCCCGCTGCCGTCGATGCAGCGGTTGCCGCTGTCGATTTGGTGGAGAGTGCAAGGGGCATAACACCGCGGCAAAGTGGCATGCAGGCATTAATAACGCCACGGCGACTGCAGCACGGACTGTGATCTCGTCCTCCAGCTGCGCAACGTGCCAGAATAGCTAAGGAATAACAGAGAATGTGGTTAATAGTAGACTTCAACTATGACATGGCAAATTGCCGCGTATCTGTGGCCCCAATTCATGCTTTGAATACATCAATATCCTGTTTGGCTGTGATTTGGACACTTCAACTTTAATCTGACAGTTTTGCTACAAACAACTTTTCAGCAGTCAATGATGCAAAGCATGACTCGACGGGTTTTCTGTCTGCAATTTTCAGGAAATTAACGCAGATTTTACATCTACTTAGAGCAATTCTTCTACACGCAAGTCATCGGCTAATAAGCTTGACATGAGCATAATCAATGGAAACTTTGCTTCAAAGACAGCTCTAGCTATGCTAAGTAATTTATCTTGCTATTGTAGTCAAGCAATGAATTTCAAATTGTATTTATTGAAAGTAGAAAATATCTTTAATTGTATAATTAATGTTATATTTAAAGTAGAAAAAATCTGGCAAATAAATACTTTTTTATACTTTCTTAGAAATTCTGAAATTAAATGTTGAATTTCCAAATATAATTTACATTGCTTAAGCTTTAATTCAAAAAGTGTTTCCAAGTATTAAGCAACAGAAACTATATAAAATACTAAGCTAATTTATTTCATTATTGAAAATATAATGATAATTATAATTCTTAAAAAATGTTATATTTAAATGTAGTATTTCGAAATTCTTTAGTGTACTTTATTTAAACTTCTGTTTAAATGTATGCAATACTGTGCTTTATTTAAACTTCGTTGCATATACTTAGCAAATATTATTCATAGGCAACTACATAAAATAAAGTATTTAATAACTTTTATAAAAATATTTATATTATTGGTAGCTTTTTGAAATATAAATCGTAGTTTGTTTACACCTATAAAAATTCTCAATTTGCTGTCACTCCGTCAACACTCCATTAATTAACTTTAAATACGTCTCTTAAAGAATTCTTGATCATCTAGACAAATTCATCTAATCATTTCTACTTTAATGCTATCTAATTATCAGCTTCCAGTTCAATCCAGATTAATCCATACAAAACGTAATTCGCATCTCATATTACAGTAACTATGCCATGCCAACTAAACAACAATCCCAACGTAGACAAAGATTCGTTTAGGACTTAATACTGCAAATTTGATCAATTAAAAAGGCGAAACCGAAATGAGCTCATTAAATTCAGAAAAACCATTCAGATTCGTCTATTGTGCAAGGCCCTATTGTCAATGGTGGATAACAAGGAACAAGAGACAGGGAACAGGGCGCTGTGAGCTGCTTAATAAGGATGTTGGACTGACACTAATTAGAGTTGGCCAGTTGAATGTGGACGCTAGTATGTGTGTGTCTGTGTGTTTGTGGGCTTAACTGTTACTCACGCATTTGGGCACGACACGTTGGTCCGAGATTTTCAATGTCCGACAGCCGAATGTTATAAGAGCAGAGTGGAGCGCATTGTGGCAAGAGACCAGAGGCTTGGCAACACGTCGACATGTTGTATTTGGCAACCGGCGTTGGATCGAGCTCGGCGGCCAGGGTGCGTGTAATGAGTCGTGGAGATGGTTCGCTTTTGCCATACGCATTAATTGATACCACATAGAACTCATAGTAAATGTCCGCCTCAAGACCTTCGAGAATGAGTGGCGGCTGACGCTGCAAAGTTAATTAAATTAGCCAGTCAACCTTATTTAAGTTCGCTTCGTGCAACTTACCTTCTCCACAGTTAGATAGTCATCGCCGACTCCCAGGCGACGGAACTTGACATGGAACGTGGTCACCGTGTCCGCCAGTCGCTTCGGCTTATTCCAGTCGAGTATCACAAAACTGTCAGTTTTGGCGACAGTGCGCAGCTTTGAAGGCGGATCAGCGAGCACTCCATAGCCCTGAAACAAGCAGCTGCTGTACTCGGACATGAAACGCAGGCATCTAAAATGGGAGAACATTTAACATCTATTTGCAATTACTGCCATTTCGAAACCCACTTGAATAGGCTAAAGTCCAGCGAGGTCAGCTTGCCAGCGCAAAGCGGAAAACAAGCCGATGGAATTCCTCTGGCACGACAACACGGCGTATGATCAATATTGTTGGCCAAGCAAGTGAAGGTAATGTTCGACCAGGGCGCACAGACCATGAGGTCAGGCAGAGTCGCTTGATCCGCCTTTTCTGGATCACACATCTTGTCCATGCACAGACGATGCGTCATGCCACTCGATTCGCAACAACCTCGTATATCAGGCAACGTGGGCATCACCTGCTTGTCGGTGTTGCCCGCCTGTGTCTCTGCCACCGAAGCACTGGTATGGGTAAAGAACCGCAGACGTTCGTTGGGCAAACTGGAGCCATACTCATTGACCGCAGTCAGAATGACAGCATACATGGTCAGCGGCGACAGTGAGTCCAGATAGAGATACGTCTGATTGGCGGGCACATTGTAGAGTTTCGTCAGTTCCATTTCCTGCTGTTCCGTTGACTTCAGCGACTTTCGTCTAACCTCACCGCTCAACTCGTCCTCATCAAAGCTATGCAATGTCGTCAGATTCACCGAATAATGACTGACCTGATCGGCCAGCTTCTGAGGCGGCGACCAACTGATGTTCACACTCTTTTCACGCACCTGATCCACAGAGAGTTGAACCGGCATGCTGGGTATCTGTTGCACACCCTTCAGGATGCACTGCAGCCCACTCAGTGTGTGGTGCACGCAGGAGACACGCGTCTTTAGCCGGTCAGTGAAAGGGGTGTACTCGCCGCGGCACATATCCTGGCAGAGATCGGGTATTTGCTTCTCAACGCAACAGGGCACATGATTGCGACCATCGGCCATGCACTTGACAATGCTGGGAAAGTCCTTTTCGCAGGCCTCGGGATCCACATCTGTGGTCCCATCGAGGATGTTGTGCACATTGCAAAAACCCATGCACTGCGTGGACACATTGGCGCGCTCACAGCACTCGGTGAAGTCATGTGTGAACACTGGCGGACTTTGACTCGGTCGCCAGAAACTGCGATTGTCCTGGGCATTGAGTGGTGGCGGCAACAGGAACACGTCACTTGACTCGGCCGTTGCTGTGTCTGTGCTGTTGCCCTGCGACACCTCCTTGACTGAAAAATCAACAAAAAGAAAACAAATACGTAAGCTGGATTAGAGTGTGCTCGACTGTGAGATATCCGCTTCACATTTTCAATAAAAGCACAAGGGGTTTCATCGTGAAAATATACCGAATTTTCAATCCGAAAAAATACTAGCATATACCGAAAGTTATTTTTAGTATTCTATTACATTTAAAAATATACCAAAGAGTTTAAAATATACCATATTGTTAATCGAAGCAACGTATAAAATTATCCGTTGAATAGTTTTTAAATTTTCATCTAATCAAACCAAATTCAGGAATTATAAAGTTGTATTTCTGTGTGTCAAATAACGAGGAGGACTTTAAGAGTACAAACTTTATCTGACCGTTTTGTATCTTTGTCTCTATCTCTGAAATCTAAGTGTTTATACGGACAGCCAGACAAACGGATATGCTGACATGACAATATATACAGACTCAACTATAGACGCTAATCAAGAAATATATGATTTATTTTATGGGGTCAGAGATGCTTCTTTATGCCTTCACAAAAATCAAATACCATTCTATCCTATGGATAGCGAGTATAAAAAGCTTAAACCTGGAGAAGTAAAGGAAAAAATTAGAGAGCACGATCCACTTACCTGTCAATATGTGTATGCTGCGCAACACAGGATCCGAGTTCAACTCGCAGATATAGGCACCAGAATCACTTGTCTTTAGGTCCTTGATCAACAGCACCCAGACCTCTCCGCCCGTCTCCAAATTGCGTCCTTTTGGGCCTAGATCCATAGTACTTGCTTAACAATTAAGCTCTTAAACAATTCTTAAACACTTACTTCCATCATGCAAAACTCTCACACGATTATCATTTGTGACGCGGACTGAGCCAGCTGTTAAAATCTCGTCACCCTTCTTCCATATCACCGTGTTGTTGGCCACATTCTCGGAGACCACGCAGGTTAACAGGCCATCCTTGTTCTCGAATATCTGCGATGGGCCACCAGTTCCTAAAGCAACATTTATTATCGTACATGCAACAAATCAACTTGAACTCTTAGCGCAGCTAAGTGCATTCGACATTAAGTGTCGTGTCATTAATTTTCTAATTTATGACTTTATAAAGTGTATTATAAATTTTCTAATTCATGTATTATACAATATTTTCATTGAAAGAAAGCTTAAGTCTTATTTTATATGTTAAAAGTGATTAAAAGTAAAGCAAACGACTTACCAATTGGCACACCTGAATTAACATTCGTAAATAAAAGACATATCGTTATAATTTTTAACCCGAATGGCTTAAGCATTATTCCTTGTATAGCCTGTAAATATATTAAAATAAATAATTCAATTAATGTTGGCGAGAATAACTATTTATAACTATTTTATATTATCAAACAGAAAATACAACATTAAAATTAGTCTTCAATTGAATTTTTCATTGAATGTTTCTTAATAACACATTAAATTTATTGAATCAACGGAAATATTGTTGTTTTTCTCAATATAAATATAAAAATTATAAACATTTTTGAGAATATAAATAACCAATTATAATTTGTGAATAATAAAAAAAACATAATTGTTAATATTTGCACATTAAACATTACGTATTTCGTTAAATTTTGCACATACTGTATTGAAAATTTAAATAATCATAGGGTGTGCACATTTTTTCACAATTCGCAATTTTAATAATTGCATATTTGGTTTGGTTTTTTTTTAATGTTCAAAGGAATTTGATTGACCACTAACGAGTTTGCAATCAAATAATTAGAGACAACTGTAGCAAATTAAAATTATTATTGCAATCAAGAAAAAAACACAATAAATGCAAACAGACTATTTGTTTATGTATGTAGTAATTAAATATTTGTACATCGATATCGCACATTTTAGTTGAATCAACTGATTGCAAGTATCGGAATCTTTTCCATGTTCTACATATCTATTGCAGACACAACTTGGCATTAAATTAAATAACTAGCAAATACTTGCTCACATTTTATACCAGGAAAAGCATCATCATTGAATGCGAAATGGTCTTGAGGTAAACATTCTTGTAAGAAATGCAAAACCCTTTAGAGAAATTTATGCTACATTCTTGCATAGTTTAATTTAAATCAAATCGACGTCTGTTTCCCTTGTCCAGTTCAACATATTTGTGGTATTGAAAAATGTATGTGCTCGTATTGGGATGTCAAAAATATGGAACCTTAAATAATAGTAAATGCTTTCTTCTAGTTATTGCGTACAATCAATATTTTTCAATCATTTTCATAGCCGGTGAGACACATTTTTATATGTATGAAGGCGAGCAGGGGCGGGTGCGGGTCACACACAAACACACACACACCTACACAACCGGATGCACCTGTCAACTGCCAACTAACATCGCAAACAGCGACGACGACGTCGACCCATGAACGCACTGGCGGACAGAGATGCATTCGGAAACAGCGCCACCTTGGACAGGTCAGGTGCCTGGCGGAAATGTAGACGGAGATGGAGGAAGGAGGAGAAGGAGGAGTAGGGGAAGAGAACTAGGACGGACACGAAGACTGGCAGCGCGTTGATGTCGACGTTGGGATTCGCAAAATAAAATATACGTGACCATTGGACCGACCAACCAACCCATTCCCCCACATCCTCCTCCCTCGATCCCCGAAACTGACTGACGGCATGTTCCACCGACCTTTTCGTTTAACGTCAGTTTTTTTAGTATTTTTGTTTTTTTTTTTGTTAGCTTTTTTGATAAATATTTTGTGTGCTTTTTTCTTCGTCTGTTGATAAAATGTTGAACATTGCAATAGTCGCAGGATGCTGACAACTTTGCACGTTGCGTGGCTCACTAATATTGCCTCGAACAGCCATCGAAGGCGTTATTCCGATTGCAAATCGATGCAAACACATCCGCTATTTGTCGGAAAAACATGAAAAATGGTATAACATCAACACTGCACGCACAACAGACGGACCTTTCAACTAAACGGAAATAGTTTTTAGCCGTTTCATAAAACTAAACTTTTGCGAAATGGAATTTCAGCGTCTGGAAACGTTTAAAACTTTTTTGGTGAGGATTAAGAAGAAGTGCATAAAGTTCATCTTCTACATTAATTTAGATAATACATAAATAAAATATATTAAATTAGATAATAGGATAATCTTTTTTTTAAATAAATAAATATATAAATCTATCAATAGGTATCAGAACATTCGAAAATGTAAATTAAATTAAATTCAAATGAATATTGTGTTTAAAGTGTTATACATTTTTTATTTCTGCAACTTTTTCTTTTACATTTATTTATTCTCTAGAGCAATTATCGTACAATAATACAATAAAATGAATTTGTATGAATATAAAGTAAAGTTTATAAATAAATTGTCTTAAATAAAAAAGGTTGTGAAACATGATTAATTGTTTACTTGAATTTGTAATACAATACAAAATTAATATACTTATTTCTTGGATGTCGGGGATTATAAATGCATTTCCTAATAAAGTTTATTTTTAAGTACAGATTAAGTAGAGCTTCTAATGAGCCACAATATCTGTTAGCCATAACTCTAGAAATTACCTGTCGCCTCTGGGTCAAGTATTGGTGACTAATTGTCGCTATTAGCAGCCCCGTTCCACAACCCCTCTCTAGAAAATTGTCAACAAACATGACGACAGCCAGCAGTATCGGAAATCCCCTTATAGCCAACCTACTAGCAAGTATGATGAGTGGGGTCGTCATTTGTTTGTCCATGGCCTTTGCCAGCAGCACTTGTAGGGTATCAGAGGGCAAACCGCTCATGACCAATGGCCAATGGCAATGTTGACGATAACAGCTGTAAGACAATAGCCGTGGAGAAATTCTAGTAATAGGCAGGGGCAGACATAAACAGAGGGCAGGGCCAGAGGCAGGGACAGCAACACGGTTTGTGGTTTGGGTGAGGTTGGCTGTGCTCATTGTCGAAGATAGCGAGTATTTTATGCGCGTTAAACGCATTCTAAATTGAATTTACAAAGTGCGAACGATTCCGACGATGCACCAAGCATCTCTCTCTCTTTCTCACTCTTTTTATCTCTTTTGGCTGCCACACGGAGCCCATTCATAAATTCTTCAAGCGACTGCGACTGCGACCTCGCCAGCATCAGCATCAGTCGTATCATCCTCGTCCTCGTCTGCGTCGTCGTCACAATGGAATGGAATACGCGACACGCTGAATTTCGCTGCCGTGTGACTCTCTCAATTGCAAGGGTGACAAATTTGATTAAATTATAGCGCTATTGCAAAGCGTTTTATCTTTCGCAAGCACTGTGTTGGGAGCTGGCGCAGTTGCACTCTCTCAGTGGCTGGCGTACGCCACGTACGCAGTGAGCCAACTCAATTAATTGTTTTTGCTTTGTTGTTGTCATTGTTGAAGAACTCTAGCACACACACACACACACACTCTCACACATTCGCACACACACGCAAACACACGCATGGATAGAGACAGACACGCACAGCAACAACGAAGCCATCACTCACATTTACGTGCCTTACACGCTCTGCCATCTATTTGTCTTCATCGTACTCCTGCCCCCGCCCATGTCCCCGTCCCCGTCCATGCCCTTAGCCCTGCTCGTGGTCGCGTTAAAGCAGTCAACGTTCTGCTCGTTGACGTTGTAAGTAAATTGTATAACGTGGCGTATGAGTAATATGATATGCATGCTTCGATTCAGTTCAGCTCAGCTCAGCTCGCGCTCTGCTCGTTGAAGATGATGTGGTAATCAGTTTTGATTTTATTAGCATACGGGGACTCAGCAAACGCAACGTTTGAGCAGCAAAATATCCTGAATCTTTTTTATGACTTGCGACATGTGCGTGGTTTTCATTTGCGAACGAATCCCACAGGTATTAAACGAGTTCTGTCAGAATGATGATGATGATAGGGTTTCATCAAATCCAAATAATTGTTAATCAGACTGACTTAATTAGCCGCAGATTTTAATTTGAAACTGACATAAAAAGTTCGCATCTGTAATAGAAAAAGCTGTTCTACATAAATCAGCATATAAATTTTTATTATTTCTTTCAATTCTATTTTTATTTTTTCACTGAGTTAATTACGATAATGTGAACAAATTAGAAGCCAACAATGATTCATAATAGAAGTAGAAAATGTAAATGACTTGGCCATTATGGCAACCAGAGATAACATTCGGCAAACGAATACATCATAAAAGCGACAGCCAAGCTATTGTAATGGTAATTTAGAAAACACGACATTTGCTTCATATTTTCGCATTATTTCTGCTGGCTATGAACCCACATAACGAAGGACACAACGAAAAGACAGACAAATGACAACTGGGAAAGGTGTGCAGCCAGAGTAGCAAAAGCAGCAGCAGCAGCAGGCAATTGACTAAAAGATATCCTTTTTGATAAATGAAATACACCGCAAAACATTTTAGAAGCCAACCGACAACACTTTCCACTTTGCTGCTAATTTAAAGTTAACACCAAAAACTCCTCGCCACAAGAAAATACAACTCGCAGCAGTCAGGGACGGCTAGTCACGGGCCTTGTAGTCCCCGAGCGCCTGCTGCTTGACAACGGTGCAGCTATGGACGGCTGTCCGTCCACTCATCCTCCACGTCCTGTCCTGCCCTTCCCTACTCAGTCTCTGTCCTTTTGGCTTGTCTGCGTATGGCTTTTCCCCCTTGTCTGAAGCTATTTTATGGCTGCCATTGCCTGTTCTTCGTGTCATGCTTTTCCTTTTCGTTTACAATTTTGTTTTGTTTTTCTCTCTTTTTTTCTATTTCATTTTTTTTTTTTGTTTTGTTTTGTTGATTTTTATCCTCTTCTTGCTCTCGCTCCCTTTTTTATGTTTTGTTTGAAAGAGGTAATTTTTCTTAATTACCCCCAAAATGTTTACCTTGTTGCTTATGTTTTGGCTTTGGCTTTTTGGACGCCTAGATAAGGAGGCAGTTCCTCGCAGCACAGAGTCGACGTTGCTCGTTGCAAAGGTGTAAAATATTTTTCGACAACCAGAAAACAGCACAACAAAAACAGGAACAACACTTTACATTTTCCCCCAAAAAAAAATGTTATTGTTTGTGTTCTTAAGCAGCTTTCCTGTGGTCCACAGGATTCTGTTTCAAACACTCACACACAGCGGGAAAAAAAGTAAAAGTATTGCATACTTTCAGGCGGCGACATAAGTGTGTGCAGGTGTGAGTGTGTGTGAGTCTGTGTGAGTGCCTAAGCACACCTAAGTACTTGGCGACAAAAGCGGCAACAGCAAAGCACATTTTTGCAGCTTAGTGCCTAGGTAAGCAACAGTTTTTAAACAAAGTTGTCGAAACTCCCACTCAAAATATGCATAGAAAAAAGCAGAGTAAAGTATTGTACGAACTTGGCTGAACAGTGTAAACCGCTTTAAAAATGGTGATAATAATAAGAGGAAGGGGAGATTATGCTTAGGCCTTTGTTTTATTTATAATTCGAGCAAATATGTTGATAAAAAATTACTCGCACGCAGTGTGACAACTTTTGGTCAACACCAGCAACACACACACAAAGTTCTCTGCATTGCGAAAAGTTTCGAGCTGCCGTTCTGGCCTCTCTGATAAGCAGCCTAAAAGCCATAGCACGAATAGATGCAAGCATCTAGATCAAAGTTGCTGTTTGAGCTAGCAAAAACTTTCTACTCCAGCAGCGTGTCGGCATCGGTATTTTGTCGGTATATACTTTAGTACTATATGCATACTGAAACATAGTTTCATGGGTTGTTGTTGTCCTTCCGGTTCCCTGTACTCTGCTATGTCTACATAGTGGCTTATTAAAGGAGTTAAGCAGTGTTGAGATTCCTCAAGTGTTACAAAAAAAAAAATAATAATTAAGAGTTTGTTTACAATATTTCCAACATTCAACTTTTCGTTATCGTTTTCCAAAAACTTTGTGACTGACAATTATTAAAATGCGGAAACAGGATAAGGTGCATCCAACAGGAATTTAATGCGGACAAGCTCTAGGCCAATATGGAAATTAGTCGCAATACTAAGCATTGCTTTGAGTAATTATTTAAAAACTCTGAGTGGAGTTAAAATAAGTTTGGTTTGTACTACTTGCAAAGTTCGTGCTGGCTTAAAACAGTTTTAACAATGATTTAATATTTCATTGCAACTTGTTTAAACTTTTGCTAAAAATGAATTATTCATTTAAGCAAAATTTATATGAAACTTGTGTGTATAAACAAATATAGAGAAGAGAAAAATGATACAGTTGAAGTGTTTAACTAATAGAGCAATCATTTGAAGTTATTTCGAAAGAAATATCAAATCAAATATTTATACATTTTCCACATAAGTATTTCACTCAAGAAATTCAATAAGCAATAAGCATTTTAGTTTGTGCTTTATAGCCTACATAAGAGAATTTATTCTACCCAATTAAATGAAGAGCATTTTTATGTATGCATGCATTTGCTCGAAAGTTTGTTTAGAAATGGATTATGACTGTGAATTGATTAAATAATAGGCACTCGTATTTCACATTTATGAAAAGTTTTCACTCACAAGCTCTAGTTTGATCAATATAAAGATTTGGAGTTGTCTTTTTCTTTTTGCAAAACAGATAAATAAATTCCGCTGAGCAGCTCAGCCATTGACCTTAGTGCTGTTATGACAACAAGTCGTATACGCAATGCTGCGTACAATATTCTCAAGTTTTATTCGCATCGAAACAAACAGCCAGACAAACAGAAACCGAGAAACAGAAGCAGAAGCAGACTCGAGATAGAATAAATTTACTTTATGCACCCGGAGACGGCTGCTTTGGTGCAATTATACTATGGAATATATGTACATAGTTGTTGGCAGAGTTGGCGGAAATGGTTGGAAAAACTGCAGGGTATAACGAGCACAATAAAATATAAAATCAACATTAGAGCGAATGATTTCATATTAAATACACTTGCGAAAAACCAAACTAAAGCTAAAGAAACACACAGACACAAGGCTATGCACCTAAAATATAACGATGTGTTTGCATATGGAAATGCACAGGACCTCAGCTCGTTGAATGTGGATAAGCAGCAGGCGTAGGAGTATTTGCAAATCAGGCATAATTGTGTGTGCAGCGTCTGCAGCTGAATACCCATGGGTGGAGTGTGGGGATTGGTGTGTGAATATGAGCATGAATGTTGTTTGTTTATTTATTTTTGCATGCGCATTTCGCAAAGCAGCAAAAACTTTTATGCACTTTTCATAATTCGCTTCAAGCACAAATGCACAATAATACCAACAAAACAATAACAACGAACTACAGCAACAGCAACAGCAACAATAAAAATGCAAACAAGGATGCACAAATCCGACAAACGATAAAATGTAAGTGCAAGACACCAAACAACAGTGACAACAATGCCTCACAATTTTCAAGAGTTTGCAGCGTCAATGAGCGAGAAAGAGAGAGCAATCAGAGTGTAAAAGAGAGAGAGAGACAAAGAGAGAAAGAGAGCAATAGCGCTGTCAACAGTAGCAGCGCAACAACAATGGCATTGACTTTACATTTCCGCCGCTTTGCTTGGCAACTTCCGCAGTTCCATTGTTGCCGCCTGCGATGCGAAGCTGCACATCCATGCCACATATGTGGCACGCACTTGCAGCCATGCAATGCCCTCTGCTAAAAATAAACAAAAGTAAAATCCTAAACAGTCTAAAACATGCGTCATACAAGTACAACATTGTCTCCCTCGCCAACCACCGTCAAACTATGAAATGACTGACGGGGCATAAATACATATGTACGAGTACATATAAATATAAATACGTATATATACACAGAGAAAAATTGCAGTACAATTCGTTGTACAAAATAAAATTCATAAATGAATTCTGCTTCGATCTAGAATTTTTGTATAACGATTTACTCTTGAATTTTCTTACTTTAGAATGAACGTTCTTAAAAGTATAAAATAAAATTCTTCAATGATGCATTATGTGTACAAGCTTAGTTTTGACCAAAGTATGATTCTTAAGTGAGCTTCAATGAGCTTCTCATCCAATAAAATACTATGGGATGAAAAATGACATTCAAAAAAATGCAACAGTATTGACAATCTAGACAAAACGAATCTTTTAACTCTCTTTCTACAAAATTTTAACCGGTAATATGTTTCTATTATTGAAAGCTTGCTAAGTAGAGATGACGAGGTTCAGAGCTTAGTTAGCTCAGTCATAAAAATTTTAAGTAACACTAAAAACATACATGTAAAAAATACTGTTTAAAATGCACAATTTGCTTAAATCAGACATTAAGTAAAACAAATCTTCATTAAATAACATATTGTTTTAAAAAAAACTTCCAAAACAGGCTTCAAAATTTCTTAACTTTTTAAATCAAGAAATTGAAGAACCTTCTGAAATCAAGAACTCTACAAGTGTACCTAAATGTTGAATTTCGTGGTTGAATCAAAAAATTACAGTCTCGTTTAAGTATTGACACTGCAAATTCTTGAATCAAGATTTTCGATTTGATTGATTGATTTTTCTCGCCGTGTAATGTACACATCAAGTCGTGATAGCAAACGAGAACGTATGTAGTATGTGTTAACTGCAGTTTGTTGTAGTACGCTGTAACGGGCAACAACTTAAAAGTCGGTAAGCTCTAAAATAGTAGCAACAAAAGTGACGTCTGTCGACAGCGAGTCTCTGCAGTTGACGCGCTCTGACGAAGTTGTACTACGGACGACTACAAGTTGCAGTTACATTGCCGCAGATGCCGCAGATGTGTTGCCGCAACCCGCTGAAGAGCTGAGCTCTACGTCTCCGCTTGTGCGGTTAGAAATTAGATTTACTAGTCTCCCGACAGCAACCAGCAAGCAGAAGGCCATTCAAAGCCCCTAAAAAGTGCCAACAACTTCACACACAGAGAGGCCAAAACAACTTTTGCAAAAAGTAAAACAAATGCTGTTAGCTTCTTACATGCTTCCCATCTCCATCCGCATCCTTCCTGCATCCTTTTCGTCCTTCTGCTGCCATATACCCTGGTGTACTATTAAATTTACCCATGAGACTGACTGTTGACTTTGTTGTTTGCAAAGAAGACGTAAAGTGCAACTCTCAAAACGTTGTTGTTATTATTGTTCTTTCGGCAAATTGGCCAAGAGATCTGCAGTAAAGGTAATCAATGGAACTACTCACACCACACTTCTCTAATATTTTGCTCTAAACGACTTAATAACTGGCAAATGTTCTGCATGTGTTGCGTTAACTTTTCTCGTCCGAAAAAGTTTGAAAAACATTGCACACTCCACTTGTTGGAGCATGTCAAGGGTTTCCGACCCACAACTGAAAAGTTCAAAAGTGCTCACAAAATTCATTTACAATTCAATTTCGCAAAATTTACAGATTACGTATACGTAATATGTATGCGATTATTTGTATTTAAAGTTTAGCTTTTAATTAGTAAACGAGCAGCTGCATATACAAACTTTATTGATCAGCTATATGCAAATAAATGATAATTGTGTGATTATGCGAATGTTGCAGCAGCAATTATATTATTCCGTATGGCACTTTAGCACGCAACGCGCAGCACTTTAGCTTGCACTCAATTCCAACAAAATGTTGCATGAATCAGGAAGGAGACAAGGAAAGGGCATACTTCAGCTGGTGAGACAAGTCAACCGCGACCAAGCCAAGCACACAGCGTGAAGGTGTGCGATGCGTTGAGACCAAACCTGGTGAGGTGCTAATGAGCTGCAGTTGCAGACGCACTAATAGAAGATGCTGTTGCTCTGCTGTGCTCTGCTCTCTGCGTGGAGGTTGCCAACCATTTTACTGTTGCCAACTTACTGCTGCTGCTGCTGCTCTTTGTGTGTGCATGTGTGCGTATACTTGATGTCGATGTCGCTTGTTACTCCCTGCCAGCACTTAAAAGCTTTGTACCGCACACACTTACACTCATACACACACACACACACTCGAATGCCTTACCAAACTGCCAACGCGATGTCGACCTGCGCTTATGCTCTTGATATTTTTGACGTGTTCGTTTGACATTTTTGTTGTTGTTGTTATTGCTGTTGCTGTCGCTGTTGCTGTCGTTGTTGCTGTTGCTGTTGCTGTTACTGTTGGCATTGCTGTTGCTTTTGCTATTACAGGTTGGCTGCACTTTGAGCAAGTTTGTTGCTACGGCAAGGC